>NC_135232.1:355966299-356589216 GCF_051348905.1 Ranitomeya variabilis | reverse complement strand
CACATGGGATCTAAGCCGCTTTACACAAATAACTCAGACAGCGGTAAAAGTTTCCCAGTTACCTCACTGGAATATCATGTGCTGAGGATGGATTGTACTCTGGATCGATGCCAAAGGTTCACAAAAAAATTCTGCATCACACTAATCTACCAATGATATACTACGGTGGGGAATGTACACTCTTGCATGTGGCTGAGCTCGAACCTCCTCAATTAGCTTATGGATACTGCATCAGCTTGCAATGTTAAAGGGTGGGATAGCCTAAAAATAAAAGTCAGACACATGGCGGACAGGCATCAGTGAATGTTCTCATGCTTGAGTTGAAATACTTACATTCTGTTCTGTGCCTAGAACAACTCTAGTTAAAGCTAATGGATACATTATCCACAAGCAGAAGGGAAAGGACATCAAACTGGGACACTGTATATAACGGTTATTTCTTCCTAATATCATCTAACTACATGTATTACAATGACAGTTGAAGTAATGGATCCATAGTCTATTGTATGTTTTGTATTGGACCATGACCTCAGGAGCAGACAACCTACTGATGCAGTCAGTGCAGCTGCATAAGAGCCCAAGAAGTGAGGGATCATCTTCCACACCTAAAGTAGCAAGAGGCTTCTGTCACATACACATAAGGTGCATTATAATCTGCCACTGACCTTTTACCTCTAACCTCCTCCTTCGGCCTTTCACAGCTCACTAATTCTCCTACTCATGAAGACGGAAACTCCCACGACCTGGTTTTCTCTCGGTTTTGCTCAGTGTATGATTTTACCAACTCCTCTGTCCCACTCTGACCATAACCTTCTTTCATTCTCTGTAAAGAACTGTCATCCCGCTCAGGACACCCCATTTTCCACACTTATAGAAATATACGTGCCATTAAAACCCAAAAACTTATGAAGAATTTGCTGTCATCATTGGCCCCAATCTCCTCTCTCTCATGTCCTGACTCTGCACTGAAACATTATAATGAAACCCTGCAAAGTGCCCTGGATGAAGCTGCACCTCATATACATAAAACAACTCTAAACAGATGGCGACAACCCTGGCACTCTCTGCAAACACGTCTTCTATAGCGGTGCTCCAGGTGCGCCGAACGTCTGTGGAGAAAATCCAATCTGCCAGAAGATTTCATCCCTTATAAGTTTATGCTTAAAACATACAACTCTGCCTTCACTTCTCCAAACAAACCTATTTCAACACCCTCATCACCTCACTATCCAATAAGCCTAAACGTCTCTTTGACACTTTTCATTCCCTACTCAACCCAAGATTGCAAGCCCCAACCACGGATCTCCAAGCTGACGATCTGGCGAATTACTTCAAAGAAAAAAATTTACCATATCAGACAGGAAATTTTCTTCCAATACCCTCATACCATGCACTGTCCTCCCTCCCCCACTGCATCTAGCTCACTCTCTGACTTTGAACCAGTCACAGAAGAAAAAGTGATCAGGCTTCTTGCATCTTCTCGCCCTACTACTTGCACCAATAACCCTATTCCCTCATATCTCTTCCAGTCCTTTCCCCCTCCTGTCACCGCTCATCTAACTAAAATATTCAACCTCTCTCTTCTAGTATCTTTCCCTCCTCGTTTAAACATTCCATTATGCATCCATTACTTAAAGTGAACCTGTCAGCAGATTTCGACACTATAAGATGCGGCCACCGCCTTTCAGGGCTTATCAACAGCATTCTATAATGCTGTAGATAAGCCCCCGGCCCGACCTGCAAGTGAAGAAAGATAAGTTATATTATACTGACCTGGAGGGTCGGTCCGGTTCGATGGGTGTTGCAGATCCGGGTCCGGTGCCTCCTATCTTCTTGCGATGCTGCCCTTCTGCTTCTTCTTCGCTCCCTGGCATCAGTGCTCCTGCGCAGGCATACTTCTCTGCCCTGTTGAGGGTAGAGTAAAGTACTGTGGTGCACAGGACCTCTATGACCTTTCCCAGCGCCTGCGCACTGCGGTACTTTACTCTGCCCTCAACAGGGCAGAGAAGTACGCTTGTGCAGGAGCGCTGATGCCAGGGAGCAATGAAGAAGCAGGAGGGCAGTGTCACAAGAAGATGGGAGGTGCCAGACCCAGACCTGCGACACCCATCTGATCGGACCACCCCCCGGGGTGAGTATAATATAACTTATTTTTCTTCACTTGCAGGTCAGACCGGGGGCTTATCTGGACGCTATAGAATGCTGTAGATAAGTCCTGAAAGGCGGTGGCTTTCCCTCGGCCAAAACTGTGCAGCTAACTATAGGCCCGTCTCTAATCTTCCCTTCATCTCTAAACTCCTGGAATGCTTGGTACACTCCCATCTAATCCGCTATCTCTCAGATCACTCTCTTCTTGACCCTCTTTAATCCGGTTTCCGCTCTTTACACTCTGCCGAAACTGCCCTCACTAAAGACTCTAATGATCTACAAACAGCTAAATCTAATGGTCACTACTCCATGCTAATTCTCCTGGGTCTCTCTGCAGCATTCGACACTGTGGATCATCAGCTCCTCCTCACTATGCTCCGCTCTATTGGCCTCAAGAACACCGTTCTCTCCCGGTTCTCCTCCTACCTCTCTGACCGCTCCTTCACTATCTATTCCTGGCTCCTCCTCCTTTCATCTTCCCCTTACTGCTGGGGTTCCTCAAGGATCAGTCATAGGCCCCCTTCTCTTCTCTTGTATACTGCCCCTATTGGACAAACAATCAGTAGATTTGCTTTCCAGCACCATCTCTATGCTGATGACACCAAATTATACACCTCTACTCCTGACATCACACATGCATTATTATAAAACACCAGTGATTGTCCTACCGCTGTCTCCAACATCATGTCCTCCCTCTATCTAAAACTAAACCTGTCAAAAACTAAACTCTTTGTGTATCCTCCCACTACCAACCTACCTATGCCCGATATTGCCATTTCTGTGTATGGTTCTACATTACTCCCCAGCAACATGCCCACTGTCTTGGGGTCATACTAGATTAAGAGCTTTCTTTCACCCCCACATCCGATCACTGGCTGGCTCTTGTTACCTGCACCTTTCTTACATTCGACTCTGCAAAAACTCTTATTGTTGCTCTTATTTATTCTCATCTGAACTATTGTAATAATCGGTCTCCCTCTTACCAAACTCTCCCCTCTCTGATCTGTCTTGAATGCTGCAGCCAGGATCATATTCCTCACCAACCATTACACCAATGCCTCTACTTTGTGCCAGTCATTGCACTGGTTGCCTCCATGGTTCAGCAACACCCTACATCTCCTAATGACCTAATGTTAACATCCTCAATAATCAGAACCTCCCACTCCCATCTCCAAGACTTCTCGCATGCTGCGCCAATTCTTTGGAATGTACTACCCAGGATAATTCAATTAATCCCCAATCCCCACAGTTTTAAGCGTGCCCTAAAAAAGCATTTCTTCAGACTGTCCTACTGCCTCAACACATTTATCTAACTATCCTGTTGTTGCCCATATAAAATTTTATTCATAACCAGGACCCTCGTATCATGTTCTCACACGCTTTATGCATTTAACAGCCCTATGTGTCTATACTTTTACAAATTCTGGCTGGTAAGTGGTTCATGCAGCATTACATGAACACTCGATTTCTTACATTATGGCTGGTCAGAACAATGAAAGTAATTGTTACCATCCACCTCCCCTATTTCTTCATAGATTGTATTTGGTCAGTGTATTTTGATGCTTTTCTGAGTACATCAGCACATGAGATTGCAGGACTCGTGTATGGGCTTGTGGCCAGGAGACCACCTGGATGCACGATGTCAGCGATCCCAGAATAGACCTTGAGTCTCTCAAGGTTGGCGACCTCTGGTCTATGAACTTGGAGATCCTCTGGACGAGGTCGAGTTGACGTTCCCTGGGTAAGAAGGAGGCTCTCTTTCCTGAATCTAATAGAATTCCCAGAAATGTCTTCCTTGGTGAAGGATAAAGGTCTGATTTCTCCAAATTCAGGATCCAGCTTATGGATTTTAGGATTTCCAAGGTTTTTGTCACATTCATGTTCAAAAGAGGGATGGATGGCGCTACAATGAGAAAATCGTCCAGATATGGGACAATGCAAACCCTTAGGTGTCGGATGAAGATTACTGCCTCCGCCATAATCTTGGTAAACACCCATGGTGCTGATGAGATACCGAACGGCAAGACATTGAACTGGTAATGGCTGACCCAGTGATGGTGGGAAACTGCAAACCTGAGGAACTTCTTGTGATTAGTGACACATTACTGAATTCAATGTTTTAAAGGGAAGGTGCTGCGATTTTTTATTATTTTTAAAAATATATATATATTTTTTTTTACATAACATGTTAGTTTAGCCTAAACTTTATTACATTGTGTTTATGTTTTTTTTTTGGGGGGGGTTAAACATTTTTAATGTAGCCACTATGGGCTGCCATTTTACAATTCAGGTCTGTAAGGGTTGCTGAATGACACTTACATTCTGCAATTACAGCAGCCCCTGGCCATAGGAGACAGCGGGCAGAAGCCGACCATATCTCTTACTTTGTAATCACATCAGCTGTGAACTGGGCACTCCTCTGTGGCCTGCCCAATTTACCATTGGAGGTGTGCGCCATTTTATTATAGCCCAGCTACAATTTTCCTCTATCGCCAGGACCTGTTACGCCGGAAGCTGCCCTGTTCAATTCCAGTGTAAAAAGCCTGTGTTGCAAGAAGGGCAAGCTGTGGATAACGGAGGAGCTGCAGGAGACAGGAGGAGCAGCAGCGACCACAAGAGCATGGTGGTGACTTTGTCCACTGGTAAATATTCGGACTGTGGCAGTGTCAGTATCAGGGCTGTGGCAGTCAAGGGTCAGACATGGTGCTTTTGTGCAGAGGCAAAAATATGAGGACGTGAGAGATGGCCTATGAGAGGGGGAGGGAAAGATGACATATGAGATGGGAAGAGACATGGAATATGAGAGGGGAGAGAAAGATGGCATATAAGAGGAGGGGAGAGAGATGGCATATGAGAGGAGGGTGAGAGATGACATATCAGACAAGGGGAGAGAGAGATGACATGAGAGGGGGAGAGAGATGGCATATGTAAGGGGATGGCAAGTCTACCCCTTTAAGATGTCTATGCTGCTATATGTATATATTTATTGTATGTAATGTATTTAATGTTCCTGTGGCTGTACTATATGCAGAGAATATATATGGTCTATGCTCTATTCTGTTTGCTGCTCCTCCATGCTGTGCCTCTGGTTTCGTAGCACGGGTAGATCACAGTGCAGTTACCAACAAAATGTTGCTGCACTGTAAGTCTAATCTTTTTTCTGTATTGGGAACTATATGGGGCTATTATACTGTGGAGCACTATGTGGGGCCATTATACTGTGGAGCGCTATATAGGGCTATACTGTGTAGAGCACTATATGGGGCCATTATACTGTGGAGCTCAACATATTTTAGGGCCCAATGTATCATATAACTGCAGCGCCCCAGAGTCCTGGTCGTTGCAGTAATGTCCCTCTGCCACTAAGGGGAGTGATGTTACGTCTGATTGCACTAAAGGAGTTTCTCTGACCAGGTAACACTCACACTACACTTCACACTCCGGCCACCAGGGGGGGTGGTTCTATCTAGTAGGCCACTCTTCACACTCTGGTAAAACTGGGGGTTGGACAGGAAGACAGGGAGAGAAGTAACTGGGAAGAGACTCAGAGAACGAACATCAGAGACAGACAGACTCAGTTGTGAGGACTATCCCGGGAGCTCAGCAGGGAAGGACTACAACACACAGCGCTAGAAGGTAGACACGGATTCCCACCTGTAAAGAGAACTCCTGATGTGCCTTTGGACCGGCCGGTCTCTGACAGCCCTGTTGACAGCACTCTGGACTGAGGATTCTAAAACCTTCAGTAAAGGGGTAAAGAGACTGCAACCTGGTGTCCTCGTTATTTACTACGACCTACACTGCACCGCAATATCACCACCATTTACCACCACCTTTCACTGGACGCCCCTCAGCAGGGTCACGGACTGGGTCTAGCCACCGTGACAACCCCAGGACAGAGACTCAGAGGCCCGGTACCGGGTACCCCTCGGCCCTGCGGCAGTGGGGGCGCTACATTTTGGCGTCACGAACAGGATTTACTTAAGCCTGAAGAATCAGGTCATGTGTGCCTTGGAACTGTGATTTATTGTGCTTGGACTGTAACTTATTGCAAAGACTGTGCGTTGACAATTGCCGCCAGGAGTTCCCGCCACGATTCGCCATCGCAGTGTGCGGAGGGAGGAGCCTCAGCTTCATGCGCGGGACCGGCCAAAAAGAAGCGCGGAACGAGAAAGCGCGGTAACGTGCCGATCCCGGAAGAGGAACTCCGATCCCCAGCAGGTTAGTGGAGGAAGGGCCAGCCATGTCCGAGTCGGGAGGAGCGGAGGAAGAGGCCACAGCCGGGGACGCAGGGGCACCTCCGGGCCCCGCAGCGGGCGAAACCGCGGCCCTAATACAACCACCGGTTGCCGCAGAACCCGCTGTTCCCCTCAGCCAGTCGGACGCTGCCGCTAACACAAAAGCCATAATGCCCTTCTCTATGCCGTACCTGCCCGGAGCGGCCTGGCTCCCACGATATTCCGGGGAGTCGCATACATTCACTGACTTTAAGGAAGGGCTCTGCAGCCTGCTCGAGTTCTATCCCCTGACAGAGCCTCAGAAGGTTCATATGATAACCGGCCAACTCTTTGGGGCGGCTCTGAGAGAATTGAAGTCCTCGCCCGCCGAGGATAAGGGAACTGCACAGCAGATTTTTGCAAAGCTTAAAGCCACCTTCGATACTCGCACTGCTACAGAAATTAAACTGACTTTCTATGGATGCAAGCAGAGACCGCAGGATAGCTTACGGGACTATGCCCTTAATCTCCAGGAGGCGATGCGGGCCATTAAGCAGAGTGACCCCGGCAGCATGCAGGATGAGGATAAACTCCTGAAGGAGCGGTTCATTGAGGGGCTCCTGTGCAGTCACCAGCGAGGCCAATTACACTTCCTGGCCATGCAGAATCCAGACTTGACTTTTGCGCAATTCAAAGATAAAGCTATCCAGGCATTGCAGGAGCGACAGCCCAGCCGCGCAATACCACCCAGGTGCCCCGCTCTCACATACCACCAGGAGGTGGCATCGGATACCCCAGTTGCCGTGGAGGCTGATGCCCAGAGCTTCGAGGACGACTCCCCTGCAGGACTCCGTCTTCAGATGCAGGAGCTGACCAAGAGCGTTGCTGCCCTAGCCCGGACGGTGCAGTCCCTACAGGAGGCCCCCAAGGAAAAGATCCAGCTAGCCTCCAGACCAGAAGATGTCCCCTGGATGCGACAGAAGAGGACCCCACCGACCAGAGGCCGGGACAGCGATCGCTTCCATCAGGACGGACGACCCATCTGCCGCTGCTGTCACCAGGTGGGCCACCTTGCAAGGTACTGTCCTTTAAACGAGCAACCCCTGGGGCAAAGGGCCAACCCCCAGGAGTAGGACGGTCAGGCCCGCAGCATTGGAGAACCAAGTATATTGGAGGACGACCAGTTCTCCCTGTAGTGGTTGATGGAATCCCCTTGAACGCTTTGCTGGACACCGGTTCTCAGGTGACGACTATACCTTACGTGCTTTATAAACGGTATTGGGAGGACACCGATATTACTCGTGGCCCTGACAATGATTTCACCATAATAGCCAGTAATGGTCAGCCGTTGCCACAAATGGGGTTTAAGGAGGTCACCATCAAGGTGGGGCGGGTGGAATTGAAAGCCCAAGGGATTGTGATTGTTGATATTGATCGTCGAGAATGTAATCCCATGATGACTCTTGGTACTAATGTTATAGAAAATTGTCTTGCAGAAGTTATTGTTTTGTTGCAACAGGTGGCAGAAACCGCTGGCCACAGTGAGCAACGTGCCCTGCAGAAGGAAATCAGAGCTCTGATGCAGAGACAGCAGGTAGAGCTGACTGGTGGTGAGATTGGTCGTGTCACTGTGAGTGATTCAAACCCCATCGCGATACCCCCCAGGAGTGAAATGTTAATATGGTGTCGGGCAGCCATAGGCCTCAGGGGAAAGGACTACCAGGCCTTGGTAGAACCCGTATATTCAGACAATAGGCCTACTATTCTGACAGCCCGGGGGGTGGTCGACGTTCGCCAGGGGAGAGTGCCCGTACGTGTCCTCAATTGTGGGGAGGAAGAGGTTCACCTCACCAAGTATTTCACGCTCGCCAAATTGTTCACTGTTAATAATAGTGTGATACAGACACCTGAACCCTTGGTCCCGTCAAACGTGGCGGAGGACAACGGTTCTGCAGAGCACTCGAAAGACTGGTGTCGGGAATTGCATGTGGGCACTGACTCTACCCCATCCCATCAAAAACAGGGGGCCTACAGGGTGGTACACGAGTACGAGCAGGTATTCAGCAAACACCCCTTAGATTTTGGGCAGGTGAAAGGGATCCAACATCATATCCCCACGGGAGATCACCGACCCATAAAAGAGAGATATCGCCCTGTACCCCCAGCTCATTACCAGTGTGCCAAGGACATGTTGCGGGAAATGAAGGAGGCTGGGGTGGTGAGAGACAGCTGTAGCCCCTGGGCAGCTCTGTTAGTCCTTGTTAAGAAGAAAGATGGTACAATGAGGATGTGTGTTGATTACAGGCAGTTGAATCGCATTACACATAAGGACGCATACCCACTGCCCAGGATAGAGGAGTCTCTGGCTGCCTTAAAATCTGCTAACTACTTCTCTACCTTAGATCTCACCAGTGGGTACTGGCAGGTTCCTGTAGCGGAGGCGGACAAAGAGAAGACGGCCTTCACGACGCCAATGGGTCTCTGCGAATTCAATTACATGCCCTTCGGATTGTGCAATGCTCCCGGGACGTTCCAGAGGATGATGGAGTGCTGCCTGGGGCACATGAACTTCGAAACCGTGCTGCTGTATTTGGATGATGTCATTGTCTTCTCTAAGACCTACGAAGACCATCTGAAGCACCTGGCCGAGGTGTTTGAAGCCCTATCCAACTTTGGCTTAAAGGTGAAACCGTCCAAGTGTCATCTGCTGAAACCTAAAGTGCAGTACCTGGGCCATGTGGTGAGCGCTGAAGGAGTGGCCCCAGACCCCGACAAGGTCACGGTGATCAAGGACTGGCCAAAGCCCAGTGACCTCCACGAAGTCCGGCAGTTCCTCGGGCTGGTAGGCTATTACCGGAGGTTCATTAAGGACTTCACCAAGAAGGCCGCACCCTTGCAAAACCTGTTGGTAGGTCAACCAAAGAAGACCAAGGGGAAGAACACCCCCTTTGATTGGAACGAGGAGCTGGAGGGATCCTTCACTTGTTTGAAGTCGGCACTGACGGGAGAAGAGGTACTGGCTTACCCCGAATACGACCAACCGTTTGTGCTGTACACAGATGCCAGCAATGTGGGATTAGGAGCCGTGCTGTCCCAGGTCCAGAAAGGCAAAGAAAGGGTGATCGCTTACGCCAGCAGGAAACTCCGTCCCACGGAAAGGAACCCTGACAACTACAGTTCCTTTAAGCTGGAATTCCTTGCCATCGTCTGGGCAGTGACAGAGAGGTTCAAACACTACCTGGCCTCCGCGAAATTCACCGTCTTCACGGATAACAATCCGCTAACGCATCTGGATACTGCCAAACTCGGGGCCTTAGAACAGCGGTGGATGGCCCGGCTGTCCAACTACGATTTCACCATCAAGTACCGGGCAGGACACAAGAATGCCAATGCCGATGCCTTGTCCCGAATGCCCAATTTGCCAGAAACGGGAGAAGACCCGGAGGCACTTGAAGAGGTGGAGCTGCCTGCGTTCCATCGCCCCAAAGCCACTCAGAACTCTCATCATGTGAAGAACAGGCACAGGAACCAACCGGATGCCACGCTGAATCCCCTGCCCCATCACGGGTGGGCGGAGACCCAGGATGGTGACCCCGCGGTCCGTCGGGTGAAAGAGCTCTTGACGCAGGCAGGGTTGCATCCCGGCCCAGATGATCCACAGGAAACCCAACAGCTGTGGAAGGGGAGAAGCAAACTGTTTATCCATGATGGCAAGCTGTGCAGGAGGAGCATCGACCCACGTACTCATGAATTGGTGTGGCAGATAGTGGTGCCAAGGCGAGATGCGCCCATGGTTCTGGGAGCCTACCACGATGGAGCCGGACACTTCGGATGGAGGAAGCTAGAGAGGCTACTCCGAGGGAGGTTCTATTGGATTGGCATGAAGAGAGCCATTGAGAAGTGGTGTCGGGAGTGCGGTCCATGCAGCCTACGCAGGAAGGACCGTGGCAGCCAACGGGCTCCCCTGCAGCCTATCATCACCAAACGGCCGCTCGAACTGGTCGCGCTGGATCATGTGAAGTTGACACCTAGCCGGTCAGGCTATATCTACGCTCTTACCATCGTAGATCACTACTCCAGATTTTTGGTGGTTGTACCTGTCAAGGATCTAACGGCCAGGACTGCCGCCAAGGCCTTCCAGCAGTACTTTTGTAGGCCCCATGGCTACCCGGAGAAGGTACTGACCGATCAGGGACCAGCATTCGAAGCAGAAATGTTCCAAGAGTTCTGCCAACTGTACGGGTGTAAGAAGATCCGAACCACGCCGTATCATCCTCAAACCAATGGGATGTGCGAAAAGATGAACCAGGTGGTGATCGACTTATTGAAGACCTTGCCCGTAGAGGAACGGAACCTGTGGCCGACGAAGTTGCCTGATTTGGTGGATATCTACAATCACATCCCAGTAAATTCCACCAACTGTACTCCAGCGTACCTAATGAGGGGAAGGCCTAGCCAGTTACCCGTTGATCTGGACATGGGGGTCCTAGTCCCCGAAGATACCTCACCGGATGCAGAATGGGATGCAGAAAGGCAGCGAAGGTACCGCAAAGTACAGGAGTGCGTAGAAAGAAGTCTCGCCCAGGCTAGGCAAAAACAAGAAAGGGACTACAACCAGCACGCTCCTGCGATTCCCCTGTCACCGGGTGAGCAAGTACTTAAACGAAAGAGGAGACTACACAAGCTCGATGACCAATGGGAAGCGGAACCGTATACCATCCTGCCATCCGATTTCGACAACACGAAGGTCTGTCTCATCAGCAAGGACAGAGGGGAGACCTCGACAGCGGTATCCAGGGATCACCTTAAGGTCTGCCCCGATAAGTTGAGAGAGAGGGACACGGCCCCAGGAATCTCCCCGCCGGTGGAAAAGGAGAAGATGATCCATACCGTCCTTGGTGACTTTCCCCAGTCCTGGACTCAGATAAATCAGGCCATCGTGGTACCTGTTCTAACGTTTCAACTGCCGGACCCACCAGAAGCCATGGTGGTACCAGATCATCCGGCCCCGCAACCTCAACAAGCCCTACCTGAAGATGCCATGCCAACCATTGAACCGGCAAATCCTCCCTCTGCTATCGGTGAATCTGCTGTACCCACTGTTGATAGCAGCAGCTCTGAGAGCCCCAACCTGCCGTTGCTACCCAGACTCACTAGAAGTGTAGCTAGAAGACAGTGCACTACACCAGTGGTAGCAAGCATAGCGGGCCCTGTTAGGCCAATAGCAACCCCTGCGCTGCGAAGGTCCACACGCAGCACTCAGAACCAAACTCCCCTCCGCTACAAAACTTGGAGGTATTAATAAGGGCTGCTATTTAATTAAAAATGTTTGTGTGCATATCTTTTGTTACAGGTTTTAAAATGGACAATAGAGTAATGGACGGTGAATTGCTCAAAAACTTTCAAAAGGGGGACCCCTTTGTTTACCCGGGGTCCCCGCTGTTTCAACCACTGAACTGAGAGTCATAAACTGTGCATGACCTATCTTTCGCAATGTTCAAGAGTCCTCACCTCCCATAAAGGGAAGCACTGTTATGTTTAATTGTTTATGCTATTTCAAAATTTTGTGTGTTTTCTGTTAACATATATTGTTGTTCTTGTTTTCCCAGTCCGGGAGTACTGGATTTAACCGGGGGGGTGTGCAGCGCCCCAGAGTCTTGGTCGTTGCAGTAATGTCGCTCTGCCACTAAGGGGAGTGATGTTACGTCTGATTGCACTAAAGGAGTTTCTCTGACCAGGTAACACTCACACTACACTTCACACTCCGGCCACCAGGGGGGGTGGTTCTATCTAGTAGGCCACTCCTCACACTCTGGTAAAACTGGGGGTTGGACAGGAAGACAGGGAGAGAAGTAACTGGGAAGAGCTAGTGAGAGGACCTGTCAGGGATGGGATCCTGGCAGACTCCTAAGAGCAGAACTAACCAGTAAACCACGGGAATACAGAAAAGAGGCATTAGGACCAGAAGGAGTCGTGCTGTTAGACCGAGGCAACATCCTTCTGAGGCGCAAACAGTCGGTGGCCGGAACGCCGAGCAAGTAAGAGACTCTAAGTACTACTGCAAACCACGGCCGGACAGCCAATTATAGGTTGGCTGTCTCACACAAATCACCTAAGCAGACAACGGAGGCAGCTGTGGGAGAGGGGCGACTCTAGGGTCCCGGAAGAACTCCAGGCCTACCCCGTCATACGGGTGCGTCCTACCATATCATCTGGGGGACAGAGAGAACGAACATCAGAGACAGACAGACTCAGTTGTGAGGACTATCCCGGGAGCTCAGCAGGGAAGGACTACAACACACAGCGCTAGAAGGTAGACACTGATTCCCACCTGTAAAGAGAACTCCTGATGTGCCTTTGGACCGGCCGGTCTCTGACAGCCCTGTTGACAGCGCTCTGGACTGAGGATTCTAAAACCTTCAGTAAAGAGGTAAAGAGACTGCAACCTGGTGTCCTCGTTATTTACTACGACCTACACTGCACCGCAATATCACCACCATTTACCACCACCTTTCACTGGACGCCCCTCAGCAGGGTCACGGACCGGGTCTAGCCACCGTGACAACCCCAGGACAGAGACTCAGAGGCCCGGTACCGGGTACCCCTCGGCCCTGCGGCAGTGGGGGCGCTACATAACCCTTTGTGAGAATTTAAATTTGGGGCTTAAACAATGTTTTGTTGGAAAAAACATAATTTTTAATTTTCACTGCCCAATGCTATAAATTCTGTGAAGCTTCTGTGAGTAGAAAAATGCTCACCATACCCACAGTTGAATTTCATGAGAGGTGTATTTTGTAAGGCCCCCTTCACACCTCCTGTACTCCGGTACTGGAAAAACAAAAACCAGTGTTATCCATGTCCGTGTGCGTCATTCATGTGTACATGTGAGTCATCCGTGTGCCGTCCGTTTGCACCATCCATGTGACACGTACCGGAATAGAACGCAGAATAGAAATTACAGATGTTTAGGTGTTAAAGATTTGCTATTCACCATGATAGTATAGTGCTAGGATTTAAAGGCTATCTATCTTCAAGTAATTGAGTTATTTTACTGAATCTTGAATGGAACAACATAGTCCTGGACTGTAGTTTGTACCTTATCTAGTTCTGTGTAACCACTTAAAAGCGCAATGTGCAAGTACAGTCGGCTGATAACATGTTTCACGAGGCAGCAGTATGCTGTGTTCTATTAATATTTAATATGATTGGAAAAATAGCTGGAAACTTATTGTAATTACAGTGGAAATACTTTCCAGGCAGACAATGGAAACACAAATTAGCAGCTCTGTAATCAGTTTCTGGAAGTGTGCCAATGTTATGGCTTTTTGATTTAATGTTTTCAAGAGTCATTTTATTTCTGGAATAAAAGTTGCCATATTGCCACATGAAACAATGTGCTAGAGATTGTCTGCACATAATACTACAAGGTCCCATGCTTTGTTTAGTTTTTCTACCTTCCAGGTGTTTCCAAAAGGATTAGTCTTTGGTTTAAGGTTTTTAAAAGATTATAAAGTCTATCTGACTATATGAGAAGTGATGAGCTAAATATAAAAGAAAAGTAACTACTTAATTAGATAAATTTATATGGTTATGAGGGTGGAAGTACAGGGAAAAAAATAAATAAATATATATATATATATATATATATATATATATATATATATATATATAAGTATATTATACATATATGCATACCTACATACACACACACACACACATTCTCATGAAAGTAAACCCTCTGAGGTTGTGAGCTCCTATCCCTAAATTCTGGTACAGATGGACTTTCTCAATCCAAGGACATACTGCTAAAAGTTGGAATTATACATCTAAACATCACACTATGAATAAGGATGGGTGGACACGAGGATGTTCGGGTCCGTGGATTTGGCTGAACTTTATAAAAAAAGTTTGTTTCAGGTACCAGAGCAGCACTCGAACTTGATCCTGAACCTGGACCCCGTTCAAGTGAATGGGGTCCTGAACATCTGGTGGTTCCCAAACTGTCATCTATGTGACAGTGTGGGAAATACAGCTCTGACCGTTGGTAATGGTAACCTTACTGAAGTCATCACCTGTCACAGACACTGGGTATCGCGGTTCCCACGCTGCCATACAGAGGACAGCATGTGAGCCATCAGCTGTTACCGGTTGTGAAAAAGTTAAAACTTGTCAGACGTTGGCTGATGACTACTACACTCATCATTATACACCTGGACTCACTAATAGCAGCTAGAGCAGGCGACTCAGAGGAGAGTATTCAACAGCCAGTGCCTGTATATAGAAAGAAAAATATCTGTGCGATATATAATTAGTACAGTGCATGTGTAGCTTACTGAACATGTATTTGGGTAATAATAAATAAAGAAATACGTGAAAAAAATGACATGGGGCCCCTTTATTTTTAATAACTGGGCTCAGGGAAAGCAGACAGCTGGGGATTGGTGTTAATATTCTGGGAATAAACATGTAGCTTTACAGGCTGTTAATATCATCTTACAGCTTTCTACATTGACTTTACTGGTTATTAAAAAGGGAACCCCACAAAAAAATTACATGAGGTCCTCCCTATTTTTAACAACCAGCAGGGGCTAAGCAGACAGCTTCGGGATAATATTAATAGGCTGAGTATACTAATAAGGGCTCATTTACACATGCGAGGCACACATCCGTATCTCGCATGTGGAAACCAAGCTCTGGCGCCGGCACTTTGGAGCGGAGCTGTGCAGCTCCATGTGTTCCTATGCAGCTGCACGCTCCGCTCTGGAGTGCCGGCTCTACAGCTTGGTTTCCACATGCGAGATACGGACGTGTGCCTCGCATGTGGAAATGAGCCCTAACACCAGCACTCTGCCACCCAAGAATTGGCACATCCATTAAATGTTCCAATTCTGGAGCTGAGCCTCTGCTCTTCCTGCTTGCCCTTGTGCATTGGCAAGTGGGGTAATGGTTTTGGGGTCAATCGGTTGTGTAATGTCCGCTGACATCAAGCCCTAGAGTTACTAATGGAGAAGTGTCTATTAGACACCCCTATTACTAACACCATAGTCAAAAAGAAATAAAAACACACAGAGAAAATTCAGGTAGTTGTACAAATCTCTCCCCGGACCTCTTTTAGCCATTTATTACCTTTAAAAAATAAAATAATTCAAAGTGGTCCACGTAAATCCATCAAACATCCCACGATAAACCACGACTCTGCTACATCCAAGTGCAGTGCTAAACGCTGACAACAGTAATGTGACTGGCTGCTCACTTCAGCGTCCGGAACACACTGACAGTAGCGTGTGAATCTGGCTGCTGCGACAAGCCCTGACGTCACTAAGGTTATTGCAGTTAGCTGATGAACTTTACTGACATCAGTGCTCACAAAGTTGTGGATTGTCATGAGAAGTGGGATGGATTTACAGCAGACCCCTTTGGATTATTTGATTTTTTTAACCTCTTCAACCCCGGTCCAATTTCCTTTTTTGGTTTTCGTTTTTTGCTCCCCTGCTTCCCAGAGCTATAGCCTTTTTTATTTTTCCGTCAATATGGCCATGTGAGGGCTTGATTTTTGCAGGACGAGTTGTACTTTTGAACGACAAAATTAATTTTAGCATATAGTGTACTGGAAAATAGGAAAATATTCCAAGTGCGGTGAAGTTGGAAAAAAATGCAATTCCACAATTGTTTTTTTTTTTTTACCACATTCACTAAATGCTAAAACCAACCTTTCATTATAATTCTCCAGGTGATTACAAGTTTGCAGATACTAAACATATATAGATTCTTTTTTAATTAAGTGGTGAAAAAAAAATCCAAAGCCACAGCGTCTAGATTATTTTTTGCGCGCCGAGCTGATGTTTTTATTTATACTATTTTAGAGTAGATATGATGTTTTGATCACCCATTATTGCATTTTATTGTAATGTTGCATCAACCAAAAAAAACGTAATTCTGAAGATTTTAATTATTTTCTCGTTACGTCATTTACCGATCGGATTAATTTTTTTTATATTTTTATGAATTGGGCATTTCTCAACTTAGCAATAACTAATATGTGTATTTTTGATATTTTTTTATTGTTTTATTTTGAATGCAACAATGGGGGGGTGATTTGAACAGTTATATTTTTTATTTAAAAAAAAAAAAAAAGCGACCAGTCACGCGACCGCGATGTCATCGAAGGTCCTTCACTCACTGCATCCTTAGGAACGGAGGCCGCCACTTGCACCGCTGAGAGCCAGGGGCCATCAGAGGGTAAGTATATCCCATATTTTCTATTTTTATTCCTTTTTTTACATGAATATGGATCCCAGGGCCTGAAGGCGAGTCTCCTCGCCTTCAGACCCTGGGAACCATACAGGACCCCTCCCTACACACGCCGTACCCGTATAAGACGACCCCCGACTTTTGAGATGATTTTCAGGGGTTAAAAAGTCGTCTTATACGCCGGAAAATTCGGTACTCTGCAGTCCGCTCACCATCACGGTAGCTCTTCTCTGAGCTTGCTCCAGTTTTTCAAGGGAAATGTGATGCAAGTCAATTCTCATGGCCAAGCCGTGAGTCAGAATAGTCAAAGAGTCCAAGGTCAGAAGCCAGGAGGGTATGTCATAAACAGAAGGAAGAGACCGAAACGTGGACAGGTAACGTTTCAAGGTCAGAATATCTGGAGGATAATGGTTCAGAGCAGAAGCTGTTAAACAGACGGATGGTCAGAACGAAGTCTAATATCAGGCAACAAAAGATCAAGCATACAGAACTCAAGGCACAGGAAGCACAAACCTCACTAGCTGAATGTATGTCTGACAGAGGTCTGTGAGAAAGCTCAGTTAAGTAGGATGACAATCACCTGGGATAATGAACACTTGGAGACAGCCAACACCTCCCAGTCTCAGATTGGATAGTTTAGCTGTCAATCAACATACTGACAGCTCAGCACGCCCCTGCACCAGATAGGATGGTTAAGCTGTAAATTAAAGTATTGACAGCTTCACCACGCCCCTGTACCAGATTGGACGGCCAAGCTGTCAGTAACTGCATTCCATACACACTGAGGGGTGGAACTGTGACAGGAAAGCAGACAGCTGTGAGCTGGTCTTATTGAGCTGGGAAGGGGCCAATATTCATGGCCCCTTCCCAGCCTAATAAGACCAATCCGAAGCCACCGACTGCTCCAATTTTGGCTCATAGCCGGCTCTTTCCACTTGCCCTGGTGCATTGGAAAGCGGGGGAATATTTTGAGGTTGATGTCAACTGTGCAATGTCAGCTGACATCAAGCCCAGAGGTTAGTAATGTGGTGGCGTCTATCAGACATCCCCATTACTAACCCAGAATAAGAGTTATTTGGCTGGGTTGCTGTTTGCAGTCCAGTGTCAGTTGTAGATTTGCTTGCTTTGTGTCTGACTTTTTGATCTTGTTAATGATCTTGGATTTGTTGTGACTATGTGGGTGAATTATACCTTCTGCTTGTGACGCTCTCTGACATCAGGTTTCTGATCCCAGACATGGCCTCTGAGTATACGTTTGTTGTACTCCCTTGTCTTGACATACTATTCAGGCATTTGACCTTGGACTGTTACCTGGTCATGCATTTGTCTTAGCCCCTGTACTATGAGCCCTCCTGGTATCTGACCTCAGAATTCCTGATTGCCCTGTCTCATGACTTGTCCATCAGTAGTGACTCAGTGTCATATATTAATTTCCATACTCCAGAGCTAATGAGTTATGAAGCTGTGGCAATGTAAGAGGGTGATGATGAACTTTAACCAACATTTTAACAGTTAGGCCGGCGTCACACTAGCGAGTTTTACGGATGTATGAGCACAGAAAATACGTCCGTAAAATATGCATTACACACGTCCCAATGAATCTCTATGGGGCTGCTCCTATCAGCCGTATATTACGCATCCGTAATATACGGTATTGAACGGGTGTAGAAAATCGCAGCATGCTGCGTTTGTCAGCGTATTGCGCAAAAAATACGCCAATGCAAGTCTATGGGGAAAAGAAAATTACGGATTACACACGGTGAGTCAGTGAGACACATATATTTATATATATATATATATATATATATATATATATATATATATATATTTAAGTCAGCGCTAGATAGCAGAAAAGCCGGTAATTCAATTGCCAGCTTTTGCTCTCTCCTTCACAAACCCGACAGGATATGAGACATGGTTTACATACAGTCAGAAAAGTTCCCGCGGTCGAGTTCATATGAGTTCATCCAGCAGAGGGCGCATCACCGCGACTCGAGGTAACTATAGGACATTCCCCTGCTTTCCATTCATTCACCAAATTTTACAGACAGGAGCTCAGCTGCATTAGCAGAGCTCCTGGGTGTAAAATGATTTAACCCCTTCAGATGGATTTACAGCTTGGGACAAGACTGATCGATGGAAGGTATGGAATATTGTTGTTTGTTTTGTTTAACTTTATTTCAGGTGACAAGGGTCTTCAGGTGGATTGAGAGTATAATAAAATATTAAAACATCCTGTGTCTTTATTTCATTAAAATACTTTTTAATAATGTTTGTGCGTGTTTTATTAACCATTTCATACTATTGGATTAATAATGGATAGGTGTCATAATTGACGCCTCTCCATTATTAACCTGGCTTAATGTCACCTTACAATAGCAAGGTGACATTAACCCTTCATTACCCCATATCCCACCGCTACACGGGAGTGGGAAGAGAGAGGCTAAGTGCCAGAATAGGTGCATCTTCCAGATGTGCCTTTTCTGGGGTGGCTGGAGGCAGAAGTTTTTAGCCAGGTGGGTCCTATAACCATGGTACCTTCCTAGGCTATTAATATCTGCCCTCAGTCACTGGCTTTCCCACTCTGGCGGAGAAAATTGCGCGGGAGGCCAAGCCAATTTTTTCCGGGATTTAACCTTTTAATTTAATAGCTAGAGCTTCAAAATTTTACACACAGGCACTTGTTACATTAGTAAAGAGGAATATGTAATAAAAAAAGGGATATGAGATGGTTTACTGTATGTAAACCATGTCTCATATCATGTCGGGTTTGGGAAGGAGATAGCAAAAGCCGGCGATTGAATTACCGGCTTTTATGCTATCTTGCGCTGAATTAAATATAAATATATATATATATATATGTGTCTCACATATACGGATACCATACGGATGACACACGGATACATTTGTCCGTAAAAATCGCATCCTCGCATTGAATACGGAACAGTGTTTTGGGAAAATTGCTGCGTATTACGGCCGTAAAATACGGACTGTATTTCCCTACGCTGAGTGTGACGCCGACCTTAGAGGGGAGGGCTGGACCAGAGAGCAGAGAGCCAAATGCTCTGCCAGGCCTGTTTCTTAGTAACTGTTCGGAGCTGCTGGCTGCTTCATCAGCTCTGTAACTTGTGTTAAATCATCTGCAGTAACATCACAGTCTGTAAAATGCTATTGTGATGTGACTGTGGGTGATTTAATGCATGGTACAGCAATGCTCAGCCACCCGATGGTCCATAGCATGCCTCGCAGTGTTCTGTTCTTAAATTTCCGGCCGTACGAGGAGGAGTTGCAATTGCGCACATGGAGGTACACTACACATGCCTGAGGACATACTTCTTCCTACCTAACAATCAAGAGATAGAACGTGTTGCATAGGAAGGCTGTGTAAGTATACAGGTTATCAAGAATGATGTTCAGATGTAGGCTGACTGTATACAGGGGCTGAGAGTGCTCTGGACCTCAGACTTGGCCAAAGGTTCACCTTCCAACAAGACAATGACCCTAAGCACACACCTAAAATAACAAAGGAGTAGCTTTCCACCAATGTTCACTATCCAACCTGACAGAACTGGAGAGGATCTGCAAGGAAGAATGTCAGAGGATCCCCAAATCCAGGTGTGAAAAACTTGCATCATTCCTAAGAAGACCCTTGGCTGTACTAGCTCAAAAGGGGGCTTCTACTCAATAATGAGCAAAAGGACTGAATACTTATGACCATGTGATATTTCAGTTTTTCTTTTTTAATAAATTTGCAAAAATTACTGCATTTCTGTTTTTTTTCAGTCAAGATGGGGTGCAGAGTGTACATTAATCTGAAAAAAATGAACTTTTTTGAATTTACCAAATGGCTGCAATGAAACAAAGAGTGAAAAATGTAAAGGGGTCTGAATACTTTCCGTACCCACTGTACTACATTTGGAGGTTATATACAGAGCATGAGGACCACTGTACTACATATGGTAGCTGAATACATAGACTGAGGAATGATGTACTGAAGATGGAGGCTGTATTGAGGGGTTGAGGAGTGATATACTGCATATAGAAACTATATACAGTGTCCAAGGAGCAATTATTTGCATTTGGAGGTTGTAGACGGAGGCTGGAGGAATGATGTACTGCAGATAGAGGCTGTATGGATTATGTGTTGCAGATGGACACTGCATACAGGGGTTGAAGAGTGATGTACTGAAGATAGAGGCTTTATACAGAATCTGAGGAGCGATGTACTGCATGTGGAGATTCTATATAGAGGAGTGATGTCCTGCAGGGTGTGATTGTATATAGTGGGGGCTGAGAGTAATATATCTGCAGCCACACCACCAGGCAGCAGGATGCTTCTTCATGTTTCCTTTTCGGAGCACAGGGCTTGTGAATCAGGAGACGCAACTGTCCATGGCTGGCTATGACCCCCAGGTGAGATAGATCACTCATATAGTAGTACTCAGGTTGTTGAGGAGTACTGCTGTCAGTTGCAACTTTTTAAAATATTATCTGCACTTAAGTGTTTTTTTGAAGACCTGGATGTTGGAATTTTTTGTTTCCATTAATATCAGATTGTTTGGACTCCGTCACGTGGCATCTCCACCAATCAGTTGCTAGCAAGTATCATGGCCACCAGAAGTACACAGTACATGAAACCAGAAAACAACAGCTCCATACACTGTATAGTGGCTGTTCTCAGCTACTGCAGATCAGTTATTGCTAAAATAAACAAGTTTCCTGATTAGTTAATAAAGCAAGGTTTTAGCTATTGAGCAAAACATTCATGAATGTCCAGATAATCCAGTAATTATAAGAAATTAATATTACGGTCCACCGCAATAGGTAGAAAGGTGTCTAGCAGCAGCGAAAGATAATGAATAAGTTGATAGCACTTGTGATACACCTCTTGAAGTACTGGAATGGATAAAACATTGGGATAAAAAATTATGAGAAACCAAATATTAATATAGCATCTTCCATTTAGTCACTTACCGCTATGTAGCTTGCATTCATTTACTCAGAAATTACTGGCAAAAGCAAAACATCACGGGAAATTTGTGGGTAACCAGGATGTCTGCTATAAACTGGAATGCATATGCATCCTTGTAAATCATTCTCCTAGCAGTGCGTTCAGGGACAACATCTTCTCAGCAAATGATGGTAAATTAGTTTCAAAGGCATTCGACAAACAGGAAGGATGCACACACATTACTCAGAAATTAAACCATGTATCTCCCCAGATATTCCTGGAAGTCCCTCATTTTCTAGGATACTCTGGTACAGATGCTCTTGTAGCAGCATGCCTAACTGAAGAGTTTTAACTGTTGACATTGTCCTAAAGGAAATTCTAATGACACAAGGACAGATTACTGAGGAGTTGTGCATGTTACTCTAAGAGCCGTTTCTTATTTCTAGCTACCTTGTAAAATATTAACTTTCCAGAAAATTATGGAAAAACACAGATGTTAATTTGAGCAAACCAATCAATAATGGGGAGCACTAGCAATGATATGTACTGTATACAATTGGAGATTGGGTGGCTCTTTTAGAAATGTATTTAGGTATGCTAAATAGAGATGTGTAAATCTGTTGAAATTTGATTTTTCCAGATTCACAGAATTGTCCCTACAAAGTCAATTTGCATCGAATAAGTTCACTGTGAATCCCAATACTGAAAGCCACTTATTGCATGAGAGAGAGTGAATTAGCAGAGAGGGGTTTAATACTCCCCTCCTTTTTGCAGTGTGTGAAGGTTAAAAAAAGGCTGTTATTAAGGTGCTCTTCCTGCAGTATATCACAGATCAATCAATTCACAGTGACTTTGAATCACACCTCTCTATATATGACTTGAGTATGTGCATTAGTATTCATAGACTGACACTAGAACTCCCATTTTCAGCCTGCTTGAAAACTGCAGTTGTACACCATGGTCACATTAGGACTTATTTTTAACTCTATCTGGAATGAGCTGTGCGCTCTAACCTCCTATCTCTACATTGTGCACTCACAAAATGGCGCTCTTCAGCCAGCCCATATTTACTGGCTATGATAGCCCCCCTGATTACCTACTCTACATCCATGTAGCACCATATCTGCAGATCACTAAAGGGAACCCATCAGCAGGATTGTGCTAAGTAACCTACAGGCAGTGTCAGGTTGGTTTCCGTTATACCAATGAAAATTACACCTTGGGTGATGAAATCTGTCTTGTGGTTGTAGTTTAATTTTTATTTTCAGTTTTGAGTTAATGATATGCTCCTGCTCCAGAGCGGCCTGTTGGGGTCTTCATATGGTGCTCTGATTAGGTATTCACCACTATGGCTTCTGACAGGTCACTGATCCCTCACTGACCTGCCCTCTATTTCATATAATGAATATTATATAAACAGTGGATACGGAAAGTATTCAGACCCCTTTACATTCTTCACTCTTTGATTCATTGCAGCCATTTGGTAAATTCAAAAAAGTTCATTTTTTCAGATTAATGTACACTGTGCACCCCATCTTGACTGAAAAAAAACCCCGAAATGTAGAAATTTTTGCAAATTTATCAAAAAAGAAAAACTGAAATATCACATGGGCATAAGTATTCAGACCCTTTGCTCAGACACTCATATTTAAGTCACATGCTGTCCGTTTCCTTGTGATCCTCCTTGAGATGGTTCTACTCCTTCATTGGAGTCCAGATGTGTTTAATTAAACTGATAGGACTTGATTTGGAAATACACATACTTGTGTATATAAGATCTCACAGCTCATAGAAGTGCATGTCAGACCAAATGAGAATGTGGCAAGGCATATATCTGGCCAAGGTTACAAACGATTTTCAGCTATACTCAAGGTTCCTATGAGCACAGTGGCCTCCATAATCCTTATATGGAAGAAGTTTGGGACCACCAGAAGTCTTCCTAGACCTGGCCGTCCAGCCAAACTGTGCAATCGTGGTAGAAGAGCCTTGGTCAGAGAGGTAAAGAAGAACCCCAAGATCACTGTGGCTGAGCTCCAGAGATGCAGTAGGGAGATGGAAGAAAGTTCCACAAAGTGAACTATCACTGCAGCCCTCCACCATTCGGGCCTTTATGGCAGAGTGGCCCGACGGAAGCCTCTCCTCAGTGCAAGACATATGAAAGCCCGCATAGAGTTTGATAAAAAAAAACACATGGAGGACTCCCAGACTATGATAAATAAGATTCTCTTGTCTTATGAGATGAAGATAGACCTTTTTGGTGATAATTCTAAGCGGTATGTGTGGAGAAAACCAGGCAGTGCTCATCACCTACCCAATGCCATCCCAACAGTAAAACATGGTGGTGGCAGCATCATGCTATGGGGTGTTTTTCAGCTGCAGCGACAGGACAACTGGTTGTCAATGAAGAAAACATGTTTGTGGCCAAGTACAGAGATATCCTGGATGAAAACCTCTTCCAGAGTGCTCTGGACCTCAGACTTGGCCGAAGGTTCACCTTCCTACAAGACAATGACCCTAAGCACACAGCTAAAATAACAAAGGACTGGCTTCAGAACAACTCTGTGACCATTCTTGACTGGCCCATCCAGAGCCCTGACCTAAACCCAATTGAGCATCTCTGGAGAGACCAGAAAATGGCTGTCCACCAACGTTCACCATCCAACCTGACAGATCTGGAGAGGATCTGCAAGGAAGAGTGGCAGAGGATCCCCAAATCCAGGTGTGAAAAACTTGTTGCATCATTCCCAAGAAGACTCATGGCTGTACTAGCTCAAAAGGGGGCTTCTACTCAATGCTGAGCAAAGGATCTGAATACTTATGAGTTATGACCATGTGATATTTCAGTTTTTCTTTTTTAAGAAATTTGCAAAAATTACTACATTTCTGTTTTTTTTTCAGTCAAGATGGGGTGCAGAGTGTACATTGATGAGAAAAAAATGAACATTTTGAATTTACCAAATGGCTGCAATGAAACAAAGAGTAAAAAATTTAAAGAGGTCTGAATACTTACCGTACCAACTATACCTTTCCACTCTTGTAATCTGCTGTTTCACAACCTTAGGCCCACAGCTGTCAGTCACCTGGCACTAAATGAACAATCACTATTTATTTACTTAAATAGTGTGCCTGAACAACACTGTTATAGCTAACGATTTTTAAGTATAAATCTGGCTTTCTGATTTCTTAGAGAAGCACAGTTTTATCACAAACGATTTGGAGTAGCAAATGGGGCCTCAGGAGACTGCCACGCAGTTTTTGCACAATCTAATTAGATGCCGAAATATTGATTTACACTCTGCAGCTTCTCGGACCTAGGCACACCCCCTCCCCTCATCAAACATGTCCCCTCATCTTCCAGCTCATTATACAGCACTAGGGATGAGCGACTTTCATTTTTTTAAGATCGAGTCGGGTTTTGCGAAACCCGACTTTGTCCAAAGTCGAGTCGAGTGCAGTCGGCCGATTATCGCTAAAAGTCGGGGATCGACCGAAACACGAAACCCAATGCAAGTCAATGGGGAAGCATAGTCGGCAGTGAGTGGAGGCCAGGAAAACACCTACAGTGCCCATTTTAATGCCAAAAACATCCATTCTTGTTTCTGAAGCTTGTCAATCTTAATTAAATTTATAATAATAGTTGGGCATTGGAAATTGGGGGTCATTTGGCAAAAGTTGTGGGGGGTAGGGCTGGTTCAAGGTTTTAGTGGGCCCAGGAAACGTGGACTACGTCACGGCGGTGGAGCAGTGAGAGGTAAGTATGTCAAGTTTGCAAGTGCTGTGATCCTAAGCAAGCGGGGGGGCCCACTCGTTGGCATTGGCACTGGCACAGGGCCCCTCAAAGTACAGCGGTGTGTTTGCACGGCGGGGGCGCCTCCCACCAGCAGCGACACTTTTGCGTACTCTGAGGGGCCCTGTGCCAGTGACGTCGCCAACGAGTATGCCCCCCCACCTGATGAAGGAACCTGCACTTTCATCTGCACCTTCCTCTTTGTCCCTGTGTAAGGTGGTATAACATGCGGGAAGGGGAACCTTACTTTCAGCAGGGTCAGATTCTGGCTGTGTAGAGTGCAAGGGGAATGTAGTGGTCTAGGTCAATGTACCAGCAGACTCATCTAGCAGTGGCTGGGCAATGGGCAGGATGAGGAGGAAACACAGATATAGGGCCAAAGAATAAAGTAGGCTAAATGCAGTTCAAAATTGGTAACAGGACTAAACAGGCGGCATTGCTTTGTTCAGTGGAGTAGCAAACCCAGGAGCAGCAGACACTGTTTTAAAGGCCCAACCACACTAGTAGGCCAAATGCAGTTTAATATCTGCTACTATAGGCCAAAAGCCTAAAGACTGAAGCTCAGCTTTATACAGTGGAGGACAACACCATGGAGCGGCAGACACCGTTAGTAGGCCGTAACCACCAATTTTTTGTTAAAAAAGCACTTAATGAGAGCCAGAAGGTTGAAGCTCAGCTTTATACAGTTGAGGACAACACCAGGGAGCGGCAGACACCGTTAGTAGGCCGTAACCAAAGTTGAAGGCCAAATGCAGTTTAATATCTGATACTATAGGCCGAAAGCCTAAAGACTGAAGCTCAGCTTTATTCAGTTGAGGACAACACCAGGGAGCGGCAAACAGAGGTATTAGGCCCCAACCACCAATTTTTTTAAAAAAAGCACTTAATGAGAGCCAGAAGGTTGAAGCTCAGCTTTATTCAGTTGAGGACAACACCAGGGAGCAGCAAACAGAGGTATTAGGCCCCAACCACCAATTTTTTTAAAAACAGCACTTAATGAGAGCCAGAAGGTTGAAGCTCAGATTTATTCAGTTGAGGACAACACCAGGGAGCGGCAAACAGAGGTATTAGGCCCCAACCACCAAATTTTTTAAAAAAAGCACTTAATGAGAGCCAGAAGGTTGAAGCTCAGATTTAGACAGTGGAGGAAAATTTGAATTAGGGACTGCAGACAGACTTAGTAGGCTGTCCCCTGTGGACCATGCATCCACCACATTAACCCATTGCGCCGTAATGGACACGTAACCTTCCATGGCCATGCCTACAGGTCCATGCGTCTGTTGTCAGGTGCACCTTTGTACTCACAGATTGCCAGAGTGCATGGACAATGGAGGTGGTGCTGGTGGAGGGCTGGGATGGCTTTTCTTGCAAAAGAAGTGTCGACTGGGTAGCTCGTAGCGTGGGACAGCGTAGTCCATCATGGCTTTTTTATTATTACATAAAATAAAGAAATAGGCTCTATGCACTTTAAAATAGGTTCCAGGGGTACACGGGCAGCATTGGTGTGGTCAGCGGAGGAGGAGGATTGCAAGGAGGGACCGCAGACAGGCATAGTACGCCTACAATTTCAAAAAGTGGCTGTATGCACTTTAAAATAGGTTCCAGGGGTACACGGGCAGCATTGGTGTGGTCAGCGGAGGAGGAGGATTGCAAGGAGGGACCGCAGACAGGCTTACTAGGCCTAAAATAAATAAAAATAGGCTCAAGGCAGTTTTAAATCGGTTACATGGATACACAGGCAGCATTGTGGTCAGCGGAGGAGGAGGATTGCAAGGAGGGACCGCAGACAGGCTTACTAGGCCTAAAATAAATAAAAATAGGCTCAAGGCAGTTTTACATCGGTTACATGGATACACAGGCAGCATTGTGGTCAGCGGAGGAGGAGGATTGCAAGGAGGGACCGCAGACAGGCTTACTAGGCCTAAAATAAATAAAAATAGGCTCAAGGCAGTTTTAAATCGGTTACATTGATACACAGGCAGCATTGTGGTCAGCGGAGGAGGAGGATTGCAAGGAGGGACCGCAGACAGGCTTACTAGGCCTAAAATAAATAAAAATAGGCTCAAGGCAGTTTTACATCGGTTACATGGATACGCAGGCAGCATTGTGGTCAGCGGAGGAGGAGGATTGCAAGGAGGGACCGCAGACAGGCTTACTAGGCCTAAAATAAATAAAAATAGGCTCAAGGCAGTTTACATCGGTTACATGGATACACAGGCAGCATTGTGGTCAGCGGGGGAGGAGGATTGCAAGGAGGGACCGCAGACAGGCTTACTAGGCCTAAAATAAATAAAAATAGGCTCAAGGCACTTAGAGTTATCTCGCAGGGGTACACAGGCAGCATTGGTGTGGTCAGCGGAGGAGGAGGATTGCAAGGAGGGACCACAGACAGGCGTAGTATGCCTACAATTTCAAAAAGTGGCTCTATGCACTTTAAAATAGGTTCCAGGGGTACACGGGCAGCATTGGTGTGGTCAGCGGAGGAGGAGGATTGCAAGGAGGGACCGCAGACAGGCTTACTAGGCCTAAAATAAATAAAAATAGGCTCAAGGCAGTTTTACATTGGTTACATGGATACACAGGCAGCATTGTGGTCAGCGGAGGAGGAGGAGGATTGCAAGGAGGGACCGCAGACAGGCTTACTAGGCCTAAAATAAATAAAAATAGGCTCAAGGCAGTTTTACATTGGTTACATGGATACACAGGCAGCATTGTGGTCAGCGGGGGAGGAGGATTGCAAGGAGGGACCGCAGACAGGCTTACTAGGCCTAAAATAAATAAAAATAGGCTCAAGGCACTTAGAGTTATCTCGCAGGGGTACACAGGCAGCATTGGTGTGGTCAGCGGAGGACGATTGCAAGGAGTGTCTGACACAGTTAGTACTCACAAAAAATAAATAGATGTTAATGTCTCGCCAAAAAACAAATATACAAAAAAAAAAAAGTGTGGCATACTTAGGTACAGGGGTGGGCTCATCTGCTGAGTTTCTGACATAGTAATTTGGCAGTAAGTATTTACTGGTGTCAATATAGGACACTGACCCAGACTACTTTAACTAGCATCATAGATGTCAACAAATTGGTATTGTCAGTGCCAGGCATTGAATGATGTCAGCGCATAGACTAAACATTGGTGGAGCTGTGAGAGATAAGTTTGCACGTGGTAGAGCACAGTTTGAGCTGGGGGGGGGGTGAACTCTCTTGTGGCCGGCGGTACCGTCCCAGGGCCCCTCATGTTACAATGGTGTGTCTGACGTTGGGTGCGCGCCACCACCGCCAGAGACACTTTATTGTACTATGAGGGACCCAGTGGCAGTGCCGTCGACCAAAAGCGGGCACACCCACCTCTTCAGACAAACGGCACTCTAACGGGTGCTTGCGCCAAGTGGCGAGACCACGGCCCCGTGGGGGGAGTTTTCCCATTGAGGGAGGTGTAAACATGTCGTATGCTGGACAAACAGCTGCTGCAAATTAAGAGATTGGAACACTCAGTAAGACCAGTCCACAAGCAAGACCTTTTTATAGGAAAGCTAGGTGTCAGCAGGGAAAGGTGGGGCAAAATAATTTGAAATCCAGGAGTGGTTCATTTTAATGAAGGTTAGATCATCCACATTTTGGGTAGCCAGACGAGTCCTTTTTTCGGTTAATATTGAACCAGCAGCACTGAATACTCTTTCTGATAGCACACTAGCTGCTGGGCAAGCAAGCTCCTGCAATGCACATTCTACCAATTCAGGCCAGGTGTCTAATTTGGATGCCCAGTAATCAAATGGGAATGACGGTTGAGGGAGAACATCGATAAGGGATGAAAAATAGTTAGTAACCATACTGGACAAATGTTGTCTCCTGTCACTTTGAATAGATGCTGCAGTACCTGTCCTGTCTGCGGTCATTGCGAAATCGCTCCACAACCTGGTCAGAAAACCCCTCTGTCCAACGCCACTTCTGATTTGTGCACCTCTATCACCTCTGCCCTGTACTCCCCCGCAGCTCGTGTGAGAACCATCACCGGCGCTGTGTGCTGGGAATGCCTGAATCAAACGGTCTACAAGAGTAGCTTGTTTGGTTGCTAATATTTGTTCGAGGTTCTCATGTGGCATAATATTTTGCAATTTGCCTTTATAGCGAGGGTCAAGGATGCAGGCCAACCAGTAATCGTCATCGCTCATCATTTTAATAATGCGTGGGTCCCTTTTGAGGATACGTAAGGCATAATCCGCCATGTGGGCCAAAGTTCCAGTTGTCAAATCTTGTGCTGGTTTGAGGGTCAGTTACAGGCAAATCTACGTCACTTGTCTCCCTTAAAAAAACAGAACCCGGCCTTCCAACGCCACTAATTTCTGTTTGCCCAGGAGAAGCTTCCTCATTAAAAAAGTACTCATCCCCATCATCCTCCTCGTCCTCCTCCTCCTCTTCGCCCGCTACCGCGTCCTCTACACGGCCCTGACCAGACAATGGCTGACTGTCATCAAGGCTTTCCTCTTCCTCGGCTGCAGACGCCTGCTCCTTTATGTGCGTCAAACTTTGCATCAGCAGACGCATTAGGGGGATGCTCATGCTTATTATGGCATTGTCTGCACTAAGCAGCCGTGTGCATTCCTCAAAACACTGAAGGACTTGACACAGGTCTTGTAGCTTTGACCACTGCACACCTGACAACTCCATGTCTGCCATCCAACTGCCTGCCCGTGTATGTGTATCCTCCCACAAAAACATAACAGCACGCCTCTGTTCGCACAGTCTCTGAAGCATGTGCAGTGTGGAGTTCCACCTTGTTGCAACGTCGATGATTAGGCGATGCTGGGGAAGGTTCAAAGACCGCTGATAGTTCTGCATACGGCTGGAGTGTACGGGCGAACGGCGGATATGCGAGCAAAGTCTGCGCACTTTGAGGAGCAGGTCGGGTAACCCCGGATAACTTTTCAGGAAGCACTGCACCACCAGGTTTAAGGTGTGAGCCACGCAAGGAATGTGTTTCAGTTGGGAAAGGGCTATGGCAGCCATGAAATTCCTTCCGTTATCACTCACTACCTTGCCTGCCTCAAGATGTACAGTGCCCAGCCATGACTGAGTTTCTTTCTGCAAGAACTTGGACAGATCTTCCGCCGTGTGTCTGTTGTCGCCCAAACACTTCATTGCCAATACAGACTGCTGACGCTTGCCACTAGCTGTCCCATAATGGCACACCTGGTGTGCAACAGTTACAGCTGCGGATGGAGTGGATGTGCGACTGCGGTCTGTGGACGAGCTCTCGCTTCTGCAGGAGGAGGAGGAAGAGGAGGAGGGGGGGGCGAACGCCTACAGCCAACTCTTTCCTTGACCGTGGGCTAGGCAGAACTGTCCCAATATTGTTGTCCCCTGTGGACCCTGCATCCACCACATTCACCCAGTGTGCCGTGATGGACACGTAACGTCCCTGGCCATGCCTACTGGTCCATTCATCTGTTGTCAGGTGCACCTTTGTAGTCACAGACTGCCTGAGTGCATGGACGATGTGGTCTTTAACATGTTGTTGGAGGGCTGGGATGGCTTTTCTAGAAAAGAAGTGTCGACTGGGTAGCTCGTAGCGTGGTACAGCGTAGTCCATCAGCGCTTTGAAAGCTTCGCTTTCAACTAACCGGTAGGGCATCATCTCTAATGAGATTAGTCTAGCAATGTGGGCGTTCAAATCCTGTGTACGCGGATGCGATGATGAGTACTTCCTTTTCCTAACAAGAGTCTCATGTAGGGTGAGCTGGACTGGAGAGCTGGAGATCGTGGAACTAGCGGTGGTGCCGGTGGACATGGGTGACTGAGAGAGGGTTGGAGATGGTATTCTTGCCGGTGCCCTACATGCAGTGTTTCCTACTGCGAACCTGGTGATTCCCTGACTGCTTTGGCCTGGCGACGAAAGCTGCACAGATACTGCAGGTGGTGCGGGAAATGGTGGGTTTACAGTGAGGAAAGAGATGTAGCGTTGCTGACTAGCTTCATTTGCCGAGGGTGCTGCAACCTTTAGGGACGTTTGGTAGTTAGTCCAGGCTTGCAAATGCATGGTGGATAAATGTCTATGCATGCAACTTGTATTTAGACTTTTAAGATTCTGACCTCTGCTTAAGGTAGTTGAACATTTTTGACAGATGACTTTGCGCTGATCATTTGGATGTTGTTTAAAAAAATGCCAGACTGCACTCTTTCTACTATCGGATACCTTTTCAGGCATTGCAGACTGAGCTTCTTTAACCGGATGGCCACGCTGTCCTCCAACTGTTTTTGGTTTTGCCAAGCGTTTTTGGCCAGATACGAGCCCGGCAGATGGAACCTGTTGTGATGTTGATGCCTGCTGTGGCTCCTCCTCCGCTTCAGAACTACTGCCGCCTGCACCCTGTTCCCCCAATGGCTTCCAATCGGGGTCAACAACTGGGTCATCTATGACCTCCTCTTCTATGTCGTGTGCAACTTCGTGTCACTGGTCGTGTCACCGTGTAAGCCAGTGGTATAGCGTTCGTGACGGGGCACCATAGTCTCCGCTGGGTTTGATTCTGCCTCACTACACTGCGAGGGCAATGTTCTGGTCTGAGTCAAAGGAACAGCATAGTAATCTGGCTGTGGCTGTGCATCTGTGCACTCCATGTCCGATTCGACTTCTTATGGGCATGGCCTGTTAACTGTTTCACTGTCTAACCCAGGAACGGTATGTGTAAAGAGCTCCATGGAGTAACCTGTTGTGTCGACTGACACATCCTTCACTGTTGTTCTGGGTGAATGACACAAGGAAGCGACTTGTTCCTGACCGGGAGCATCCACTGACGATGCACTGCTCTGACATTTGGCACTTTCCGAGGAGGAGGCGAAAGAGCTAGAGGCAGAGTCAGCAATGAAAGCCAATACTTGTTCCTTCTGCTCCGGCTTCAAAAGTGGTTTTCCTACTCCCAGAAAAGAGAGCGTTCGAGGCCTTGTGTAGCCAGACAACGAACCTGGCTCAACAACTCGAGACTTAGGTGCTGTACAGCTTTTACCACGACCACCTGATGCTCCACCACCACTACCATCATTACCAGCTGACAATGACCGCCCACGGCCACGACCTCTTCCACTAGACTTCCTCATTGTTTGCAAAACATAACCAAAGTAACGGTATTTGTTACTGTAAAACAACTTATAAGGTGAACTCAAACTTCTGTAGGATTTATATATACCTTTATAGGTGCCTGACACTGAAAGGAAAATCAGGCCCAATGTTACACACTAGGTTTTCTGTGCCCCAATAATTTGAGACAGATGGCACACAGGACCGGCACTCAAGCAGAAATGCCAATCTTAATCTCCCACTATTTTTTTTTTCAGGGAGAATTAAAAAAAAAATAAAAAAATGTGCCAGTATAACACACTGGTTTTCGGTGGCACACAAGGAGAGACAGATGCCACACACAGGACTGGCACAGAGGCAGACTTGCCAATCTTTATCTCCCACTATTAATTTTTTTTTTTACAGGGAGAATTTACCAAAAAAAAAAAAATGGCTCAATATTACACACTGGTTTTCAGTGGCACACAATGAGAGACAGATGCCACACACAGCACTGGCACAGAGGCAGACTTGCCAATCTTTATCTCCCACTATTAATTTTTTTTTTAACAGGGAGAAATTACCAAAAAAAAAAAATGGCCCTGTATTACACACTGGTTTTCGGTGGCACACAAGGAGAGACAGATGCCACACACAGGACTGGCACAGAGGCAGACTTGCCAATCTTTATCTCCCACTATTATTATTTTTTTTTACAGGGAGAATTTACCCCCAAAAAAATGGCCCAATATTACACACTGGTTTTCGGTGGCACACAAGGAGAGACAGATGCCACACACAGGACTGGCACAGAGGCAGACTTGCCAATCTTTATCTCACACTATTAATTTTTTTTTTACAGGGAGAATTTACCCCCCCCAAAAAAATGGCCCAGTATTACACACTGGTTTTCGGTGGCACACAAGGAGAGACAGATGCCACACACAGGACTGGCACAGAGGCAGACTTGCCAATCTTTATCTCCCACTATTAATTTTTTTTTTTACAGGGAGAATTTACCAAAAAAAAAAAAATGGCCCAATATTACACACTGGTTTTCGGTGGCACACAAGGAGAGACAGATGCCACACACAGGACTGGCACAGAGGCAGACTTGCCAATCTTTATCTCCCACTATTAATTTTTTTTTTTACAGGGAGAATTTACCAAAAAAAAAAAAATGGCCCAATATTACACACTGGTTTTCGGTGGCACACAATGAGAGACAGATGCCACACACAGCACTGGCACAGAGGCAGACTTGCCAATCTTTATCTCCCACTATTAATTTTTTTTTTTACAGGGAGAATTTACCCCCCCCCAAAAAATGGCCCAATAATACACACTGGTTTTCAGTGGCACACAATGAGAGACAAATGCCACACACAGCACTGGCACAGAGGCAGACTTGCCAATCTTTATCTCCCACTATTAATTTTTTTTTAACAGGGAGAATTTACCAAAAAAAAAAAAATGGCCCAGTATTACACACTGGTTTTCGGTGGCACACAATGAGAGACAGATGCCACACACAGCACTGGCACAGAGGCAGACTTGCCAATCTTTATCTCCCACTATTATTTTTTTTTTTTACAGGGAGAATTTACCCCCCCCAAAAAAATGGCCCAATAATACACACTGGTTTTCAGTGGCACACAATGAGAGACAAATGCCACACACAGCACTGGCACAGAGGCAGACTTGCCAATCTTTATCTCCCACTATTTATTTTTTTTTTTTCAGGGAGAATTTAAAAAAAACAAAAAACAAAAAAACAATATTACACACTAGGTTTTCTGTGGCACACAATGAGAGACAGATGCCACACACAGCACTGGCACAGAGGCACACTTGCCAATCTTTATCTCCCTGCAGTAATCTCAGAAAAGTATGGCAGGCAGCTATAAAAAGGACTGCTGCACACAAAAGAGTGGACAAACAAACAAGATAGCTGTGCAGAAAGGAAGGAACAACAGGATTTGTGCTTTGAAAAAAGCAGTTGGTTTGCACAGCGGCGTACACACACAGCAACGCAGCTATCAGGGAGCCTTCTAGGGCAGCCCAATGAGCTACAGTGCTGAGGAAAAAAAAATGTAGCTTCCACTGTCCTGCAAACAAAAGGTGGCGTTGGACAGTGGAAATCGCTACAGCACAAGCGGTTTGGGGGTGAATGTACCCTGCCCAACCCTCTCCCTGCTTCTGACAAAGCGGCAGCAACCTCTCCCTACGCTCAGATCAGCAGCAGTAAGATGGCGGTCGACGGGAACGCCCCTTTATAGCCCCTGTGACGCCGCAGAAAGCAAGCCAATCACTGCAATGCCCTTCTGTAAGATGGTGGGGACTGAGATCTATGTCATCACGCTGCCCACACTCTGCGTCCACCTTCATTGGCTGAGAAATGGCGCTTTAGCGTCATTGAAATGCGACTTTGGCGCGAAAGTCGCGTACCACATGGCCGACCCCACACAGGGATCGGGTCGGGTTTCATGAGACACCGACTTTGCCAAAAGTCGGCGACTTATGAAAATGAACGATCCCTTTCGCTCAACCCTATACAGCACCACTATCCTAGCCAAAGTAATAACAAAAGCATTAGTGGAAATGCGATGATTTACCGAACGGTGACCAAATTTTGCAGACAGAGTAAAAATGCTTGTGAAAGCGAACACGAATCTGAATGTTCTACAATCATGCTGAATTTCAGATTGTCGAATGTTTTCCGAACAAGTTCGCTCATCTCTATTCAGGTCTAGGGTAGTGAACTGAATTTTTCTCACTGGCAATGGAAAGTCTATGTTGGTGGGATGGGTTTAGAGAATAAAAAAATGTGAAAAGACACGGTATGTCAGTTTCTAGTCTAATAACTTATATAGTAACTATATGCTATAAAAAAATATTTAGAATTGAGAGTCCTCAGTGGTTGATACCTTTTAATGGCTAACTGAAAAGATGGTAACAAATTGCAAGCTTTCGAGACTACACAGGTCTCTTCATCAGGCAAAGACTAAAAGAAATTCTGAAGAATCACATATTTATGCACAGAATGTATGCTATAACTAATGTTGCCATTTTAAAAAACAATAAAAACTCTTGAGAATGCGGTAGGTACTGACATCAGTATTGCACACAACAGCTCCTGTTTTGCGTCATTCACATTTGTTGTAATCTGCAGTAATTTAATGGTTTGCATCATATTTCTCCTAAATTCTTAAGAAGAAAAAATAATAATTGGAATACTGATATCATCCTCCTCCTGTCTGTCAAAATAAATAGTGACATCTTTGTACTGAAACGTTTTCTAAAGATTGCACCCACCTACTCACTCTTAATATAGTTCTCTAGGCTTGATATGTGCTCTTAATATTAGCATAGCTCCTCCAGCTTCAGCTGACTACTGAATAATGAAGAACTGATCTTATCGACATACGCACTGAAATATGTTGCGCAATTGTAAATCCTGTTATCTCCTATTAGTGTAACTTGTAGCTCTGACAATGAACAAGATACATAGAATAACGTATTCAGCAAGAGAAGCAATTCTCAACTTATTACATCATAATGACCTAAACGGAAGTGTCTTCCCTACTATGTTGGTGCCTGCTATACATATAAGCCAGGAATTCAATTATTTGGGAAGTAACAATAAGTGAAAAGCTTGTATGTAGATGATGACAAAAATCTATTTTGCTTCCAATTTCACAAACTTATTTGATCTTCCATGCTAGCCATTTTACCAACATTTGCTGAGTTTAACCATTTAATTTTAAAGATTCAAATTGTAAAATGAAGCCAATTTGCTAATAGTATTAACTAAAAATATCTTGTTTTTGTTTAGTGCCTACAGCTCCTAGGTAAATCTTTGTGTCTCTATGGTAACAGACTACAAATTACATTCTTACATAAAGCCTCTGAACTGAAATGTGATTGGCGCTAGCTAGATATGATTGTGGGATTCCCTAATTTTCACCCCTTAGCTCCTGTACAAAGACATGGACTTCACTATAGGGGATCCCTAGGTCTTGGACCCAAGAGTAGCCTCAGACTGGCAGTGATGGCATAGCAGAAAGTGATGTTGTGGTCGGGAACTAGGTCAGAATCAGAAGACAAGGAGCAGAAAACCAACCATGAAAAGTGACTGGAACATACACAAAATTTTTGCCCCCTTCCTGAGTTCCTTTTCTTTTGCATGTTTGTCACACTTAAATGTTTTAGATCAGCAAACAAATTTAAATATTAGACAAAGATAACACAAACAAACACAAAATGCAGTTTTAAAATGAAGGTCTTTATTATTAAGGGAAAAAGAAATCCAAATCTACAGAGCCCTGTGTGAAAAAGTAGTTGTTCCCACCTTAAAATGTAAATTAACTGTGGCTTATCACATCTTTGGGATGCTGAGTTCAAATTCCTTATCCACATGCAAGCCTGATTACTGCCACATCTGTTCTCAATCAAAAAATCACTTAACTAGGACCTGTTTGTCAAAGTAAAGTAGACCAAAAGGTCCTCAAAAGCTAAAGAGAATGCCATGATCAAAATAAACAAAGTAATTTAGACCTATCAGAGAGGAAAAGGTTATAAAGCCATTTCTCAAGCTTCGGAACTCCAGCGAATCACAGTTAGAGAAATAATCCACAAATGGTGAAAACATGGAATAGTGGGGAATCTTCCCAGAAATGACCAGCAGACCAAAATTACCCAAGAGCGCAGCGATGACTCATCTAAGAGATCACAAAAGACCTTATAATCCTCCAAAGAACTGCAAGCCTCACTTGCCTCAGTGAAGGTCAGTGTTCATGATTCCACTATAAAAAAGAGACTGGACAAAAATGTCCTGCATAGTAGAGTTCCGATATGAAAACCACTACTGAACAGTAAGAACATAGATGCTCGTCTCAGTTTTGCCAGAAAAAATCTTTGATGATCTTTAAGACTTTTGGGAGAATGCTGTGTGGACTGACAAGACAAAAGTTGAACTTTTTGGAAGGTGTGTGTCCCATTACATCTGGTGTAACCAACAGTAAAATATGTGGTGGTAGTGTAATGGTCTAGGTCTGCTTTGCCACTCCAGGACCTGGAAGACTTACTGTGGTAAATGGAACCAAGAATTCTGCTGTATACCAAAAAATCCTGAAGGAAAATGTCCGGCCATTTGTTTGTGACCTCAAGCTGAAGAGCACTTGGGTTATGCAGCACTATAATGTTCCAAAACACACTAGCAAGTTCACATCTGAATAGCTTAAAAAAACAAAATTCAGACTTTGGAGTGGCCTACTCAAAGTCCTGACCCTAATCCAACTGAGATGCTGTGACATGACCTCTATTCATGCTTGGAAACCTTCCAATGTGGTTGAATTACAACAATTCTGCAAAGATGAATGGGCCAAAATGTCTCCAGAGCGTTGTAAAATATTCATTGCCAGTTATTACAAACGCTTGGTTTCAGTTGTTGCTGCTAAGAGTGGCCCAACCAGTTATTAGGTTTAGGGGGCAAACACTTTTTCACACAGGGCCCTGTAGGTTTGTATTTATTTTTCAATTAATAATAAAGACCTTCATTTAAAAACGTAAGGTTAGGACTAATAATGGAACTATAATTATTAGGCAAGGGATCCAAAAGACAAGACAAAAACGTGACCCGGAACAGTAGTCAACAATCAATAGTACAGAAGGTGCAAATCAATTCGCAGGACTCAATACAGCAGCTATGTCAGTATTCTTTGACCAATCTGGTGTGACATCATCATTGCTGAGTGACGCACATGTGATGTCGCGCCATGCTAGCTAATTGAAAGGAGAGCTGCCGGTAAAAGATGATTCTTAGGGCTCCATACGATGGTCACAGATTACCAATGTAGTCACTGGACCAGTTACTGCAAATTGGTTCGTACCCGCTCTAAGCAATAGTAAAAGCACTAGCCACAAACACAACAAACCGGACCAGTGCCTCATGTAGTGTATGCATTTGAGTAATAGAAGGAGAAAGGTCGCACTCATCATCCCTTTAAAATTATTTTCTTTATTGAAAAATTCTTAAAAAATCAGGTTGAAGGAGTGAATGGAATGCATGGTGTGGCCATTTCGCGCCCAATGGATCCTTGCACGATTGGGAGCAAAACAGCGGCTTTTCATCTTCTACTCCTCATATGCTCATAGTCTGAAGATTCATGGTATGCACCTGGAGTTCCCAACGTCAGGATCTTTTCATTGTTTCCACATTTAAGGAGTAGCAGATGGGTCTGTTCTCAGATAGTGCCGGCACAAACCTCTCAACGTATTTCCTCAAGTAGTGTATACCTGCCACTGACTCTGTAGGATACTCAGTTATGTTTTTCAGTATTATTATTAGTGTGTGACAATGGATACCAATTACTACCAAAAAGCTAAGACACATACATCAGATGCATTATAGGATAGGAATAGTTTTTGTATATAAGCAGTGACTATTTCGTGGACAATAAAACAAAACACGTTCTCTTGTAAGAGCTGTCCTTTTATACTGATTAAAAGGTTAATCTAGTAAGGGTGCCATAAAGAAGAAAGATAGATGATGAGTAAGGTGTACTCACAAATCTTTATTGTAGCGGTTTGTACACTTATGACTTATGAAGTTCGTTAGGAGCATCAGATATCACAAAGAAAGGTAGGTAAATACGGTACGTAGAGAATTTTCCAGAGAAATACAATTAATTATTTTCAGTAATAGATCAAAGACCTTAGGATGACAAATCTTTATGAAATACAACCTCTCTCTTTTGTACTGCCACAGAACACCTCTTCAAAGGTGCTGATAAAAGAGAAACAAATGTGACTGGAGCGAGCCTTCCAGCAATGTGTCTGACTTGATGTGATTCATGTATACAGGAAAATAATATAACAGGGATATAAAAGTAGCTCCATGTAATATACAGTATGATATCTAATTTTTTTGTAGGCTATATTCACACACCATTTTTTTGAAGAAGATCTGCTTTCAAATTTTCCTCAAACACCATTTCAAAACTCCACAGATAGCTGTTTCTATTGACTTATAAGAATAATCCGCTTTACATTTCATATGAGGAGCCTTTTACTGTAAGCATTTTTTTGTCCTGAATAGGCTTTGAAAAAAATCTGGTGGAAAAAAAGATCTTGTCACTTCTTTGAAGGGGATCTTGGTAGAATCTACTTCAAACTAGGCATTGTCCAATCAAAAGGCTGGGCAAAAAAAAGACTTCTAGAAAAAAAAAATCTTTCTAAACTCTTCAAAATCTTTTTAGGTTGAGTTCTCTCAATGCTTTTGATGATGTGTATTTTTGCTGTGCCAAAATGCAATGTCTTACAGTTCCAGCAGTGTGGATGGGAGTTATAGAAATCTCATGCCTACTGTGCTTTTTCTTACGCAGTCTATGCGTGTTTTCAAATCCACAACATGTCAATTTCCCTTGACATGTAGATGCGTAAAGTCCACCGACAAAAAAAATGCATGTAATTTTCACATGACTTTATCAATAAAGTTTTGTCAAAGCCAAATACCAGGAAGTATCGAAAACAAAGCAGCTTTATTTAAAACATGGCATATCAAAAAGAGACAAAAAATGCAGCATCAAAAACGCAATAACCGTGATAAACGCATGTAAAAATTTGGACTAAAAAATGCAATGAAACAAACGCAAGTAACCTAAATTACCTAATCAGGGCAGAAATGCTGCAGAAATAGTCATTGTGCGAATGTAGCCTTAGCGCAGAGACAGACTGCCGTATTTCACGTGCGAGAATCGCAAGGTAAACCTCGTACCAGCTGTCGGCTCTCCTGCCCTGAGCTTGACAGCTGCATAGTAATCCATCATGCTATCTTGCTTAGGTCAGGAGAGGTTCCAGGCCAGTCCATGCAGTGCGATGCGATCCTCGCACAAGAAATACGGCAGTCTGTCTCTGCCCTTAGTGAAAAAAAATCCTCCAAAAACTCAAAGTACAGGTGCAAAAATTAATCCTTTTAAAATATGTAAAAAACTCAGTGTGAACCTTATGGAACTGAGGCAGGAGCAACAATATTGTCGTCATTGTAGTAGAAATTACGCAGATGTGACTTGAAATTTCAGAGTCTGAGTTCCACTATCATCCACCACCATGCTTCTGATGTAGTTAAAAACTATTTCCCGATATATTAATTAATTATGTACATGTTCTGCACAATAACAAAGTTCTCCATATGACACATGAGCAGGGGAATCCGGTCATTTTATTCCTAGGGACATGCACTGTCCATTTCTGTAACTCGAGGACATTATGTATGTTGCTGAAAATGCCCGACACACTCATGGAAAAAGAATCCGATAACAATCATGTGGTTTAGTAACACGAGAAGGAGGACATAACATTTATTTAAGTCGTGCAGCCAACATTGACCAACCATACAGTAAGTATGAATACCAGCTCTTATTAGCTGCAATTACATACATTCTGCAGGTAATACGAAGTGTATGTTATGACCAGCAGGGATATCATCGACTGGACAGCATGGAGCAACTTCTATACAGGATGTAGGGCGAATTGTGGACAAGACACCGCACACATGCTGTAGTGCACTGTTCTCCATACTATGGTTCTTCAACTGTTGTGTCTGGAATTGTCAGGGCATGCTGGGAGTTGTAGTTTAGTACCCGTTGAACCGTTGTAGGTTATGGGGTCAGATGCACAGACTTTGTACCTTAGGCTTCTTTTACACATACCGTTGTTTTGCGGCCGGTTTTTGCGGCCCCAATTGATTTCTATGTGGCCACAAAAACGGATGCAATAATTCCCCGGAACGCCGTACGCTCTATGGCCGTGAAAAAAGATCAAGCCTGCTCGATCTTTTTCACGGCTTATGGACACGGCCCCCATTGAAAATAAATGGGGCTGCAAAAACAACGGAAGCTTGTTTTTTGCAGTGCACCGTGACTTCCGGTTTTGCAGAACTCAATTTTTTTCCCCATACTATTTCCATAGTATTGGAAACCTGAAACACAGTGATCTGCATGTTTTTTGCGGTCCGTTATTGCTGCAATAACGGGCTGCAAAAATCCCGGTATGTGTAAAAGGAGCCTTAATCACAAAAGTTGGAGCACTGAAAGTTAATTCATTTAATGAACACTGTTAAAAATTAACTCGTGAAAGTTACTTCCTTATCACGAACAGCATAATAGAAGTGAGTCCAGATTAAACCTCTAATCCTTGAACTTTCACTTACATTCCTTTTATGTCTTAAAACATTGAACTTGTTGAGCTACTTTGAAATTGCTTTAATGACACAGTGCAATTTCTATGATTCGAAATTTCTGCTCATCTATCATCGGAAAATAGCTGTAGCGCTTACCGAATAGCTGCATTAGGGACCTGGATACCTGGCGCGCTCCCGATAATCAGCTGTTCGGCACAGCAGCTGCATGTGTTCGGGCTGTATGATAGTCACAACACATGCATGGAGAGCCCAACACACAGGCTGTTACGCAGCCACGACACATGCAGCTGCGGTGCCGAACTGCTGATTATCGGGAGCGCTCCAAGTATCCGGGTTCCGATGCAGCTATTCAGTAAGAGCTATAGCTATTCGGAAAAGGAGTTATCTGAAGCTATTCGCTCAGCCCTAGTCCTGACTAGTGATGAGCGAGCGTTAGACAGCCGCAACACATGCGGGATTGTCTATAAAACAGGCAATTCCCAGCATGTGTTCAGGCTGTCTAACAGCCACAAATCATGCAGACGTGGGGACTCAAACATACTACTTGAGCCCCTGCGATACTCGGATAACACCAGAGCATGCTCAGATAATGCTATATCCGAGCGTGCTCTCTCATCACTAGCGCTGACCCATGTTGTCAGTTTTGCTTTAGTTTGTTTGTACTTTGTAAATTTGGGTGTTCGGCTGCCCCTTTGGGCTGGGCATCTTTTCTATTTAGCTTTCTGTAGACAGGTACAGTATAAAACAGTCAGACCCAAGTCCTTCTCTGCCCCTGTCTATTTTGAGGTCTGCTGGCACATAATGAGATGAGATACTAATGTTAAGGCCAAATCTGGAAGTGGGCAAAAGCAGTGCCAATACTGAATTTACAGAATTTTGCCCAACAGCTGGGGCCTGCTAGTTGCCATTTTCAGCATCAGACTAGGGTCATTGCTTTGTGCCAGTCAAAGCCGCATGGCACTTATTCAGACCATGATATACAGATATCTGAATCCGGCCTAACTAAAAAGAGTCTTAGCAGCAATACCAGGAACTGCTTTTGGACAATACTGGCACCTTTTCTGAAGGAGGGGAGAAGGAAAAATTTTTTTGTAGCCCTAAATAACTCCTTTAAATGGCAAATTCATCCTCATCCCTGGAATACATTCTCCAGGTCATATGATCAGCACCTGTCTTGTTAGGTAGTCCTGATAAAACAAAGATTGTTATTAAACTTTACGCTTATCTCTTTGTTCCTTATGACTCTTTTGAATAATAAACTCCCATAGGAAACTTAAAGGGAACCTGTCACCCCCAAAATCGAAGGTGAGCTAAGCCCACCGGCATCAGGGGCTTATCTACAGCATTCTGGAATGCTGTAGATAAGCCCCTGATGTATCCTGAAAGATGAGAAAAAGAGGTTAGATTATACTTATCCAGGGGCGGTCCGATCCAATGGGCATCGCGGTCCGGTCTGGGACCTCCCATCTTCATAGGATGACATCCTCTTCTTGTCTTCACGCTGCGGCTCCGGCGCAGGCATACTTTGCCTGCCCTGTTGAAGGCAGAGCAAAGTACTGCAGTGCGCAGGTGCCGGGCCTCTCTGACCTTTCCCGGCGCCTGCGCACTGCAGTACTTTGCTCTGCCCTCAACAGGGCAGACAAAGTACGCCTGCGCCGGAGCCGCAGCATGAAGACAAGAAGAGGACATCATCGTAAGAAGATGGCAGGCACCAGACTGTGACACCCATCGGACCACGACCACAGTGGGACCGCCCCAGGGTGAGTATAATATAACCTCTTTTTCTCATCTTTCAGGATATATCAGGGGCTTATCTACAGCATTCCAGAATGCTGTAGATAAGCCCCTGATGCCGGTGGGCTTAGCTCATCTTCCATTTTGGGGGTGACAGGTTCCCTTTAAGTGAGACAAGAAAATAGAAGGAACATTTTCTAAGGTACAGAAACTAATAATTAAATCATATAAGCAAACATTAGCTAGGAGGTACAGAATGTTATTTTTCAGCATTGTGATAGTTAATAAATTTAACGTTGGGTTATTGGCGATCATTTTGATCAAACTGTGTAAGACCACCTGCCACCTGCCGTTATGCAGTGACCTTGACAAGACCTCATTTTATCACATTGTTAGAAGGGGGTGTCATTTTTATTTTGTGGCTGTGTAAAGGGAAATCTGGAAAGTCCAGAACAGAACTCTAGACCTCATAACGATTTATTACAAAACATAATAAAAAAAAAATTAGGTCCCATTTTAGCCAGAGAAGACCAACATAAAGTCCACAACTTGCTTTTGTGCCGATCTCCACCGATTCTTTGTTCTTTACAATTTGTAGTCAAGCTGATTAGCTTTATTCTCGTTAATGTCTTTTTCTCTGCATGAAGGAATACCTATTCTAGGCATGCAGACAGCAATATGCAAATGAGAGCAGTAATCAGCTTCTGTTCCCACAGCAATGCCGTAAATTCCTCCGATATGTCCTTACTTGGTGTAATGTAGCACACTCCTATTGTAAGCTTGATGCAACGCTCCAGGATGATGCAAGCAGAGGGAAATCTTGGCTTCGCTTTATCCTTGTAAGAGCTTACTTATCACACACAGGTCATGGACCCACACTAGGATGGTGCAATGCTGTCACATACCGCCACTTATTTCCTATGAATGGTATTGGTCCAGTGTTATCATTACAAAGCTATTTCTTCTGATGCCCTCATACATACTGCAAAAGGATATTATGCCTACAACTTCCATTCTCCAATGTTATTGTTTAACTCCAAAAGTGCTGATGTACATTGTAAAAAATGCACTGGATTTTTATAACTGGTGATCATAAATATCTCCATTACACATCATTTATTTCCATACAGCTATATAAGACCTTGCTTTTTGCGGGACAAGTTGTACTTTTGAATGACACCATTCATTTTACCATATTGTGTACTGAAAAATGGGGGAAAAAAATTCCAAGTGAGGTGAACTTAAAATAAAATGCAATTCCACTATTTTTTTCTTTTTTTTTTATTTAACATATTCACTGTATAGTAAAACTGACCTGGTAATATGATTCCACAGGTCAGTAAAAGTACACAGATACCAGATATGTACAGTTTGTTTTTATTTAAATGGTGAAAAAAAAAAAAAAATGTATGAAAAAAAGTTGATCTCTTTTGATTTTGATCTCTTATTGTATTTTATTGAAAAGTTGCGGCAGCCAAAAAGACATAATTCTGGAGTTTAGTTTTTTCTTGCTACGTTGTTTACTGATCTGAATAATTTATTTGATATTTTGATAGATCAGACATTTCTGAACTCAGCGATACCAAATATGTGCTTTGTTTTGTTTTTTAATTGTTCTATTTTCAATGGGGCAAAAGGGGGTGATTTGAACTTGTATTTTTTTCTTCATATTTTTAAAAATAAATGTTTTCACTATTTAATTTACTAGGTCCTTTTGGAGACTTGAAGCTGCGATCGTCTGCTATGAATAGCAGAAATCATAACTTCCTATTAATGCTGGCCACGTACAGTGTTCACAGGAGTATTGTAATGACAGGCACGGGGGTCTTCTGTAAAACCTCGGCAGTCATGACAATCCATTGACGAGCTGCGATCATGTGATAGGGGCAACGATGGGCGTCCATCAATGACGTGCTTCCAGCCGGCACATGTTATATCCTACTGGTTAACAGCCCCTATCTACCTGCGGCTAATTAAATCAGCTGTCATGTGTGGTGAAAGATGAAGCTCAGCGTTGGAGTCTGCATCAAAGTCAGCGACACGACATATGACGTAAATATATGTCATATGTAATGAAGGGGTTAACAAGTTTTAAAAGGTTCATATTCATATACTGCTTGAAAACTGTTGGTACATTTGATCTTGAAATTGCATATTCCAAAAATAGAAAAAGGTAATGGGGAAAAAAGTGTAGTCATCTAGGTGGCTGCTACTTACCTGTCCTGGCTCATGTGCCGTGTCTTGGATGCTTCCCCGAGACCAGTTACCTTTGTGTAAATCCAAGCCGGGTTACTGTTGTGCACCCAGAAACTACTTTTGACATCATCACACAAGGATTTTTAAAGCCGACTCTGACTGGTATGTGCTGTCTGAGTATTCAGTAAGCTTTGCATTCAGATGGTATGAGATTTCCTCACCATCTATTTCTCTCAACTGACTAATCATCTCTTCTACATACTCCTGCTTGTTTAACATCTATCTACATTTAATTTCCAGTTGAGGCCTGTGGTAAACATTTATCTGCATTAAGGACAACAAACCTTTCTCTGCAGTTTTGGTGCTGTTCATACAACAATGCTGCTGCAACAATGTGTAATCTTTCATGAAAATGAATATCTAGTTTTGCTGTCCATCACTTCTACCTGAAAGTTAACCACGTTTGCTGATTTATTATATCTCTGTCATTGATCTTCTGTCTGTGTCTCGCTCAGACACGGGTATGTCTGGCAGATGACACAGCATATAAGTACAATGGGATGGAGAAAAGGAGAAGGCCCTAATGGAGTGGGAAATGGGACACCTCCTGACACCAACCTGTGCCTGTCCCTAAGCTTCCCTAACGCCCTATGTGGGTCCTTTCCCCGCCACCATCACATGCCTAGTCCCTATAAGGGACGCTAGCCTTGCCACTGCAGATGATAATACACAGGGAAAGTGGACAGACAAAAAGGATATTGCTCAGCTTAGAATCTGCTGCTAAGCTCCACAGCAGCAGAATAAACGGCACCAGATAACAGAACTCCAACAGCATCAATACCACAGTGATAGGCGAGCTCCACACACCTAGCTGGTCTGCACAGAAAAAACTCTATAAATGACGATCAGCTGACCAGCCTAAAAGAAACTGTCAAAATGAGACTGACATTAACTCTTGCTGGACCAAAGGGAAAAAACATTTAAATTGCAGCAGACCAAGAGCTGCCACGAATCCATTAATAATTTGTGCTATTCACTCTTCCTTGCTTTAAAGGGAAACTGTCACTATGAAAATGCAGCGCCCCAGAGTCCTGGTCGTTGCAGTAATGTCGCTCTGCCACTAAGGGGAGTGATGTTACGTCTGATTGCACTAAAGGAGTTTCTCTGACCAGGTAACACTCACACTACACTTCACACTCCGGCCACCAGGGGGGTGGTTCTATCTAGTAGGCCACTCCTCACACTCTGGTAAAACTGGGGGTTGGACAGGAAGACAGGGGGAGAAGTACTGGGAAGAGCTAGTGAGAGGACCTGTCAGGGATGGGATCCTGGCAGACTCCTAAGAGCAGAACTAACCAGTGAACAACGGGAATACAGTAAAGAGGAATTAGGACCAGAAGGAGTCGTGCTGTTAGACCGAGGCAACATCCTTCTGAGGCGCAAACAGTCGGTGGCCGGAACGCCGAGCAAGTAAGAGACTCTAAGTACTACTGCAAACCACGGCCGGACAGCCAATTATAGGTTGGCTGTCTCACACAAATCACCTAAGCAGACAACGGAGGCAGCTGTGGGAGAGGCGCAACTCTAGGGTCCCGGAAGAACTCCAGGCCTACCCCGTCATACGGGTGCGTCCTACCATATCACCTGGGGGACGGAGAGAACGAACATCAGAGACAGACACAGCAGTTGTGAGGACTATCCCGGGGGTGCTCAGCAGGGAAGAACTACAACACCCAGCGCTAGAAGGTAGACACTGATTCCCACCTGTAAAGGGAACTCCTGATGTGCCTTTGGACCGGCCGGTCTCTGACAGCCCTGTTGACAGCGCTCCGGACTGAGGACTCTAAAACCTTCAGTAAAGAGGTAAAGAGACTGCAACCTGGTGTCCTTGTTATTTACTACGACCTACACTGCACCGCACCACTACCACCATCTACATCTATTACTGTACGCTCCCCAGCAGGGTCACGGACCGGGTCTAGCCACCGTGACAACCCCAGAGCAGAGACTCAGAGGCCCGGTACCGGGTACCCCTCGGCCCTACGGCAGTGGGGGCGCTACAAAAATACAGTCCAATATGCAAGCATCATGTTATAGAGCAGGGGGAGCAGAGCTGATTGATACATAGTTTTGTAGGAAGCATTTCTGTATAACCTATGATTTATCATTTAATCCTCTGATCTTTCCAGGATTTTTGATCCAGTGGGCGGTCCTATCAGTGATGGACAGTTTTCTCTCTTTGCACATTGATACAAAGAAATCCATCAGTCGCCCATGGACCAAAAATCCCAAAAAGAACAAAGGATTAAATGATTAAAACACAGGTTGTTCTGAATCTTCTCTTGCAAACTATAGTACAGACCAAAAGTTTTGACACACCTTCTCATTTAAAGATTTTTCTGTATTTACATGACTGTGAAAATTGTACATTCACACTGAAGGCATCAAAACTATGAATTAACACATGTGGAATTATATACTTAACAAAAAAGTGTGAAACAACTGAAATTATGTCTTATATTCTAGGTTCTTCAAAGTAGCCACCTTTTGCTTTGATGACTGCTTTGTACACTCTTGGCATTATCTTGATGAGCTTCAAGAGGTAGTCACCGGAAATGGTCTTCCAACAATCTTGAAGGAGTTCCTAGAGATGCTTAGCATTTGTTGGCCCTTTTGTCTTCACTCTGCGGTCCAGCTCACCCCAAACCATCTCGACTGGGTTCCAGTCTGGTGACTGTGGAGGCCAGGTCATCTGGCATAACACCCCATTACTCTCCTTCTTGGTCAAATAGCCCTTACACAGTCTGGAGGTGTGCTTGGGGTCATCATTGTCCTTTTGAAAAATAAATGCTGGTCCAACTAAACACAAACCGGATGGAATAGCATGCCGCTGCAAGATGCTATGGTAGCCATGCTGATTCAGTATGCCTTCAATTTTGAATAAATCCCCAACGGTGTCACCAGCAAAGCACCCTCACACCATCACACCTCCTCCTCCATGCTTCACGGTGGGAAGGCATGTAGAGTCCATCCGTTCACCTTTTCTGCGTCGCACAAAGACACGGTGGTTGGAATCAAAGATCTCAAATTTGGACTCTTCAGACCAAAGCACAGATTTCCACTGGTCTAATGTCCATTCCTTGTGTTATTTAGCCCAAACAAGCCTCTTCTGCGTGTTGCCTGTCCTTAGCAGTGGTCTCCTAGCAGCTATGAAGGCCTGCTGCACAAAGTCTCCTCTTAACAGTTGTTGTAGAGATGTGTCTGCTGCTAGAACTCTGTGTGGCATTGACCTGGTCTCTAATCTGAGCTGCTGTTAACCTGCGATTTCTGAGGCTGGTGACTCTGGTAAACTTATCCTCAGAAGCAGAGGTGACTCTTGGTCTTCCTTTCCTGGGGCGGTCCTCATGTGAGCCAGTTTCTTTGTAGTGTTTGATGGTTTTTGCCACTGCACTTGGGGACACTTTCAAAGTTTGCCCAATTTTTTGGACTGAGTGACCTTCATTTCTTAAAGTAATGATGGCCACTCGTTTTTCTTTACTTAGCTGCTTTTTTCTTGCCATAATACAAATTTTAACAGTCTATTCAGTAGGACTACAGCTGTGTATCCACCAGACTTCTGCACAACACAACTGATGGTCCCAACCCCATTTATAAGGCAAGAAATCCCACTTATTAAACCTGACAGGGAACACCTGTGAAGTGAAAACCATTCCCGGTGACTACCTCTTGAAGCTCATCAAGAGAATGCCAAGAGTGTGCAAAACAGTCATCAAAGCAAAAGGTGGCTACTTTGAAGAACCTAGAATATAAGATCAAATTTCAGTTGTATCACACTTTTTTGTTAAGTATATAATTCCACATGTGTTTATTCATAGTTTTGATGCTTTCAGTGTGAATGCACAATTTTCATAGTCATGAAAATGCAGAAAAAAATTTAAATGAGAAGGTGTGTCCAAACTTTTGGTCTGTACTGTATATATCAACCTGCTAAGCTCCCCCTGCACTATAACATAATGCCAGCAGATTAGAATGCATTTTCATTGTAATGGGCTCCCTTTAAGCTCTGGACTGACGATACATCTACAGTTTGTGTGTAAATTGTGCAAAGCCACACTGTTTATGTGTCTTCTGGTGTTCCTGCTCTGCTTGTCTGCTTGCTGTCCTACATAATGTGCTTTCCTGATCCACGTGCCATCTGACAAGTCTTGCCTGCTGTGTCATTATCTGCAATGCGTGTTGTGCTCCCTGATCTACAGTTTAGAGAATGCACCTCACCAGGTGAGCTTATAATAATAATGAAAGATTAATTGACCTTCATGTTTTATTTTTCCACTCAATATTTTCTTTCTAGTGATGTGCACTTTCTAAGTGACCTAAGTGACTCCCCTTTCCCCCCCCCCCAAAAAAAAAAAAACAGGGCGATTTCTAGCGCACACTTTTTTCTTAAAGGAAGATGGCCTTGACCTATTTCCTAATAGTGAAGTAAGCAAAAAAACCTTACAAAAGGTCGAAAGACAAGACTGTGGTTGAGCATCAAAGTTAGACTGCTAAATAAGCCTCTCCCAGAACTTAAATATAGGGAGCCAAATGCATACCAGACAGTAGCGCAGTTATGGGGGGTAGAGGGGGCATTCCGAGGGGTCCACCCATGGCTATGTTATTGTTATCTGTACAGTCAAACTCTGCAGCACAGCAGGGAGACGATCTCCCTGCACTGCCCCAGCACATCATCGCAAGTTCAACAGTATCGGCTAGATGCCGATACAGTTGAAATCAATGATGACAGAGGGATCTTCAGCTGATGCATCATTCCCCCTCTCTGTCTGACGTCATTGACACAGACACTGACAGTGGGCGTAATTACTTCACTGCATGGTGCCCGCTGTGCTGAGATGTGCAGGTGCTTGGAGCGGCGGGAGTATGAGGAGGAGAGGTGAGTATTGTATTATTTTTAATGGGGAGTACATTATACTATATAGAGGCCTGTGGGGAGTGCATTATACTATATAGAGGCCATACATGGAAAGGAATTATTTATAGAGGCCCATGGGGAGTTTATTATACGATATAGAGGCCTGTGGGGAGAGCATTATACTATATAGAGGCCTATAGGCAATGTAGTATACTATATAGAGAGGCCAATGGGGAGTGCATTACACTATATAGAGGCCCATAGGTAGTGTATTATACTATATATTGAGGCCTATAGGGAGTGCATCATACCATATATAGGCATATGGGGAGTATGTGGATTATACAGTGCCAGCAAAAACTGTCACTCTTACTAAAATGTAAGGGTGACATGACAAAATAATAATTGTAACAAAATATCCACAATAAAACACTTAAATATTAAGATTTAATTGAACTTGTAAAGATTTTTTTTGCCAGCACTGTACTATATATATCTATTGGGTGTGCATTATGATATATATAGGCCTATGGGGAGTGCCTTATACTATATAAAGTCCTACGGGGAGTGTATTATACTATATAGAGGTCTATGGGGAGTGCATTATGCTATAGAGGCCTATGAGAAATGCATTATACTAGATACAGGTCTATGGTGAGTGCATTGTACTATATAGAGGTCTATGGGGAGTGCATTATACTATATGGAGGCCTATGGGGAGTACATTATTCAATATAGAGGCCTATGGGGAGTGTGTCATACTATATAGGCCTAAACGGAGTGCATTATACTATATAGAGGCCGATGGGTAGTGCTTTATACTATATGGAGGCCTTTGGGGAGTACATAATAGTATAGGAAGGCTTATAGAGAGTGCATTATGGGGAGTGCATGTTTTCGTGGACAAAACACGCTAACACGTCTGTTTTTCAGCAGCAGCACAGAATGCAAAACGTCTCGCACACGTACACATCAGTGTAACACACACCGGAACCTGGGAATCAGCAGTACTGTTTGTGCTGTCATGGTGCCAGCTGCTGGAAGCAGCTTTCATCTTTGTTCCCTGATCAACTAGCTATTCTCCGCTGCTGTTCAGGGGAGTGACCCCACCCAATGGGTGGTCAGTCAACCATCTGAGCTCAAACCTGAGCCTGTCCCTGCACTCCGCTAGCGCCCTATGCGGGTTCTTCCCCCTGCCGCCGTCAGGATACCTCGTCCCTTTTAGTCACCTATTTCTGCCCTGGCTAGTGCACTGGCCGGCAAGGAGAACTAGCCTCACCTCTGCAGATAATACACATGGGGAAGTGACAAACACCAAATGGACAAGGTAACCTTTGAAAGGATGGTGGGAGTGGTCACCACCTGCATCAGCTGACCCCGCAGCACTGCCAGTAACATCAGAGTGTGGGGGAAAGAAACTGATGGTCCAAAGGAAAAAAGTTTTAAACTGAGTGGAACCAGATCTGCCACAAATCCAAAAATAGATCATGACAGTACCCCCCTTTTAATGGGCGTCCTCTGGGCCCTCAACACCGGACCTCTCCAAAAAAGACACATGGTGAGGATGCCTCGATCCACCAGAGTTCACCTCTGCAGACACCTGACCCTCAGGTTTATGGCGAACGCAGCCCGATGGAGGTGACAACAATGTAGGCTCCGGAGGCACCACAAATCTCCAGAGCGCCGACCTGTGGAATGAGTTGTTTATGTGCATTACTGGGGGTAACTTCAGCTGGAAAGTCCCCGGTGTGAGAATGGCCGACACCCGATACGGCCCGATTACCATGGGTATGAACAAAGCGAGCGTCCACCAAATTTACTCCTGCTCCACTGTCCATAAGCACCAGTACAGTCTCAGTTACCCTGCCCACCACCACTTCAGCAGGTATGGTACACTGGGACGAGAAAATGGAGGAAATATACACACCCTGGTCACCTCCCTCCACATGACCAGGGGGATGCGGCTTTTGAGATGGTGATGGTACTTTGGTGCAAGCTGGACAGACATTGATAAAATGACCAGTCTGCCCACAGTAAAAACATGCCCGCATACCACGGCGAACCGCAGGCAATCCTGTTTGAGATGAAACTCCTCCCACCTGCATAAGTTCATCCATCTGCACCAGTGTGTCCTCCTCTCTAAGTAGGACAACAGGGGGCAGATTTGGTGTATGCCTCTCCCTGAGGTGCCTATCTACCCGGATACTAAGGAACATGGCAGCTTCCAATGACCTGGGAGCAGCATACTGCACCAGAGTATCCTGCAGCCTAGGTGACAGGCCCTGGCAAAAATGGCTCCCAAGGGCAGGGTCATTCCACTATGTGTCAGTGGCCTACCTCCTAATCTCTAAGCAGTACTCCTCAGACGGCTGGCCCCCCTGCTTGATGTTGCGGGACAAGATTCAGCCAGGGAGACCCATCAGGATCCCCATACATAAGTGCCAATGCAGTAAAAAAACACATCCACCGACCATAAAGATGGTGAACCGGTCGGCAGGGAGAAGGTCCAAGATTGGGGATCACGCTTGAGAAGGGTGACTATAATCCCCACACGCTGTTCCTCACTCCCTGATGAACGAGGGCAGAGCCTGAAATATAATTTACAGGCCTCATGAAAAAGCATAAACTTATCTCTCCAGAGAAACGGTCAGGGAGAGATATCTTGGGTTCCGGTTGAACCTGCAACTGTGCCGAGGCCCAGACCCCCATCAACTGCTGAAGCTGCTGTGTCACCTGACCCCGCAGCTCATTAAACTCATCAGTGAGGGTCTGGATCAGTTGGGTAAAGCCCTGCATTTGAGCCATGGCGCATTAGAAAAAATGTAACGGTTGGTGATAATGTCACGGAGTGACCCGACCCAACGGGTGGTCGGTCACCGGACGGCACAACTCACAAACAACGGGATGGAAAAGGTGAGAGGAAGGTCCTACCTATAGGGAATGATCACCACCTGAGCCTGTCCCTGCACTCCCCTAGCGCCCTATGCGGGTCCTTCCCCCTGCCGCCATCAGGATACCTCATCCCTAGTATTCACCTATTACTACCCTGGCTAGTGCACTGTCTGACAAGGAGCACTAGCCTCACCTCTGCAGATAATACACACAGGGAAAAATGACAAACACCAATGGGACAAGGTAACCAAAACACCACACTTAGCTCATGAACACTTCTGCTAAGCTCCACACCGCAGATAACAACAGCAACTGGACTCCAATAACCAGACGTGGCTGACACCAGAGAGGCTGGTCTCCAGAAAGGAATTGTATCACTAACAGTCAGCTGACACATCAGGTGACCTTTTAAAGGATGGTGGGAGTGGTCACCACCTGCATCAGCTGACCCAGCAGCACTGCAGTAACAACAGATTGACAGCGGGGAAAAGAAACTGATATTAACCCCCAATGGTCCAAAAGGAAAAAAGTTTTACACTGAGTGGAACCAGAGCTGCCACAAATCCAAAAATGGATTGTGACATGCTGATGAGCAAATGTCGCACGGATGGACTACAGCGTGGGACACTTTGGATTCTTTCAACTTCGGACAGGGGAGGGATAATGTTGTTTTTTTGTTTTTGTTTTTTTTTTAAGAGTTTAAGAGGACAATGGCTTCAGGGGTTAGGTGTTAAGGTGAGTATAATGTGTTTTTTTAATTTTATTCCTCATTTTACACTGGATGTAGACAGCGGAGGCTGAATACAACTCTCAATATTGTCGCCAGCTCCCGCTGATCGCAGGTAGAGCAGACGACATTGATGTGAGCTGTCTTGAACACCCAGTGCCTGAGAACACTGCAAACTGTGCTGGATTTTTTCAGGCTCCGGTATGTGTGACATTGATGCAGCAGACGGGCGGCACATAATTGCCACATGTGAGTCGCCCCCAGGGCAGTGGGGTACTCGGTACCAGGTCTGGTCGCAAGGAGGGATGTCACGGTGGATGCGACCCAGTCCGTGGCCCTGGGCCTCAACGTTAAAGGGGAAAATGTTCAAAGTTTGTCGTGACGCCACCTGTGGAGTCCGGTCAGTAGTAGGAACGACGCTGCATTAATGGGGTCCCCTGGGGGATGTTGCGGCAGCACAGATGTTACACTTCCCACAGGTGAAGCGGGGTCCTCAGGGATCCTATGGTGTAGGGCGTGGATGGTATGCTGATGAATAAATGTAGGAGACAGTTGTAAGTCTTTACCTGGTTTACTGCAGGTTGCTGGCCACAGTCCAGGGTACCAGGTATGGGTGATGGTGGTCCGGCCGGCTCAGAGGCAATAGAGGGTTCCCTTCTCCAGTAGAGGTCCTTGAGCCTTTCCAACTAGTGCCGTTAAAGGTGAGGTCCATGCTGACTGAAGCTTCCTCCAGGGTCCTGCATTTTCCCCCTGTCCTGGGACAGGTACCTGCACAATGGGCAGCTTGAGCCTTTTTAAAGGGACTCTAACATGCCCCGGGCTCCTCAGGTGCTGCTGCGTCTCAGGCGTGGTGCGGGCAGGTAATGTGTAGTGTCATGCCCTCCGGTTCTGCTCTGTGTCCTAGAGTCCCACAAAAGCCTCGGGCTCCCGGTTTCCAGCTACTGTGCTTCAGCTCTGAGGGTGCCCTGCCACAGTTCCCCTTTGAGCTCTGTTTCTCTACTGTGCTCCTTCCCTTCTGGCTACTCCACATTCAAACCCTCAGGTCTTCCTCCTTCCAGAGGCTGCAGCTCCCTCGTGGCTGCCAGGCCTCTATGTCTGCACTCAGTTTCTGTCTCTCCCAGACTAAACTAGCTCCTCCTCCAGGTCAGAACACATAAAGCCTAGGAAGCTCCCCTGAATCCGGGTGCTGAGCTCCCCCTCCTGGCCTGGATTCAGAATATGTTGCATATGTGTGCCTTACCTGGTGAAGAGAACTCCATTGCCTCTGAGCATGACACTACCTTCCCCGAAGGAAAAGCAATATCACTGCAGCAACCGGTCACCTGGGGTGCTGCACAAGTGTGCCACATGTATGAAGCACACGGACACAGATATCTCCCGTACTGCTTTTTCCAGTACCGGAAATATCAGGACGTGTGAAGGAGGCTTAAGTCTACGTTCACATTTACGGTCTGCGCCACAGCGTCGGGCGCCGCAGCGTCGCCGCATGCGTCATGCGCCCCTATATTTAACATGGGGGCGCATGGACATGCGTTGCACTTGCGTTTTGCGACGCATGCGTCACTGCGGCGCACGCGTCCAGGCGCAGAGGACGCAGCAAGTTGCATTTTTGCTGCGTCCAAAATCAACCAAAAAAAGGAAGCATGCGGCGCAAAACGCAGCGTTGTGCATGCGTTTTGCTGCATTTTTGTTTGCGTTGTGCGTTGCGTCGCCGACACTGCGGCGCACAACGCAAATGTGAACGTAGCCTAAGATGGTAACTGGCTTGGCCTTGTCACTGGCAATATAAGAATTCCTCCTATAAACTCATACCTCAAAGGGTCGGCTGAAACAAATGTGAGTTCAAATAGTGTGACAGATGTCCTGTGTAAGTGGACCATATTAATCAGGAGGGTTTGCTATCACCAAGTGATTTTTGGATCTAAAACAGCTGACCACTCCAGGGGCTCTTTGCACCTCAGGCTTTCAAATTACCTAAGGCCTCATTCACACATCAGTATTGTTTGATCAGTATTTGAATGCCAAAACCAGGAGTGGAACTTGCATAGAAAAACTATAAGTGAAGGATTGACAACTGTCCTCTGTTTTGGAGACACTCCTGGTTTTGGCATACAAATACTGATCAAAAATTACTGACATGTGAATGTGCCTTGTAACAACTATATCTGACTACTACAGGCTGGTATAAATTAGCATATGCTCCATTGTCCCCTCTAATAAAGAACATGGGGGTATGATCAGCTCACTTATCCATGAGTGCACAGAATCCGGATTCAAGGAAAGGCAGTCAACAAAAGAGGGAGGTTGATCCAGCACTTCACATAAAATGTAAAGTTTATTCAATCGCTAAAAACATGGTTCAAAGGAAAATCCACATCATCAAATAAGTAGTTGTATTATCTGAGGAAAAAGTCCCAAGAAAATAATTCTTTTTCTTGGGACTTTTTCCTAGAATAATACAGCTGCTTACTTGATGATGTGGATTTTCCTTTGAACTATGTTTTTATTGATTGAATAAACTTTATATTTTATCTGAAGTGCTGGATCAACCCCCCTCTTTTGTGGATTGTCCCCTCTAAGCTATTCATAAATACAGATATTACACTTTACCTAAGCAACAAGAACAATTTCTACCTACTGCTATCTCTGTAAGTATTTTACAGCTTGATATCTTTATATAGTCTGACCCATTCAGAGGACCTATCTCAGATCCCTTCATTAGATAAATTATTTTTGGGAGTGGAGTGATGAACTTATAAAAACATTTGAGGAGCAAGTTTTTTTTGTATTTAGCAGATACTTTAATTGCCTGCAGATTGATGGTGGTCAGAGCCTTGAGACTCCATTGTTCACATACACAATGAAGTATGGATTCAAAAGAAAGCATAGGCTAGCTCCTGTGTGTGCACTCCCAAAGGGTGTGCTACTGATTACATAGAGAGCATAATCTAGCTCCTGTGTGAGCACGTGGTACTGATTCAATAGAAAGCATAGGCTAGCTCCTGTGTGGTACTGATTCAATAGAAAGCATAGGCTAGCTCCTGTGTGATCGTGCAAAAGCGTGGGGCATGGATTCAATAGAGAGCATAGGCTAGCTCCTGTGTGACTGCGCACAGAGTGTGGGGCATGGATTCAATAGAAAACATAGGCTAGCTCCTGTGTGAGCGTGCACAGAGCGTGGGGCATGGATTCAATAGAAAGCATAGGCTAGCTCCTGTGTAAGCATGCACAGAGCATGGGGCATGGATTCAATAAAGAGCATAGGCTAGCTCCTGTGTGACTGCGCACAGAGCGTTGGCATGGATTCAATAGAAAGCCTAGGCTAGCTCCTGTGTGAGCGTGCACAGAGCGTGGGGCATGGATTCAATAGAAAGCATAGGCTAGCTCCTGTATGAGTGCACACAAAGCGTGGAGAACTGATTCAATAGAAAGCATAGGCTAGCTCCTGCATGAGCGCTCACAGAGCGTGGAGCATGGATTCAATAGAAAGCATAGGCTAACTCCTGTGTGAGCGCACACAGAGCGTGTGGCATGGATTCAATAGAGAGCATAGGGTAGCTCCTGTGTGAGCGTGCACAGAGTGTGGGGCATGGATTCAATAGATAGCATAGGCTAGCTCCTATGTGAGCGTGCACAGAGGGGGGGGCATGGATTCAATAGATAGCATAGGCTAGCTCCTGTGTGAGAATGCACAGAGCATGGGGCATGTATTCAAAAGAGAGCATAGGCTAGCTCCTGTGTGAGAGCGCACAAAGCGTGGGGTACTGATTCAATAGAAAGCATAGGCTAGCTCCCGTGTGAGTGCGCACAGATCGTGGGGCATGGATTCAATAGAAAGCATAGGCAAGCTCCTGTGTGAGCGTGCACAGAGCGTGGGGTATGGATTCAATAGAGAGCATAGGCTAGCTCCTATGTGAATGTGCACAGAGCGTGGGGCATGGATTCAAAAGAGAGCATAGGCTAGCCCATATGTAAGCATTCAAGGGGCGTAGGGCATGGATTCAATAGAGCGCATAGGCTACCTCCTGTGTGAGCGAGCACAGATCGTGGGGCATGGATTCAATAGAAAGCATAGGCTAGCTCCTGTGTGAGCGTGCACAGATCGTGGGGCATGGATTCAATAGAAAGCATAGGCTAGCTCCTGTGTGAGCGTGCACAGATAGTGGGGCATGGATTCAATAGAAAGCATAGGCTAGCTCCTGTGTGAATGCGCACAGATAGTGGGGCATGGATTCAATAGAAAGCATAGGCTAGCTCCTGTGTGAATGCGCACAGATTATGGAGCATGGATTCAATAGAGAGCATAGGCTAGCTCCTGTGTGAACGCGCACAGAGTGTGAAGCATGGTTCAATAGAGAGCATAGGCTAGCCCCTGTGTGAGCATTCAAAGGGCGTGGGGCATGGATTTAATAGAGAGCATAGGCTAGCTCCTGTGTGAGTGCACACAGAGCGTGGGGCATGGATTCAAAAGAGAGCATAGGCTAGCCCCTATGTAAGCATTCAAAGGGCGTAGGGCATGGATTCAATAGAGTGCATAGGCTACTTCCTGTGTCCTGTGTGAGCGAGCACAGATAGTGGGGCATGGATTCAATAGAAAGCATAGGCTAGTTTCTGTGTAAGCATGCACAGAGTGTGGGGCATGGATTCAATAGAGAGCATAGGCTAGCTCCTGTGTGAACGCGCACAGAGCGTGAAGCATGGATTCAATAGAGAGCATAGGCTAGCCCCTGTGTGAGCATTCAAAGGGCGTGGGGCATGGATTCAATAGAGAGCATAGGCTAGCTGCTGTGTGAGCGTGCACAGAGCGTGGGGCATGGATTTAATAGAGAGCATAGGCTAGCTCCTGTGTAAGCGTGCACTGAGCGTGGGGCATGGATTCAATAGAGAGCATAGGCTAGCTCCTGTGTGAGCATGCACAGAGCGTTAGGCATGGATTTAATAGAGAGCATAGGCTAGCTCCTGTGTGAACACGCACAGAGCGTGAAGCATGGATTCAATAGAGAGCATAGGCTAGCCCCTGTGTGAGCATTCAAAGGGCGTGGGGCATGGATTCAATATAAAGCATAGGCTAGCTGCTGTGTGAGCGTGCACAGAGAGTGGGGCATGGATTTAATAGAGAGCATAGGCTAGCTCCTGTGTAAGCGTGCACTGAGCATGGGGCATGGATTCAATATAGAGCATAGGCTAGCTCCTGTGTGAGCGTGCACTGAGCGTGGGGCAAGGATTTAATAGAGAGCATAGGCTAGCTCCTGTGTGAGCATGAACAGAGCGTGGGGCATGGATTTAATAGAGAGCATAGGCTAGCTCCTGTGTGAGCCTATGCTTTTGATTGAATTTATACTTTGGGTTTGTGTGGGCTCACACTTCTCAGGGGGAGTCTAAAAAAACCCATTGACCTGCAGGCAAATCTTGTGCCTATTAAATATGAAAAATGCAGAAGAATGTTTCATTACTCTTTAAAGTTTGCATGAGAAAATTATAACCTTTTGCATCTAGAAATAAAATGTATTTGTAGACTACAAAAGTCCTTGCCATATAAGTAGAAGAGGAACAATAAGGGGTCAGAGATGTCCTCATTATATAGGCTTTATTAATAATATAGCATGTACAAAACCGTCAAATCAATGGTGCTCTAAAAATAAATAATAATAATAATAGTTAGGTTCGCACACAGCCTGTTTGTTATGAATATAATGCAACAAAAATCCAATTCCACTAGAGGGCGACGTTATCCCTAGTATATAAAACATGGTCACAGCTAGTGTTGATATGCATTTGTACAGGCAAGATGTTAACCCTATATAGACCAAATAATTACATGCCTAGTTTTCTGAGCTGTTTTGTAAGTATACTTTTTTTTTCCCCACCATGAAACTTCTATTTGTTCAAGAATATTTCTGATGTCTTTCTATAAATTGTAAGCTATGACAATTGCTTCCACTGTTCTAAATCTTCTTTTAAGGCTACTTTCATACTAACAAATTTGTATGCATGTGCACTATGTACTGCACTCGGACAGAATATTGAATGATGCAAGTCAGTACGCCAGCGCACATGAGTGATTATCCAAATGAATGGATGGTCGAAAAATTGCAGCATGAGTGTACATTTTGAGGATGAAAGAATTCTTGTTTCCGGGTGGACGGAGCTGTAAACAGGCGCAGTCACATCCACAGTGAATTTTAAACGTAAGGCCGGGGTCACACTTGCGAGTGCAATGCGAGAAACTCGCGCGAGACTCTCGCCTTTATACCCGGCACTCGGGACCGGAGTGTGCGACTGCATAGAAATACATGCAGCTGAACGCTCCGGTCCTGAGTACCGGCGGCAGTGCCGGGTAATGAGGAGAGTGACTTGCGCGAGCTTCTCACATTGCACTCGCAAGTGTGACTGCGGCCTTACTCTGAATCTATGTATTATAATTAGTGATGAGCGAACGTTCTCGGATAAGGTGTTGGTCGGCAATCCCTGCATGTCTTGCGGCTGTCAAGACTTGCAGCCAAGTGGACTCAAGCATAGTGGTCGAGGATGCCGAAGATAATCTGTTTGCACAAGAGCTTATCCGGGCACGTTCGCTCATCACTAATTATAATATAAACACTGAGCGGGAGGATAGGTATTGATTTCATGGGACAATTAGGGCAAATGGATGCCATCGAAGTGGGTCAATGCAGGGGCTGTTATACCATTGGTGCAACCTTGCACAGAAGCCCAAAAGTTAAGGTGGCCACTACTTTCTCCAATGCAATGGTGCATTATGATGAGCTTTGGGCTGTAAAAGGCCCAAGTATTATTCTTGCACAGGGGCCCTCTTCTGTCTATGTCTGCTCCTGAGTCAATGCATATCTATCTTTTTGTGTATATATATAGAGAGAGGTGTTAATAACTTCACATAAAATGACTGAAGCCCATCATCAAGGTTAGTGAAGTGAAGGCTTTAGATTTGGAAAGCTTAGCTTGAAGCTATGAGGATACACAATATAACAGAATCTCTTTCTTGTTATTCCAACCATGAGAGCAAGTGAGGGCATGGAAACCAAGTTTGACATGGTTTAGAGAAGAAACCTTCATGAACCCGGACAATCTGAGCTTCTCATGACTGCATATTTCCTCCACCGCTTGCCTGTGCTGGGTGAGGAGTTCAGTCCAGTTCAGCTTTGCTGAGCAGCCTGGTACATGAAAAGTGCAGCCTCATGGTTATCCGTTGGCTTTGTGATGTGGCCGGGAGTTATTCTTGAATCGCTAACTTCTTTAAATCGCTTATAACATTAAATGCAGCTTTGACATTCTAACGTTGTTACTATTTTAGGCAGAAATTATAAGTGAAGTTGTTATTCTTGCTTTGTCCCCGCACAAGAAACATCAAAGACATCTCAAAATATTCCTAGCTTTTGGATTAAGATAAATCAGTATAATGTTAGGGCAACAACAACGTTTAGTGCCGGGGTAGCGAAGATCCAATTACTTCAGTAGCAGTATAAATGCTGATGTCTCTTTGTTCTAAGTGTCAAGCGCAGACGTGGTTAAATTGAAGCAATGAGCAGTTTTTGAGTTTAAAATGCTGTACCAAGAAGTAAATGTATAAAAGAGGAGTGGGAGTATGTCACTGCTAGGCCACACACAGGGTGATCAAGGTGCCCGCCGACACCAGCAGATATTTTATCTGGATGTTCGTCTGAGGACGCACATTCAGCTGAAATGCATTGCGGTGCAGAATTCACCAGGTCTCTGCACTGCAATACACGCTGCTGGCCAATCAGAGGACAGCAAATCACTGGTGGAGCATAACAAAGATGTCATGCGCTGCCCATTGCTTGCTGGTGGATTCTGCATCGGCTATACAAGAGGACGCCACATGTCGTAGAAGCAGGGGAAGGTGAGTAGAATTGGGAATTTTTTATGTATATGTTGGAGAACAGCAGCAGAACAGGGACATTATCACTGGAAGAAGACCCGGATGGGACACATTATACCAGGATGGGGCACATTATACCAGAATGGGGCACATTATACCAGGATGGGCACATCATACCAGGATGGGACACATTATACCAAGATGGGACACATTATACCAGGATGGGGCACATTATACCAGAATGGGGCACATTATACCAGGATGGGCACATTATTCCAGGATGAGGCACATTATACCAAGATGGGGAACATTATTCCAGGATGAGTCATATTATACCAGGATGGGGCACACTATACCAGGATGGGACACAATATACCAGGATGGGGCACATTATACCCAGATGGGACACATTATACCAGAATGGGGCACATTATACCAGGATGGGGCACATTATCCCAGGATGGGACGCATTATACCAAGATGGGGCACATTATTCCAGGATGGGGCACATTATACCAGGATGGGGCACACTATACCAGGATGGGGCACATTATACCAGGATGGAGCACATTAATAAAGATTAAAAATAGTTTCAAACAAAAATCAAAGCATTTTGCTCATTCATCAGATGGTTGCCAGCCTGTATCATCAGACCAATAATCCTAAAGGAACATTCCTAGGAACACTTGTTTCTGATAAGCGCACCCATACTTTGGGACGCAGTTAAAAATGGGCACTTTTTTGGTGTAGCATGGTGGAGGCCATCAGACCAACACTGTCAGTTTTGGACGTAGTATAAGTAACTAAGATCAAAGAGAACACAATCCACAAATAAATATATCTGAATGTTTGTATTGAATGTGCCATAAGAAGACACTTTATTAAAAAAAAAAAACAGCTCGTTGCTTAAAAGAAATGTCATTCTTTATTCAAGGGCCTCCCGATCAAACACGCTGAGGCCAATCTGCATGATAATGTGAGTATTTGATCTGTGCTGAGTGAGGGATTTCCATACATTTGTACCTGTCCAATTCTCAAAAATCAAGCCGCTCGTCAGGTGACATTCCTTTTTGGCTTCCGTTTCATCTTTCCTACATCAAAGTTAGAACACTATGGGAGGCTATGACTATTGTAGAAAGGCAATGGAAATGGGGGATAAGCCTTTGCCTATACGCATTCTCCTGTTTTACTAAACTTAAAAAGACATTTGTTCTTCTCATGCAGCTGCTTGAATGCTACAAAATATCAGAAGGCTTTATATAGAAAGTGATACATTCTGCAGAATAATGGGACGGTTGGACGGGATTCTCGGGCTTTTATGTTTAGTAGCTATATGATGATGTTGCTTTTGCCTTAATGTGTCTGCTGATTAATCTGGCAGAAAAAGCAATATTATCCAGCATTGCAGGACATTTGATCCCACTCTGTGTGCCGGCTAAATGACTAATCATGAGATCAATGCACAGAACGTCACACTGAACAAACCATAAATCCTCTTCAGTCTTCACCATAAATGGAAAAATGGACGGGTCTAATTTCAAATAGATTTTCCTTGCATCTCTAGATACAAATGTGGGGATGAATTAGACTGCCTTTCACCTTGGGCAACGATTCAGTTTGCCACCCTTTGTCCTCAAATAATAATAATTATAATAATAATAATACATAGAAATCCCTTGATGCTGATATGCACACATGAGTTTGGATTTTAGCAGCCCATGTCTGGTGCCAGTTATGCCCCTCCTCCTCATTCAGCATCCAGGGCATAATGCCCTGCCAGTTATCCCTACAGCTGCAGCTTTAATTTATGTAAAGCTTTTTTTTTTATTAAAGGGGATATCCAAGACTTAAAAAAAAAATCTGCCTAAGCACTAACAGGCAGGTAGTTGCTTCCACTAACTTCATATCAACATCAGTTTTTTTCCTGTTGACAGAGCGGTACTACTTGTGTCATGCTGATTGACAGCAGCTCCCACTGCCTAATTGCGGGAAGCCGGCAGTCAATCAGCATGACATCAGCAGTCCTGCCCTATCAACAGGAAGACAAACTGCTGCTCCGCTGACATGGGGCATCTGAATCTCCAGCAGTAGCAGTCGATGACTGATGTCATGTACAACAGGCAGGTAGTTGTCTCTGTTAGCACCTGCATGCCTGTTGGTGCTTAGGCACAGGTTTTTTTTCAATCCTGGACACACCCTTTATTTATCTTTTTGTGATTGTGGGAAAAAAACAACCATGACTAGTCTTAGGTCCTTCTATTGTTTTGCATTACAGTATTGTATTACACAGCCCGTTGACATCAAAACTATATAACGTCTGGCACAACGTGGCCTTGCATCCCGAGTAGGTTGGGGGCACACAGACACTTTAAAAACAGAATCCTAACTACTCATCACATGTAAAGTAATAGCTGTTATGCATAACATGGTCTATCATGGAGAGGAAGGGGGTCGGTATATTGTTTTTGCACAAGATCACTCTGTGGCCTGTGTCTGGGTCTGTGGCTTGATCCTCGGCGTCCTCATGTTTGAGGAGTTACCGATACCGCGCTTCTACTCCCGGTGACACTATGAAAGGCTTGTCTCCCCTGATGAACAGAGCCAAGGGAAACGCGTCGGGAGCCTTTTTTCTGGGGATGTTATGATCAGGGTCCTCAACTTGTCCTAAGGATCGGGGTATTGTATGGATGTTCTTCTAAAGCCTCCCCTGGGATTCACGGACAATCTTGAGCCCCATGAATGCTTCTTGAGAGAAAAAACAGCAACGCTGGGTGAGATCGTTCTGTTATTTATTACGTTTTTGAAATAGAGTTTTTTTGTGGCCTGCGAGCTACAGGATATTGACTTAGACTTTGGGCTTTTTGTGGTGGAGCACAATCTTCATGGTATTGTGACATACATCTACCGGTCCCCTCCTGTTTCTGGAAAGGAGGGTCTTTGTGTGGAATTTTTAATGGTGTGATCCATTTTTTTTTTTTTGGTGTGTTTTTTCATTTGTTTTTTTCTTAGACCGATTGGATATTTATACCCTACGGTATTTTAGTGGGATTTATTAAAGGTTAATTTTTAATAATTCTGACCTATACCTTGCTGCTATACACTGTGGCTTGATCAGTAATAAAAATCTGTAGTTCTGTAAGCAGGTATAATGGTGAATTTTTTATTACATTTTGCTTCTATAATGTCTCCATGTAGCACCTAAATTCTCTAAATTCTCATAAGGACTTATATCTATCTACATACAGTATATAGCTAGCAAAAACAAATATTGTGTCTTTACTTTGGGTAGATTGTTTAAGATGGTGGAATGAGTCTTTAGGTATTTGCAACCCTGACAGATTTAAGAGAGAGGGAAGATTCTGGTGATAAAACATCACTGCAAGTTTTGGGGGCTGTTTTTTTTAGCCAAATGCAGAAGTGGATAAAGCAGTAAGGATAAGTGTAAGTCCTTACTGTACATTTCCATTAGTATTGAATCTACCTCTAGGTTTAGCTAAAAAAAAACCCCTGCATTAAAAAGCCTGCAGTGGCATTTTTCAACAAACTGTGCAAAACCACCATCAGGAAAGAAATGGAGGCGTGGAGAAATGCTTACATATAGCAAAATTAATATGTCTCAAATCAAGAACTGTTCATAGCAGACAAAGTATAAATCGACACTCTATTTAACCATAAACGTTAGAAAGCAGGGGTGTGGAATCTGTGGTCCACAGGCCGTTTATGGTCCTTAATATCATATGGTCTGACCCTAAGGCAGATCCCTGGTGGTCTACAGTGCTTGGGCCACCATCAACATTTTTCTGGCTGGCAGGCCTTTTGATTTATCTGTTAAGCGCTGCACACACGCACACAGTACTGGATTACTGCCTGACGCTGGCCGGTGGTCTTTGTGGGCGAGTTAGCTCGCTCTGCACTTCTACCCAACTCCTGCCTCTGAGCGTGGTGTATGGGTCTATGAATGATGTTATAAATATCCAAATAGCCCTTGGAGGAAAAAAAGAGTAACCACTTATTTGTGGTGGCCATGTGAAGGTTGGACATTTCTGTTTTTGTGCCTGTTACCAGCAAATATTACTGAATATCATGATTTCTGTAATTATTGTGATAACGTTATGGTTAGTCACTTTATTTTTGCCTTTTACTTCATGAAAAATCTTTGGTTGCAGCATCGTGTATCAGCTGATAAGGCTTTTTTCACAAATCTGTAGGTAACATTCAATCTTTTCTTTAAAAGTTCAAATACATTATCGAGACAGAAAACATATGTTTGGTAACTAAGGGTTTCATTCTGCAAAGGAGAACAAAACCAGGTAGGAGGACGAAGAGAAAAAATGCAATGTATCATGAAAACCGATTCCTTTTTTCCTGCAGGCCACCTATAAAGTAGTGAGGCACACAGCACCATCTGCCAGCTGTCAGGGCTGCACAGATGCTGGTTCTCTTACAAGATTTTTTTCTCTCTCTTTTCATTCCTCTTCCACTAGATTCCCTCTTGCAAAAAAAAAAAAGAAAGAAAATGTTTCTTAAAAAAAAGTTGAAGAAATAATTGACCATGTAAAGGTAAGTAAACCCATATGGATACACTTGGACCTAAACACGTGCATGGCTAAAACAATTATCTTAAAAAGTGACGCTAAGAATAAATGTGTTAGATGGATACATATAAATAATTCTAGCCCCTCAGTAGCAGACAGTGACCAAAAGCGATTAGTTACGGTAGTTCAGAAGTCGTGACTTGTCACCATCGGTAGAAGAAATATGGAGGCACTTAAAGTGGTTATCTGCTTTGGATTTTCCCTTTCTTTTTAAGGGCTTCTCTAGAATAATCTGATCACAGAATATCTCACTGTTGGGACCCACTGCAATTTGCAAGGGAGCCATGAAATAAGTGTTGAATCTTAAAATATACCAACGCTCTGCTCGATGAATGGATCAGACCGAGGTGCTATCAATACACGATGTTCTGGTCGGTCATTTTTGGATATCATAGGAGGTTGCATCCAGCGTGATTGGCTGAAACACTGTGTATTGATAGCACCACAGACCTCGGTCTGATCTACCCACCCACCAGAGCACGGAGAAATCCATGGCTACCTACTGACATTGACTTCAAGGACGTCTCGCCCAGAGAGGAATCACATTTACAGATTTGAACGGGACCCTTTTGGACTCACACCTTCAGGTCTGATTGCAGTATTTTACCTTGGCACATTAGCACATATTCTTACTTATATAGTAAGTGTTCAACCTTCCTGCAGCGCCACCACAGTAGAAATGAAGCATTACACACTGCTCATTTAAATCAATAGGTTATTTATGCATTACAAGTGGAATTCTGCTGACACCTTTTGTAATTGCCTTGGCTAATTTATGAGCATACACAATGGGGGAATCACTCTTTTAAAGGAGTGGTTTCAAGTTTGAAAGTTATCTCCTATTAAATAGACAGTGGCTAACTTGCTGATAATCTGAGCATCGTGGTCCCCAAGGATTCTGAAAGAGCTCTCGAGAATTGCGTGGTGGTCTATCATGTACACTACTGCTTCATTCATTGTTGATGGGCTGATCTTTGACGCTTCTATTAGAATTAATGAAGCACAAGTGAGCATGATCAACCTCTGCTATGTTTAGCTGGGGTTCTTCCGCCGGACTCCCAGCAATTAGAAAGCCGTTAACTATCCGATTAATAAGGTATAACTTTTAACAAGCCTTCAGAAAATGCTTTCTTTCTAAATCTGAAAAGCCCATCACAATGTAATGTTATGAGTAGTAACAACACCCCTGGACGAAGCATTTTCGTGCGAAACCCGCGTCGTGTGTGGTGGACTCCTGGATCTTTCCCTTCATCTGGGTAAACACTTGTCTTTTAGGTATTTTTAGCGGTTAACTGTTTGGCAATGGTGTTTTCTATACTGCTCACGGACCGGTATATATGGTTTACTTAAACCTTGTGATTTTCATTTTTTATACACCGGCCCTGTGTGCAATATTAAAGTTATTTCATATATATTTTTGTTTCCTTACATCTGTACGCCAAACTATATGCCTTGCCGCTTTATTTATTTAATATACCTAGTTCCCATTTGTTCAGTATACTGTCACATTTAGTGCTTATATATGTTTTGTTGTTACTTCCAGGTTTATGTGTCCACCATTGTTTTGTGTCTGTTGTGTCTCACCTTTGCCTGGTTAGGCAGTTTTATGACCACTTTGTGGCCTTTTTGTCATTAATAAAGGACTTTTTAAATGTTAATGTGTATGTGGTGCCTTTTTTTGTAGGTATTTATTTATGCTTGGCTAACCACGATAGGATACATTATTGGTGTTGTGTAGTAACAACAAACAAAAAAATAAATTATTCAACGGGGTCACAGAAGAGCACAACTCACAACGCTGCAGTTCATACAAAGTAACTTTTATCCTACTGAAGCCCTAGATTCTCCTTTTTATCCCCTTTTATTGCACCCATACAGTATGATGCCAACAAAAGTGCCACATAAGCACTGTATGATACAGATCCTCCAAAAATTCAGAAAACAACAAAAAGGCAGAGATGCTTACCTGCCTAGGCCTCCAAACAAATGCACTGGACTCATGTGGTTAAGATGGCGGCAACACAGGTGCAGAAATACTGCAACCACTCACAATCTACCAAACCTACTGATGCTCCCTCTTTCATCATTGCTTTCAACTGTATTGGCAGCCAGGATGTCGATACAGTTGAATGTGCGATGACTAGCTCATAACAACGGTTTGTCCTGCCACTATAGGCAGTATGTCACTGGTAAGTAACAGAAAATACAAAAATAAAATTTTATTCTGCACAAGAACCTAGGGCTATAAGATGAGGCTAGTCTTAAGTTGACAGCAGTGAAATGTCTCTATAAAGCTGTGATGACTAGCTTTGTGTCAAAATGAGGAGCTGCTTGAACTGGGCTACCATGATGATCAAAAGTTAGATTAGTTTAATGGTTGCCACTTTAATCAAACAGTAATACGGGGCCGGACACAGAGAGAAGAGGGTAATTTTCCAAGGATAGTGTAGTGTATGGGCACTGGGCAGTCCATTAGTTCATCATAGTGCAGTATTTATGAGTTTGTAAGAAAAGCTACTTCAACATCACAGCCCAGTATCCAGAGCACACTTTCACGCTGGTTACTGGGCTGTGACGTGCGGTGAAACGTTGTCAACAGCCCAGTCAATCAGGGGAATTGCATGCGACTGGGTCATGCCTGGGTGAATCAAGGAAGTCCGGAAGTTGACTTGACATTAGCGGATGTCAGCGGCGGCTGCAGTCAGACTTGAGCCCACGTGATGCGGACTAATCGAGCATTGATAGCATCACTCACAGGCACATATGGCAGCAGTATGTCTTTACAAAAATACCTATTTAAAAGGTGTAAATTTATGGACCCATTATACAACTTAGTGGACCACCTATTTAAGTCTCTTGTTTGGCCCACTGTGATATTTAGGCCAGACAGGCCTTTAAGCCTGTCATACAGCAGGTAGGAATGTGCACAGAAAGTAGGATGCAATTTAGGATTTATTTATACAATTGTCAGAAAAGTGTTCAAAATGAAGCTTTGTGAGCAATTCATTTGAAAAGGATGTGTATTGAATGGTTTACTTGGAAGAAATTTAGACCCTTTGAAGTTTTGGGAAGACAGTGAAAACCATTAAGTCCCTATTTAGCCATGACCAGCAGGAATGATAAATCTGTTGTATACGTATGATTCATGCATTTCTGATAACTGAGATCATCTAAGTACGTACAGCATTTGTAACGGTCCCTCACCTCAGAACACCAGGTAAGTTGCTGTTATTTACTTCATTTTTGGGGGGCAGTCGGCACAAGGGATTTAAATAACAGGCAATCATGTCATGGCGACTTGTTTAACGCAGGTAAATACTATGCAGGTCAGCAATAAGTTGAATTCACACTGCTTTGTGAGGCCATTCTTTGAAAGTCATAATAAGCTAAGTGAGTCATTATGGATGAATGTTTTGAAGCTTTTAAGGACTGCGAGCCCAAAAAAGAACCTGTTAAAATAAGACATTCACAAAGAGTCTTTCATGTGGAGTTGTACACAATGAAGAGTCAAGGTTGTCTTGACAGGACAGCTGTTAGGTTGTTACCTGTGCCGAGCATCAGGTTTCATGTTCTGTCTGTCAGATCTTCTTACTTTCTTTACTCCAGTCTCTGATATTAACTGTTTCATGCTACATAAGCCACATCAATCCTGCAGGTGAGTTTCCCTGAAGTGAGCTCTTTGATATCCTCACACCTCTTTGTTCTTAAACACGGAAAGTTTATAATTGATTTGTGTGTTATCACACGAACTCAAGTTTCTCTAGTTCAAAACTGTAAAAATACTTTAATGTTTGGACTTTGTTCTTCTGAAAAACCAATATAGAATTCCTTGTAAGCTCCATCTCCATACATTCCTTCAATATGCCCAAAGAAGAGCAAATTGCTATATCAGTCTTCTGAGATGTCCCACTGTAATTCTTAAGATGGTTCATCACGCAGAACCAGTAAACTACATTTTTGCCTGGAGAAAAGCTGATACTATAGACCATTTATGCAGTTCTTTTGAGGTTTGCTGCTTCCCATTATCATCAATTCAATTAAACCTTTTGTGGGTTTCAAATCCCACCATGGACTGTATCTGCAAGGAGTTTGTATGTTCTCCCTGTGTTTGTGCGAGTTTGCTCTTCAATCAGGTGCCTCGCACTCCCGTTATTATTATTATTATTATTATTATTATTATTTATTGTTATAGCGCCATTTATTCCATGGCGCTTTACAAGTGAGGAGGGGTATACATAATAAAAACAAGTACAATAATCTTGAACAATACAAGTCATAACTGGTACAGTAGGAGAGAGGACCCTGCCCGCGAAGGCTCACAATCTACAAGGGATGGGTGAGAATACAGTAGGTGAGGATAGAGCTGATCGTGCAGCGGTTGGTTGATCGGTGGTTACTGCAGGTTGTAGGCTTGTCGGAAGAGGTAGGTCTTCAGATTCTTTTTGAAGGTTTCGATGGTGGGCGAGAGTCTGATGTGTTGTGGTAGAGGGTTCCAGAGTAGGGGTGATACGCGAGAGAAATCTTGTATACGATTGTGGGAAGAGGAGATAAGAGGGGAGTAGAGAAGGAGATCTTGTGAGGATCGGAGGTTGCGTGTAGGAAAGTACCGGGAGACGAGGTCACAGATGTATGGAGGAGACAGGTTGTGGATGGCTTTGTACGTCATGGTTAGGGTTTTGTACTGGAGTCTCTGGGCAATGGGGAGCCAGTGAAGGGATTGACAGAGGGGAGAGGCTGGAGAATAGCGGGGGGACAGGTGGATTAGTCGGGCAGCAGAGTTTAGAATAGATTGGAGGGGTGCGAGAGTGTTTGAGGGGAGGCCACAGAGCAGGAGGTTGCAGTAGTCAAGGCGAGAGATGATGAGGGCATGGACTAGGGTTTTTGCAGATTCTTGGTTGAGGAATGAACGGATTCGTGCAATATTTTTGAGTTGAAGTTGGCAGGTCATCAAGATCAGTGTGAAATTTTCAGGTCTTGATTGATCCTGACTTTTGTGTTTTAGCAAACAAAAAAAAGTTACAAAAAACGTATGTAAAAAAGCCACAAAATTCACGGTGTTTTTAAAAAATCTCCTTGCTCCCCCAACCCAAAAAAGAAGACTAATGGAAAGTTCACATACTACAATATGTTTGCCACTTCACCGAGTCTTGTAAAAATATGTCATAGATGAGGATTTGTGCTCTGTGACCCCTATTAAGTTGTTGAATAAGAGAACTACAGTGCTAGGATGAAGCTTTATTACAGCATATGGAGATGCTAACTGCAGACTCAGAACGTATACACTAATGCATTGTCTTTTCATTCACAAATATCAAACAGAGATAATACAAAATTACTTTTTTTTTTCTAGTAATTAATTGTTTTTATGTTTATTTAAGCTGGCTTATGTATACATCTGAGTCTGCAAAATTGATGTAAATTTATTGGAGACATTTTTGAGAATGATGATCACTGATCAGTTCTATTTATCTGAATAGTGTTATTTAGTCGCCATGTATATGGATTTCAATAAAACTGGGCATATGAAGAAATTACTTCGATAAATATGCGGAGTTAAATTTGACCCACACATTGAAATACCAACCCGATCTTAAGATAATTTGAAAATTAAATATAATTTGATTCCATTTGAACAATTTTCAGCTAACTGCTACATTTTGAATTGTGCTGCCGAAATGATTGCATTAAACATTATCATATTTCATGGCTTAGTTAGTCCACATTTTCCCCAGGCAATGCATATTAGAAATTAGAAATGACATTAAAGACATTGTAAGCATAGCTGAAGCATGTATCATGTCTCAGAAGTGAGTTTAACCTCATCCACAACTCAAATGATGTAAGTGATCTCACTAAAAACTATGCAGGCTACCTGTCGAGTAATGTGTGCCTAGAACATATTTGAGGCTTAGCTGAGTCATTACTTAATTAGAAGCTATCTGAGAATTTCCACCCCAAGCATAATGCTGAGAAAAGAATCTAATTTTCACTTCAAATACCTAAGTGTCGCAAAAGTCAGCTATAGTGAGCGCTATGCACTAGACCAGTGCTGTGTGTCATATTATGTCATTACTCAGACGATATCTGTTATTATGGTTAATCTAAGAAAAGCCCCACCAAGCCATCAAATTCTGTATGTAGGACCATGTGCCACTCATCCTGCATCACGGACAGTAATGTATTGAACGTGGGTCCGTTGGGTTGAGCCCCTTTACAGCAGAAGAGAAATTGTTCCATGTCCCATATGGAACACAATGTGATCTACACCCAATTATTAACAGTAGAAACTAGTCTACAATGTAAGGAATACTTGAGATTAAGGCAAAATGGACAACAGTCACCTTCAGCCTAAAATTGTTTGTGTAGTATGCATCAATTTTTAATATGTTTTTATTTTTTGCATTGTTAATCCCTTTTGGCCATTGATGAACTAGAGGGATAGTTCAGTAATATTGAAGGATCCAAGAAGAAAAGATCAAAACGTTCAGGATTTGCTGATGGGTTCACCTGCTTGTAATGAGTTCCTGCTGACAGCTGGAGGTTGTAAAAGAGAGTGTACTGGAAAGCAGTGGGTGAAGACCACTACATTTACAATCAGCAGGAATCACATGTTATTATTGGTATTTCACTATCACTTAGCATGAAAGCATAAGAATTTGATAAACTATTAATATAGTATAACCGGGGATATAACAATGCACAAGACAAACGTTGCCAAAATACTCCAGATTTCTAACCAGATCCTGCAAAGTTGACAGTTTTATGATCAGCTGTTTCCTTGAGGATTGACCTAGCTTAACCTCAGAGGTAGATGTGTAGAAATAGAGGATGACATTTTCTGGGTGATCGTAGGTCAAGACACACAATAAAGTTACAGAACAAAACTAAATCTAACAAAGAAATTGATGCAATGTACAGCCCCCATACACTTTAGATAGCTGTAGGTTGAACAATGGTTCAAAGAATCATTCAACCAACATCTATCTCGCCTGACTCCTCCAAACACAGCTCTGCCGAATGTTCCTGCGATCTCAATGTGCTAAACCATGAGAAGTTATCAGTTCAAAATTGTACTTGCTGGATCCTTTTCTCACCTGTCATCATCTGTTGTGGGACAGTTGCGGGACCCCATGCACCTAAGACTGCCAAGTGAATGTGTTGATATTGGCAGGTTCGGTCGATGATAGTCTCATGTCCATTGGGACTTTACCTTTCTGAAATGGTAGATGGGATGTGGTGACTGCAATTATGTGAAAGATATATTAAACAATGGCCAAGACACATTTAGCTGATAATACACAAAATTGGAAAATTGGAGGACTTAATCTATGTGCACACGGTGAGTAAAATTTCTTTACCATTTCTGCAGCGCTTGGCTGGAAAAACGCAGCTGAAAAAACATGCATCTTTTTATGTGTTTTTGCCTCATTTTTGGTGCGTTTTTGCCTGATTTGAGTGAAGTCAATGGTAAAAAACGTAGGGCAAAAATTCAGAGAATTGACACTCTGCAGATTATTTTCTGCACCAAATCTGCAAGTCAAAAATAAGCAATGTGTGATTGAGACTTCAGGTTTCTCATTCCCTTTGCTGGCATCAGGATTGCTTCAGGTCTATCTAGAAAGAGCACCAAAAACGCATCAAATCTGCATCGTGTACACACAGCCTTACATTCACATTCACCAATCCAAGACCAGTAAATGACCGTCAATTGTTGATTGCCAGTCATTTATCAGCTTATTTAGTCCAGCCGACTATACTCTTCCATTCTCACAGAAGGAAGGGTAATGCAACTTCTTGCGTTCTCTTGCGCATACGATGTCATTGTTCTCTGCAGCACATGTCCTGTTTATAGAAACTTAAAGGAAAGGTGCCGCAATTTTGTTTTTGTATTAAAAATGATTGTTTATAGAAACAATTATCTTTAATACAAAATTATTTTTTTTAACCTTAATATCTTTTTTATTATTAATAATTTTTGCAGCCACTGGGCGCCGCCATTTTGATTTGCAGGAGTGTAAGAGTCCCAGCACGACAGTTTCTCTCTGCACTTACGGCAGCTCTGTGCATAGGACTCAGCAGTCGGGAGCCGACCTCATTATCTCCTGCTCTGATCTGGCCACGCCCCCTGGGCTGTCTCCACATCACAGCAGAGGCAGGAGGTCGGCGCCATGTTTCTTCAGCCCACAGTGTGTGAGCTCCACTGTGACTGAGAGCTGTGCTGTTGGAGGGGCAGCTCCAGCTGCCTCTCCTCTCACACTGTCAGCAGTCGGCTGTTCCCTGTCCTCTGGTGCCTGGTGCCCTGGCTCTAATCTCTAGAATCGCTAGAGAGGGTGAAGTGCTGGGGTCTGATGTCCTCTATCAGGAGCTGCAGAGAGGTAACAGGGGGGGAGGGGGAGGCTCTGTGCTGCTCCGACCCTGACTCACTGCAGCCACTGATCAAGGACATCAGACCGTGTATCTATCACTATACTGTGCTGAGCCATGTATCTAATCCTCTCCTGTATGATACTGTCTGCTGTGCCCTGTACCTAATCCTCTCCTGTGTGATACTATGCTGAGCCATGCATCAAATCCTATACTGTACTGAATGCTGAGCCGTGTATCTAATCCTGTATTGTGTGATACTGTCTGCTGAGCCGTGTATCTAATCCTATCCTGTGTGATACTGTGCTGAGCCGTGTATCTAATCCTATCCTGTGTGATACTGTGCTGAGCCGTGTATCTAATCCTATCCTGTGTGATACTGTGCTGAGCCGTGTATCTAATCCTATACTGTGTGATACTGAATGCTGAGCCGTGTATCTAATCCTATACTGTGTGATACTGAATGCTGAGCCGTGTATCTAATCCTATCCTGTGTGATACTGTGCTGAGCTGTGTATCTAATCCTATCCTGTGTGATACTGTGCTGAGCCGTGTATCTAATCCTATACTGTGTGATACTGAATGCTGAGCCGTGTATCTAATCCTATCCTGTGTGATACTGTGCTGAGCCGTGTATCTAATCCTATACTGTGTGATACTGAATGCTGAGCCGTGTATCTAATCCTATCCTGTGTGATACTGTGCTGAGCCGTGTATCTAATCCTATCCTGTGTGATACTGTGCTGAGCCGTGTATCTAATCCTATCCTGTGTGATACTGTGCTGAGCCGTGTATCTAATCCTCTCCTGTGTGATACTGTCTGGTGAACCGTGTATCTAATCCTCTCCTATGCACTCCTCTCCCCCCTGCATATCTTTCCCCATTGCACACACAACTCAATGCGTGCGATAACAGGAGCTGCAGGGGTCATGCTGTATTATGGCATTATGTGAGATCTATATGACGGTATTATGTGATCTGTATGGTGGTGATTATGCTTGATCAGTATTGTGAGAATTATATGGTGGTATTGTGTGTGATCTATATGGCGGTATTATGTGAACACTGGCAGTATTGTGTGATCTATATGGTGGTATTATGTGAGAACACTGGCAGTATTATGTGTGATCTATATGGCGGTAAGTGAGAACACTGGCGGTATTGTGTGATCTATATGGTGGTATGTGAGAACTGTATGACAGTATTGTGTGATCTATTTGATGGTATTGTGTGTGATCTATATGGCGGTATTATGTGTGATCTATATGGTGGTATGTGAGAACTGTATGACAGTATTGTGTGATCTATTTGATGGTATTGTGTGTGATCTATATGGCGGTATTATGTGTGATCTATATGGTGGTATGTGAGAACTGTATGACAGTATTGTGTGATCTATTTGATGGTATTGTGTGTGATCTATATGGCGGTATTATGTGAGAACACTATGGCAGTATTATCTTCAGAAAGCAGACCCATTCTATGGTGGTTCTGGCTGAGCACCTGCACACGGGTCTGGGGTAGTAGAGGGGCAGCATGACCTTCAGTTAGGTGCAGTCAGGGGAAGGCTGGTGAGGCAGCTGAAGAGAGGGGTCTCATTTTTATCGTTACTATATGGCTACATTTCCTTCCCAGCGTCACCCCGTACTTCGCCTGTCGCCTCACTTTCACACATCGCCAGGACAGGATGGAGAAGACAGGATCTAAGGAGGGGAATGGGGTCTGCATGCAAAGTCTGGATCAGAACAGGCCATCAATCCACAGAAATGTTTCCTGGATTTCTGTGGAGCAGACGGTCCATCCACGTGTATAAAAGACAGTGCTCTATGTACAATCCCTGGCTGCTCCGCACACTGAACATGGTGCCTTCCCATAGACCAGCACACTGCTCTCCTGAAATACTCTGTGCTGCTGTCACCCTGCTCCCTCCACCACATATCTCCCAGAATCCTTGCTGCCTGCCATCCTCGGTGACTGTCTACTTGTCAGTGTAAGGCTGCTTTCACACTATCATCGGTACGGGCCCATCGCAGTGCGTCGGGCCGACATACCGACGCATGCTGTGAAATAAATGCCCGACGTGGTAGCGGATGTAGTCTTACGACGCTTCCGCTGCCCCATTGTAAGGTCCGGGGAGGAGGGGGCGGAGTTTCGGCTGCGCATGCACGATCGAAAATGGCGGACTCGACGCACAAAAAAAGTTACATGTAATGTTTTATTTGTGGCGGTGGTCCGCCAAAACAGGACGCAACCATCGCACAATGGTTGCGACGTGTGGCAATACGTCACAACGCGTCGGAAATGTAAGTCTATGGGGAAAAAACGCATCCTGCAGACAACTTTGCAGGATGTGTTTTTTCTCCTAAACGACGAATTGCGACGTACAGCCAACAACGCTAGTGTGCAAGTAGCCTAAGGCTGCCGTCACACTAGCAGTATTTGGTCAGTATTTTACCTCAGTATTTGTAAGCCAAAACCATGAGTGGGTGATAAATACAGAAGTGGTGCATATGTTTCTGTTATATACTTCTCCTCTAATTGTTCGACTCCTGGTTTTGGCTTACAAATACTGAGGTAAAATACTGACCAAATACTGCTAGTGTGACGGCAGCCTTACTCTGCAGTCACCAACAAAATGGCTGCTCACTGTGTTCCTGAATCCTCTTATCCCTTAGCAGACACCCAGAAGGGAAGGAGAGGAGACATCACACAGGTCAGCAGACTCCGCCCATAATTACTGCAGTGCAGTAATGTGAGCTAGTTGTACACGAGGTTTTTCTGAAATTTCAGCAGCTGCTCCCCCTAGTGTTTAAAAGTGGAAATTCCAAAACTTTTCAAATTATTTTTCATATTTTACTAAATTATAAACAAATGATAATATTTTTTAAGAAAATGTAAACATTAATTCTCTACATTTTTACAATTTCTGTAAAAAAAAATTTTTTGATGGCACCTTCCCTTTAAGAGCCAACCTGAAAAGTCACATCTTCAGGAAAGCACTGCCACCTCTTTACCACTGGACCTGTTCCAACCCATTAACCTTAAAGGGAGCTTGTCATGTCAAAAAACACTGTTAACTTGCAGATATGGGGTTAATCTGCATGTTCATAGTGGTCTAAAATTATGCACCCACTGCACTGAAAGCCCGGCAGCCAGGATGAAATTAACTTTACTCCTCCGAGCAGCCTCGAGCTTTCAGTCATAGAGGCGCGAATGGCGTGGCTTCAATCATTGATCAGTACATAGTGATGCACTGCTGGGCCGGCTGTGAGTCAGTGCCGTGGCACGGTTACAGCCGCTGCTCACTATGTACTGAGTGCTGACTGAAGTCACACTAGCCATGCCTCTATGACTGAAAGCCGGAGGCTGCCTGGAGAAATACAGTTCATTTCCTCCTGTTAGCCAGGCTATCAGTACGGCAGTTGCACGCCTAAACTGCAGATTCACTCGATATCTGAAGATAATGGCCATTTTTTGCATGACACTTTCCCTTTGACTGTCCCTTACCCCAATACTTTGCAGATTGTAAGCCCATGAGGACAGGATCCTTTCCCCATTTGTATTAGTCTGTCACCGTTCATTTATTGTAGTTGTATTTTATATATGTATTATCTGTCTGTAAACTCTCCTCACGTGTACAGCATCATGGGTTTTATGGTGCTTTAAAACAAATAAGAAAAAAAAACAAGAAAAACCCCAGTGCTGCAAAAAAAAAGTAAGTATTCAAAAATAAAGTATATGAGAAAATAAGCAAATATAGTTTCTTTTTGCACGCCATACATAAATATTCTCTTTTAAGACCAATTTTTTTTCTTATTGGCCACTAAATATGCTTATATTGTATGCATATCGATTTGTTTTATGAGGCATTGCAGATACACTAATGGTAATGGTTATGGTACCTGGTACAATCTGCTCCGAGTCAGCCTCTGCTCACATGCCTGCTGCACTATAGACATGGATAAAACTAAGTGGCCGTTTGACAGGCAGAGTGATTGTCACACGTAAGGAGCCATATGTAGATCAATAAAAAATGAAACAGTTTTATGTGTTGTTAATTACTTTTTGAGGATCAAGTAAACTGGGAAACACTACACTTAAAGGGAACCTGTCACCAGGTTTTTTTTCCATATAAAATAGGGCCAGCACATGTAAAGCCTATGTGACTAGAATGCTGTCTATATGTCCCCAATGCGCTTTCCATAAAACAAAAAATAGCCATTTTTATGCTCACCGATAGGCGTTGCTGTTCTTGATCAGGGGCCTCTTCTCTTCTTGCTTTGTAGGGATGATGTGTCCCGTGTCATCCACACAGTGTCCTCCATCGGACTCCTGTGCAGGCGCACTTCTCTCTGCCCTGCTGAAGGAAGATCAAAGTGTTTAGACCTCTGCACTTTTCGAGATTATATATACTTATTTAGAAATTAATTCATGTGACAAAACACTCAGACTATAATCCTGCATTCTATGTGCTGGGGTTAAAAATATCTAAATAGCTTCTTACACAGAATTTTGTGCTGAAATACGGTAAATAGAATTTGATACTACAATATCTGGAGGGGATTACAAAGAAAACTTTTCTATTCCTTTCACACTTTACCAACAAAATACAGATTTGTTACAGTAAGGGAGATGTGAACAAGCACACTACAGTTCCATTATCCACGCAACCTATTAGTTGTATATTCACATAAAACATTGGCCATAGAATATTATTGGACCATGCTGTACCTTTGGGAGACTCCAATTTTACATGGGGCATTTAAAGCATTTTTTTCTGTTAGCTTCTATACGAGTTTCTAAATAGGAAAAGGAAACAAAAGAGAAAAAAAAAACGCTAAAATTATTAAATACCAAAAATAGGATTAAAAGCGATTAAATAGAACCTGTCAGCACAATTTTGGAATTCGAAATAAAGACATTGCTGTAATGGGGCTGTAGTACTGATTAAATTAAAACCTTTGGTGAAGAAATTCATCTTTAATCACCATTTCATGTTAGATTTCAGTACACAGGGGCTGTGTCTTCTAACTGGGTCTTATCCTCCCTTTCAGTGATTCCCAGCCCCTCCGCCTGCCTTCAGTTTTTCAATACCCTGCTTCCTCTGTTTGAAATCTTAGCAGGAACCTGGAAAATCACAGACCAGAGGCAGGAGTCGGGGTCAGGGAATCACAGGCTAGAGGCAGGAGTCGGGTTTGGGGGATCACCGTTCAGAGGCAGGAGTCCGGGGATTACAGCCTAGAGGCAGGAGTCGGGGTTGGGGAATCACAGCTCAGAGGCAGGAGTCCGGGGATTATAGCCTAGAGGCAGGAGTCGGGAATCACAGGCCAGAGACAGGACCTGGGGTCGGGGAATCACAGGCTAGAGGCAGGAGTTGGGGTTGGGGAATCACAGCTCAGAGGCAGGAGTCGGGGGATTACAGCTTAGAGGCAGGAGTCGGGGTCGGGGAATAACAGGCCAGATAAGGGAGTCGGGATTGGGGAATCACAGCTCAGAGGCAGGAGTCGGGGGATTACAGCCTAGAGGCAGGAGTCGGGGTCGGGGAATAACAGGCCAGATAAGGGAGTCGGGATTGGGGAATCACAGCTCAGAGGCAGGAGTCGGGGGATTACAGCCTAGAGGCAGGAGTCGGGGTCGGGGAATCACAGGCCAGAGAAGGGAGTCGGTGAATCACAGGCTAGAGGCAAGAGTTGGGCTTGGTGGCTCACAGCCCAGAGACAGGAGTCAGGGTTTGAGGAATCACAGCCCAGAGGCAGGAGTCAGGGTCAATGGGGTCACAGTGTAAGGAGGTTGCTTTCCCTGCTCCTTGCCTGGAACCACTTAGTCAGACAGCTGGGTTGTTGGGGGGAAGACTTTCTGCCCTGGATGGAGGGGGCGAGGTGACTGCTGGGAAGAGAGAGGGGAGTGGTCAGAAAAAGAGCGGGAGAGCAGAGAGAAGGCAGCGCGCCAAAGAGAGGGCAGGCTGCAGCGCCGTGCTCCCCTAAAGGTAGTGCTCCCCGTGAGGGCACTGAGACTGAGATACCCACCTTAGTGAAGGCTGTATGTGAGGGTGTAGACTTTGAAGCCTCCTGAATCAGAAAAGACTCCTCACCTGACAGCGCAGAGACCGTGGCTCGAGTGCAGCCCTGGTGACCGCAGTGACAAGCAAAGATCCCTGAGTGTGATAAGTAACTGCCCAGTGTGTGTGTGTGACATCGTTACTACAGAGAGACTGTCAGCCTGGTGCACAGAGACTCCTGCAGCAGTGACGGAGAGACTGTGCTATTTCCTGGTTCCAATTTCGGACTTTCCAGGAGACACAGAAAAGACCAGAATCTCAAGCCCTGCTGGTGACTGTATCCACGTTGGTAAAAGGACCCTCCAGTCAGGATCTCCCTGGGCTAAGTTACAAGAACACTCATTAACCCTTTTGATTCCGCTTAACTGTTTACTGTTTTACTTGACTCTATTAACCCCGTTTACTCCCTGCGAGGAGAATTCTACCCCTGTTAATAAATCCCCTTCAACAGTTGGTCTGTCTGTTCCGTGGTGACATACTCAACCCTGCACTCTATTACAACAGGACAGAGGCAGGAGTTGGGGTTGGAGGAGAATCACAGGCCAGAGGAAAGAGTCGGGTTCAGGGAATTACAAGCCAGAGGCAGGAGTCGGGGTCCAGGAACCAAAGACGAGAGGCAGGAGTCGGGGTTGCGGAATTACAAGCCAGAGGCAGGAGACGGGGTCCAGGAACCACAGGCCAGAGGCAAGAGTAGGAGCTAAGGAATCAAAGACAGGGAGCAGAAGACCCAGTGCACAGTCTGGTCCCTGTGCATCAAAAGCTAATTAGTAGAGAATTTCAAATGGTGATTATAGCAGAACCACAAAGCAGATCTTTTCACCAAAGGTATCAATGTAATCTGTATTACATTATCAATTCAGCCATTTACTTTACATTACAAAATTGTGCTGTCAGGTTTTCTTTAATGGTGTCCCCTTAACATATACTAATAAAATATATTCTAGAATGTAAAAAATTATAAAAAATAGGATTTAAATTATTGTCATGTTAAATAGATGCTACCTCCTAAAAATAGATGGTACCGTATTTTTCGGATTATAAGGTGCACATTTTTTCCCAAAATTTGGGGGGAAAATGGGGGTGCGTATTATAATGTGGATATACCTTACCAGTACTGTTGCTGCAGGCCGCAGGCTGGGATGAGGGGGTGTCCGGCGGTGCTGCAGGTGCCCGGCAGTGCTGCTGCGGGTGTCTGGTGCTGCGGGGGTGCCTGGTGGTGCTGCGGGGGTGTACAGCAGTGCTGCAGGGGTTTCTGGTGCTGCGAGTGTTCTGGCAACATTTTGTGAAAGGCCAGCGCTGAGATCTTGGTGCTGAGATCTCCATCTGCGCATGGCCTCCATTTTCCTGGAGTCCACCGCACAGGAAACCATGGAACTGCGGGGGGCTCCGGCCTTTCACAAAATGTCGGCACAGCCCCCCGCAGCACCGGACACCCCTGCAGCACCACCAGATACCCCCCCAGCACCGCCGGGCACCCATGCAGCATGGCCGGTCACCCTCGCAGCACTGGGCACCAGCAGCAGCACCGCAGCATCATCCCACTCTTGCCTCTTCCAGCAGTGACCCTGGGACCCCACTTCACCGCAGCCAACACCCCAATAGCAAAAAGACCCATGGATTATAAAATGCACCACCATTTTATTTAAAAAAAATTTCCTATTTTTCCCCTCAAAATTTGGGTTGCGTCTTATAATCCGGAGTGTCTTATAATCCGAAAAATACGGTACTTAGATACTTAGATAGATCGAGGCATTCCTGGGTGATACTGGTATTGGGAATTAAATATACTGATTTCGTATGTTAAAATGGATGGTTTTTTTTTGTCCAAATAGATAGCTAAACATTATATCCAGATTACAGAAAGTCACCATGATTGTTTTCCCACATCAGAGAAGCTATTTTTACTATAATGAAAATACTGATCAGTATTTACTGAAATTATTCGTGATACTGTCATAACTGTAACTTGAAGCTTGTGGGCCTCAATGCAAGATTTGTAACAGAGCCCACTGCCATCATAGATCTTTAAAGAAGCGCTAATCCCATCAAAATTTATATGCCCTTATTATATTGCAATCATCATATTATATAGCACTGTGGACTTATAATTGCTCATTTTGCTTTTCTACCCAGCCAATTCTTTTTTCCATTAGGTGATTAAAAACTGACTAGCTGAATCCTTCTAAGTTCTATGTAGAAACAGGAGGTCAGTTTCCTCTGTATCAGTCGTCAGTCACTGCAAAAGTCCCTTCAGGCGAGAGGATGTAGCAAATAGGTCAGGAGTGGAAGAGGGGAATAATAAATGCAGGGACAAGAGACTTCCTGAGTCTACATAGAGCCGAGAAAAAAGAATAAGTAGCTGGGTAGAAAGACAAAATGAGCAATTGTAAATACACAGTAGTATATACTGTAATATGATGACTGCAATATATTTAAAACTTTGATGGGAGGAGTGTTTCTTTAATAGAATTGGTCTATTGTAACTGGGCCAAAGAGTACTTTTCGGCCTCCCAAGGCTCCCAGACCCGAGTGCATGTACAACTGCTGCAAACACTATTGTTACGTCCATAGCGTGTGAGCATTATAATTCTGTAATAATTAAGGGAGACAGATTCTTAAGATCATTATGTTTTCTGCAATTAAGGCAGTTTATATAATGAGGTTCCAATGTGGTGTTACTACAGGAAAATAAAGGCCCCCTCAAAGGAAATATGTAAAGCATAGGACAGCCATGTTTTAAGAGATTGGTATGTGTGTGTCATCTTTTATAACATTAACCCACAAATGAATGTTATTTTTACCCTGTGACAATATGTATACCCCTGTAGTTGTGTGTACCCCATTATTTGGCCTACAATTGCTGAACCAACTTGCATGCAGCTGTTCCAGGGATTTCTACCTTCATCAGTACAATGCATAGAAGCCACAGCAGTATATGGGAGGTGAAAAGCATGCCAATGGATAACATAACACCCTCCCATTATAACAAGGAAAAAGAATAAAAAGGAGGGGGCAGAAGCTGCAGAAGCACTTGGGTTCATAATGATTGCTATAATTTTAAAGCAGTTTCTAAAAATGATAGAGGTTAATTTTAGCTAATTTCTCTCTCTGTGTCTTGCATGTGACAGCGATGATCCAACTTAGTCACACTTACTATTGATTAGTACAAAGTGGTCAGACAAAGGCCACATTCTGCCTTTGGTCACAATGCAGAATACAGAACACATGCCTTCTTTGGCAGAGGACCCAAGTCACAAGATCTCGCCCGCTGTAGATTCTGATGTCATGTCTAGCATGGATATACTTAGATGGAATTCTGTTAGCAAGTACAAATCAAAGGCCATCATAATGTAAACTACTGAGTAATCAGTCTGAAATAATCACATGAAGAAGGCAGGGGTGGACACTAACAACGAAGGGTCCCTGTGCTGGACTTGTGGCTGCCCCACCAATCAGGCCCTACCTGCATATGCACCTATATATATACAATATACTCATGCTAATACACCATACACATGCATTTACACATTACACACATATAAAATACACCCATGCACACTAGCATATATAACAGGGGTCCCCAACCTGTAGCTTGGGAGCCACAAATGGCTTGCGATCCCATGAATTGTGGCTCGCGGCAGTGTGCCAGCTTGGTGCACTAGCTCCAAGTCTAGCAAACAGTTATGAAGAGAACATCTCACAATGATGACTTTTGTGAATTGCCCTGCACAGAAGAGCAAATCTGGGTGCACATATACTAGTCTTAGGGGTTTAGATATAATTTAAGTATGGTACGCTGGATATAAGATGATACTACCTGTCAGAGGAGGTGCTTGACACTGGATGTGACAGTATGTTGGGATTGCTTGATGGGAAAATACTGACTGAGCGTTTTGTGGGAATCCCTTGGTATACTGCTTCTAGGTGATTTCTGTGGAAAAACTTTGGTTATCATTATACCTGTAATAGAGAATCCGGGTGACGCTCCTGGGAGGGGTGGCATGAGCTGGACGGGGCTCGCGACCCTCAGTGCCAGATCCAGGTTTTTCAGTCCCTGGGCGAAAGAGTCTCAATGCCCCTTTAACACATACCACGATTCATGTTGCACAAATAAGAAATCTAATATATAAAGCTGAATGTGTGTATGTGTGTATGTATGTATGTATGTGTGTATGTCCGGGATTGGCATCTGAACCGTCGCAGCTACAGCCACAAAATTTTGCACAGTCACACGTCTGGACCCCGAGAGCGTCATAGGCTATGTTGTGAGGTGAAATTTTAACCCCGCGCTTTCCAATTCACCAAACAATTTTGCCCCTATCTACATAATGGGGAAAAAATGAAAGGAAAAGTGTTGGAGGCAAATTAACAGCTGCCAGATGTGAACAAGGGGGACTTAAAGAATGAGAGCGATGGCGCTAAAGAGTATATACTGTACAGTTGCTAAGGTGGGGCCCCAACATGGGATAATCACCACACCACCACGGGGATATGAACACTCACAGAAAATGCGCCACACACTACCACGTGCTCGAACACATATACCACCCTCAGCGCACATTTCACCACACATACACCAACCTCGCCACATAAAAGTCGAAACACAAAAGTCGCCGCTCAAAACTCGCCACGCGCAAAACTCTCCACATGCAAAACTCGCCACACGTGCAAAACTCGCCACATGGAAAACTCGCCACACGCAAAACTTGCACACGCGGAAAAATTGCCACATGCACAAAAGTTGCAACACATGCAAAAGTTGCCTCACACAAAACTTGCACATACTCAAAAGGCACCACACATAAAACTCGCCACGCGCAAAACTCGCCATACGCACAACTTGCTGCACACAACTTGCTACACTAACCTGTCACATGCAACTCGACACACAAAAAGTCGCTACACGCATGGTGCCACACAAAACTCATCTCACAAAAGTCGCTACATGCATGTCGCCACACGCAACTCAACACACACAACTTGACACACGAAACTCGCCCTAAAACACACACAAGTCTGGTATTATCCTTCAAAAACAAAAATCTGATTAATAAGCAGACAAACTACAAGAGCAACAAATGTACCACATAGGAATCCGGCAGCTGTCAGTCACATGACCAGTCTATTATGTGTATGTGTGAGCTAATATATACTGCCAGGGGGTGGGCTTCCTGTAGGCTGGGGATTTATCAGGCTGCCAATTTAGCTTACAAATACTGAGGTAAAAATACTGACCAAATAACGTGTGAACGAGGTCTAATACAGGAGGAGATGACATACAGATATATACTATATACAGGAGGAGATGACATACAGGCATATATTATATACAGGAGGAGATGACACACAGGTATATACTATATACAGGAGGAGATGACACACAGATATATACTATATACAGGAGAGATGACACACAGGTATATACTATATACAGGGGAGATGACACACAGGCATATACTATATACAGGAGAGATGACACACAGGTATAAAGTATATACAGGAGGAGATGACATACAGGTATATACTATATACAGGAGGAGATGACACACAGGTATATACTATTTAGAGGGGAGATGACACACAGGTATATACTATATACAGGAGGAGATGACACACAGATATATACTATATACAGGAGCAGATTACCTACAGGTATATAGTATATACAGGAGGAGATGACATACAGGTATATGCTATGTATAGGAGGAGATGACATACAGGTATATACTATATACAGGAGATTACATACAGGTATATCTAATATATAAAGCTAAATGTGTGTATGTATGTATGTGTGTATGTCCGGGATTGGCATCTGCACCGTCGCAGCTACAGCCACAAAATTTTGCACAGTCACACGTCTGGACCCCGAGAGCGTCATAGGCTATGTTGTGAGGTGAAATTTTAACCCCGTGCGTTCCAATTCACCAAACAATTTTGCCCCTATCTACATAATGGGGAAAAAGTGAAGGGAAAAGTGTTGGAGGAAAATTGACAGCTGCCAGATGTGAACAATGGGGACTTAAAGAATGAGAGCGATGGCGCCAAAGAGTATATACCGTACAGTTGCTAAGGTGGGGCCCCGACATGGGATACTCACCACACACGGGGATATGAACACACACACAAAATGCGCCACACACTACCACGTGCTTGAACACATATACCACCCTCAGCACACATTTCACCACACACACACCAACCTCGCCACATAAAAGTCGAAACACAAAAGTCACCACTCAAAGCTCGCCACGCGCAAAACTCGCTACATGCAAAACTCGCCATATGCAAAACTAGGCTCACGCAAAACTCGCCACACGTGCAAAACTCACCTCATGGAAAACTCACCTCATGCAAAACTTGCACACACAGAAAAATTGCCACATGTACAAAAGTTGCACCACATGCAAAAGTTGCCTCACACAAAACTTGCACATACTCAAAACGCACCACACATAAAACTCGCCACGTGCAAAACTCGCCATGCACAAATCTTGCTGCACACAACTTGCTACACTAACCTGTCACATGCAACTCGACACACAAAAAGTTGCTACACGCATGTCACCACACAAAACTCATCTCACAAAAGTCGCTACACGCATGTCGCCACACGCAACTCAACACACACAACTTGACACATGAAACTCGCCCTAAAACACACAGAAGTCTGGTATTATCCTTCAAAAATAAAAATCTGATTAATAAGCAGACAAACTACAAGAGCAACAATTGTACCATATAAGAAATACGGCAGCTGTCAGTCACATGACCTGTCTATTATGTGTATGTGTGAGCTAATATATACTGCCAGGGGGGAGGGCTTCCTGTTGCCTGGGGATTTATCAGGCTGCAAATAGCAACCAATCACAGCTCAGCTTCTATTTTGCTACAGTTAATTAATCTGAGCTCTGATTGGTTAATATAGGCAACAAAGACATTCTCAGTATATCAAAGCTAATATATGCTAAGAAATGCTTCTATTAGCTTAGTTTTTGCCTTTTAATAATTACATTTCTATCTATTTGTTTTGTGGTTTTTGTGTGCAGAATAAATTTTTGTTAACACATTCTATTTTGCTAACAGCAGTCATTAACCCGGGCGAAGCCGGGTAGTACAGCTAGTATAGGTATAATGCAGTGTTAAAGATTTCACTTACTTCTTACATTACATGAGTGATATCTTTTGTAAACCCTTCAATAGCTCAGAAATTGGTGAATCCTTGCAGCACACAGTGAATGCAGACTTTCATTTTAGACTGGACAGTATAGTCCTTCATACAGTATTATGGGCACCATATAGACTTCCATACAGTATTATGGTCACCACATAATCCTCCATACAGTATTATGGACAACACATAGTCCTCCATACAGTATTATGGGCACCACATAATCCTGCATACATTTTAATGAGCACCACATAGTCCTCCATATAGTATAGTGGTCCCCATATATTGCTCCATACAGTATAATGGGTCCTATATATTGCTTCATACTGTACAGTATATTGGGCCCCACATAATTCTCCATGCAGAATAATAGGCCCCATATATTTCTCCATACAATATAATTGGCCCCATATAATGATTCATTCAGAATAATGGGCCACCTATAATGCTCCATACAGTATGATGGGCCAGATATATTGTTCCATATAGTATATAATGGTCCCATATAGGGTTGAGCGAAACGGATCGTTAATTTTCAAAAGTCGCCGACTTTTGGCAAAGTCGGGTTTCGTGAAACCCGACCCGACCCCAGCGTGGGATCGGCCACGTGGTCGGCGATCTTGGCGCCAAAGTCGCGTTTTGTATGACGCCTTCCCCGCCATTTTTTCAGCCAATTAAGGAGTGTGGGCAGCGTCATGACATAGGTTCCGGCCTGGTTTCTGCGGCGTCATAGAGCCATATTACCGTTTGGGCTGCAGTGATTTCCGCAGTCAAACACAACATATGCTTTGCACGGAGGGGGAGAGAGAGAGAGAGAGAGAGAAAATAAATAGTCCACATTGACTTGCATTGGGTTTCGTGTTCCGGTCCGGAACCCGACTTTACAGTAGAATCGGCTGATTTCACGCGATCCGACTTTCGAGAAGGTCGGGTTTCACAAAACCCAACTCGATCCTAAAAAAGCAAAAGTCGCTCAACCCTAGTCCCATATAATGCTGCACACAATACACCGGCCCTGGTGACCCTCTCTCTTGGAACCTAAGTGCTGAATGTGGCTCTCAAGTTCAGAAAGGTTGGGGACCATTGATATATAAAATACGCACATAGATACACAAGTGGTCAATATTGTTGGTACCCCTCGTTTAATGAGAGATAAACCCACAATGGTCACAGAAATAACTTGAATCTGACAAACGTAATAACAACTAAAAAATCTCTGAAAATGAACAAATGAAAGTAAGACATTGCTTTTCAACCATGCGTCCTCAGAATAAAAAAAAAATAAAACTCATGAAATTGGCCTGGACAGAAATGATGGTACCGTTAACTTAATATTTTGTTGCACAACCTTTTGAGGCAATCACTGCAATCAAACGATTCCTGTAACTGTCAATGAGACTTCTGCACCTCTCGACAGGTATTTCGGCCCACTCCTCAAGAGCAAACTGCTCCAGTTGTCTCGCGTCTGAAGGTTGCCTTTTCCAGACGGCATGTTTCAGATCTTTCCAAAGATGCTCAATAGGATTTAGGACAGGGCTCATAGAAGGCCATTTCAGAATAGTCCAATGTTTTCCTCTTAGCCATTCTTGGGTGTTTTTTTGTGTGATTTATCCTGTTGCAAGACCCATGTGACCTGTGACTGAGACCAAGCTTTCTGACAGTGGGCAGCACATTTCTCTCTAGAATCCCTTGATAGTCTTGAGATTTCATTGCACCCGGCACAGATTCTAGACACCCTGTGCCAGATGCAGCAAAGCAGCCCCAGAACATAACAGAGCCTTCTCCATGTTTCACAGTAGGGACAATGTTGTTTTCTTGATATGCTTCATTTTTCCATCTGTGAACATAGAGCTGATATGCCTTGCCATAAAGTTCCATTTTTATCTCATCTGCCCATAGGACATTCTCCCAGAAGCTTTGTGGCTTGTCAACATGTAGTTTGGCAAATTCCAGTCTGGCTCTTTTATGATTTTTTCTCAACAATGGTGTTCTCTTTGGTCGTCTCCCATGAAGTCTACTTTGGCTCAGACAATGACGGCTGGTGCGATCTGACACCGATGTTCCTTGAGCTTAAAGTTCACTTTAATCTGCTTAGAAGTTTTTCTGGGCTCTTTTGTTACCATTCGTATTATCCGTCTCTTTGATTTGTCATCAATTCTCCCACTGCGGCCACGTCCAGGGAGGTTGGCTACAGTCCCATGGATCTTACATTTCTGAATAATATGTGCAACTGTAGTCACAGGAACATCAGATGGTCTTATAACTTTTACCTTTAACATGTTTGTCTGTAATTTTCTTTCTAATTTCCTGAGACAACTCTTTCCTTCGCTTCCTCTGGTCCACGTTGAGTGTGATACACACCATGTCACCAAACAGCACAGTGAGTATCTGTAGCCCTATATACAGGCTCACTCACTGATTCCAAGATTGTAGAGACCTGTGATGCTAATTAATGGGCACACCTTGATTTAACATGTCCCTTTTGTCACATTATTTTCAGGGGTACCATCATGTCTGTCCAGGCCTATTTCATGAGTTTTAGTTTTTTTTTAAATTCTGTGGAAGCATGGTTGAAAAGCAATGTCTGACTTTCATTTGTTCATTTTCATAGATTTTTTATTTATCATTAATTTTGACAGATTCAAGTTATTTCTGTGACCATTGTGTGTTTTTCTGCCATTAAACGAGGGGTACCAATAATTTCACAATGTGTATATAAGACATGCATATACACAATTACATTTTTGTGATGCTGTTTGTTCAAATGACCAGTCAGGTTTTTTGTTTGTTCATTCAACGTTTTAGCAGCTATATAATTTTATAACATAGACTTCACTATGAGATTTTATCTTTTTGCAATACGAGCTGCAGAGGCATAGCTAGGGTTTTGGTTCAGGGGGGGGGTGAAACTTCTCAGTAGGCCCCTAACCAGGTAAGGCTGCTTTCACACTAGCGTTGGTACGGTGCCGTCGCGCTGCATCTGCCCGACGTGCTGACGCATACTGTGAAAAAAATGCCTGACGTGGGCAGCGGAAGCAGTCTTCCGACGCTTCCGCTGCCCCATTGCAAGGTCTGGGGAGGAGGGGGCGGAGTTTCGGCCACGCATGCGCGGTCGAAAATGGCGGTCTCGACGCACAAAAAAAGTTACATGTAACTTTTTTGTGGCAGCGGTCCGCCAAAACACGACGCAACCGTCGCTAATAAAAGTCTATGGAAAAAAACGCATCCTGCGGGCAACTTTGCAGGATGCGTTTTTTCTCCACAACGATGCATTGCGACGTGCAGTGCCCCACGCTAGTGTGTAAGTGGCCTAACCTTGATTAAAACTCGGTGATGCACCCTAATAGTGGAGGAGAACCTCAGCAGATGACAGCGATGTTGCTGAAAATAATCTCTATACAAAGACCAACATGGATATTACTGCCATATGGTCAGTGGTAGATACCAGTCCTACTGAGCATATAAGAGATCACAGCACAGTTACAGACCGCTGACATTCTTTCTGATGGAATCGTTCTTTTTTCCCGTCTATTCCATCTGGCCCAGACTGACATAACAACGTCTTCCAGCCACAACTCGGCTGCAGAGAATACAACAAAGACAAATTTCACTTCTCATATTCCAGGCCCATCACCATCTAATCCCAACCTGCACAAACCCCTCATCCTGCTGATATTCCAATACTGAGCTGCTGCTGCTGGTGCCGTATGTGTCACTATTAGTGTTGAGCATTCCGATACTGCAAATATCGGGTATCGGCCGATATTCGCTGTATCGGAATTCCGATACCGAGTTCCGATATTTTTGGGATATCGGAAATCGGAATCGTGATCCATATTCATGTAAAAAATAAAGAATAAAAATAAAAAATATGGATATACTCACCCACCGACGGCCCCTGGCTCTCAGCGGTGCAACCGGCAGCCTCCGTTCCTAAGAATGCAGTGAGTGTAGGACCTGCGATGATGTCGCGGTCTTGTGATTGGTCGCGTGACCGCTCATGTGACCGCGACGTCATCTTAGGTCCTTCACTCACTGCATTCTTAGGAACGGAGGCTGCCGGTTGCACCGCTGAGAGGCAGGGGCCATCCGAGGGTGAGTATATCCATATTTTTTATTTTTATTCTTTATTTTTTACATGAATATGGATCTCAGGGCCTGAAGGAGAGTTTCCTCTCCTTCAGACCCTGGGAACCATCCAGGATCGCTCCCTATTACGTTCCGATATTTGTGTCCCATTGACTTGTATTGGTATCGGGTATCGGTATCGGCGATATCCGATATTTTTTGGATATCGGCCGATCCAATCTGATACCGATACTTTCAAATATCGGAAGGTATCACTCAACACTAGTCACTATTAATGCATCTATTGTGTGGTTCTAAAGCACCCCTCTATAATATAGTAATGCCGGGTGCAAGTGTCCTAGAAAACAGTGCCCATATTTTGCCCCCAAGAAAGTAATAATGCCCTCTGTGTCCCTTTGATAGTCACAGTAACCTGAGTTCCCCTATAACAATAAGTGCCCACTTTACATTTAATAATGTCTCCCCCCTGTACAGCTCCCCTATACACAGTATGATGCTCCCCTCACTGTATAGTACCACCCACGCAGTAAACTGACCCATTAGTAGCCCCCAAACTGTTTGATGGCTCCAACAATGTATGATGACCCTTCATTGTAATCACACTGTATGATGGCCCCCTAGATAGCCTCCATATAGTATAATGCACCAAATAGTCCTCAATATAGTATAATGCACTCCCCATAGGCCTTCATGTAGTATAATGCACTCCCCATAGGACTTCATATAGTATAATGCACTCCCCTTAGGCCTACTCTATATTGTATAATGCACCCCATAGGCCTACTCTATATTGTATACTGCTGCCCCCATAGGCAGACTCTGTAGCATAAGGCAGCCCCCATAGGCAGACTCTTCAGCATAAGGCAGCCCCCATAGGCAGACTCTATAGCACAAGGCAGCCCCCATCGGCAGACTCTATAGTACAAGGCAGCCCCCATAGGCAGACTCTGTAGCACAAGGCAGCACCAATGGGCAGACTCTGTAGAATAAGGAAGCCCCCATAGGCAGACTGTAGTATAAGGTAGCTCCCCATTGGCAGATCCTGTAGTATAAGGCAGAACCCCATAGGCAGACTCTGTATTATAAGGAAGCCCCCATAGGCAGACCCTCTAGCATAAGGCAGCACCCCATAGGCAGACCCTGTAGTATAAGGCAGCACCCCATAGGCAGACTCTGTAGTATAAGGCAGCACCCCATAGGCAGACCCTGTAGTATAAGGCAGCCCCCATAAGCAGACTCTGTAGTGTATGGCAGCACCCCATAGGTAGACTCTGTAGTATAAGGCAGCCTCCCAAAGGCAGACCCTCTAGTATAAGGCAGCACCCCATAAGCAGACTCTGTAGTATATGGAAGCTCTCCATAGGCAGACTCTCTAGTATAAGGCAGCACCCCATAAGCAGACCCTGTAGTAAGGCAGCACATAGGCAGACTGTAGTATAAGGAAGCTCCCAAAGGCAGACTATGTAGTATAAGGAATCCCACCATAGGCAGACTGTAGTATAAGGAAGCCCCCATAGGCAGACTCTGTAGTATAAGGCAGCACCCCATAGGCAGACTCTGTAGCATAAGGAAGCCCTCATAGGCAGACTCTGTAGCATAAGGAAGCCCCCCATAGGCAAATTATGCAGTATAAGAAAGCTCCCATAGGCAGACTATGTAGTATAAGGCAGTCCCCATAGGCAGACTCTGTAGTATAAGGCAGCCCCCATAGTCAGACTCTGTAGTATAAGGAAGCCCCCCATAGGCAGACTCTGTAGTATAAGGAAGCCCCCATAGGCAGACTCTGTAGTATAAGGCAGCCCCCATAGGCAGACTCTGTAGTATAAGGCAGCCCCCATAGGCAGACTCTGCAGTATAAGGCAGCCCCATAGGCAGACTCTGTAGTATAAGGCAGCCACCCCATAGGCAGACTCTGTAGCATAAGGCAGCCCCCCATAGGCAGACTCTGTAATAAGACAGCCTCCCATAGGCAGAATCTGTAATAAGCCAGCCCCCATAGGCAGACTATAGCATAAGGCAGCTCCCCCATAGGCAAACTCTGTAGTATAAGGCATCCCCCATAAAAATAAAATAAATACTCACCTCTCTTCCTCCTGTTCCACTGCTGCTCTGAGCGCCCACTCATCTCCAGACTGCGGGCACCAGGTAGTGACGTTATCGTGCCCGTTGTCAGTGTCGGTGTCGGTGACATCAGAAGCTGACAAGGGAATGATGGGAGAAGGAGCATAGCGTTCCTTCTCTCCTCAATGCGGTCAGCAGTACTGGCATGTAGCTGATGCAGTTGAATCTGCGATGACAGACGGGGAGCCCACTGCTGGCACCGGGCCCCCATCTGCTCAGGGGTCCCATAGCGACTGGACGAAAGAGCAGGGAGATTGATTCTCCCTGCTCCGCAGCAAAATGTAACTGTATCAGCGCGGTGTGCACACGCCGATACAGTTACAGTAGCGTAGCTCCGGGTAGGCTCCCTCAGAAAGCTGGGCTCGGGGCATGGCCCCCTCTTCCCCCACCCCGTAGCTACGCTACTGATGAGCTGTAATTTTTTTAAGTATCATTTTACCAAAAATGAACATAGGTGCTACATTTTATACTTATTTTTCTGGATTTAACAGAGAAAAATAACAAGTAATTTTGGGCGATTACCATCACTGTATTGTTTTTTTAATTGTCCAGGTAATTATGATTACAGGGAATCTAAATATGAATATATTGTTTACTGAGTTGTGAGGGGTTTTTTTAATAGTATATCACAAAATGTTAATATTTTAATTTTTTAATTATTTTTATTTTTTTCTTTACCCCTACTATACAGGTATATAGAGATATCATAGCATGCAGAGCAGGCATTCATCACGTCACTCCACATCTCCTAGGCATAGCCGCTGATCCAGATTAGTGATGGGCAGTCCGGCTCTTTTTGGTGATCCGGCTCTCAGCTCCGCTCACCAAAAAGAGCCGGGTCTTCTTGGATCCTAAATGGATCACTATTAAATATGTGTTCACCATGTCAATATGGTTGAAACTCCACCCACCAGTGGTCAAAACCACACCCATGTGCAGTCAACCAATGAAATTGATGAATGGGCGGGGTTTGTCTCAGATGTCTGCCGAACTTGGGGAATTATACGCCCAGTGAGAGCCATTAAGAGTAGGGTTGAGCGAAACAGATCGGACAAATTCAAAATTCGCCGACTTTCATGAAACCCGACCCGATCCTAGTGTGGGATCGGCCATGCGGTCGGTGATCTGCGTGCAAAAGTCGCATTTCATATGACGCTTTCAGTGCCATTTTTCAGCCAATGAAGGAGGACGCAGAGTGAGGGCAGCGTGATGACATAGGTCTCGGTCCCCACCATCTTAGAGAAGGGCATGACAGTGATTGGCTTGCTTTCTGCGGCGTCACAGGGGCTATAAATGGGCGTGTACGCCGACCGCCATCTTACTTCTGCTGATCTTAGCATAGGGAGAGGTTGCTGCAGCTTCGTCAGAAGAAGGGATATAGTTAGGGAGGGAAGATTAACCCCCAAACTGCTTGTGCTGTAGCGATTTCCACTGTCCAACACCACCTTTTTTTGCAGGGACAGTGGAGGCTATATCTTTGTGCATCAGCTCTGTAGCTTATTAGGCTGCCTTATCAGGCTCGCTGATAGCTGCATTGCTGTTTGCACGCTGCTGTGCAAACCAACTTTTTTAAAAGCAAAAATCCTGTTGCTCCTTTCTGCACAATTATCTTGTTTATTTGTCCATACTTTTGTGTGCAGCAGTCCTTTTTATTGCTGCCATACTTGTCCTGAGATCATTGTAGGGAGATTGAAATTGTACTACAGTGATATATATCGTGGCACAGCTGTGTTGGTGCACTAGATAGGTTCCCCAAACCAGTAAACATATAGTAAATAATTAGGCACTCAACTTATTCGTGGTTGTAGCTTTGAAAAAAGTTTTTTTATTGCAGTCCAAAATAAAACGTTTCAGTCAACACGAGACCTTCTTCAGTAAACTGCGTTCAAAATTTATACAAAAAAGAATAATAAGATACATAACTATGTATACAACAATAGGTATCATGAACAAAAAAATCTAAAAATTTAATCTCATAACAAATAGGTGAATGGTGGTGGAGGTGAGGGTCGGAACAATAAGGAGAGGAGAGAAGGAGTATCTTACATACCCGAATGCTCAAGTGGTAAGTATAGCAGTTGTCCCTGTACATCAATTGGGTCCAAATATATGGGGTACAGCCCTAAGTGACTTAACGGGAGAGTAATCACCCTAAAGACATAAAAATAAATAAAAACTTTGGAATAGGATATACATGAGTGACGTAAAGAATGTACTGATGTTGGTATACTAACCAGTCATTGTTATGCGTCTAATGTGACGTGAAAGCCAAAAGCTCCAAATTTATATTGTGTCAATAACTGTAATGAAGCATATGAACATAGGTAACTGTCAACCCTAATGTGAGGGTGATATAAAGATAGAAAATATATCCATAACCTTATACGAACAGCTAAGCGTGGATGGTGCCGGTATAACTATACGTCTGATGTGACTTAAAGGCAAGTGGCTTCAGATTTAGCTGGAAAAAAGCATAAATATAAAAAAAAATAACTAAATGCCCACCATAATGCGAGGGGCACGATAGTATTGGAAAGCGGAGATAGTATATAACCTGTTATGAGTCACTAGATGTGGGCAGAGCCGGTGTGTCTAAATGTCTAATCAGGCATCAAGGTCCAGGGCTTCAAATTTGTAGTAGGGAGGACAAAAAGCTGTAATGTGAGGGCCTAACGTAAGATAGATACAATAACACCATAATGTTGTGTCCAATACGTCACTTGGATAAAGGAGGGCGAACTCAGTGGATATGCGTGCCTGTAATATACATAGGAGATAAGAGTGCGGTCGCTAAGATGTATGCAGCATGTAAGTAATGCTTACCCATAAGTGTCTGCGGCGGACACCACGTCAGAGGCGCAACACTATATCTTCCAGCCACTTTCTGCCACTTACATTGTGTTGTTTTATAAACTGGGCCTGAGTTTTGGTTCAGTCTCCAAAAAAAAAAGTGACATTCAAATTCTCACAAAGTGGATATACTTCAGTCCTGTTAGTTTGTCGTATGTCAGCCAGCCACTTTCTGCCACTTAGATTGCGTTGTTATATACACTGGGCCTGAGTTTTGGTTCAGTCCCCCTACAAAAAAAAGGGAGATTTAAATTCTCAACAAGTTTATATACACCTTCTACCTTGACACTTTATTATTTGGGCCTACTAACTTAGTCTGCTATTCATTACAATTTTCTGACACTGAGCAAAGCAATGTCACCTGTTTATTTATGAACAATTTTTTGGTAGACATTTAGCCCACTTTATTATTTGGGCCTACTAACTGTGTCTGCCACTCATTACAGTTTTCCTCCACTGAACAAAGCAATGCCGCCTGTGTAGTCCTGTTACCACATTTGAACTGCATTTAGCCTACTTTATTATTTGGGCCTATATCTGTGTTTCCTCCTCATCCTGCCCATTGCCCTGCCACTGCTAGATGAGTCTGCTGGTAAATTGACCCAGACCACTACATTCCCCTTGCACTCTACACAGCCAGAATCTGACCCTGCTGAAAGTCAGGTCCCCCTTCCCGCATACTATACCACCTTACACGGGGACAAAGAGGAAGGTGCAGATGAAAGTGCAGGTTCCTTCATCAGGTGGGGGGGCATACTCGTTGGCGACATCACTGGCACAGGGCCCCTCATAGTACGCAAAAGTGTCTCTGCCAGTGGGAGGCGCCACCCGCCGTCAAACACACCGCAGTACTATGAGGGGCCCTGTGCCAGTGCCAACGAGTGGGCCCCCCCTTCTTGCTCAGGATCACAGCACTTGCAAAGTTGAAATACTTACCTCTCCCTGCTCCACCGCCGTGACGTATTCCGCATTTCCTGGGCCCACGAAAATCTTGAGCCAGCCCTACCCCCCACAACTTTAGCCAAATGACCCCCAGTTTTCAATGCCTAACTATTATTATAAAGTAAATTAAGATTGACAAGCTAAAGTAATAAGAATTGATGTTTTTGGCATTAAAATTGGCACTGTAGGTGTTTTCCTGTCCTCCACTCACTGCCGACTTTGATTCCCCATTGACTTGCATTGGGCTTCGTGTTACAGTCGGCCCCGACTTTTCGCAATAATCGGCCAATTTTACCCGACCCAACTTTTGACAAAGTCGGGTTTCGCGAAACCCGACTCGATCCAAAAAAAATTAAAAGTCGCTCAACTCTAATTAAGAGAATTCAGTGGCTCTCACTGGGATGCCGGCTCCCACCGTTCACAGCAGGGAGCTGGTTCTTTGTACCAGATCATTCGTGAATGACCCATCACTAATTCGGATCATCATGCTGGCGATTACCTTCATCCAATGTGTCTGTGAGCCCACTTAATGGTTTGCATCATAAATCCAGGTGTCATCGTATATCTCCTGGAATCTCTTCAGTCCATGATCATTCCCAGGACGTGGATGTTCCTGTGCAGGCTGTTCCAGCTCATCCCGTTCGGTCGGTTCCACAAGGTATTGGTGAATACCAGTATTCAGGGGCTTGAGGGAGTACCTCCGGCCCTAAAAGTGCTTTTGAGTCAGGGCACTAATCTCTATCCTGATCAAAAATTTTTAGTTAACCCCTTTTGATAAACCACAATTCTCACGAAGACCCTCCGCCTGCTCGCTTAGGCTACTTTCACACTAGCGTCGGGAACAACCCGTCGCTGCGCGTCGGGCCGACGTTCCCGACGCTAGTGTGGTCTCCGCCGCACAACGGGGGCAGCGGATGCATATTTCCCACGCATCCGCTGCCCCATTGTGATGTGCGGGGAAGTGCGGGGAGGTGGGGGCGGAGTTCCGACTGCGCATGCGCGGTCGGAAAAAGCGGACCGTCGGGAGCAAAAAACGTTACATGTAACGTTTTTTTCTCCCGACGGACCGCTACCATACGCCCAAACGCCGCCAAACGCATTCACCGTTTGGAAATGCGTCGCAAATGCGTCGCAAATGCGTCGCTAATGTTACTCTATGACGAAACAACGTATCCAGCAAAAACTTTTGCTGGATGCGGCGTTTCGCAAAAACGACGCATTTGCGACGTATTGCAGTTAACGCTAGTGTGAAACTAGCCTTAGCAAACATAAGGACATCTTTTTATGCAGTATTTCCCCTCTCGAGTCCCACTTAGATGAAGAGACTGTTAACAAAATATCGGCTACCGATTACGTAAACGTTTGGTCCTTGTGTCCCCTGACCAGCATATGATTGATAAAGAACACTGACCTGCAGACAAACCTTTTGATTTCAAACCAAAAGTTACAAAAACAATTAACAATTGGTTACAGGCATTTTTTGTTATGGACTGAATTATGGGCCAAAAGCACCCAGAGCAATGTCAAGAAATGTTTATGTACAAAACACAATTTATAACTTATACAAAGGCCCATGGGGACAGAGTGTGGTTCTGATAAGATGAGGAGTGTAGGAGGCATTTAGCCTTACAGCTTAATTTGGGTTGGGGAGTAAAAGCAATGGATACATGGATCCAACTTATGCTAGCCCAGAATGCCATAACCCCATTTCACGCAGCAGCCTGTTAGGAGTCGAGTTTCCTCTGCTGCACAGGGGGAATCTCGATCTGTCTCTGCTGCGGTCTCCCATTCTCCTTCGGCCACAGTGGAGCCTGCTCAGCGGTGATGTCGGTCCCAGCGTCTCACTGAGTCTGATTCAGTGCAAAGGGTTTTTGCTGCCTCTCCAGGCTCTGCTATTGTACCCTGCACTGATCTATGGCAAACAGGCTTTTCTGGGACTAAGTCCTGCTTTGCACACACTGAGCATGCCCAGGGTAAGATCTCTCAGTGGAGATCAAGGGTCACATGTTCAGGTACTGCAGCCAAATCTATTGGTCTTTCTAGGAAGGTCCTGTAGGTACGCAGACTCAGTAGCAGTCTCTCATTGGTCCTCTTCTTTAAGGTCCTGTACGTGCTGCAGCTATTTAAGGCTCGCATGGCCGCACGGCCATGCGCTAGTATCTTCTAAAGTTACATGCTTTGCGCCTCTGTGGTCATATGCGTGAATGTGTTCAGGGACCCGGCTGAAATAAGCCCCTAGAATGCTGGCACCTCCGGCGAGGAGATTGTGTATGAGAGTATTCAGGGAACCGGCTGAAATAAGCCCCTAGAATGCTGGCACCTCCGGCGAGGAGTGTTGTGTGCATGCATGACCACTGACTGCTCTCTTCTGGGTAGTTTGCCTGTGTCTCTGTGAGAGTTAAAAGGGCACAGAGCTTTGCTTTCTCGGCCGCTCTGTGAAGATAACAGAGCTGGTTAATACCGCCATATAGTGCCGCCATTTACTTAGCGGCAGGATATTTCCTGCACGGTGGATCCCGGGTCGCGAACGCACCAATCACATCAATAAATATATTCGGTGCGTTCTGCAAACCCTAAAATTATACTAGCGCCAGGATCTGGCTAAGTAATGGCGGATGAACAGCGATTGCAGGGGTACATCCAGCTGCTGGAGGGCCGGTTGGCGTCTCTCGAGCGTGCAACCTCGGCGGTGGATGTTACTGCAATTGCTGTTCAGGCTGCTAGTGTTGCTGCAGCAGCTTTACCCACTGCCACCTCTGTTCCGACCTTATCACACCTTCTGTTGCCTGAAAAATTCTCTGGGGACAGTAAGTCCTGTAAGGGATTCGTGAGCCAGTGCGGTATACATCTCGAGCTCCTGGCTGCACGTTTTCCCACAGAGCGGGCAAAGGTGGGATTTGTAATTTCTCTCCTGTCGTACAGAGCTTTGGAGTGGGCTACGCCGCTGTGGGAGCGCAACGATCATGTGGTGCAGAGTGTTCCTCGGTTTCTGGGCACTCTGAAGCAGGTCTTCGTTGGACCTCAAGTCACCCATGATACGGCGCTCCAACTACTGGCATTGACTCAGGGTTCGACCATGGTCAGCCAATTTGCCATTCTCTTCCGGACTTTAGCGTCTGAGTTGGAGTGGTCAGATAAAACCCTCATCCCAGTATTTTGGAGGGGGCTGGCTGACCATGTGAAGGACGCTTTGGCCACTAGGGAGATTCCCGCTACACTGGAGGAGCTCATATCTATATCAACTCGCATAGACCTTCGTTTTCACGAGCGAGGGTTGGAGCGAGCCCAGTGTAAGCAGAGGTTTCGGCTGGCTCCCACCTTCGCCAGACCTTTGGAATCTCCGGTCCAGGCGCCCGAGTCGCATGAGGCCATAGAGGGGTCGTGAGCGGGGTCTAAGTCCCAGGCCGCTCGTGCCCTTAAGGTCTGTCATGTTTGCGGGCAGTCCGAACATCTTGCCTCCAAGTGTCCGCAGCGGTCGAGGAAACGTCAGCGTCTAGTGGCAGTTGGAGGAGGTACATTAGACACAGCGACGTTTACCTCAAAATTGTCCTTCAAGGGCACAATTACCATAGGCCCATCCACTTTTATGGTAGAGCTTTGCGTGGACTCTGGGGCGGAGGTTAATTTTATGTCATCCGCTTTCGCTCAGCGACACGCAATACCCCTGGTGATGCTCGCCAAGCCAATAACCATTCGAGTGGTAAATGGGTCGACACTACCTTCACAGATTACACACCAAACCATCCCTTTCACTCTTTCTGTATCTCCATCACATCAGGAGATTATTTCTCTTTTGGTCCTTCCTGAGGGAGTTCATGAGGTCCTGTTGGGGATACCCTGGCTTCGTTTTCATTCTCCTCATATAGAGTGGTCCTCAGGGAAAATTTTGGGATGGAGTAAATCCTGTGAGGGTAGATGTCAGAGGGAGTGCATTCAGGTTGCTACAACTGAGGTACCCGCAGATCTTTCCTCTCTCCCCAAGCACTATTAGCACTATTGGCCTTATGCAGACGTGTTCTCCAAAAGGGCTGCGGAGACCCTTCTGCCTCACCATCCCTATGACTGTCCTATTGATCTCTTGCCTGGTGCTGAGCCTCCCCAGGGTTGAGTCTATCCGTTATCTCTCCCGGAGAAGGAGGCAATGTCTCAGTATATCCAAGAGAATCTGGCAAGAGGTTTTATTAGGACGTCAGTGTCACCTGCAGGGGCTGGGTTCTTCTTCGTGCAGAAGAAAAGCGGAGAATTACGTCCATGCATTGACTACAGGGGTCTTAACGCCATCACCGTTAAAAACAAGTACCCACTACCCCTGATATCTGAGCTCTTTGATAGGCTACGGGGAGCAAGGGTATTTACTAAATTAGATTTGCGGGGTGCTTATAACCTGATTCGCATCCGTGAGGGGGACGAGTGGAAGACGGCTTTTAACACCAGGGATGGGCACTATGAATATCTGGTGATGCCCTTTGGGCTCTGTAATGCCCCAGCCGTTTTCCAAGACTTTGTGAACGACATCTTCCGGGAGATGCTCACCACCTCGGTCATAGTCTATCTGGATGATATTCTCATCTACTCTCCAGATATTGACTCCCACCGGAGAGATGTTCGCAAAGTCTTCAACCTCTTACGGGCAAACTCCCTCTACGCCAACTTGGAGAAGTGTGTGTTTGAGCAGGAGTCCTTGCCATTCCTTGGTTATATCATCTCTGCCCAGGGTTTGGCTATGGATCCTGCCAAACTACAGGCTGTGATGGACTGGCAGGAACCCCATTCTCTTAAAGCGGTGCAGCGCTTTATGGGGTTCATCAATTACTATCGCCAGTTCATTCCACACTTTTCAACTTTGGTAGCTCCCTTGGTTGCCCTCACCAAGAAGGGAGCAAATCCCAAGTTGTGGTCGGAGGATGTCTCCAAGGCATTCCTTTCGATTAAGTCACACTTTGCTAGTGCTCCTATTCTACATCGCCCCGATGTAGATAAGCCATTTATAATGGAGGTGGATGCCTCATCCGTTGGTGCTGGAGCAGTCCTTTTCGAAAAGGATGCTCAAGGTCGGAAGCATCCTTGCTTCTTCTTCTCCAAGACCTTCACACCAGCGGAGAGGAATTATTCCATTGGGGACAGGGAGTTGCTAGCAATGAAGTTAGCTTTTTCTGAGTGGAGACACCTCTTGGAGGGTGAGGAGTGTTGTGTGCATGCATGACTACTGACTGCTCTCTTCTGGGTAGTTAGCCTGTGTCTCTGTGAGAGTTAACAGGGCACAGAGCTTTGCTTTCTCGGCCGCTCTGTGAAGCTAACAGAGCTGGTTAATACCGCCATATAGTGCCGCCATTTACTTAGCGGCAGGATATTTCCTGCACGGTGGATCCCAGGTTGCGAATGCACCAATCACATCAATAAATATATTCGGTGCGTTCCGCAAACCCTAACACAGCCTTAGGCCATACTGCCAACACAGGGTCAGTAGCCCTCCACAGATCCGGCTTCTGTTGGCTGTTTAATGAGGGACACTGTCGTTTTTTCAGACTATGTAAATACAAACACGAGTGTTCAGCCTGTGGAGGCCCCAATTCTGCAGTCAAATGCTCTCGTCCCTCCCCAAAATTGCCCACAAAACCCCTCAATCAACCAGAGCCTAAGGACCCCAGTGAGTGCAACCGCAATGGGGCTTGGACTCGACCTCTACCCCAATAAGAAAGAAGGAGCCCAATTATGTTTTGGTTTCCGTTATTTTTTTTCATCTCCTCTTTCAGTAAACAATTGTCAATTTATAAAAGCCTGATGTCAGCCAGGGGTTTTCTGCTAATCCTTACAGAAAAGGGGCAGAAAGAGGTTTCCCTGGGTAGAATTATAGGTCCATTTTCAACCCAATTTTACATTTCTCTCTTTTCTCCATTAAGAATTGTTGCCCAAAAAGATACCAGCAAGTTTTGGCTAATTCAATATATCTCTCACCCCAGGAGAACATCGGTAAATGACAGTAGGCCGGCGCTGGTGCTTTAATGGCAAAATCTGATATTGAGTCTGCTTTCTGCCTTTTGCGAGTACATCCAGATTGTCATCTCCTTTTGGGTTGCTACATAAATGGTTCTTATTATTATGACACATGTCTCCCTATGGGTTATTCTTTTTCTTCTAATTATTTTGAATTATTTGGTTCTTTTCTAGAGTGGGTAGTCAAGTATGAAACCGGTTCCACCAGAATTATCCATTACCTTGATGATGTTCTTTTTTTGGGTCCAAAGGATTCCAGGTCCTGTCACATTTTGTTTTTTCATGGCACATTACAGTGTTCCTTTATCCAGTGAGAAAACTTTAGTTTCTTCACTTCACTATCCTTTTTAAGGACTGGGATCGATTCAACCGCCATGGTTTTTCGTCTTCCCTCCTATAAAATGTCAAAATCGCTGGCCCTGATTGAAGGTTTTTGTTCAGTCCACATAGTAACGTTGTATCAGATGCAGCCCTTGTTGGGTCTTCTCACCTTTGCTTTCCAGGCAATGCCCATGGGGAGAATTTTCTCAAGACATTTGTCTCTGTCAACCAGAAGTATCAAGCTTGGCCATCATAGAATTCAGATAAAACCCACTTTAAAAACTGATTTGCTGTTTGAGAAGGAGTTCCTCTTGTCTTATAATGGTTCCACATGTTTTTAGTCTCTGGAATTGACTAATAAGGGCCTCTCCCTTTTATCCGATGCCCTCGGGTTTCAGGGTTTTTGGAGATCAATGGTGTGCAGATCGTTGGCTGGAATCTTGGCACACCTCAGGCTGGGTTAAAAACCTTACATTATTAGAGTTGTTTGTTATTATTATGGAAATTTCCATCTGGGGTTCATCTTTTAGGGATAGACTAATTTGTTTTTGGACTGACAAGACAACACAACCGTTGTAAACTCTAGAAATCACCTGTCATCCTTGTCCCCTCGTTTATCAAACTACTTAGGTTTCTGGTATTAAAATGTCTAAGTTTCAACATCTGGTTTCTAGCTTGCCACATTGCAGATACAAATAATGTCATTGCTGATTCTCTTTCTCATTTTGATTGTCAAACATTTCGGGAATGTTTACCCACAAGCCAAAGCGGAGTGGCACCCATGCCCATTCCTCGTGTGGCAAGTGGTGGAGGACAACTAATGGACCTGGTGAGATCCTCAGTAGTTTCATCTACATTCTTATGGTAAGACGTGGAAGGAGTGGTATAATTTAGCAGGGGATAGACCGGTACAGTCATCCGATGACACCCGTTTTGAAGTTTCCATTGAATATTTACTTCCCCTTCAAAGTGTTGGGGTATCAGGGGCAGTTGCTCAGAACCTCATATCTAGTTTGGCTTTTTACTTTCACCTTTTCAGTCGGACCAAAGTTTTTTATCATATGACAAGCCATCAAGGGTTGGAGGAGTTAGCACATTCATCAGGAGGACAGATGGCCTATTTTTTTTGGTTTGCTTACCTGTTTAATGCATTGTACCGCTGCCATCTGTTCATCTCCTTTCGAGTCTGTTCTTTTTTCTGCCGCTTTTGGCCTGGCATTTTTTGGTGACCTACACATTAGCGAGTTAGTGTCTTCATCAAGCCCACTTTGGGAGCCCTCCAACATGATGACGTTTTCCTCTGTGATGGAGACCTTCATATCCATATTCGAAAATCAAAAACTGACTCTTTGGGGATTGGTTCATGGGTCCCCATTTTTGCTATTCTTGTCCCATTTGTCCTTTAAGCCTGGTTAACAGTTATTTTTCTGTTCGTCAATCGGATGGGTCTTTTTTCTACCATGGGGATGGTTCTTCTCTTACAGTATTTCAGTTCCTATCCCTCTTTCATCAAGGGCTTGTTGTCCTCGGGTTTTCCTCCCAAGGAGTTTGGTACCCACTCATTTAGGATTGGAGCTGCTACGGAAGAGTCCGTACTGATTTGTCTAACTCTGAGATTCAGCGCATTGGTAGATGGCGTTCCTCTTGTTTTTCCAGGTATATCAGACCGGATTTATTACTACATTAGCTTTATCATCTATTCTTCTGTGATGCAAAACCCACAGTGTGGATTCTGGGTCACTCATATATCTTCTGGGGGTCCCAAAGTGCATAACCTCTGCCTGGTGGAAGAGGTCTCGGTTTTTACGGCATCAATGTCTTCTGGAAAGGAGTCAGGGTGTTGATCAGGTCCCAGTTTCTTTCTGAAATTGTTTGGATCTCTCAGATTGCTTCTTCTCCCATAATTTTAGTCCTCTGTGTGGGCGGGAATGATCTCTACTCTTTCCACCTAGCCGAACTCCTCATTATGATGCTGTAAGGATTGTACTCACTCAAGAGTGACAGGAGGAAGACAGGAGGCACATTCCTTTCAAAGTCCATGTGAGTTTATTTGCTTCATAAAACCTGGAAGCACCAACACAAAGGAAAACAGCCTTTAGAGCAGGCAAAACACAGCATCAGTGTCCATAGCACACGCCTCTAGCTCCTCTGAGAGCAATGTGAGAGTTCCTGCTCTCTCAAGACACCAGCCACTGCTAACTATCATAGCCAGGTCACATGACCTTGTCCTCACACAGGTACTGGCAGGATTCTGCTCCCTCAGACCTGTAGGCACACAGGCTAGGGTAATATCCAGCACTCAGGCTCGGTCTGGAGCCACATAACAGGAAGACTTCTCCATCTCTGCACACAGACAATGGAAGTCTCCACCTCCAGCCACAGACCAAGTGCCAAACAACAGCCTCCATTATGTAAGCTGTAAACACACCCACAGGGGAGGTATATGGGAAGCCAGACCCACCCATCTCTCATAGCTACCCGCAACCCGGACCCAGGTGCACTAAACGACATCTTAGTGCTCACATGCACTAAAGCAAAATACTCCGGGTTGCATCGTAGGGAGCAGCCATCTCTGTGGCACATACCTCCCATTGATTACTCCTTACAGATGCATTCAGACACTGATAAATTCCATGGTTTCTTTCCAGAAGTATCACTGGTCTGGTCAGAGGTTATATCCCATGTTGATGGCAGGGTGGCAGGGAGCGAGAGATGCCGCAGCTGTAGAGCGCTCTCAGTGTACACTTAATGTGCGCATGTCCCACTTAATTCGTTTGAAAGCCAGAGTGGTAATCAGTAGTGTTGAGCGATACCGTCCGATACTTGAAAGTATCGGTATCGGAAAGTATCGGCCGATACCGGCAAAGTATCGGATCCAATCCGATACCGATACCCGATACCAATACAAGTCAATGGGACTCAGGTATCGGACGGTATTCCTGATGGTTCCCAGGGTCTGAAGGAGAGGAAACTCTCCTTCAGGCCCTGGGAACCATATTAATGTGTAAAAGAAAGAATTAAAATAAAAAATATCGCTATACTCACCTGTCCGACGCAGCCGGGACCTCAGCGAGGGAACCGGCAGCGTTGTTTGTTTAAAATTCGCGCTTTTACTTGGTTACGTGAGGTCCCGGCTTGTGATTGGTCAGGGCGGCCATGTTGCCGGGACGCGGACCAATCACAGCAAGCCGTGACGAAATTACGTCACGGCTTGCTGTGATTGGTCCGAGTCCCGGCAACATGGCCGCCATTAACCAATCACAAGCCGTGACGTCACGGGAGGCTGGACATGCGCGTATTTTGAAAAGCGCGCATGTCCAGCCTCCAGTGACGTCCCGGCTTATGATTGGTCACGGCGCCATGTTGCCGGGACGCGGACCAATCACAGCAAGCCGTGACGAAATTACGTCACGGCTTGCTGTGATTGGTCCGCGTCCCGGCAACATGGCCGCCATTAACCAATCACAAGCCGTGACGTCACGGGAGGCTGGACACGCGCGCTTTTCAAAATACGCGCATGTCCAGCCTCCCGTGACGTCCCGGCTTGTGATTGGTTAATGGCGGCCATGTTGCCGGGACGTCACTGGAGGCTGGACACGCGCGCTTTTCAAAATACGCGCATGTCCAGCCTCCCGTGACGTCCCGGCTTGTGATTGGTTAATGGCGGCCATGTTGCCGGGACGTCACTGGAGGCTGGACACGCGCGCTTTTCAAAATACGCGCATGTCCAGCCTCCCGTGACGTCACGGCTTGTGATTGGTTAATGGCGGCCATGTTGCCGGGACGCGGACCAATCACAGCAAGCCGTGACGTAATTTCGTCACGGCTTGCTGTGATTGGTCCGCGTCCCAGCAACATGGCCGCCCTGACCAATCACAAGCCGGGACTTCACGTAACCAAGTAAAAGCGCGAAATTTAAACAAACAACGCTGCCGGTTCCCTCGCTGAGGTCCCGGCTGCGTCGGACAGGTGAGTATAGCGATATTTTTTATTTTAATTCTCTTTTTTACACATTATTACATTAATGTTGTTGCGATACCCGATACCCGATATCACAAAAATATCGGATCTCGGTATCGGAAATTCCGATACAGCAAGTATCGGCCGATACCCGATACTTGCAGTATCGGAATGCTCAACACTAGTAATCAGACATCATCAGCTGCAGGGAGACAATACCAGTCTAATGTTGCCTGATGGTGTACATCTCACAGAGATGGGGCTGAATATATTTCTCTACGGTCTCCAGGATGGGATTGAGCAGGCCTTGTACCAAATGGGTGGGGGTCGAAGCGCAGTATAAAACACTTTGCTCCTCCCTGATGCTCAATTGTTATACCATGATAGGGTTTTTCTGTACAAAGTCTGACTCGCGCCAGAGTCCAGCAGGGCATAACGATTCACAATTGTTCAGCTGGCCAATTGAGCCTTATTTGAGATTTTATAGTATCCACATGCTGAGCATGTCTTCTTGGTTGTGACCGACCTTCACCCATTAAAAGAACGAGTTTGGATAAAATTGTGTCTTGTATTAATTACATGGGACGTCTTTGGATAAATATGGTTAGTGGGTCTCAGCAGTCCCACTAACAGTTAAACTTTAATTCGCTGTTGGGTCCAAAACTTCTTTAACCCCTTTCTGACATTTGTCATAATAATACGTCCCTGTGCCCTGGGTCTATCTGACCGGGGACATATTATTACTGCATGGCAATTAACCGGGCACAAAGGCTGTACGTGGGCAATTGGAACTCCCGCCAGGGCCGTGGGGTACATGGTACCGGCTCTGGTACTTAAAGGGGATGTGTGACAGTGGTGGCGACCCGGTCCATGGCCCTGGGTGCCCAAGTAAAAGGGACGGTCTTTAAATGAGTTTGAATAAAGTTTGTTCTTGACGCCACCTGTGGTACTTGGTCAAGGGTGACCGAAGCTGCTTAAAGGGGTCCTCTGGGGTGATGTTGTGGAAGCAGGGATGGTATGGCTTCCCACAGGTGAAGCTGCGTCCCCAGGGCTCCTGGTGTAGTAGTAGGGACAGGTGGTATTCGGTGTAGAAAGAAACGGAGGACACAGGGTTGCTGAATACCTGATTAAAGGAATCCTTCATCGCTTCCAAGCGTGACATCACTCTCCCCGTGAGGAAAGCAATGCCACTGTAACAACCAGGAGCCTGCGGTGTTACACTCCCCCCCCCCCCCCTGTTAAATCCAGTACTTCCGGACTGGGAAAACAAAAACAACAACAACAATAATAAATTGGTTGGAAATATGCAAAACTTTTTTGAATATGCATACAACAGGTTAAACTTTTGCATCCCTTTATGGGAGGTATTACTTTAAATGTTACCAAACTTTAACCCCTTCATGACCAGCCTATTTTGGCCTTAATGACTTTGCCGTTTTTTGCAATTCTGACCAGTGTCCATTTATGAGGTAATAACTCAGGAACGCTTCAACGGATCCTAGCGATTCTGAGATTGTTTTTTCGTGACATATTGGGCTTCATGTTAGTGGTAAATTTAGGTCAATAATTTCTGTGTTTATTTGTGAAAAAAATGGAAATTTGGCGAAAATTTTGAAAATTTCGCAATTTTCACATTTTTAATTTTTATTCTGTTAAACCAGAGAGTTATGTGACACAAAATAGTTAATAAATAACGTTTCCCACATGTCTACTTTACATCAGCACAATTTTGGAAACACATTTTTTTTTGCTAGGAAGTTATAAGGGTTAAAATTTGACCAGTGATTTCTCATTTTTACAACAAAATTTACAAAACCATTTTTTTTAGGGACCACCTCACATTTTAAGTCATTTTGAGGGTTCTATATGGCTGAAAATACCCAAAAGTGACACCATTCTAAAAACTGCACCCCTCAAGGTGCTCAAAACCACATTCAAGAAGTTTATTAGCTCTTCAGGTGTTTCACAGCAGCAGAAGCAACATGGAAGTAAAAAATGAACATTTAACTTTTTAGTCACAAAAATGATCTTTTAGCAACAATTTTTTTATTTTCCCAAGGGTAAAAGGAGAAACTGTACCACGGACGTTGTTGTCCAATTTGTCCTGAGTACGCTGATACCTCATATGTGGGGGTAAACCACTGTTTGGGCGCACGGCAGGGCTCGGAAGGGAAGGAGCGCCATTTGACTTTTTGAATGAAAAATTGGCTCCAATCTTTAGCGGACACCATGTTGCGTTTGGAGAGCCCCCGTGTACCTAAACATTGGAGCTCCCCCACAAGTGACCCCATTTTGGAAACTAGACCCCCCAAGGAACTTATCTAGAAGCATAGTGAGCACTTTAAACCCCAAGGTGCTTCACAAATTGATCCGTAAAAATGAAAAAGTACTTTTTTTTCAGAAAAAAATTATTTTAGCCTCAATTTTTTCATTTTCACATGGGCAACAGGATAAAATGGATCCTAAATTTTGTTGGGCAATTTCTCCTGAGTACACCGATACCTAATATGTGGGGGTAAACCACTGTTTGGGCACATGGTAAGGCTCAGAAGGGAAGGAGCGCCATTTGACTTTTTGAATGAAAAATTATCTCCATCGTTAGCGGACACCATGTCGCGTTTGGAAAGCCCCTGTGTGCCTAAACATTGGAGCTCCTCCACAAGTGACCCCATTTTGGAAACTAGACCCCCCAAGGAACTTATCTAGAGTCATAGTGAGCACTTTAAACCCTCAGGTGCTTCACAAATTGATCCGCAAAAATGAAAAAGTACTTTTTTTTCACACAAAATTTCTTTTAGCCTCAATTCTTTCATTTTCACATGGGCAACAGGATAAAATGGATACAAAAATTTGTTGGGCAATTTCTCCTGAGTACGCCGATGCCTCACATGTGGGGGTAAACCACTGTTTGGGTGCACGGCAAGGCTCGGAAGGGAAGGATCGCCATTTGACTTTTTGAATGGAAAATTAGCTCCAATCGTTAGCGGACACCATGTCGAGTTTGGAGAGCCCCTGTGTGCCTAAACATTGGAGCTCCCCCACAAGTGACCCCATTTTCGAAACTAGACCTCCCAAGGAACTAATCTAGATGTGTGGTGAGCACTTTGAACCCCCAAGTGCTTCACAGAAGTTTATCCCGCAGAGCCGTGAAAATAAAAAATAATTTTTCTTTTCTCAAAAATGATTTTTTTAGCCCACAATTTTTTATTTTCCCAAGGGTAACAGGAGAAATTGGACCCCAAAAGTTGTTGTCCAGTTTCTCCTGAGTACGCTGATACCCTATATGTGGGGTAAACCACTGTTTGGGCACAAGTCAGGGCTCGGAAGGGAGGTAGTGATGTTTTGAAATGCAGGCTTTGATGGAGTGTTCTGCGTGCGTCACATTCCATTTGCAGAGCCCCTGATGTGCCTAAACAGTAGAAAACCCCACAAGTGACCCCATTTTGACAACTAGACCCCCCAGGAAACTTATCTAGATATGTGGTGAGCACTTTGAACCCCCAAGTGCTTCACAGAAGTTTACAACGCAGAGCCGTGAAAATAAAAAATCATTTTTCTTTCCTTAAAAATGATGTTTTAGCAAGCAATTTTTTATTTTCCCAAGGGTAACAGGAGAAATTGGACCCCAATAGTTGTTGCCCAGTTTGTCCTGAGTACATTGATACCCCATATGTGGGGGTAAACCACTGTTTGGGCACAAGTCAAAGCTCGGAAGGGAGCTAGTGACGTTTTGAAATGCAGGCTTTGATGGAGTGTTCTGCGTGCATCACATTCCATTTGCAGAGCCCCTGATGTGCCTAAACAGTAGAAACCCCCCACAAGTGACCCCATTTTGGAAACTAGACCCCCCAAGAAACTTATCTAGATATGTGGTGAGCACTTTGAACCCCCAAGTGCTTCACAGAAGTTTACAACGCAGAGCCGTGAAAAAAAAAATCATTTTTCATTCCTATAAAATTATGTTTTAGCAAGCAATGTTTTATTTTCGCAAGGGTAACAGGAGAAATTGGACCCCAATAATTGTTGCCCAGTTTGTCCTGAGTATGCTGGTACCCCATATGTGGGGGTAAACCACTGTTTGGGCACACGTCGGGGCTCGGAAGGGAGGGAGCACCATTTGACTTTTTGAACGCAAGATTGGCTGGAATCAATGGTGGCGCCATGTTGCGTTTGGAGACCCCTGATGTGCCTAAACAGTGGAAACCCCTCAATTCTAACTCCAACACTAACCCCAACACACCCCTAACCCTAATCCCAACCCTAACCTCAACACACCCCTAACCCTAATCCCAACTCTAGCCATAACCCTAATCACAACCCAACCCCAACACACCCCTAACCACAACCCTAATCCCAACCCTAACCCTAATCCCAACCCTAACCCCAACCCTAACCACAACTTTAACCCCAACACACCCCTAACCCTAACCCTAACCACAAGCCTATTCTTAATCCTATTTCCAACCCTAGCCCTAATTCCAACCCTAACTCTAATTCCAACCCTAACCCTAAGGCTATGTGCCCACGTTGCGGATTTGTGTGAGATTTTTCCACACCATTTTTGAAAAATCCGCAGGTAAAAGGCACTGCGTTTTACCTGCGGATTTACCGCGGATTTCCAGTGTTTTTTTATGCGGATTTCACCTGCGGATTCCTATTGAGGAACAGCTGTAAAACGCTGCGAAATCCGCACAAAGAATTGACATGCTGCGGAAAATACAGCGCAGCATTTCCGCGCGGTATTTTCCGCACCATGGGCACAGCGGATTTGGTTTTCCATAGGTTTACATGGTACTGTAAACCTGATGGAACACTGCTATGAATCCGCAGCGGCCAATCTGCTGCGGATCCGCAGCCAAATCCGCACCGTGTGCACATAGCCTAATTCTAACGCTAACCCTAGTTCTAACCCTACCCCTAACCCTAACCCTACCCCTAACCCTACCCCTAACCCTAACCCTACCCCTAACCCTACCCCTAACCCTAACCCTACCCCTAACCCTAGTTCTAACCCTAACCCTAGTTCTAACCCTAGTGGAAAAAAAAAATATTTTCTTTATTTTATTATTGTCCCTACCTATGGGGGTGATAAAGGGGGGGGTCATTTACTATTTTTTTATTTTGATCACTGTGATAAGTTTACCACAGTGATCAAAATGTACATGGAACGCATCTGCCGGCCGGCAGATTCGGCGGGCGCACTGCGCATGCGCCCGCCATTTTGGAAGATGGCGGCGCCCAGGGAGAAGACGGACCGACTTCGGGAGGCTCGGTAAGCATGAGGGGGTGGTGGGGGGGTGGATCGGAGCACAGGGGGGGGATCGGAGGACGGGGGAGCGGACAGGAGCACGGGGGAGCGGACATGGGGACGGAGGGGGGTACCGGACAGAACGGAGGACTGGGGAGGAGATCGGGGGCGGTGGGGGGGGGGCAGAACATGATTTCCAGCCATGGCAGATGCTATTGTAGCATCGGCCATGGCTGGATTGCAATATTTCACCATTTTCATAGGTGAAATATTGCAAATTGCTCTGATTGGCTGTTGCATTTTCAACAGCCAATCAGAGCGATCGTAGCCACGTGGGGGCAAAGCCACCCCCCCTGGGCTGAAGTACAACTCCCCCTCTCCCTGCAGATCGGGTGAAATAGGAGTTAACCCTTTCACCCGATCTGCAGGGACGCGATCATTCCATGACGCCACATAGGCGTCATGGGTCGGATTGGCACCGACTTTCATGACGCCTACGTGGCGTCAAAGGTCGGGAAGGGGTTAATATAAGGTAGAAAATAACTCTTTGATAAATAGAACTTTGTATGACATTAAGTACCAAATATTAACTATGAAATTGCAATCACCCTTTACGGGTCTACTATCTTTAGTAATACTTCTTCTAATAAAGTGCAAAAACATCATCTTTAAAACTCTCTTCATAACACTCAATATTACCTATGCATATTTTAACTATCTGACATTCAAAAATACGATACTGGCTAGCTTCACTAACAATATTAAACATTATCACTTTAATAAAGTGCAACAGAGTCAACATTCTTCTATACCAGTGCTTCCCAAACTCCAGTCCTCGCGGACCCCGCGGGTCATGTTTTCAGGATTTCCATAGTGTTGCACAGGTGAGACAATTCCTGATGCCTTGATGATACTTCCACTACTTGGGCAATACTATGGAAATCCTGAAAACATGACACGTGTGGTCAGTGAGGACTGGAGCTTTGGAAATCCTGTTCTATCAGGAGGTAGTGCATTTATCCCCTGAATGACCGCCAATACGCCTTTTAACTGACCTGAGATATTAGAGAATAGCATCCCCATACAGTGCATTTAACCCCTTATTAACTGCCAATACGTCTGTACACTATAGCTGACAACTTGCTGTATAAGCCACGATCAGTGTTTGCACCATCCAAATCTGTTTAACCCCTTAGATGCTGCTGTCAATAGTGACTACTTCATTATAAATGGTTAACAGAGTGTTGGGGCTTCCTCTTTATCCCAATTGGTGCCCTCAGATCATGATTTTGTGGTCCTGATGTTTGCCATGGCAATTCATGACCAAATAGCGACCTTAGAGTCTGACGGCTGTAGTAATCTGTTCAGAAGTTAGAGGCATTTAGGTGGTAAAAATAGACATTTTCATTTCTGTCATGCCACTTTGCATTAATTCCTGAAAAGCACCTGGAGGGTTAATAAACTATCTGACTGCAGTTTTCAATATGTCAGGGGGTGCTGTTTCTAAAATGGTATAACTTTTGGGGGTTTCCCAATATATGGGACCCCTAAAGTCACTTCAAACGTGGATAAGTCCGTAAAAAATAAATTTTGTAAATTTCCTTGAAAAAAATGAAAAATTGCTGCTACATTTTTAAACCTCCTAAAATGCTAACAAAATAAAAGAACATTTTCCAAATGGTGCTGATGCAAAGCAGACATGAGGGAAATGTTATTTATTAATGTTTTGCTGTGGTATGACTATCTGGATTAAAGGGATAATCATTCAAAGTTTGAAAATTGCTAATTTTTTAACATTTTTCTCAAATTTCTGATATTTTTTTATAAATAAACACAAAACATATCAACCTGAATTTACCATTATCATAAAGTGTAATGTGTCATGAAAAAACATTCTCAAAATTACTGGGATTTGTTGAAGCGTTCCAGAGTTATTACCACATAAATTGACACTGGTCAGATTTCAAAAATTTGGCTCCGTCACTAAGGGGTTTGCAAATGCTATTCAAGTCATTCAACATAATAACAGCAGCAACGAAGCGGGGGACCCGTCATAAACCCTAAACATAGGCGTTGGGCGGGCTACAAGTCAGAGCATCCAGACCTGGTCTTCAGCCACGCCAGACAGTTTTTCTTTAGGTCACTTTAAAACAAACATTCTTTAGTGCAAAATGATGAACAGTATATGTAAAACCAGTAGAAAGCACCTAAAGAGGTGCCAACTATGTAGTGAGAAAGTTTGTGGACCATTCACTGTCCATGGCCTCAGTATCTTTTAACAAATGGACTTTTTAAATGGAAACCTGGCCAGGTTAAATGAACTTTTAAACTTCAACAATTATAACATTCAGTAATTACTGGAACATTTAGGAACTGTCTATTTCTTCTGCCAGGGTTGCTCTGGACGGCTGCTACTCCCAGACCAGGAAAACATAGAATTGTACCTCTCAACTGGTACAGCATACCAGGGCATACTGGCTGGTTCCACCACCGGTGTCTGGGTGGACTGGTGGCATTTAGTAACTGGCCTGGCCTGCTGCTACTGCAGGGACTGACATTACATCCTGGCCTGTTTGCTTTGACTGCTTCTGCACTGGAATGCACTTTCTGCAGTCCAGAGCGTACCACCCTTTGTCGCCGATATGGCGGGTATATGACACTCTGTCACTGGGGTTCAGGTCTCTGTCAGGATGTCCGTCCATAAGGTGGGATTCTACGTCTCTCCGATAAATGAAGATTTCATTGATCATCCCCGTTTCCTTAATGAAACCCCAGCCTGTCTTTTGGTTGAAGTCCACCACTTCTCCCTGTCGCAGTGGTCCCCTTTCTGCCCGAGGAATCTTGCGAGTTCGGGCCTTTGCCTCTAAGGTTCTGTGACTACAGCGTACAGGTCAATACAACGGCAGTTTGCAATTTTCACTCAGCAATAGTGTTGAGCGATACCGTCCGATACTTGAAAGTATCAGTATCGGAAAGTATCGGCCGATACCGGCAAAGTATCGGATCTAATCCGATACCGATACCCGATACCAATACAAGTCAATGGGACTCAAGTATCGGACGGTATCCTGATGGTTCCCAGGGTCTGTAGGAGAGGAAACTCTCCTTCAGGCCCTGGGATCCATATTAATGTGTAAAATAAAGAATTAAAATAAAAAAATATTGCTATACTCACCCTCTGACGCAGCCTGGACCTCACCGAGGGAACCGGCAGCGTTGTTTGCTTAAAATGCGCGCTTTTACTTCCTTCCGTGACGTCACGGCTTGTGATTGGTCGCGTGCTGCCCATGTGGCCGCGACACGACCAATCACAGCAAGTCGTGACATAATTTTCAGGTCCTCAATGCCTAATTATAGGCATTCATGATTTTAAAATTACGTTCCGGCTTGTGATTGGTCGCGTCGCGGTCACATGGGCGACGCGACCAATCACAAGCCGTGACGTCACGGGAGGCAGGAGACGCGCGCATTTTTAAAATTACGTCACGGCTTGTGATTGGTTGCGTGCCGCCCATGTGACCGCGACGCGACCAATCACAGCAAGCCGTGATGTAATTTCAGGTCCTGAATGCAGAAATAGGCATCAGGACCTGAAATTACGTCACGGCTTGCTGTGATTGGTCGCGTCGCGGTCACATGGGCGGCACGCAACCAATCACAAGCAGTGACGTAATTTTAAAAATGCGCGCGTCTCCTGCCTCCCGTGACGTCACGGCTTGTGATTGGTCGCGTCGCCCATGTGACCGCGACGCGACCAATCACAAGCCGGAACGTAATTTTAAAATCATGAATGCCTAGAATTAGGCATTGAGGACCTGAAAATTACGTCACGGCTTGCTGTGATTGGTCGCGTCGCGGCCACATGGGCGGCACGCGACCAATCACAAGCCGTGACGTCACGGAAGGAAGTAAAAGCGCGCATTTTAAGCAAACAACGCTGCCGGTTCCCTCGGTGAGGTCCAGGCTGCGTCGGAGAGGTGAGTATAGCAATATTTTTTATTTTAATTCTTTCTTTTACACATTAATGTTGTTTCGATACCGATACCCGATACCACAAAAGTATCGGATCTCGGTATCGGAATTCCGATACCCGCAAATATCGGCCGATACCCGATACTTGCGGTATCGGAATGCTCAACACTACTCAGCAACATTCATTGCTGCTTGTTTCTGGAAAATACCCATGGAGTCAAAATTGTCACTACACCTGTAGATAAATTCTCCAAGGGGTATGGTTTCCAAAATGGGGTCACTTAAGGGGGGATTCTCCTCTTTTAGCAATTAGGGGCTCTGTATATGGAGTCTGCAAACTGTTCTAGGAACATCTGCGCTCCAGGAGGCAAATAGCGCTCCGTTCCTCCCGAGTCTCTCCGTATGGCTACTATGTACCGTATGTACTGTACAGCCATATATGGGGTGTTGCCACGTTCAGTAGAAATTGTGGGACAAATTTTGGTGCCACTTTTACCCTCTTCTTCTGTGAAAATTTAAAATCTGGGGCTAAAACTAAATTTTGTTGGTAAAAATGCAGTTATTTTTTTCTTCACTGCTCAATAGTATAAAATTCTGTGACACACCCATGGTGTCAATTTGATTGCTGCATGAATTAATTGAGAGGTGTAGTTTGTAAAATAGGGTCACTTATGGGGGGGTTCTGCTGTTCTGGCACCTCATTGACTCTCCCAGTCGGTCATGGCACCTGCAAACCATAGCAGTAAAATTTGGCGCTCCTTCCCTTCTGAGCTTTGCACTGTGCATGAAAAATATTTCCCGATTACATGCAGGCTGTTGGTGCACTCAGGAAAAAATGGACCTCAGTTTGTTGTTAAAAAAATTCCTATTAGCCCTTAGAAAAATTAAAAACCTGTGACTAAATCAACATTTTAGTGGTAAAATGTATTTTTTTTCTTTCTTCACCGCTCAGTGGTATAAGATTATGTGAGGCACACGTGGTGTCAATATGATCACTGCACCACTAGTTGAATTCATTGGGGAGTATAGTTTGTAAAATGAGTTCACATATAGGGGGGTTCTGTTTTTCTGGCACCTCATGGGCTCTGTCAATGTGACATGGCACCCTCAAACCATTACAGCAAAATCTGAACTTCAATATGGCGCCTCTTCCCTTCTGAGCTTTGCACTGTGCCTCGAAAGTAGTATTCCTCCACATATGGGGTATCAGAGTACTCAGGAGAAATTGTACAACAAATTTAATGGTGTAATTACTCCTGTTACCCTTGTGAAATGCGAAATTTGGGGGCTAAAATAACATTTTTGTGAGGAAAATGTGATTTTATTATTTTCACAGCTCAACGTTATAAACGTTTTTGAAGCACCTGGGGGTTAAAGGTGCTCACCACGCATCTAAATAAATTCCTTGAGGGGTCTAGTTTCCAAAATGGGTCTCTTGTGAGGGGTTTCCACTGTTTAGGCACATCAGGGGCTCTCCAAACAGGACATGACGTCCACTAATGATTCCAGGGAATTTTACATTCAAAAAGTCAAATGATGCTCCTTCCCAAGCTCTGCCGTGCACCCAAACAGTAGTTTTCTCCCTCATATTGGGTATCGGCGTACTCAGGAGAAATTTCACAACAAATTGTATGGTGCAATTTCTCCTGTCACCCTTATAAAAATGCAATATTTTGTGCTAAATAGATATTTTTGGGGAAATTTTTTTTTTTTTTTTTTTTATGGCTCAACATTATAAACCTCTGCGAAGCACTTGAGGGTTCAATGTGCTCACCACACATCTAGATCAGTTCCCTGAGGGGTCTAGTTTCCAAGATGGTGGCACTTGTGGGGGATTTTCATGGTTTAGGCACATCAGAGGCTCTCCAAATGCGACATGGCATCTGTCAATTGTTCCAGCAAATTTTGCATTCAAAATGTCAAATGGCGCTCATTCCCTTTTGAGCTCTGCTGTGCGCCCAAACAGTGGCTTTCTCCTTCATATGGGGTATCAGTGTACTCAGGAGAAATTGTCCAACAAATTTTGGGGTCCATTTTTTCCTGTTACTCTTGTAAAAATAAAAAAATGGATCTGAAGAATTTTTTTGAAAAAAGTAAACGGTCATTTTTTTTCCACATTCCAAAAATTCCTGTGAAGCATCTGAAGGGATAATAAACTTCTTGAATGTGGTTTTGAGCACCTTGAGGGGTACAGGTTTTAGAATAGTGTAACTTTTGGGTATCTTCTATCATATAGACCCCTCAAGGTGACTTCAAATTTGATGTGGCCCTAAAAAAAGGTTTTGTAAATTTTGTTGTAAAAATGTGAAATCGCTGGTCAACCTTTAAGCCTTATAACTTCTTAACAAAAAAATTTTTATTCCAAAATTGTGCTGATGTAAAGTAGACATGTGGTAAATGTTACATGTTATGATTTAAGGGCATAAAACTCAAAGTTGGAAAATTGTGAAATTTTCGCTAAATTTGTGTATTTTTCACAAATAAACGCAAGTCATGCCAAAGATATTTTACCAATATCATGAAGTACAATAGGTCACAAAAAAACATTCTCAGAATCACCAGGATCCGTTGAAGTGTTCTAAAGTTATAACCACTTAAACTGACAGTGGTCAGAATTGTAAAAATTGGCCTGGTCATTAACGTGCAAACCAACTTTAGGAGTAAAGGGGTTACTTAATAATTAACTCTCCAGAAAAAAAAATTTTTGTTCCAAAAACAGTGTTACTCTTGTCTATGCAGTTGTATTTTGCAGTTCATCGACATGCAAGTGAACGAAAGTGAGTTGTAATACCAGGCATAGCCCAAATGCAGAATGGTGCTGTTTTTGCAGAGAAAGATCATAGTAGACAATCCCTGTAATCACTTATTAAACTGATCTCACTTTATTTTATTAAAAAGTGATACTTTTTAAGTGAAATAGGTTCAAGTCTTCATATCCACAAAAATATGCAGCTTCTGGTGTCATATTTCTAAACAGTGCATAAGAAAAAAGGTTAATGCACACAGAGGTTTACAGTCAGGGAAAGTTGTGTAGACAGAAATACAGACTAGTGGGTGTAATTAGTTCCCAAGGTAAGAGTCATTCTAGCTTTTGTCAGCCTTCCCGGGTTCCAGACAGGTGTTACATGATGACAAGTCCTGGAGAAATCTCCAGCTACCTGCCTCTTTCATAACACTTAGTCATACAGTATACATTCAGACACACATAGCAGTATTAACAACTTTCATGCTCTGGACAACTAGACTTAAGGCTGAGTCACACATAACGATATCGTTAACGATATCGTTGCAACGTCACGCTTTTGGTGACGTAAGCAACGATCCCGCTAACGATCTCGTTATGTGTGACAGCGACCAACGATCAGGCCCCTGCTGGGAGATCGTTGGTCGATGGGAATGATCAGGACCTTTTTTTGGTCGCTGATCACCCGCTGTCATCGCTGGATCGGCATGTGTGACGCCGATCTAGCGATGTGTTCACTTGTAACCAGGGTAAACATCGGGTTACTAAGTGCAGGGCCGCACTTAGTAAGCCGATATTTACCCTGGTTACCATTGTAAAAGTTAAAAAAAAAAAAAAAACACTACATACTCACATTCTGATGTCTGTCACGTCCCCCGGCGTCCACAGGGTTGACTGTGTCAGCGCCGGCCGTAAAGCAGAGCACAGCGGTGACGTCACCGCTGTGCTCTGCTTTACGGCCGGCGCTGACACATTCAGTGCAGGGAAGCTCTCGGCAGCAGCGCGTGCATTACCAGCGCTCCTGCCGAAAGCAGTTTTAACCCTGTGGACGCCGGGGGACGTGACAGACATCAGAATGTGAGTATGTACTGTTTTTTTTTTTAACTTTTACAATGGTAACCAGGGTAAATATATCGGGTTACTAAGCGCGGCCCTGCACTTAGTAACCCGATGTTTACCCTGGTTACCCGGGTGCTGCAGGGGGACTTCGGCATCGTTGAAGACAGTTTCAACGATGCCGAAGTCGTTCCCCTGATCGCTGGTCGCTGGAGAGAGCTGTCTGTGTGACAGCTCCCCAGCGACCACACAACGACTTACCAACGATCCACGGCCAGGTCGTATCACTGGTCGTGATCGTTGGTAAGTCGTTTAGTGTAACGGTACCTTTATTTTATTTCTTAATGTATGCACACAGCATCACCTAGCCAAATCAGATCTCATACTTTGCACTGAGGTGGGGCAATACCCAGAAACACGTGTCTCCAAATTGAGATTCTGATTTGGCTTTTACCCTAAGTCATCGCTGTTTCCAACAGTTGCCACTATAGACTTCTAGTCATATTCCTCTCTGAATAGGCAATTAGCACACAGCATGGCACTTTCCACTCTACTCAGTTTTTGAAGTAATATTAACAGTTAAGTCAGGAGCAAACATATTATTTGTGCAACCTGTGCAGCTCCATTGGGGTGCAGGAGGTAAAAGGGCCCACTTGTATCTCCAAAGAAGCATGCTGCTTCTGTCAAGAACAGAACTGCTGGACTATAAGGGACCCATATACCATTTTTGCACAGGAAATCTTTTCTGTTTGTGTCCACTAATAAATTGCGGTAAGCATTACACTTTTTAAAACGATGTGTTTATGCAGAAATATGATGTAAAACACTTTGAAAAGTCACAACAGTTTTAGGCAACGCAAGGCTGTGCAAAAAGTTTGTAACTTTTGTTGTTTTCACAACAGTTTTAGCCAGATTTGCTAAAATTGGCAGAGCTGTAATAGGCTGAGACATGGTGACTAGAGATGAGAAAATATCAGGCTCTCTATGTATGTGTTGTGATGACTGTCACACAGCCGCGACACATGCAGCTGCGGCACCGCACAGCTGATCAGCCGGAGCACTCCATTTATCCGGGTTCCCGATGCAGCTTATTCGGTAAGTGCTATAGCTTGCCGAATAGGGAGGGAGACGAAGATATTCGTTCATCTCTAGTGGTGACAACCACTGGTCTAATTCATGACAAGCTGCGGTATGTCTTACGCCACAAATCTAACTCCTGTCCCGGACTGGACTAATATTTATGACAAGGTGTACAGAGGCCTCTTTTAAAGGGAATCTGTCATCATGTTTATCCTCTGTCAACTAAAACTACGTATGACCTTAATCAGTGCCTGTGCTGCAGTCCATCAGTGGTTAGATAGCCCCCGATTGCCTCTGTATACCCCCAAAAAAACTTTTGAAGTTCTCCAGCACTGTATGTTAATCCTGTCAGTTCGGTTAGATGGTGTGATTTCCGCGATCTCCATCAGTCCTCCCGGCTTCTCTAGCCCTCCTCCCGGCTGCTGATAGACGTCTTCATGCTGTAATTGACGCAGAGAAATCGCCAGCTCTCGCCTGTGCACTATGCTCTGCCCTATTGTGGGCAGAGCCTAATTTATAATGGGGCAAGCACACTGATGTTTTCATCCCTGCCTGCAGTATGACAGACCATAGTGCACTGGTGCGAGCCGGCGATTTCTCTGAGCACGCTCAAAATTTCATCCACCTCAATTACAGCAGGAGGATGGCTATCAGCAGCCGAGAGGAGGGATAGAGAAGCTGAGAGGAGGGATAGAGAAGCCGGGAGGAGGGATGGAGACAGCAGAAACCATGCTATCTGACCGAACCGACAGGATTAAGAGAGCGGGAGAACTTCAAAAGGTTTTATTGGGAGGTATACAGGAGGAGTCAGGACTTTATATCACCATTGATGGAGTGCAGCACAGGCAGTGATTAAGGTCATAGTTTTAGTTGACACAGGACAAAATTGGTAACAGGTTTACCTGTTAAGATGCATGTGTCCCACAATAAATCAGACGCCTCTGACTTCATCACACCCCCTGATCAAGACTGGAGTAAAAAATACTGGACTTGATGAATCGGGGTCTTAGTCTCCAAGTAAAGATGTGTTAGCACTGTGTTTCAAGCCACAAGTACTTGAATATAGTTTTGGTAACAGTGATACTTCTTTTTTTCTTAATTAGATAAGGCTAAAATAATAAGCTGTAAAAGCAAGTAAGATTCAATCTTCAAGCATACGCTTTGCAATAAAAACACCAGTTAGGCTACTTTCACACTAGCGTTAACTGCATTACGTCGCAAATGCGTCGTTTTGCCGAAAAAACGCATCCTGCAAAAGTGCTTGCAGGATGCGTTTTTTCTGCATTGACTAACATTAGCGACGCATTTGCGATGCAATGACACACGTCGCAACCGTCCTGCGATGGTTGCGCCGTGCTGTGGCGGACCGTCGGGAGCAAAAAACGTTACATGTAACGTTTTTTGCTCCCGACGGTCCGCTTTTTCCGACCGCGCATGCGCGGCCGGAACTCCGCTGGAACTCCGCCCCCACCTCCCCGCACTTCCCCGCACCTCACAATGGGGCAGCGGATGCGCTGGAAAAATGCATCCGCTGCCCCCGTTGTGCGGCGGGGACAACGCTAGCGTCGGGGACCTCGGCCCGACGCACGGCGACGGGCCGAGCCCGACGCTAGTGTGAAAGTAGCCTAGGAGGTCTGCCATCCTCTTACAAAAAATGATGCAAATATTGTATGAACCCTACTGTTATGTCATGGAGTTTCCATATGACTGGAAAGTGGGGTTGGAGAGGGAAAGTGCTGGACACGAATGGAAAGCGGGGCTGCGGAGGGATAGAGCGGGTTGGCGCATGGAGAACAGGGCTGTGGAAGGACAGAGCAGGGCTATGGAGGGAGAGAGTGGGGCTGTGGATGGAGAGCGGGACATGGATGGAGAGTGGGGCTGCAGAGGGATAGAACAGAACGGCACATGAAGAGCGGGGCTGCAGAGGGAGAGAGCGGAGGGAGAGAGTGGGATGGAAAGTGAAGACAGGGGCTGTGGAGGGAGAGAGCAGGATGGCAAGTAGAGAGTGGGACGGTGAGTGGAGAGCAGGGTTGCAGAGGGAGAGAGCAGGATGGCCAGTGGAGAGCGGGGCTTCCGAGGGAGAGAGCGGGATGGCCAGTGGAGGCAGGGGCTGCTGAGGGAGAGAGCGGGGCTGTGGAGGTAGAATGTTGGATGGTGATTGGAGAGTGGGGTTGCGGGAGGAGAGTGCGTGGCGGTGGATGGAGGGCTGGGCTGCGGACGGAGACAGCGGAGCTGCAAAGCGGAAGTGGGGCTGCAGAGGAAGAGAGTGGGATGGCCAGTGGAGGCAGGGGCTGCGGAGGGAGAGAGTGGGACGGTGAATGGAGAGTGGGGCTGCTCAGGGAGAATGCGGAACAGCGGGTGGAGAGCTGGACTTCGGAGGGTGAAAGCGGGACGGCGAATGGAGAGCAGGGCTGCGGAGGGAGAGAGCGGGATGGCAGTTAATAACTATGCCCGAGCAATGCCAGGCTCTTCAGCTAGTGCTATATATTTTCTGTTTCATCAGCAGATGTTATTGCTAGGTAGCATTATGCCCCTATAGTTGAGTATGTTCATCAGTGTCATACAAATGTATGTTTAATCCTTCTTTATTATGTGTGATGCAAAAGATTTGCAACAAATGTGTAACACCCCAGAATATGATGCACCATATGAGAGAGGTGAATAAGTGGTGACATCATAGTGAAAATATGGAGATACACTCTGGGTATAGAAATGTCTGCTGCTCAGTGTTGCTAAATATTTTTACACTGCGTCATAAAGAGCAATGACCGGGCAATTGGTCTGCATGGGGTAAGTGTAGCAAGCTTCCTAGAAAGCTAATAATGAAGTGTTTTTCACCAGTGCAGGGCAGACACATGTAGGCAGAGCTGACAGGCAGACAGTGAGGTGACCTTAGAACTAATTGAGAGCAGAACTGTGAATATATCCTGAGATGCTAAGAGCCCACACAGCCTCCCTATATACTGCATGAGCCCCACACAGCCTCCCTATATACTGCATGAGCACCACACAGCCTCCCTATATACTGCATGAGCCCCACACAGGCTCCCCATATATAAAGAATGAGCCCCACACAGCCTCCCCGTATATACAGCATGAGCCCCACACAGCCTCCCAATGTGCCGCACAAGGCCCCCATAGCCTCCCCTTGTGCTGCACAATGCCCCTATAGTCTCCCCATGTGAAGCACGACACTCCCATAGCCTCCCCATGTGCAGCATGACGCCCCCATAGCCTCCCCATGTGTAGCACGATACCCCCATAGCCTCCCCGTGTATAGCACGACATCTTCATAGCCTCCCCTTGTGCAGCATGAGGCCCCTATAGCCTCCCCTTCTGCAACACAACACCCATAGCCTCCCCATGTGCAGAATGCTGCCGCCATAGCCTCCGCATGTGCACCATATCACCCCCATAGCCTCCCTATGTGTAGCACGATACCCCCATAGCCTCCCCGTGTAAAGCACAACATCCTCATAGCCTCCCCTTGTGCAGCGCAACACCCCCCATAGCCTCCCTTTGTGCAGCACAACACCCCCATAGCCTCCCCTTGTGCAACACAACACACCCATAGCCCCCATTGTGCAAAAAAAAAAACATAGCCTCCCCTTGTGCAGCACCACACCCCCATAGCCTCCCCTTGTGCAGCATGACACACCCATAGCCTCCCCTTGTGCAGCACAACACCCTCATAGCCTCCCTGTGATGTCCCTCCAGGGCAATGTTATAAAGTAAAAAAAAAAATAGACGTGTAAAAAAAAATTAAAAAAAAATCCTAAATATAGAAAAAAAAATATTGTTCCGATAAATGCATTTCTTCAAATAATAAAAAAAACAATAAAAGTACACATATTTATATCGCCACGTCCATAACAACCCGACCTATAAAACTGTCCCACTAGGTAACCTCTTCAGTGAACACCGTAAAAAAAAAAAAAAAAGAGGCAAAAAACAATGCTTTATTATCATACCGCCCAAAAAAAGTGGAATAACACGTGATCAAAAAGACGGATATAAACAGCCATGGTATCACTGAAAATGTCATCTTGTCCCATAAAAAATGAGCCACCATACAGCATCATCAGCGAAAAAATAAAAAAGTTATAGTCCTCAGAATAAAGCGATGAAAAAATAATTATTTTTTATATAAAATAGTTTTTATCATATAAAAGCGCCAAAACATAAAAAAAGATAAATGAGGTATCACTGTAATCGTACTGACTAGTGTTGAGCGATACCTTCCGATATCGGAAAGTATCGGTATCGGAAAGTATCGGCCGATACCGTCAAAGTATCGGATCTAATCCGATACCGATACCCGATCCCAATGCAAGTCAATGGGACGAAAATATCGGAATTAAAATAAACCCTTTCTTTCCTTGTAGGTTCATTCTACATGAAGGAAAACAACTAAGAATAATGTAGGATGTATTGGGGGAGGTGGCGGAGACATTAAAGGCACAGAGGTTTAGCCCAATGTAATAGAATAGCAGGTTTTTTTGGTTTTTTTTATGACGGTCGGCGTTAGAAAGATTTTGACTATTTTTTTTTTTTATTTTGTCAGATATTGATGTTTCACTACTTCCACGTCCTTCACCTTCTTTTTTACTTCTCCCACACTCTTTTCTTCATTATCCTCATCATCAGCTTCTTTGACATCAACTATCTTCACCTTATTCATCTTCTTCTACCTCTAATTTTTTTTTTTTACATTGTTCATATTCTTTTTATTTAACTATTATCTTTTTCATATTCAACTTCTTCATCATATTCTTATTTGTGACAGGCATTCCCGTAGTTGTTATCTATAAAAGTTTGAAGATTACACCTTCCGTTCTGCCTGTCACAAAAGAGGTACATTTGTCCGCGTTCAGTTTGGCCTGCAGCATCAGGCTTTATCCAGGGGCACCACGAGGAGGAACGGACTCACCCCCATACACTGCTTAGTCTTCTTCTGCTTATAATTTAGATAATATCTTTTGCTCTGATATTTAGTCTTATGCTTAATGTTCTTCTGCTCTTTGTTCTGCAGCCTCTTGTTCTTCTGCTTCTCGGTCTCCCATGTCGTCGTCGTCTCCAGGGTCGTCGTCTCCGGGGTCGTCGTCATCGGGGTCGTCGTCATCGGGGTCGTCTTCAGGGTCATCGTCTCCAGGGTCGTCGTCATCTCGGTGGTTGTCGTCTCTGGTGTCGTCATCATCTTAGGGGTGGTCTTCCGGGTCATCGTCTTTAGGGTCTTGAACTTGGAAATGTAGCAGAAGGTACAAGAAGGCTGAGAAAATGCCGAGAAACAGCTGATGGAACTGGAACTCGGATGGCTACCCGAAGGTCCAAGAGCCAATGGAACTACCGTGGACCAGCTGACGTTATTGGAACCCGGTTACTAAGCAGGAGGTACCCGTGCCTGAAAGCACTACCAAGGACCACCTGACGTTGGTGGAACTCGGATACCCAGAGGGAGGCACCTAAGCCAAAGGCTCTGCCCGGAACCAGCTGACGGTACTGGAACCAGGATGGGGAGCAGAAGGTACAAGAGCAAAAGACACTGCCGAGAACCAGCTGACGGTACTGGAACCCGGATGGGTAGCCGAAGGTCCAAGAGCCAATGGAACTACCGAGGACCAGCTGACGTTACTGGAACCCGGTTACTAAGCAGGAGGTACCCGTGCCTGAAAGCACTACCAAGGACCACCTGACGTTGGTGGAACTCGGATACCCAGAGGGAGGCACCTAAGCCAAAGGCTCTGCACGGAACCAGCTGACGGTACTGGAACCAGAATGGGGACCTATTCAAGCTTGTCTTCCTAGAGCCCCAACTGGCGGTGTTAGAGCCCAGGGTCAGCAGAAGGAGGAGCAGGGGGAGGGGAGTGTAGGCCGAAGCCTGCACTGGCGGCAGCTTTGGGTCTGTTGTGCCTGCGTGGCGGTCGCAGGACACGTTGCCGGCTACACAGCAGGGGAACAGCTGGCGGTGCTGAACCCCACTGACACATTGGCGAGGTGTTTGGCTCTGTGCAGCCAGCACTTCCGGACAGCAACTAGCGTTGTTGGAGCCCGGGCTCTGCCGGTGGAGCAGAGTGTAGGCCGAAGCCTAATTGAACCGATTTCAAAGGTAACCTTTAACCCCCCCTCAGGGGTTACAAACTAGAAGAGCCACAGCTTATGCAGCAGTAGTGCCGCACAAGTCAAAGGTTGCTCTTTTAATTTTTCTCCTTGCACACGCTGAATGAAACACGTATAACATTTAGCCCTTTATACATTCAAACTGTGTTGGAGGCGTGAGTTCCCTTCGTAATGAGACGCAGCACAGCTGACAAAAATGCCACCTTGGTGCTTTGCGCGGCCTCCTGAGCTTCGTTATTTGTTGCACAGGAGTCTGCACTGTCGTGTTATCCCTTGGCCTTGCGCTGTTAGCGCTGCCCGTCCTCTGACAACATTTGATGTCGGCCGGTGCGGTTCGCGATGACCATGAATCCCAGCCCCGCAGTGTCTTAACATTGTTAAAACACTGCGGGGCTGGGATTCATGGCCTGGCGCAGTACATATGTTCGCCTCTCGCTTGGGTTCTTACACCCGCTTCAGACTATGCGGCGTCAGCTGATCCCTTATCGCATGCCACGGCCATGAAGCCGCACAGTCCGAAGAAGGCGGAAGGAGATGAGGGATAGGCGAAGAAATGCACCGTTCATGCCCGTCAATCACACCCTCGCAGTCCAAATAAATAAGACACCGAGGGGCGTTGTGTGGGGCAAGGCGGCGGCAGAGGCACAGCCAGCCAAACAATGAGGCCAGAAGACGGGCAGCGCTACCAAGGAGCTTGTTGCGTGTCAATACAAAGGAAAATCACACCTGAGGGACGTTTTAATGGTCTCAGAGGACTCATTTTAGACGTGTTCAGTTCCCCATGGGCAAGGAGAATAAGTTTCCGAGCCACCTTGCACACATGCAGCATTACCGCTGTACAAGGTGGCTGTAAAACATAGAAACGCCTGGGGGAGGGGGGACAGGTTCCCTTCAATTTCAGTTCTTGTGTCTGCGTGGCTGTCGCAGGACACGTTGCCGGCTACACAGCAGGGGAACAGCTGGCGGTGCTGAACCCCACTGACACATTGGCTGGTGTTTTTCTCTGTGCAGCTAGCAGTACCGGGCCCCAACTGGCGGTGTTAGAGCCCAGGGTCAGCAGGAGGGGGAGGAGCAGGAGGAGGAGCAGGGGGAGGGGAGTGTAGGCCGAAGCCTGCACTGGCGGCAGCTTTGGGTCTGTTGTGCCTGCGTGGCTGTCGCAGGACACGTTGCCGGCTGCACAGCAGGGGAACAGCTGGCGGTGCTGAACCCCACTGACACATTGGCTGGTGTTTTTCTCTGTGCAGCTAGCAGTACCGGGCCCCAACTGGCGGTGTTGGAGCCCGGGCTCTGCAGGGGGAGCAGAGTGTAGGCCGAAGCCTAATTGAACCGATTTCAAAGGTAACCTTTAACCCCCCCTCAGGGGTTACAAACTAGAAGAGCCACAGCTTATGCAGCAGTAGTGCCGCACAAGTCAAAGGTTGCTCTTTTAATTTTTCTCCTTGCACACGCTGAATGAAACACGTATAACATTTAGCCCTTTATACATTCAAACTGTGTTGGAGGCGTGAGTTCCCTTCGTAATGAGACGCAGCACAGCTGACAAAAATGCCACCTTGGTGCTTTGCGCGGCCTCCTGAGCTTCGTTATTTGTTGCACAGGAGTCTGCGCTGTCGTGTTATCCCTTGGCCTTGCGCTGTTAGCGCTGCCCGTCCTCTGACAACATTTGATGTCGGCCGGTGCGGTTCGCGATGACCATGAATCCCAGCCCCGCAGTGTCTTAACATTGTTAAAACACTGTGGGGCTGGGATTCATGGCCTGGCGCAGCACATATGTTCGCCTCTCGCTTGGGTTCTTACACCCGCTTCAGACTATGCGGCGTCAGCTGATCCCTTATCGCATGCCACGGCCATGAAGCCGCACAGTCCGAAGAAGGCGGAAGGAGATGAGGGATAGGCGAAGAAATGCACCGTTCATGCCCGTCAATCACACCCTCGCAGTCCAAATAAATAAGACACTGAGGGGCGTTGTGTGGGGCAAGGCGGCGGCAGAGGCGCAGCCAGCCAAACAATGAGGCCAGAAGATGGGCAGCGCTACCAAGGAGCTTGTTGCGTGTCAATACAAAGGAAAATCACACCTGAGGGACGTTTTAATGGTCTCAGAGGACTCATTTTAGACGTGTTCAGTTCCCCATGGGCAAGGAGAATAAGTTTCCGAGCCACCTTGCACACATGCAGCATTACCGCTGTACAAGGTGGCTGTAAAACATAGAAACGCCTGGGGGAGGGGGGACAGGTTCCCTTCAATTTCAGTTCTTGTGTCTGCGTGGCTGTCGCAGGACACGTTGCCGGCTACACAGCAGGGGAACAGCTGGCGGTGCTGAACCCCACTGACACATTGGCTGGTGTTTTTCTCTGTGCAGCTAGCAGTACCGGGCCCCAACTGGCGGTGTTAGAGCCCAGGGTCAGCAGGAGGAGGAGAGGGATCAGAGTGTAGGCCGAAGCCTGCACTGGAGCAAGTTGAAAGGGAAACTTTAATCCCCCTCTCAGGTGTTTGTAGCTGAAAGAGCCATCGTGTACAGCTCTAATGCTGGAAAAGGTAAACTTAGCTCTTTTAATTATGGTCCTTGCACATGCTGAACCTAACACTTATGAAAAGTGTCCCCTCCTACCGTGATACCGTACGGTTGGTGGAACTTTCCTTTGTGATGTGACGCAGCACAGCCGTCATTCTTACCCCCTTGGCGCCGTGCGCCGCCTCCTCAGCGTTGTTTGAATCAGTCCCGGAGCCTGCGCTGTTAGGTTAGCCCTTGGCCATGCACACATTTTGCGCTGCCCGTCTTCTGACATCATTTGGTGTCAGGCTGGCTGTGCCTGTGCGGCCGCGCTGGCCGAGATCCCGCCTCGTACTGTCTTCTGATTTAATCCCACTGGGGGCCTGAGATCCGTGGCCATGCGCAGTGCATATCCTCGCCTCTCACTCCCCTCCCTACGGCTTCTTCAGACTGTGTGGTGTCACGGCCGTGGCATGCTATTAGGGACCAGCTGACACCGCACAGTCTGAAGAAGCCGTAGGGAGATGAGTGAGAGGTGGAGGTTCAGATATGCACTGCGCATGTCCATGTATCTCAGGCCCCCAGTGGGATTAAATCAGAAGACACTACGAGGCGGGATCTCGGCCAGCGCGGCCGCACAGGCGCAGCCTGCCTGACACCAAATGATGTCAGAAGACGGGCAGCGCAAAATGTGTGCATGGCCAAGGGCTAACCTAACAGCGCAGGCTCCGGGACTGATTCAAACAACGCTGAGGAGGCGGCGCACGGCGCCAAGGGGGTAAGAATGACGGCTGTGCTGCGTCACATCACAAAGGAAAGTTCCACCAACCGTACGGTATCACGGTAGGAGGGGACACTTTTCATAAGTGTTAGGTTCAGCATGTGCAAGGAGCACCACGAAAAGAGGCACTTTTTCCCTTTGCATCATTACTGCTGCACAAGGTGGCTCCTTCAGTAACAAACGCCTGGGGGGGGGGGGGGGACAGGTTCCCTTAAATTTAACTTGTTGTGCCTGCGTGGCGGTCGCAGTACACGTTGCCGTATACACAGCAGGGGAACAGCTGACGTTACTGAACCCCACTAACACATTGGCAAGGTGTTTGGCTCTGTGCGGACAGCACTTCTGGACGGCAACTAGCGGTGTTGGAGCCCAGGGACAGGTGGAGGAGGAGGAGGTGGAGGAGGTAGGAGGAGGTAGGAGGGATTGCCACACACACAGCAGGGGAACAGCTGACGTTACTGAACCCCAATAACAGAGGAGGGACTGTGCGTACAGCACTACCGGACAGCAACTAGCGGTGTTGGAGCCCAGGGACAGGAGGGGGATGTGGAGGAGATAGGAGGGATTGCCACACACACAGCTGGGGAACAGCTGACGTTACTGAACCCCAATAACAGAGGAGGGACTGTTGGGACTGTGCGTACAGCACTACCAGGCAACAACTAGTGGTGTTGGAGCCCAGGGACAGGAGGGGGAGGTGGAGGAGATAGGAGGGATTGCCACACACACAGCTGGGGAACAGCTGACATTACTGAACCCCAATAACAGAGGAGGGACTGTGCGTACAGCACTACCAGGCAACAACTAGCGGTGTTGGAGCCCAGGGACAGGAGGAGGAGGAGGAGGTGGTGGAGGAGATAGGAGGGATTGCCACACACACAGCTGGGGAACAGCTGACGTTACTGAACCCCAATAACAGAGGAGGGACTGTGCGTACAGCACTACCAGGCAACAACTAGCGGTGTTGGAGCCCAGGGACAGGAGGAGGAGGAGGAGGTGGTGGAGGAGATAGGAGGGATTGCCACACACACAGCTGGGGAACAGCTGACGTTACTGAACCCCAATAACAGAGGAGGGACTGTGCGTACAGCACTACCGGACGGCAACTAGCGGTGTTGGAGCCCAGGGTGTCATGATCTCAATGGCAAGAGAACATAGCATCAGCATATATAGGAACTAGCTCTTGGAAGATGGGAACTGAGCTGACCATGAACTAAACCTAACACACAACTAGCAGTGGCCGGGTAGCATGCCTACGTTGATTCTAGATGCCCAGCACCAGCCGGAGGACTAAATAATGCTAGCAGAGGAAAATAAGTCCTAGCTCACCTCTAGAGAAATACCCCGAAAGGAGACAGAGGCCCCCCACATGTATTGGCGGTGAATTAAGATGAAATAACAAAACGTAGTATGAAAATAGGTTTAGCAAATTTGAGGTCCACTTACTACATAGCAGAAGACAGAAAGAACACTTTCATGGTCAGCTAAAAACCCTATCAAAACACCATCCAGAAATTACTTTAAAACTCTGGCATTAACTCATAACACCAGAGTGGCAATTCCTGTTCACAAGAGCTTTCCAGACACAGTAACGAAACTACAGCTGTGAACTGGAACAAAAATGCAAAAACAAACATGGACAAGAGTCCAACTTATCTAGTAGTTGTCTAGGAGCAGGAACAAGCACAGAGAGGCTTCTGATAACATTGTTGACCGGCAAGCAACTAACAAAGCAGCAAGGTTATATAGCGACTCCCACATCTTGATGGGAACAGGTGAACAGAGAAGATGAAGACACCAGTTCAATTCCACCAGTAGCCACCGGGGGAGCCCAGAATCCAAATTCACAACAGTACCCCCCCCTCAAGGAGGGGGCACCGAACCCTCACCAGAACCACCAGGGCGATCAGGATGGGCCCTATGAAAGGCACGAACCAGATCAGAGGCATGAACATCAGATGCATTCACCCAAGAATTATCCTCCTGGCCGTATCCCTTCCACTTGACCAGATACTGGAGTCTCCGTCTGGAAACACGAGAGTCTAAGATTTTCTCCACAACGTACTCCAACTCACCCTCAACCAACACCGGAGCAGGAGGCTCAACGGAAGGCACAACCGGTACCTCATACCTGCGCAATAATGACCGATGAAAAACGTTATGAATAGAAAAGGATGCAGGGAGGTCCAAACGGAAGGAAACAGGGTTAAGAATCTCCAATATCTTATACGGGCCGATGAACCGAGGCTTAAACTTAGGAGAAGAGACCCTCATAGGGACAAAACGAGAAGACAACCACACCAAATCCCCAACACAAAGCCGAGGACCAACACGACGGTGGCGGTTGGCAAAAAGCTGAGTCTTCTCCTGGGACAACCTCAAATTGTCCACCACCTGCCCCCAGATCTGATGCAATCTCTTCACCACAGCATCCACTCCAGGACAATCCGAAGATTCCACCTGACCAGAGGAAAATCGAGGATGAAACCCCGAATTACAGAAAAACGGGGACACCAAAGTGGCAGAGCTGGCCCGATTATTGAGAGCGAACTCCGCCAATGGCAAAAAAGCAACCCAATCATCCTGGTCAGCAGACACAAAACACCTCAGATATGTCTCCAGGGTCTGATTAATCCGCTCGGTCTGGCCATTCGTCTGAGGATGGAAAGCGGACGAAAAAGATAAATCTATGCCCATCCTAGCACAGAATGCCCGCCAAAATCTAGACACGAATTGAGTCCCTCTGTCAGAAACGATATTCTCAGGAATACCATGCAAACGAACAACATTTTGAAAAAACAGAGGAACCAACTCGGAAGAAGAAGGCAACTTGGGCAGAGGAACCAAATGGACCATCTTAGAGAAACGGTCACACACCACCCAGATGACAGACATCTTCTGAGAAACAGGCAGATCTGAAATAAAATCCATCGAGATGTGCGTCCAAGGCCTCTTAGGAATAGGCAAGGGCAACAATAATCCACTAGCCCGAGAACAACAAGGCTTGGCCCGAGCACAAACGTCACAAGACTGCACAAAGCCTCGCACATCTCGTGACAGGGAAGGCCACCAGAAGGACCTTGCCACCAAATCCCTGGTACCAAAAATGCCAGGATGACCTGCCAACGCAGAAGAATGAACCTCAGAGATTACTCTACTGGTCCAATCATCAGGAACAAACAGTTTATCAGGTGGGCAACGATCAGGTCTATCCGCCTGAAACTCCTGCAAGGCCCGCCGCAGGTCTGGAGAAACGGCTGACAATACCACTCCATCCTTAAGGATACCTGTGGGCTCAGAGTTACCAGGCGAGTCAGGCTCAAAACTCCTAGAAAGGGCATCCGCCTTAACATTCTTAGAACCCGGTAGGTATGACACCACAAAATTAAACCGAGAGAAAAATAATGACCAGCGCGCCTGTCTAGGATTCAGGCGCCTGGCGGTCTCAAGATAAATCAAATTTTTGTGGTCCGTCAATACCACCACCTGATGTCTGGCCCCCTCAAGCCAATGGCGCCACTCCTCAAAAGCCCACTTCATGGCCAAAAGCTCCCGATTCCCAACATCATAATTCCGCTCAGCGGGCGAAAATTTACGGGAAAAGAAGGCACAAGGCCTCATCACGGAGCAGTCAGAACTTTTCTGCGACAACACTGCCCCAGCTCCGATCTCAGAAACGTCGACCTCAACCTGAAAAGGTAGAGCAACATCAGGCTGACGCAACACAGGGGCAGAGGAAAAACGGCGCTTAAGCTCCCGAAAGGCCTCCACAGCATCAGGGGACCAATCAGCAACATCAGCACCCTTCTTAGTCAAATCGGTCAATGGCTTAGCAATATCCGAAAAACCAGCAATAAATCGACAATAAAAGTTAGCAAAGCCCAAAAATTTCTGAAGACTCTTAAGAGAAGAGGGCTGCGTCCAATCACAAATAGCTTGAACCTTGACAGGATCCATTTCAATGGAAGAGGGGGAAAAAATATATCCCAAAAAGGAAATCCTCTGTACCCCAAAAACACACTTAGAACCCTTCACACACAAAGAATTAGACCGCAAAACCTGAAAAACCCTCCTGACTTGCTGGACATGAGAGTCCCAGTCATCCGAAAAAAAATCAGAATATCATCCAGATACACAATCATAAATTTATCCAAATAATCGCGAAAAATATCATGCATAAAGGACTGGAAAACTGACGGAGCATTTGAAAGACCAAAAGGCATCACTAAATACTCAAAGTGGCCCTCGGGCGTATTAAATGCGGTTTTCCACTCATCCCCCTGCCTGATTCGCACCAAATTATACGCCCCACGAAGGTCAATCTTAGAGAACCACTTGGCCCCCTTTATGCGAGCAAACAAATCAGTCAGCAACGGCAATGGGTATTGATATTTAACAGTGATTTTATTCAAAAGCCGATAATCAATACATGGTCTCAAAGAGCCGTCTTTTTTTGACACAAAGAAAAAACCGGCTCCTAAGGGAGATGACGATGGACGAATATGTCCCTTTTCCAAGGACTCCTTTATATATTCTCGCATAGCAGCATGTTCAGGCACAGACAGATTAAATAAACGACCCTTTGGGTATTTACTACCCGGGATTAAATCTATGGCACAATCGCACTCTCGGTGCGGAGGTAACGAACCAAGCTTGGATTCTTCAAAGACGTCACGATAGTCAGACAGGAACTCAGGAATTTCAGAGGGAATAGATGATGAAATGGAAACCACAGGTACATCCCCATGAGCCCCCTTACATCCCCAGCTCAACACAGACATAGCTCTCCAGTCGAGGACTGGGTTGTGAGATTGCAGCCAAGGCAATCCTAGCACCAAATCATCATGTAGATTATACAGCACCAGAAAGCGAATAATTTCCTGGTGATCCGGATTAATACGCATAGTTACTTGTGTCCAGTATTGTGGTTTATTATTAGCCAATGGGGTGGAGTCAATCCCCTTCAGAGGAATAGGAGTCTCCAAAGGCTCTAAATCATACCCACAGCGTTTGGCAAAGGACCAATCCATAAGACTCAAAGCGGCGCCAGAGTCGACATAGGCGTCCGTGGTAATAGATGACAAAGAGCAAATCAGGGTCACAGATAGAATAAACTTAGACGGTGAGGTGCAAATGGAAACAGATTTACCAAGCTTTTTAGTGCGTTTAGAGCATGCTGATATAACATGAGTAGAATCACCACAATAGAAACACAACCCATTTTTCCGTCTAAAATTCTGCCGCTCGCTTCGGGACAGAATTCTATCACACTGCATACTCTCTGGCGACTTCTCAGTGGACACCGCCAGATGGTGCACTGGTTTGCGCTCCCGCAAACGCCTATCGATCTGAATAGCCATTGTCATGGACTCATTCAGACCCGCAGGCACAGGGAACCCCACCATAACATCCTTAATGGCATCAGAGAGACCCTCTCTGAAAGTCGCCGCCAGGGCGCACTCATTCCACTGAGTAAGCACAGACCATTTACGGAATCTTTGGCAGTAAATTTCCGCTTCATCTTGCCCCTGAGATAGGGACATCAAAGTTTTTTCTGCCTGAAGCTCCAAATGAGGTTCGTCATAAAGCAACCCCAAGGCCAGAAAAAACGCATCCACATTGAGCAACGCAGGATCCCCTGGTGTCAATGAAAAAGCCCAGTCTTGAGGGTCGCCCCGGAGCAAGGAAATCACAATCCTGACCTGCTGTGCAGGGTCTCCGGCAGAGCGAGATTTCAGGGACAAAAATAATTTGCAATTATTTCGAAAATTCTGAAACCCAGATCTATTCCCCGAGAAAAATTCCGGCAAAGGAATTCTCGGCTCAGATACAGGTGCATGACAAACAAAATCTTGCAAATTTTGTACCTTCGTGGCGAGATTATTCAAACCTGCAGTTACACTCTGAAGATCCATTACAAACAGGTGGACACAGAGCCATTCAAGGGTTAAGAGGAGGTAAGAAGCAGCTAGACAGCAATTAAGGGCTAGACAGCAAAACTCTGAAGGGAAAAAAAAAAAAAAAAATTTCCCTTAAACACTTCTCTATCTCCTGCTTCAGCCCAAACAATTAACACTTTGTGGGCCGGTCAAACTGTCATGATCTCAATGGCAAGAGAACATAGCATCAGCATATATAGGAACTAGCTCTTGGAAGATGGGAACTGAGCTGACCATGAACTAAACCTAACACACAACTAGCAGTGGCCGGGTAGCATGCCTACGTTGATTCTAGATGCCCAGCACCAGCCGGAGGACTAAATAATGCTAGCAGAGGAAAATAAGTCCTAGCTCACCTCTAGAGAAATACCCCGAAAGGAGACAGAGGCCCCCCACATGTATTGGCGGTGAATTAAGATGAAATAACAAAACGTAGTATGAAAATAGGTTTAGCAAATTTGAGGTCCACTTACTACATAGCAGAAGACAGAAAGAACACTTTCATGGTCAGCTAAAAACCCTATCAAAACACCATCCAGAAATTACTTTAAAACTCTGGCATTAACTCATAACACCAGAGTGGCAATTCCTGTTCACAAGAGCTTTCCAGACACAGTAACGAAACTACAGCTGTGAACTGGAACAAAAATGCAAAAACAAACATGGACAAGAGTCCAACTTATCTAGTAGTTGTCTAGGAGCAGGAACAAGCACAGAGAGGCTTCTGATAACATTGTTGACCGGCAAGCAACTAACAAAGCAGCAAGGTTATATAGCGACTCCCACATCTTGATGGGAACAGGTGAACAGAGAAGATGAAGACACCAGTTCAATTCCACCAGTAGCCACCGGGGGAGCCCAGAATCCAAATTCACAACACCAGGGACAGGAGGGGGAGGTGGAGGAGATAGGAGGGATTGCCACACACACAGCTGGGGAACAGCTGACGTTACTGAACCCCAATAACAGAGGAGGGACTGTGCGTACAGCACTACCAGGCAACAACTAGCGGTGTTGGAGCCCAGGGACAGGAGGAGGAGGAGGAGGTGGTGGAGGAGATAGGAGGGATTGCCACACACACAGCTGGGGAACAGCTGACGTTACTGAACCCCAATAACAGAGGAGGGACTGTGCGTACAGCACTACCGGACGGCAACTAGTGGTGTTGGAGCCCAGGGACAGGAGGGGGAGGTGGAGGAGATAGGAGGGATTGCCACACACACAGCTGGGGAACAGCTGACGTTACTGAACCCCAATAACAGAGGAGGGACTGTTGACTGTGCGTACAGCACTACCGGACGGCAACTAGCGGTGTTGGAGCCCAGGGACAGGAGGGGGAGGTGGAGGAGATAGGAGGGATTGCCACACACACAGCTGGGGAACAGCTGACGTTACTGAACCCCAATAACAGAGGAGGGACTGTGCGTACAGCACTACCGGACGGCAACTAGCGGTGTTGGAGCCCAGGGACAGGAGGGGGAGGTGGAGGAGATAGGAGGGATTGCCACACACACAGCTGGGGAACAGCTGACGTTACTGAACCCCAATAACAGAGGAGGGACTGTCGGGACTGTGCGTACAGCACTACCAGGCAACAACTAGCGGTGTTGGAGCCCAGGGACAGGAGGAGGAGGAGGAGGTGGTGGAGGAGATAGGAGGGATTGCCACACACACAGCAGGGGAACAGCTGATGTTACTGAACCCCAATAACAGAGGAGGGACTGTTGACTGTGCGTACAGCACTTCTGGACAGCAACTAGTGGTGTTGGAGCCCAGGGACAGGTGGAGAAGGAGGAGGTGGTGGAGGTAGGAGGAGGTAGGAGGGATTGCCACACACACAGCAGGGGAACAGCTGACGTTACTGAACCCCAATAACAGAGGAGGGACTGTTGACTGTGCGTACAGCACTACCGGACGGCAACTAGCGGTGTTGGAGCCCAGGGACAGGAGGGGGAGGTGGAGGTGGAGGAGATAGGAGGGATTGCCACACACACAGCTGGGGAACAGCTGACATTACTGAACCCCAATAACAGAGGAGTGACTGTTGACTGTGCGTACAGCACTTCTGGACAGCAACTAGCGGTGTTGGAGCCCAGGGACAGGTGGAGGAGGAGGAGGTGGTGGAGGTAGGAGGAGGTAGGAGGGATTGCCACACACACAGCAGGGGAACAGCTGACGTTACTGAACCCCAATAACAGAGGAGGGACTGTTGACTGTGCGTACAGCACTACCGGACGGCAACTAGCGGTGTTGGAGCCCAGGGACAGGAGGGGGAGGTGGAGGTGGAGGAGATAGGAGGGATTGCCACACACACAGCTGGGGAACAGCTGACATTACTGAACCCCAATAACAGAGGAGTGACTGTTGACTGTGCGTACAGCACTTCTGGACAGCAACTAGCGGTGTTGGAGCCCAGGGACAGGTGGAGGAGGAGGAGGTGGTGGAGGTAGGAGGAGGTAGGAGGGATTGCCACACACACAGCAGGGGAACAGCTGACGTTACTGAACCCCAATAACAGAGGAGGGAATGTTGACTGTGCGTACAGCACTACCGGACGGCAACTAGCGTTGTTGGAGCCCAGGGACAGGAGGGGGAGGTGGAGGTGGAGGAGATAGGAGGGATTGCCACACACACAGCAGGGGAACAGCTGACGTTACTGAACCCCAATAACAGAGGAGTGACTGTTGACTGTGCGTACAGCACTTCTGGACAGCAACTAGCGGTGTTGGAGCCCAGGGACAGGTGGAGGAGGAGGTGGTGGAGGTAGGAGGAGGTAGGAGGGATTGCCACACACACAGCAGGGGAACAGCTGACGTTACTGAACCCCAATAACAGAGGAGGGAATGTTGACTGTGCGTACAGCACTACCGGACGGCAACTAGCGGTGTTGGAGCCCAGGGACAGCAGGAGAAGCAGAGGAACACAATGTAGGCCGAAGCCTGATTGGAGAAAGTCGAAAGGGAACCTTTAACCCCCCCCCCAAGGCGTTTGTAGCTGAAAGAGCCAGCTTGTGCAGCAAAAAAGATGCAAAAGGAAAAGGTGGCTCTTTTCATGATGCTCCTTGCAAACACAGAACTAAACACTTATAAAATGTGTCCCCTGATATCGTGTGACCGTCCCGGAGGTGGGACTTTCCTTCGTAATATGACGCAGCACAGCCGTCATTCCTACCTCCTTGGCGCCGTTCCCCGGCTCCTCAGCGTTGTTTGATTCCGTCCCGGAGCCTGCGCTGTTATGTTATCCCTTGGGCAGGCACACTTAGCGCTGCCCATCTTCTGACCCATATAAATAAGGAGAAAAAAGATAGACCTGACAGAGTGGGAGTCACCACCATATAGATGTAAAATATAAAAAATAACAACCTTTATTGAACACTTATGCAAAAGACAGCACATTTAAAAACATTTAAAAAGGGATCAAACATATCCCTGAACCAAACAGCCTATAATAAGGCCTAAGCACCGCACCTCCTAATGAAGGGTTAAATACACATGCCAAATACAGTGAACAACGAACGACTCTATAACTAGCACAATTGCTACAGATAAACTGTCCCCATGGTCCAAATACTGGCTAACGGTGCCTGTCAAATAACAGAAGTGTCAGCACCCCATGATGGCATACAACCTGAAAAACAGCAGTAATAAACACAATCCATAAGATACAAACTATACAGAAATGCTGTGACCATACCAGGATTAGAATACCCACCAAAGCGGGAGAGACCGATGACCCAAAGTGTAGGAGCAGGCAATGACCCGTAGAACCCAGTCCTGAGCACAATAGCATACAAGGGCATGTGTACCCTAACATAGGTGAGTGCGGGCAACAGACACCCAACGCGTGTCGCCACACAGCGGTGGCTTCGTCAGGGGTGATGTCTGTGTGTGCTGCCTTCTGCTTAAATAGCGTGGCTGCAATAACTTACCGAGTGGCAGCTGTGTGAGCGGGCGGACCGCATGGAGAAGCCAGAACGAAGTTCCTATCAGCCGGGCCCGGCTTGTATTTAATGCGCATGCGCCGGCGTCCCAGAGCGGAAGTGTGCACTCCGCTCTTGGTTGCCGTAGCAGCGCATAAACAATCTACAGCGCTTGCGCAGAGTGAGAAGAATGGTTGCCGTAGCAGCGCTTAAACAAAAATGCGATTGCGCACCGGTGACTTGTGGGCTTACCAAGGCTGCGCTGAACAATGGAGAACAGCGCTAGCACAGAAATGAAGAGATGGGAAAAAGGGGAAGGGGAGAGGAGGGGAGGGGAGATTGGGCAGAGGGGTTAGGCTTAGGGGTACTTTCCCATGCGGTAACTGCAGTATTTGCCCCTTTACCACTCGTGATGAGAAAATTATGGTGCCTTTTTTGTCTTCGCAGACCCCTACCAAGACTTATTTTAATTGCAGGTCCCGGAACTTGATTTATGCGTTGGTTTGCCCATGCCCAAAAATCTATGTGGGCCAAACCACGCAGGAGCTCAGGAGACGTACACAACAACATCTATCCAATGTAACTACAGCGCATAGGGACAAGGCTAAGGGGAAAACCCTTACGTCAGTGGCAACACATTATCTGGATGAACATCATTCGCACTGGGCTGGCACGAAGGTTCTAGGACTTGAAGCATTGAATATGAATATGAGAGGTGGAAATGTTACCCTTGAACTTTTAAAACGGGAATCCAAGTGGATCTTTGACCTAAACAGTGTCGTCCCATTTGGTATCAATGAAGACCTGTTGTTTACTGGTTTTTACAAACAGTAAAAGGGACAATTAGCTGTGTATACAGCTTTGGTTTTTCTTTATGCCTTGCATCCATGGATGTTTGATTAATAGCCCATGTTAAGGGATACATCTCTCTTTGTGTATTTTTGTATTTTATTTATATTTTTTTTGTATATTTTTTTTTTTTTTATTTATTTATTTATTTTTTTTTTATTTTAGTTATTTTGAGATGTGTTTCCTTTGGGGCCAGTGTATATCATATTCCACTGTATTGGGTGCTTTGAGCATTAATGCTTTTGGATTCTGTAAATTTCTCTCAAATATAGGACAGGGTCAACGTTGGTCTTTTTTGAATGTCAACGTTAGGGCTATCGTACATTACACTCCACTGTATTGTGTGCTGAGGGCATAAATGCCCTTGACAGCTGTAAACCCCTTATGAGTATAGGATAGGGTTCATGCTTTTCCTTTTTGAAAGCCATAGATTACCTACTCTACAGAGTTTGGCTTTAGTACTAGCAATAGTTAAGCACAAGGTACCAAGTAATGCATGATAAGGTTTTGTACTGTTACCTGCTAATGATTTAGGTCTTCCATGTATTTACTTGGGCCACAGCATCATTATTATTACTCTGCAGCTTGTGGCAGCCTTTGCTTATTGCTTCCATTATTATGGCATATTCCTCATGGTGATGTTCACCCCTCCTTTTTCCTCCCCTCCCCTCCTCTCCCCTTCCCCTTTTTCCCATCTCTTCACATCTGTGCTAGCGCTGTTCTCCATTGTTCAGCGCAGCCTTGGTAAGCCCACAAGTCACCGGTGCGCAATCGCATTTTTGTTTAAGCGCTGCTACGGCAACCATTCTTCTCACTCTGCGCAAGCGCTGTAGATTGTTTATGCGCTGCTACGGCAACCAAGAGCGGAGTGCACACTTCCGCTCTGGGACGCCGGCGCATGCGCATTAAATACAAGCCGGGCCCGGCTGATAGGAACTTCGTTCTGGCTTCTCCATGCGGTCCGCCCGCTCACACAGCTGCCACTCGGTAAGTTATTGCAGCCACGCTATTTAAGCAGAAGGCAGCACACACAGACATCACCCCTGACGAAGCCACCGCTGTGTGGCGACACGCGTTGGGTGTCTGTTGCCCGCACTCACCTATGTTAGGGTACACATGCCCTTGTATGCTATTGTGCTCAGGACTGGGTTCTACGGGTCATTGCCTGCTCCTACACTTTGGGTCATCGGTCTCTCCCGCTTTGGTGGGTATTCTAATCCTGGTATGGTCACAGCATTTCTGTATAGTTTGTATCTTATGGATTGTGTTTATTACTGCTGTTTTTCAGGTTGTATGCCATCATGGGGTGCTGACACTTCTGTTATTTGACAGGCACCGTTAGCCAGTATTTGGACCATGGGGACAGTTTATCTGTAGCAATTGTGCTAGTTATAGAGTCGTTCGTTGTTCACTGTATTTGGCATGTGTATTTAACCCTTCATTAGGAGGTGCGGTGCTTAGGCCTTATTATAGGCTGTTTGGTTCAGGGATATGTTTGATCCCTTTTTAAATGTTTTTAAATGTGCTGTCTTTTGCATAAGTGTTCAATAAAGGTTGTTATTTTTTATATTTTACATCTATATGGTGGTGACTCCCACTCTGTCAGGTCTATCTTTTTTCTCCTTATTTATATGGTTCAGTTGTTATAGACCTGGGTTGAGTCCCACTGATCGTGGTGCCCCCACTGCTTTGTCTGATGTACGGTATACATATGCGGTTGTTACCCGCATTTTCTGGGTGTTGGCACACGGTTCAGCTATAGTGACTTGTGTATATTGCTATTGGGTATTATTATTATTTTTTACATCTATTGTAACAACATGGATTTGGCGGCTAGAGAGGCTGCATGGAGTAGCCAGGCTTTGAATTTATTCTCAGAGGACACTGTTGATATCACCGTTAGTGTGTCTGGCGCAGATGACTTCCAACAGGTGACTAGGGAATTGGTTAATTTTCACAAGGCTTATGCAAAGACTTGGTGGAATCTGAAAACTTTGGAAGAATATAAGCGAGTGGGGATCATTCCCAGGGGTCTTAGGGTACAAATTTTTCCCGCCTGGGAGGCTGATGCTTGCTTTCAAAAAACCTGGGAGATGGGTTTGTCCAAATGTTCATATATAATTTTAGACATGCTAATTGAACATGATCAGGGGGTCCTGAAGTCCTTAAAGGACAAAATACGGTCATCTGAGGTTAAATTAAATGGATTTGACCAGAAAGTGTTGGTAGAACCATTTCAGGGGCAACTTAAGAGTACCCTGGACAGTTTTGAAAAGGAAATAACCACTAAAAAGAGACAAAAATTTAAAAGGGATCAGATGGACTTTAGGAGTGGCCGTGCATATAAATGGTCACACAAGGGGAACAAGAGGTTTGGCCATGGGCCGGATCAGGTGGATAGCAACACGGTCAGTGTGTCGGATATACCCTCCAGTGATGGTTTTTTATCCTCCGAACCGAGCGACGCCGAAGGCGCAGGAGGAGGGGTCGGAGGAGGAGACACATTTCTACAGAGACGTGCCCGGAACCGCAGAGTCTGGTCACCCAGACACAAGAGGGAAACGCGGCAGACAAGGAAACGCCAATACTAGATCCGCCCTGTCCTACTGGTAAGTTACAAATCATTAATTTGTCCGATTATGTTCTCTCAGAACGAGAAAAAACATTACTGGAAAAAGGGCTTTCATTTTGCCCTACCAGTGGACTTGACAAATTCACTTTCATCAAGGATGTTTATCTTTTCTGCAGACAGCTAACTTTTAAATTGTTATATCATCGTCCCTCAGCTCTGGATGAATTGCCTATGGCGGACAGACTCGTTTTGAGGGATCTTCTGGACCTCCTGGATGAGGGTGAGGAGTGCCAGCCCAGAAGAAAATTCACTGGAAGGTTGCCTTCACAGGCCACTCCCCCTTTTACTCTGTTCCCTGCGGTACAGAGTTTCTTTAATGCCGTTTGCAGAGAGGTACATGATCTTAGGTTAGATACTACTAGGGGGAGGAACATTAGCCAACGGGATCAGGATATTTTGGCTAGATTGGGTTCTAACCGGGACTTCGTTATCCGTGAAGCGGATAAGGGGGGTAACCTTGTCATTTGGCCGGTTGATCTGTATGCTCAAGAAGCCAGGCGCCAGTTGGGCAACACAGTATGCTATCAAGTATTGCCCTCAGACCCCACTTGTGTTTTTCAGGCTAAACTGAATCGTTTACTGGAGGCTGCGCACACACGCGGTATTATTAACAAACGTGAAAGGGATTTTTTAACCAACCAATATCCCAGGATTCCCACTTTTTATATGCTTCCCAAGGTACACAAGTCCATTCAGGCCCCTCCGGGTAGGCCAATTGTGTCTGGGATAGGTGGTCTACTTGAAAAACCGTGTGTTTATATTGATTTCTTCCTTCAGCCTTTAGTTCTGTCCCTTAAGTCCTATGTCAAGGACTCTACATCCCTCATCCTACAACTTCAGGACCTCGAGATCCCACCAGGGGCATGGCTCGTCACACTTGATGTTGAGTCATTGTACACCTGTATTGGACACGATTGGGGCGTTGGAGCTGTATCATATTTTCTGGACCTGAGGACCACGGGAGACAGAGGACATGACTCATTCATCTTGGACCTATTACTGTTTGTCCTGGACCAAAACTACTTCACCTTTGATCGTGTCTACTACAGGCAAGTAAGGGGCACCGCCATGGGGGCACGTTGTGCCCCTGCGTATGCCAACCTCGCCTTGGGTTGGTGGGAAGCCACAAGGGTATACTGTTCGGAACACTTTGCAGAACATGTCATGAAGTGGTTCCGTTATATTGATGACGTTGTTTTTGTCTGGACAGGCACTCAGGAACTCTGTAAGGACTTTGTGAATACCCTTAATGACAATCCTTGGAATATCCGTCTCACATCTAACTATTCTCAAACGGAGATTGACTTCCTGGATTTGAAACTACAGGTGAGGGATCGGCAAATTCGGACAACCCTTTATCGGAAGCCCACGGCTACAAATAGCCTCCTCCATTTTGACAGTTTCCACCCCATACATCTAAAAACTGGTATCCCTAAGGGACAATTTTTAAGAGTCAGGAGGAATTGTAGTGAACAGGGGGAGTTTACTAGACATTCCCGGGAACTTACCACACGGTTCCGTGAAAGGGGCTATCCTAAACGGGTAATTTCCCGTGCTTTCTCGGAGGCCAAGAATAGCGATAGGGACAGTCTATTACAAGGTAGGCATAGGACCAATGATAGACCGCTTGGCATAATCACGGCTTTTAACAATCAGTGGCAGGACCTACGAGGGATTCTGTCTAAATATTGGGGCATTTTGCAAAGCGAGTCCAAACTTCTTCCCCACATCGCCCCCCAACCCAGTTTGGTGGCCAGGAGGGCCAGGAGCCTCAGGGACCAGTTGAGCCACAGCCATTTCCAACGACCTGTCACTAGATTGGGCAGAGGGGTTAGGCTTAGGGGTACTTTCCCATGCGGTAACTGCAGTATTTGCCCCTTTACCACTCGTGATGAGAAAATTATGGTGCCTTTTTTGTCTTCGCAGACCCCTACCAAGACTTATTTTAATTGCAGGTCCCGGAACTTGATTTATGCGTTGGTTTGCCCATGCCCAAAAATCTATGTGGGCCAAACCACGCAGGAGCTCAGGAGACGTACACAACAACATCTATCCAATGTAACTACAGCGCATAGGGACAAGGCTAAGGGGAAAACCCTTACGTCAGTGGCAACACATTATCTGGATGAACATCATTCGCACTGGGCTGGCACGAAGGTTCTAGGACTTGAAGCATTGAATATGAATATGAGAGGTGGAAATGTTACCCTTGAACTTTTAAAACGGGAATCCAAGTGGATCTTTGACCTAAACAGTGTCGTCCCATTTGGTATCAATGAAGACCTGTTGTTTACTGGTTTTTACAAACAGTAAAAGGGACAATTAGCTGTGTATACAGCTTTGGTTTTTCTTTATGCCTTGCATCCATGGATGTTTGATTAATAGCCCATGTTAAGGGATACATCTCTCTTTGTGTATTTTTGTATTTTATTTATATTTTTTTTGTATATATTTTTTTTTTTTTATTTATTTATTTTTTTTTTTTTTTATTTTAGTTATTTTGAGATGTGTTTCCTTTGGGGCCAGTGTATATCATATTCCACTGTATTGGGTGCTTTGAGCATTAATGCTTTTGGATTCTGTAAATTTCTCTCAAATATAGGACAGGGTCAACGTTGGTCTTTTTTGAATGTCAACGTTAGGGCTATCGTACATTACACTCCACTGTATTGTGTGCTGAGGGCATAAATGCCCTTGACAGCTGTAAACCCCTTATGAGTATAGGATAGGGTTCATGCTTTTCCTTTTTGAAAGCCATAGATTACCTACTCTACAGAGTTTGGCTTTAGTACTAGCAATAGTTAAGCACAAGGTACCAAGTAATGCATGATAAGGTTTTGTACTGTTACCTGCTAATGATTTAGGTCTTCCATGTATTTACTTGGGCCACAGCATCATTATTATTACTCTGCAGCTTGTGGCAGCCTTTGCTTATTGCTTCCATTATTATGGCATATTCCTCATGGTGATGTTCACCCCTCCTTTTTCCTCCCCTCCCCTCCTCTCCCCTTCCCCTTTTTCCCATTTTTTCCCATCTCTTCATTTCTGTGCTAGCGCTGTTCTCCATTGTTCAGCGCAGCCTTGGTAAGCCCACAAGTCACCGGTGCGCAATCGCATTTTTGTTTAAGCGCTGCTACGGCAACCATTCTTCTCACTCTGCGCAAGCGCTGTAGATTGTTTATGCGCTGCTACGGCAACCAAGAGCGGAGTGCACACTTCCGCTCTGGGACGCCGGCGCATGCGCATTAAATACAAGCCGGGCCCGGCTGATAGGAACTTCGTTCTGGCTTCTCCATGCGGTCCGCCCGCTCACACAGCTGCCACTCGGTAAGTTATTGCAGCCACGCTATTTAAGCAGAAGGCAGCACACACAGACATCACCCCTGACGAAGCCACCGCTGTGTGGCGACACGCGTTGGGTGTCTGTTGCCCGCACTCACCTATGTTAGGGTACACATGCCCTTGTATGCTATTGTGCTCAGGACTGGGTTCTACGGGTCATTGCCTGCTCCTACACTTTGGGTCATCGGTCTCTCCCGCTTTGGTGGGTATTCTAATCCTGGTATGGTCACAGCATTTCTGTATAGTTTGTATCTTATGGATTGTGTTTATTACTGCTGTTTTTCAGGTTGTATGCCATCATGGGGTGCTGACACTTCTGTTATTTGACAGGCACCGTTAGCCAGTATTTGGACCATGGGGACAGTTTATCTGTAGCAATTGTGCTAGTTATAGAGTCGTTCGTTGTTCACTGTATTTGGCATGTGTATTTAACCCTTCATTAGGAGGTGCGGTGCTTAGGCCTTATTATAGGCTGTTTGGTTCAGGGATATGTTTGATCCCTTTTTAAATGTTTTTAAATGTGCTGTCTTTTGCATAAGTGTTCAATAAAGGTTGTTATTTTTTATATTTTACATCTATATGGTGGTGACTCCCACTCTGTCAGGTCTATCTTTTTTCTCCTTATTTATATGGTTCAGTTGTTATAGACCTGGGTTGAGTCCCACTGATCGTGGTGCCCCCACTGCTTTGTCTGATGCCCATCTTCTGACATCATTTGGTGTCAGGCTGGCTGCGCCTGTGCGGCCGCGCTGGCCGAGAGCCCGCCTCGCAGTGTCGTCTAATGTAATCCCACCGCGGGCCTGGGATCCGTGGCCATGCGCACTGCATATCCTCGCCTCTCACTCCCCTCCCTACGGCTTCTTAAGACTGTGCGGTGTCACGGCCGTGGCATGCTATTAGGGACCAGCTGACACCGCACAGTCTGAAGAAGCCGTAGGGAGATGAGTGAGAGGTGGAGGTTCAGATATGCACTGCGCATGTCCATGGATCTCAGGCCCCCAGTGGGATGAAATCAGAAGACACTGCGAGGTGGGCTCTCGGCCAGCGCGGCCGCACAGGCGCAGCCATCCTGACACCAAATGATGTCAGAAGACGGGCAGCGCTAAGTGTGCCTGCCCAAGGGATAACATAACAGCGCAGGCTCCGGGACGGAATCAAACAACGCTGAGGAGCCGGGGAACGGCGCCAAGGGGGTAGGAATGACGGCTGTGCTGCGTCATATTACGAAGGAAAGTCCTACCTCCGGGACGGTTTTACGGTATCAGTGGACACATTTTGTAAGTGTTAAGTTCTGCGTGTGCAAGGAGCTAAACAAAAATAGCTACCTTTTCCTTGTGCAGCATTACTGCTGTACAAGGTGGCTCTTTCAGTAACAAACGCCTTGGGGGGGGGGGGGACAGGTTCCCTTACATTTCAGTTTTTGTGTCAGCATGGCGTTCGCAGGACACATTGCCGGCTACACAGCTGGGGATCAGCTGACGTTACTGAAACCCAATAACACTGGGTCGTATGTTTTGACTGTGCAGACGGCACTTCTGAGCCTCAACTGGCGGTGTTGGAGCCCAGGAATTTAAGTTCAGGTGGTAGAAAGATGAACACAACAGGAGACCTGGATACTGTAGACAGTCACCTAATTATTTAATCAGGAAGAGGAGTGGCAAATTCCTGCGAGATCCAGGCCTTGTTCATTTTCAGGAAAGTAAGCCGGTCAACGTTATCGGAGGATAGTCGCATGCGACGGTCAGTTAGTACACCACCTGCAGCACTAAAGACACGTTCCGATAATACACTGGCCGCAGGGCAAGACAGCACCTCCAATGCATACTGGCTTAGCTCTGGCCATGTATCCAGCTTTGAGACCCAAAACTTGAAAGGGGAAGAGCCGTCTGGGAGTACAGCAAGAGGGCAAGACATGTAGTCTGTCACCATCTGACGGAACCGTTGCCTCCTGCTGACTGGAGCCGTCTGTGATGGTGTAGACTTTTGTGGCGGGCACAGAAAACTGTGCCACAGTTGGGCCATACTGGTCTTGCCTTGGGCAGAGGCACTGCTTCTGCTCCCTCTTTGTGCAGAGCCTCCACCACTGCCTGGACGCACTGAGCTGCTTTGGAATGCACTAGCAGCACTTCTCTCACTTGGAATGGAGAAGATGATGGAATTCACCAGTGTGTCTTGGTACTCCCGCATTTTTCGCTCCCGGTTCAACGGTGTGATGAGGCTTTCTAAGTTGTCCCGGTAGCGAGGATCGAGGAGGGTGAACACCCAATAATCAGACATTTTGAGAATGTGGGCGATGCAGCGGTCGTTTCTCAGGCACTGCAGCATGTAATCCACCATGTGCTGCAGACTGCCAACTGCCCAAGAAATGCTGTCCCCTGCTGGAGGCGTGATCTCTGCCCGCTCGTCATCACCCCACCCTCGCTGTACACACTGACTACTGGATAATTGTGTAACTCCCTCCTCTGGACGGATGTCTTCCTCCTCCATTGACTCCTCCTCATCCTCCTCACAAACTGTCCCCTGCCTACGCATTTGTGAGGAACCACGTGGCGCTGACTGTCCAGAAGATGATGGAAATGCTGAATCCTCATCCTCCACCTCTTCCACAACATCATCCCTTAGCGCTTGCAGTGATTTTTCAAGCAGGCAGATAAGGGGGACAGTCATGCTGACTAGTGCATCATCTGCACTCGCCATCCGCGTGGAATAATCGAAGGGACGCAAAACCTGGCAGACGTCATTCATAGTGGCCCACTCTGTGGTTGTGAAGTCTGTACGGCGCTGACTGCGACTTCTTTGCGCCTGAAGCAGCTGGTACTCCATTACAGCTTGCTGCTGCTCACACAACCGCTCCAACATATGTAACGTGGAATTCAACCTGGTAGGTAGGTCACATATGATGCGATGTTCCGGCAGGCGGTGTCGGCGCTGCAGAGCCGCAATGCGCGCTTTTGCCGTGCTGGAACGCCGCAAGTGAGCACACTCTAGGCGGACCTTGTGCAGCAGTGCATCAAGATCCGGATAGTCCCTCAGAAAACTCTGCACGACCAAATTGAGCACATGTGCCAGACATGGGATGTGAGTGAGGTTGCCGAGGCCCAGAGCTGCCACCAGATTTCGGCCATTATCACACACTACCATGCCTGGCTGGAGATTCGCTGGCACAAACCACACATCGCTCTCCTGCTTGATGGCATTCCAGAGCTCCTGCGCTGTGTGGCTTCGATTCCCCAAAGAAATTAATTTCAAGACGGCCTGTTGACGTTTGGCCACGGCTGTGCTCATGTCGGTCGTAACAGGTACACGTTCATCACGGGTCCATGTGGAGGTGGACTGTGACGGCTCCTGCAGCGATGATTCTGAGGAACTGGTGTAGGAGGAGGAGTCAATGCGTACAGAATGGATTCCTGCAATCCTTGGAGTGGGCAGGACACGTCCTGCGCCACTCACACGGTCTGTACCCGGCTCAACGACATTAACCCAATGGGCAGTGAGGGAAAGGTATCGCCCCTGTCCATGTTGACTGGTCCAAGCATCGGTGGTGAGGTGGACCTTGCCACTGACGGCGTTCAGTAGCGCGTGTTTTATGTGTCCCTCCACATGCTTGTGCAGGGCAGGGACGGCTTGCCTGCTGAAGTAAAAGCGGCTGGGCACATTGTACTGTGGGACTGCCAATTACATCAAGTCACGGAAGCTGTCAGTCTCCACCAGCCTGAATGACAGCATTTCCAGTGACTGAAGTTTGGCAATGCCTGCAGTCAGAGCCTGTGCTCGTGGGTGGTTTGACGAGAAAGGCCGCCTTTTCTCCCATGCCTGTACTACCGATGGCTGTAGACTGGGCTGGGAGTGTGTGGATGACTGGGAAAGTGGTGCTGCGGGTGGAATTACAGCGGGTCTCTGGACAACAGGGCCAGAGGTTCTTCCACGGCGATCCTGGGAGGAAGCCGAACCAGCTGCGTGTGAGCTGGAGGAAGAGGCAACACGAGCTGAAGAGGTGGTAGCTGCCGCTGTTGGTTGGCCTAGCTCTTCAGTGTGTTTTTCTAACAACGCCGCGTGCCTGTTGCGCACATGTTTCCACATGTTGGAGGTATTGAGGCTGCTGACATTTCGACCTCTTTTGACTTTCTGATGACACACCTTGCATTTGACATAGCAAATGTCAGCTGCAACTGTGTCAAAAAAGGCCCAGGCACTGCAAGTCTTGGGAGCGCCCTTTTTGGCTTTTGGAAGAGACATGCTCCTAACGGGTGCCAAAGCGGAGGCTGCAGGATCCGCAGTCTTCCCCCTCCCTCTCCCTCTTTGGGCCGTACGGGGAATCTCTTCCTCAGAGCTGCTCCCACCACCTTCCTGTCCCTCACGCCAAGATGGGTCAAGGACCTCATCATCTACACTACCCTCTGCCCCCAACTGCTCCTCCTGGGTAGTCTCAGCAGCAGAGCACGCACCAGTAAGTGGCACCTGAGTGTCATCATCAGCGGATGCGGCCTGCGATGTGGTGACCGGAGCCACTGGCCCACCCGCCTCTTCAGAGTCAGAGAGAAAAAGCTGTTGGGCATCACTGCACCCTGCCTCTTCTTCCATTTCTACAATGCTGCTTGGCTGGCCCCCTGTTTCCGAGCCAAGGGATTCAGAGAACAGAAGTAGAGACGGCTCCTGTCCTGGGCTCTCTGTCTGCCTGGGCAATTTGGCAGGTGGTGAAGAGACAGATGGCTGCTCTCCAGTGCTCTGTGTCTGAGAGGATGTGGCACTAATTGAAGTCGATGCATTAGCTGCCATCCATCCGACAACGGCTTCAATTTGGTCTTCACGCAGCAGCGGTGTACAGCGCTCTGCGACAAAGCTGCACATGAATGACTGTTCCCTTGTGAAAGTGGGTGCTGATGAGTCACCGGTGCCCGCAGCGGGCACAGAATCCCCACGTCCCCTCCCTGCTCCACGCCCACGCCCACGTGCCTTGCTCACTGCCTTCTTCATCTTGGGTGACTGATAAAGATAAGCAGAAAAGTACTAACGGCTTTGTGTGCTTATTCCTGAACAACTCCTCCTAACAGGTATAAGAAACACTAATTTTCTAAAGTGTGGACTAGACTTTAATATGAGCTAATGTGGCCTACAGAAATGTAAAGTGGTGTCACTGGTGTGTTTGGTGAACTTTATTATTTATTTATGTTTTGGGGGCTGAACTGACAACAGAGAGAGCTGCAGTCACACGGAGACCGTGCAGACAGCCGTAAACGGCGCTGCAAGGCCCAAAAACCCTCCTCTACGTTATCCTATGTAGTGTTTTTCCACAAGTTAGCTGGAGACGGGTGGAAAGACACTAATAGGAATTTTTTGAAAAAATGTGCAGCAGCCTGCACTACTTACCGCAAAATCAATTTTCATTTTGTTTTATGACGCAGTGAAGAACCCTGAGCTGGAGACAACCAGGCTATGGCTGCTCACAGACTACAGGGCGAGCTGCAGTCACACGGAGACCGTGCAGACAGCCGTAAACGGCGCTGCAAGGCCCAAAAACCCTCCTCTACGTCATCCTATGTAGTGTTTTTCCACAAATTAGCTGGAGACGGGTGGAAAGACACTAATAGGAATTTTTTGAAAAAATGTGCAGCAGCCTGCACTACTTAAAACAAAATGAAAATTGATTTTGCGGTATGACGCAATGAACAACCCTGAGCTGGAGACAACCAGGCTATGGCTGCTCACAGACTACAGGGCGAGCTGCAGTCACACGGAGACCGTGCAGACAGCCGTAAACGGCGCTGCAAGGCCCAAAAACCCTCCTCTACGTTATCCTATGTAGTGTTTTTCCACAAATTAGCTGGAGACGGGTGGAAAGACACTAATAGGATTTTTTGTTAAAACTTAGCAGCAGACTACACTACTTGGAAAAAAAAAAAAAAAAAGAACAGTATGAGGCAATGAACCACCCTCCCTGAACTGAATACAACCAGCTATGGATGGCCTATGTGGCTGCACTCAGACTAGAGAGTGGGCTGCACTCACACACACACACACACACACACACAGACCTTGCAGATCGCTGTGAAAACAGCGCTACAAGGCAAAAGCAAGGTGAATAGTAGGTGAACACAGCGGTTGCTAAATTAGCCTTTGGAAAGCACAAAGAAGCAAACCGCTATCTCTAAACTGGCCCTCAGTCAGCAAACAGCGTCCTGTCACTAACTGAATTCACAGCAGTGATCGCAAAATGGCGCCAGCGACTTTTAAACTGCATCATGACATCATTTCAGCAGCCAATCACAGCCATGCCAGTAGTTTCATGCCCTCCATGCTGAACAGGATGTGCCCACACTTGAAATCATTCTCATTGGCTGAATTTGTGCATTTTGAATCTGGGAACTTCCGATTCCGGTATCCGATACGCGGCAAGTATCGGAATCCCGGTATCGGAATTCCGATACCGCAAGTATCGGCCGATACCCGATACTTGCGGTATCGGAATGCTCAACACTAGTACTGACCCGAAGAATAAAACTGCTTTATCAATTCTACCAAACGTGGAACGGTATAACCCCCCCCCCCCCAGAAGAAATTCATGAATAGCAGGTTTTTGGTCATTCTGCCTCACAAAAATCGGAATAAAAAGCGATAAAAAAAGTCACATGTCCGAAAATGGTACCAATAAAAACGTCAACTCGTCCTGCAAAAAACAAGACCTCACATGACTCTGTGGAAAAATGGAAAAAATGGAAAAATGGAAAAATTATAGCTCTCAAAATGTGGATAAGCAAAAACTATTTTTTGCAATAATATCTGCTAAAAAACCTGCTATAAAAGTAAATCAAACCCCCCTTCATCACCCTCTTAGTTAGGGAAAAATAATAAAATTTAAAAAATGTATTTATTTCCATTTTCCCATTAGGGTTAGGGTTGTGGCTAAAGTTAGGGTTAGGGCTACAGTTAGGGTTGGGGCTAAAGTTAGGGTTAGGGTTGAGGCTAAAGTTAGGATTAGAGTTGGGGCTAAAGTTAGGGTTAGGGTTGGGGCTAAAATTTGGGTTAGGGTTTGGGCTAAAGTTAGGGTTAGGGCTACAGTTAGGGTTAGGGCTACAGTTAGGGTTGGGGCTACAGTTAGGGTTAGGGATACAGTTAGGGTTAGGGTTGGGGCTAAAGTTAGGGTTAGAGTTGGGGCTAAAGTTAGGGTTAGGGTGGGGGCTAAAGTTAGGGTTAGGGTTGGGGCTAAAGTTAGTGGTGTGGATAGGGTTGAGATTAGGGTTAGTGGTGTGTTAGGGTTAGGGGTGTGCTGGGGTTAGGGTGTGAAAGAAAGGAAGGGAATATCCAGCACATCCATCCAGTGTAAGTAAAATATCCAAAATTTATTAGAACATTTTAAAAAAGGATTAAGAGAAGAGAGAGAGAGGCCCTCTCTGCCTGACGTGTTTCTGGCGCACCACGGCGCCCTTAGTCATAGGAACTATCTATGTCTATCTGTCAGTTCAATTACAATTGGCATTGCGTGAAGCCTTTTGGATTCTGACTTTAGACACTAAACATCCACATGGTATGAATTACAGGAATGATCTTTTTTATATATATTGAACTGACAGATAGACTTTGCGGCAATTTAAAGTATACATCCATGTAATTTCAATATGTTTGCGATAAAGAAAAAAACTTTTTGTCGTGTGTTTAGCTGCAGCTTTCCTCAATGTAATTGATTGCCATGTCTGTGATTGGTTCCTTGTTATATATAAATGTTATATATAAACCTGTTCATCTGTATGGTATTAGTTCCTATGACTAAGGGTGCCCTGGTGCGCCAGAAACGCGTCAGGCAGAGAGGACCTCTCTATCTCTTCTTTTAATCCTTTTTTTAAATGTTCTAATAAATTTTGGATATTTTACTTACACTGGATGGATATGCTGGATATTCCCTTCCTTTCTATCTACTTCAGCTGAAATCACCAGCAGGTACGGCACCCACCAGCTACATTTATTTGCAATGGCTTACAGATGCATGTCTCGGCGTGTCAAGCTCCAACCCTTCCCTCTCCCCCCTCCTTACTTTCTTGAATGTCTATGGGGTTAGGGTGTGGTTGGGATTAGGGTTAGGGGTATGTTCAGGTTAGGGGTGTGGTTAGGGTTATGGTTAGGGTTGGGATTAGGGTTAGGGGTGTGTTTGGGTTAGAGTTTCAGATAGAATTGGGGAGCTTCCACTGTTTAGGCACATCAGGGGCTCTCCAAACGCGACATGGCGTCCGATCTCAATTCCAGCCAATTCTGCATTGAAAAAGTAAAATAGTGCTCCTTCCCTTCCAAGCTCTTCCATGCGCCCGAACAGGGGTTTACCTCAACATATGGAGTATCAGCATACTCAGTACAAATTGGGCAACAGCTTTTGGGGTCCAATTTCTCCTGTTACCCTTGGGAAAATACATAACCGGGGGCTAAAAAATAATTTTTGTGGAAAAAAATATTTTTTATTTTCATAGTTCTGCGTTATAAACTGTAGTGAAACACTTTTTGGTTCAAAGTTCTCACAACACATCTAGATAAGTTCCTTGGGGGCTCTTCTTTCCAAAATGGTGTCACTTGTGGGGGTTTCAATGTTTAGGCACATCAGGGCCTCTTCAAACGCGACATGGTGTCCTTTCTCAATTCCAGTGAATTTTGCATTGAAAAGTCAAACGGCGCTCCTTCCCTTCCGAGCTCTGCTATGTGCTCAAACAGTGATTTACCCCAACATATGGAGTATCAGCGTACTCAGGACAAATTGAACAACACCCTTTGGGGTCCAATTTCTTCTGTTACCCTTGGGAAAATAAAAAATTGGAGGCGAAAAAAATCATTTTTGTGAAGAAATATGATTTTTTATTTTTACGGCTCAACATTATAAACTTCTGTGAAGCACTTGGTGGGTCAAAGTGCTCACCACACATCTAGATAAGTTGCATAGCGGGTCTATTTTCCAAAATGGTGTCACTTGTGAGGGGTTTCAATGTTTAGGCACATCAGGGGCTCTCCAAATGAGACACAGCGTGCCATCTCAATTCCAGTCAATTTTACATTGAAAAGTCAAACGGCGCTCCTTTCCTTCCGAGCTCTGCCATGCACCCAGACAGTGGTTTACCCCCACATATGGGGTATCAGCATACTCAGGACAAATTGTACAACAACTTTTGGGGTCCAATTTCTCCTTTTACCCTTGGTAAAATAAAACAAATTGGAGCTGAATTAAATTTTTTGTGAAAAAATGTTAAATGTTAATTTTTTAAAAACATTCCAAAAATTCCAGTGAAACACCTGAAGGGTTCATAAACTTCTTAAATGTGGTTTTGAGCACCTTGAGGGGTGCATTTTTTAGAATGGTGTCACACTTGGGTATTTTCTATCATATAGACCCCTCAAAGTGACTTCAAATGTGATGTGGTCCCTAAAAAAAAATGCTGGTCAACTTTTAACCCTTATAACTCCCTAACAAAAAAAATGTTGGTTCCAAAATTGTGCTGATGTAAAGTAGACATGTGGAAAATGTTACTAAGTATTTTGTGTGACATACCTCTGTGATTTAAGGGCATAAAAATTCAAAGTTGGAAAATTGTGAAATTTTCTAAATTTTCACCAAATTTCAGTTTTTTTCACAAATAAACGCAGGTAATATCAAAGAAATGTTACAACTATCATGAAGTACAATATGTCTTGAGAAAACATTGTCAGATTCATCAGGATCCGTTAAAGCGTTCCAGAGTTATAGCCTCATAAAGGGACAGTGGTCAGAAATGTAAAAATTGGCCCGGTCATTAACGTGCAAACCACCCTTGGGGGTTAAGGGGTTAAGGGTGTCAACAATTTTGTCCTGCCCATTTTGGGGGTTTTGTGTGAAATTATGTCCAATTTAACTTTTTTTTCTCATTTTTTTTCTGCTATTCCAATACACACAAAGGAAATAAACATGCGTATAACAAAATATATGTAACTGAATCATTTTGTGGGAAAAATACTTTAGTTTCTGGAACAATTTCAAGGGTGCAACACTTTTGGCAATGACTGTATGAGGTAAAGTACAAGAAATGTGTTATTTTGAGGACACCTCTATGCCAATATTCACTAAAGTAAGGAACATGGTGTGCAAAAAATGTATTATGTCTTTTCAGACAATACTATAACAGTATGAAATTATGATAAATCTCTCTCTATATGAATGTGCAGCACAGACACTCATAAAGTCATCATGAGATGTAGTTTAAATTAGAGTTGTAAATGCAAAATACAATCATTTAGTGAAATAATATAAAAAAAAAGGAAAATGAAGAAAAGAGGCCAATTAACAAATTGAGGGTGAATTTACCATAGCATGAGCTTTTCTTACTTTCAAAGGTTCTTTTTCAGCAGCCACAGGGAGGCCTCGCTGTGTTTAGCAGGGAAACCCCTAAAAAAAATCTAAATATTTTCCAGTTTCCATTTCAGTGTGGTGGAAAATCAGACGTCAGGAGATGACAGTCTGGTGTGCTACTATCCCTATGCTAGCAACAGTCTGGGAGTGATTTGTCCTGGTAGACAACACTACGCTGTCTGCTGACTACACAGAGACTTGTACAGCACCACAGGTTAGAAATAACTCGGTAGTAACATCACTGGGGCTATTGTGTAAAAGGTCAAGAGACAAAATCGGATTCCAGACTAAATACCAAATTACAGCAACATTGTTTTTACTGGGATATTCCTTTTACTTTCCTGTCTGTTCATCTCACTTTCCTGTCTCGCCTGAGCTCTCCAGCCTGGAGATTCTTACCATTGAGTCACTGTACATGAATCATAACATAACCCGTCAATCACCCCTCACTAACAACCAGATATTATATGCAGTAATTGATTAGTGTACTGTATTCTATAGTAGATAAAAAAACCATTTATTGAATAGAATATTACTGATATCAATAGGAACTATTACATGAAGAAAACCTCTTTCCATATACTCCATTAGTCTATAAATGGAGGGAAGCCAGCAGAAAGCCGCTAACAAAGATTTTTTTTTTGTTGTATTACATGGCTGGCTAGTCATTTGTTTGTTCACAGAAACACAACTGGCTCAAGGACTTTGATGCAAGTCAGTGACGGATATACCATTGGTGCAACCTGTGCAGCTGCGTAGAAGCCAAAGGGGTAAGGGAGCACTTTTTCCCTCCAGAGCAGGTGGGATTGTGCATTCAGATGAGCTATTGGACTGCAAATGGTCCATAAATTGTTCTGACGCAGGGGTTCTTTGTTGTTTATGTCGGCTCGTGATGAAAGTTGTGGTTTTCTTAGTTAAACCACTATGCTAGAGACTCCTAAACCCAATAAACCAGGTAAATAGTGATGAGTGAGTATACTCGTTGCTCAGGTTTCCCCGAGCATGCTCGGATGGTCGCCAAGTATTTTGGCATACTCGGAGATTTAGTTTTTGTTGCCTCAGCTGCATGATTTGTGACTGCTAGACAGGCTGAGTACATGTGGGAATTCCCTAACAAACAGGCAACCCCCACATGTATTCAGACTGTCAAGCAATCGCAAATCATGCAGCTGCGGTGTAAATCTCTGGGAAAACCCGAGCAATAAGTATACTTGCTCATCACTACAGGTAAACAGTTGGCAAAAAACTGTATATTGAGCAGATCCAGCGATTTTGATGGGAACCACCTAACACGAAATATGTACAGCATGGGGCCTCTCAACTACTGGATTTCAATTGCTTGATCCTTTTGGTTTGGGAGAGAAGTGATGTGTCTGCCAATGGCTATTTTATCCAACTGATAGCACATGTACACCTATGCCCATCCATAAACTATACTTTTGAATAGTCGAGAATGCGTGTGTATGAGGGTTATGGAGCGTAATCTGTTGGCCAACAGCTATCTAATATTTATGGCCACCCAAACACTCATTCAATTGACAGGTATAGGCAGATCAGTCAAGTGTGTATTATTATTTCAATATGAATATGAACTACTGCCCAATCCTTCTAGCTCTGCTTGAATTCCTAAGGAACTTCAAATTGAGTATGTTCTGCATGAATCTGACAGAAATATAAGTATGGCTTGGTCTATTACATGTTAATTCTCCACTTGAAGCATTGCTCCTGAGGGAGTATTGCACTATACACACAGCTCCTGATGGAACCTGTATGGCAGCATGAAAAATTAGTACAGCTCTATTCATTTCGTTTGTACAGCCCAATATAAAAGTACAGCTTATTTCAAGTAAAACATAAGTTTTAGCTCATGATATTTTTCTCTTGCCCATTTTATTTTACCTCTAAGCAATCTGTAGTACCTGGCAAAATAGGATCGTTCTCATGTTTCATATTTTCAGAATTTTAAGGTTGAAAGAAGACACAAGTTCATTGAGTTCAACCTGTAGCCTAATATAGTCCATAGGAAGATAAAAACCCCATGATGCGGACGCTAATTGCCCCATATTAGGAGAAAAAAATCCTTCCCAGTTGCACACATGAGAATCAAACTAGTTCCATGAATCCATGTTCTATCACAAAATCTAGTACCAATAACCTGTAATAATTTATTTTTCAAGAATGGCATCCAGGCCCTGATTGAACTATTTTAATTAATCAAATATTACAATATCATGGGGCAGAGAGTTCTATAATCCCACTGCTTGAATACTAAAAAATTACAGCCTATGATGATGATTAATCCTAGACATTGAGGATGCCCACTTGTCATCATTGCATACCTAAGTGTAAAAAAGATCCCTCTATATTAATTCAAAACACTCTTTTTCAGTGATTACTTTGTACCTCTATTCATACTGCACCCACACACACAAATGATACACCATTTGAAAGTTAAACTTGCCCCCTTCAGCTAGAAAATAGCCAACCAAACCACACATCCACAATGTCATCATAAAATACACTTTAAACATTAATTTTCATAAACCTGCAGTAAGGAAAAATGACCTTCAGGTGGCACCACACTACCCCAAAGCACACTAATACAAAGCTGAAACAAATCCTAGCATTTGCCTTGGGGGCTTTCCAGCTTGCCAAACTTCTTAGGGTATGTGTCCACGTTCAGGAAACGCTGCGTTTTTGACGCAGCGTTGAGCTGCAGCGTCAAAAACGCAGCATCCAGATGTTACAGCATAGTGGAGGGGATTTAATGAAATCCCGTCTCCACTGTGCATTAAAAAACACACATGCAGTGCGTTTTTTCAGAACGCAGCATGTTGCTACAATGAGCAAAACACGCAGGAACACTGCCGGTGACCTCAGGTGCATTTTTGGTCAGGATTTTACCTGCATAAAATCCTGACCAAAGCCTGAAGCAAACCTGACCGTGGACACATACCCTAAGGGTATGTTTCCACGTTCAGGAAACGCTGCGTTTTTGACGCTGCGTTTTTCTGCTGCGTCAAAAACGCAGCGTCCAGATGTTACAGCATAGTGGATGGGATTTTATGAAATCCAGACTCCACTATGCGTTTAAAAACGCATGCGTTTTTGCCGCGAAAACGCATGCGTTGTGCGTTTTTTCAAAACGCTGCATGTTGCTACTATGAGCAAAACACGCAGGTACACCACAGGTGACCTGCCAGTGACCTCAGGTGCAGTTTTGGTCAGGATTTTACTTGCATAAAATCCTGACCAAAGACTGATGCAATCCTGAACGTGGAAACATACCCTAAGGGTATGTATCCACGTTCAGGATTGCATCAGGATTTGGTCAGGATTTTCCATCAGTATTTGTAAGCCAAAACCAGGAGTGGAACAATTAGAGGAAAAGTATATTAGAAACACATGCACCACTTCTGCATTTATCACCCACTCCTGGTTTTGGCTTACAAATACTGATGGAAAATCCTGACCAAATCCTGATACAATCCTGAACGTGGACACATACCCTAACCCAGCTGATTTCAGGCAGTTACATATAAAATATTTGCTGCATATGTGGAAGTAGAATAACAGTAAAACTTTACCTGTTTAAGACTTCAGCTTTAAAACTGAAGATAAAAATGAATGCAGCCTAAAAGGGACCGGACAAGTTCTGAACCATCAGATTTTCCATATTATTGGACAGTCATTGAAAAGTCTATCTTCCTTCTAAGGTTGCAGCTTATTGGTAACCTGGAGTCACCTCTGGTTCCAAGTAAAAAACTGCAACGTTGACATAACTCAGACAGTACATTGTTTCCCGATGGGAGAGATTGGTGGAAACAACCTTGCAAAAATTAAAAAAAAAAAAAAAAATCCAACCGTAGGGAAAAAAAAGGTAAAATAATCTGCAGATAATACTTTTTCTTTTAAAGGGATATTCCCAATTATTATACAATGGTGTAAATGCGCTCAGTTATGGGGTCAATTCTCCTTCATTATTTTTTACTGTCAAAGTGGCACTGCTGCACAGGTAGCTGCTCCGTTCACATACATAGGGCTGTGTTGCACTTCCCTACACTGCAGATAGATGGCAGTGCTGCTGTGGAGGGGAAACAAATGCTGCTGCCCCTGTTCTTTTGCAAGGTCCTGACACTCAGACCCCTTCTGATCAGTAAGTAAAATACCATTATGTTTAATGTTGGGGGATCTCCTTTAGGCTGGAGTCACACACAACGTATAAAAAAATCGGTCTGTTTTACACAGATGAGAATCGCAGAAATGTTCCCTGAACAGTGATCTGTATGTCATCTGTGTGCAGTGCGAGGATGCGATTTTCTTGCATGTAAGCATCCGTGTGACATCCGTATGGCGAGATTTTCTCGCCGGCAAAATGGACATATAAAGGATCTATGGGCTCAAATATTCATGAAAACATATACCATATTTTCTAGTGTATAAGACGACTGGGCATATAAGACGACCCCCAACAATATGGAGTTTGGGATATACTCGCCGTGTAAAACGGGGGTCATCTTATACGCCCAGACATCTTATACGGCGTGTGCGGTGCGGATGGTTCCCAGGGTCTGGAGGAGAGGAGACTCTTCTTCAGGCCCTGGGATCCATATTCATGTAAAAAATAGAATAAAAATAAAAAATATGGGATGTACTTACCCGGTCACGCAACCGCGTCGTCATCGAAGGTCCTTTGCTCAATGCATCCTTAGGAACAGAGGCCGCCGCTTGCACCGCTGAGAGCCGCGGGCCGTCGGAGGGTAAGTATATCCCATATTTTTTTTTTTTTTACATGAATATGGATCCCTGAGAACCATACAGGACCGCTCCCTGCACATGCCGTACCTGGCGTATAAGACGACCCCCGACTTTTGAGATGATTTTCAGGGGTTAAAAAGTCATCTTATATGCCGGAAAATACGGTATATATGTCAGTGACACACATACCTCTCTGTGTTCATCATCATCTCATTAAATACATTTCCATGCAGACAAGGATGGGAATAAGGAGCCAGGCAGACAAGGATGGGAATAAGGAGCCAGGCAGACAAGGATGAGAATAAGGAGCCATACAGACAAGGATGAGAATAAGGAGCCATGCATTCAAGGATGGGAATAAGGAGCCAGGTAGACAAGGATGGGAATAAGGAGCTATGCATACAAGGATGGGAATAAGGAGCCATGCATACAAGGATGGGAATAAGGAGTCATGCATACAAGGATGGGATTAAGGAGCCATGCATACAAGGATGGGAATAAGGAGCCCATGCATACAAGGATGGGAATAAAGAGCCAGGCAGACAAGGATGGGAATAAGGAGCCAGGCATACAAGGATGGGAATAAGGAGCCCATGCATACAAGGATGGGGATAAGGAGCCATGCATACAAGGATGGGAATAAGGAGCCATGCATACAAGGATGGGAATAAGGAGCCAGGCAGACAAGGATGGGAATAAGGAGCCATGCAGACAAGGATGGGAATAAGGAGCCAGGCAGACAAGGATGGGAATAAGGAGCCATGCATACAAGGATGGGAATAAGGAGCCATGCATACAAGGATGGGAATAAGGAGCCATGCAGACAAGGATTTGAATAAGGAGCCATGCATACAAGGATGGGAATAAGGAGCCAGGCAGACAAGGATGGGAATAAGGAGCCATGCATACAAGGATGGGAATAAGGAGCCAAGCATACAAGGATGGGAATAAGGAGCCATGCATACAAGGATGGGAATAAGGAGCCATGCAGACAAGGATGAGAATAAGGAGCCCATGCATACAAGGATGGGAATAAGGAGCCATGCATAAAAGGATGGGGATAAGGAGCCATGCATACAAGGATGGGAATAAGGAGCCATGCAGACAAGGATGAGAATAAGGAGCCCATGCATACAAGGATGGGAATAAGGAGTCACGCATCATACAAGGATGGGAATAAGGAGCCATGCATACAAGGATGGGACTAAGGAGCCATGCATACAAGGATGGGAATAAGGAGCCATGCATACAAGGATGGGAATAAGGAGCCATGCATACAAGGATGGGAATAAGGAGCCATACTGACAAGGATGGGAATAAGGAGCCATGCATACAAGGATGGGACTAAGGAGCCATGCATAAAAGGATGGTAATAAGGAGCCACGCATACAAGCATGGAAATAAGGAGCCATGCAGACAAAGGATGGGAATAAGGAGCCATACTGACAAGGACGGGAATAGGGAGCCATGCATACAAGGATGGGAATAAGGAGCCATGCATAAAAGGATGGTAATAAGGAGCCATGCATACAAGCATGGAAATAAGGAGCCATGCAGACAAAGGATGGGAATAAGGAGCCATACTGACAAGGACGGGAATAGGGAGCCATGCATACAAGGATGGGAATAAGGAGCCATGCATACAAGGATGGTAATAAGGAGCCACGCATACAAGCATGGAAATAAGGAGCCATGCAGACAAAGGATGGGGATAAGGAACCATGCACACCAGAATAGGGATTAGGGGACAATTTATACCTGGCTTATACTCCCAGTTTTCCCAGTTTTTGGAGCCAAAATTAGGTGCTTCGGCTTATACTCGGGTCGCCTTATACCTGAGTATATAAGGTATCTGAGAAAAATCAACTTACTACTTTTTAACGTAATCCCCATCTGCTTCAACACACTTTTTTCCACTTCAGCTCCAGTGATTGGATGGCCTCAGAATAGAAGGAGACTTTGTTACTGCCTCCTTGACTGAATTATCATCAGGAAATTGTTTCCCTCACAGAAATTTCTTCAGGTTTGAAAATAGAAAGTAATCACTGGGAACCAGGTCTGGACTGAAGGGTGGATGGTTAAGCTCCATGAAACCAAATTCACTGATGGTAGCTTATTATTTGTGAGACTTGTGAGCTGGAGCATTGTCATGAAGCAGCAACACACCTGCTGACCCTTTCCCACAACATATCTCTGTGCCTTACACAATGCCTTTATTGCTGAAGCATAAATATCCAGTATTAGTTGCCTTATGTGTAATGAATTCTAATAATAAAATGCCTTTATATATCCCAATAAACTGTTGCCATGATCTTTCTCGTTAACGGCTGGACACAACATTTCTTCGGATTTGGTGACCCCTTGTGCTTACAATGCATAGACTCTTGGTCTCAAAATCATTTTGGTGGATCCATGTTTCATCACTTATAATAATTTGAGAATAGATGTCTCCTGGATTTTCTCTAAGCATGTCTAAATTTTCTTGGGTAAATTGCTGGCAACTTGCATTATGCTCAGCATCAACATTCTTAGCACTCATCGGGAACTGACCTTTGATATCAAAATTTCATGAATGATACTAGAAACCATGCTAACTGAAAAGCCTAATTGATGAGCTATAACACTGACTTTGACCCGACAATCTTCCAAAATCGTGGACACCATTTTATGACACATTTCCTATTTAAAATGCTTTGACAGATCACCGTGAACAGGGGTCATCTTAAAATAATTCCCTTTAAAGGATTTAAAACTTTATAGGATCTTTCTCTGAAAACATTTATGGCATATAGCAAGTGCATACAGAATTCATGCCTACGGACAGTTGTATATGCTCATGAGGTATGTCCAGCAGTTGGTTCAATTTGGACAGATGCAGTTGCAACTATCTACCATAAAGCTCCATTGTCACAAGATGTATAACCCACGTTGCAATTTCCTATACAGTTAGGTAAATGGCATGCAGAAGTTATTCATTTGGTCTCAATCTGGTGAAAAAGGATGCAAAGAAATGTTATAATTTATCCCATGAGATTTCCTGAGGATATATGCTTTGCTAAGTGTACTCTTACACTTAGCTTCAACTGTGTCCGTTTCTTGCATGGGCTCATTGAAGAGTGCAAGTGCACATGCAACAGCTTCTGCTCTATGAATACAAAACCTCTTACAGTCATACGTAAAAGTTTTGACACCGTTGGTCAAAATGTTCAAAGTTACTGTTATTGTGAACTTTTAAGTAAGTTGAAGATTAAATTAACTCTAAGGCTACGTTCACATTTGCGTTGTTGGGCGCAGCGTCGGCGACGCAACCAACAACGCATGTACACAACGTAGCGTTTTGCGACGCATGCGTTGTCATAAGATAGTAAAGATCAGGAGTTTCGGTGCAGGGAAAACGCTACAAGTAGCGTCCTCTGCGCCCTGCTTGTTTGTCAATATGACGCATGCGTCGTAAAACGCATTACAACGCATACCGGCGCATGTCCATGTGCCCCCCATGTTAAAGATAGGGGCGCATGACGCATACGTCGGTGTCATGATCTCAATGGCAAGACAACATAGCATCAGCATATATAGGAACTAGCTCTTGGAAGATGGGAACTGAGCTGACCATGAACTAAACCTAACACACAACTAGCAGTGGCCGGGTAGCATGCCTACGTTGATTCTAGATGCCCAGCACCAGCCGGAGGACTAAATAATGCTAGCAGAGGGAAATATTAGTCCTAGCTCACCTCTAGAGAAATACCCCGAAAGGAGACAGAGGCCCCCCACATGTATTGGCGGTGAATCAAGATGAAATAACAAACGTAGTATGAAAATAGGTTTAGCAAATTTGAGGTCCACTTACTACATAGCAGAAGACAGAAAGGGCACTTTCATGGTCAGCTGAAAACCCTATCAAAACACCATCCAGAAATTACTTTAAAACTCTGGCATTAACTCATAACACCAGAGTGGCAATTCCTGTTCACAAGAGCTTTCCAGACACAGTAACGAAACTACAGCTGTGAACTGGAACAAAAATGCAAAAACAAACATGGACAAGAGTCCAACTTATCTAGTAGTTGTCTAGGAGCAGGAACAAGCACAGAGAGGCTTCTGATAACATTGTTGACCGGCAAGCAACTAACAGAGCAGCAAGGTTATATAGCGACTCCCACATCTTGATGGGAACAGGTGAACAGAGAAGATGACAACACCAGTTCAATTCCACCAGTAGCCACCGGGGGAGCCCAGAATCCAAATTCACAACAGTACCCCCCCCTCAAGGAGGGGGCACCGAACCCTCACCAGAACCACCAGGGCGATCAGGATGGGCCCTATGAAAGGCACGAACCAGATCAGAGGCATGAACATCAGATGCATTCACCCAAGAATTATCCTCCTGGCCGTATCCCTTCCACTTGACCAGATACTGGAGTCTCCGTCTGGAAACACGAGAGTCTAAGATTTTCTCCACAACGTACTCCAACTCACCCTCAACCAACACCGGAGCAGGAGGCTCAACGGAAGGCACAACCGGTACCTCATACCTGCGCAATAATGACCGATGAAAAACGTTATGAATAGAAAAGGATGCAGGGAGGTCCAAACGGAAGGAAACAGGGTTAAGAATCTCCAATATCTTATACGGGCCGATGAACCGAGGCTTAAACTTAGGAGAAGAGACCCTCATAGGGACAAAACGAGAAGACAACCACACCAAATCCCCAACACAAAGCCGAGGACCAACACGACGGTGACGGTTGGCAAAAAGCTGAGTCTTCTCCTGGGACAACCTCAAATTGTCCACCACCTGCCCCCAGATCTGATGCAATCTCTCCACCACAGCATCCACTCCAGGACAATCCGAAGTTTCCACCTGACCAGAGGAAAATCGAGGATGAAACCCCGAATTACAGAAAAACGGGGACACCAAAGTGGCAGAGCTGGCCCGATTATTGAGAGCGAACTCCGCCAATGGCAAAAAAGCAACCCAATCATCCTGGTCAGCAGACACAAAACACCTCAGATATGTCTCCAGGGTCTGATTAGTCCGCTCGGTCTGGCCATTCGTCTGAGGATGGAAAGCGGACGAAAAAGATAAATCTATGCCCATCCTAGCACAGAATGCCCGCCAAAATCTAGACACGAATTGGGTCCCTCTGTCAGAAATGATATTCACAGGAATACCATGCAAACGAACAACATTTTGAAAAAACAGAGGAACCAACTCGGAAGAAGAAGGCAACTTGGGCAGAGGAACCAAATGGACCATCTTAGAGAAACGGTCACACACCACCCAGATGACAGACATCTTCTGAGAAACAGGTAGATCTGAAATAAAATCCATCGAGATGTGCGTCCAAGGCCTCTTAGGAATAGGCAAGGGCAACAATAATCCACTAGCCCGAGAGCAACAAGGCTTGGCCCGAGCACAAACGTCACAAGACTGCACAAAGCCTCGCACATCTCGTGACAGGGAAGGCCACCAGAAGGACCTTGCCACCAAATCCCTGGTACCAAAAATGCCAGGATGACCTGCCAACGCAGAAGAATGAACCTCAGAGATGACTCTACTGGTCCAATCATCAGGAACAAACAGTTTATCAGGTGGGCAACGATCCGGTCTATCCGCCTGAAACTCCTGCAAGGCCCGCCGCAGGTCTGGAGAAACGGCTGACAATACCACTCCATCCTTAAGGATACCTGTGGGCTCAGAGTTACCAGGCGAGTCAGGCTCAAAACTCCTAGAAAGGGCATCCGCCTTAACATTCTTAGAACCCGGTAGGTATGACACCACAAAATTAAACCGAGAGAAAAATAATGACCAGCGCGCCTGTCTAGGATTCAGGCGCCTGGCGGTCTCAAGATAAATCAAGTTTTTGTGGTCAGTCAATACCACCACCTGATGTCTGGCCCCCTCAAGCCAATGGCGCCACTCCTCAAAAGCCCACTTCATGGCCAAAAGCTCCCGATTCCCAACATCATAATTCCGCTCAGCGGGCGAAAATTTACGGGAAAAGAAGGCACAAGGCCTCATCACGGAGCAGTCAGAACTTTTCTGCGACAACACTGCCCCAGCTCCGATCTCAGAAGCGTCGACCTCAACCTGAAAAGGTAGAGCAACATCAGGCTGACGCAACACAGGGGCAGAGGAAAAACGGCGCTTAAGCTCCCGAAAGGCCTCCACAGCGTCAGGGGACCAATCAGCAACATCAGCACCCTTCTTAGTCAAATCGGTCAATGGCTTAGCAATATCCGAAAAACCAGCAATAAATCGACGATAAAAGTTAGCAAAGCCCAAAAATTTCTGAAGACTCTTAAGAGAAGAGGGCTGCGTCCAATCACAAATAGCTTGAACCTTGACAGGATCCATTTCAATGGAAGAGGGAGAAAAAATATATCCCAAAAAGGAAATCCTCTGTACCCCAAAAACACACTTAGAACCCTTCACACACAAAGAATTAGACCGCAAAACCTGGAAAACCCTCCTGACTTGCTGGACATGAGAGTCCCAGTCATCCGAAAAAATCAGAATATCATCCAGATACACAATCATAAATTTATCCAAATAATCGCGAAAAATATCATGCATAAAGGACTGGAAAACTGACGGAGCATTTGAAAGACCAAAAGGCATCACTAAATACTCAAAGTGGCCCTCGGGCGTATTAAAAGCGGTTTTCCACTCATCCCCCTGCCTGATTCGCACCAAATTATACGCCCCACGAAGGTCAATCTTAGAGAACCACTTGGCCCCCTTTATGCGAGCAAACAAATCAGTCAGCAACGGCAATGGGTATTGATATTTTACAGTGATTTTATTCAAAAGCCGATAATCGATACATGGTCTCAAAGAGCCGTCTTTTTTTGACACAAAGAAAAAAACGGCTCCTAAGGGAGATGACGATGGACGAATATGTCCCTTTTCCAAGGACTCCTTTATATATTCTCGCATAGCAGCATGTTCAGGCACAGACAGATTAAATAAACGACCCTTTGGGTATTTACTACCCGGGATTAAATCTATGGCACAATCGCACTCTCGGTGCGGAGGTAATGAACCAAGCTTGGATTCTTCAAAGACGTCACGATAGTCAGACAGGAACTCAGGAATTTCAGAGGGAATAGATGATGAAATGGAAACCACAGGTACATCCCCATGAGCCCCCTTACATCCCCAGCTCAACACAGACATAGCTTTCCAGTCGAGGACTGGGTTGTGAGATTGCAGCCAAGGCAATCCTAGCACCAAATCATCATGTAGATTATGCAGCACCAGAAAGCGAATAATCTCCTGGTGATCCGGATTAATACGCATAGTTACTTGTGTCCAGTATTGTGGTTTATTATTAGCCAATGGGGTGGAGTCTATCCCCTTCAGAGGAATAAGAGTCTCCAAAGGCTCTAAATCATACCCACAGCGTTTGGCAAAGGACCAATCCATAAGACTCAAAGCGGCGCCAGAGTCGACATAGGCGTCCGTGGTAATAGATGACAAAGAGCAAATCAGGGTCACAGATAGAATAAACTTAGACGGTAAGGTGCAAATGGAAACAGATTTATCAAGCTTTTTAGTGCGCTTAGAGCATGCTGATATCACATGAGTAGAATCACCACAATAGAAACACAACCCATTTTTCCGTCTAAAATTCTGCCGCTCGCTTCGGGACAGAATTCTATCACACTGCATACTCTCTGGCGACTTCTCAGTGGACACCGCCAGATGGTGCACTGGTTTGCGCTCCCGCAAACGCCTATCGATCTGAATAGCCATTGTCATGGACTCATTCAGACCCGCAGGCACAGGGAACCCCACCATAACATCCTTAATGGCATCAGAGAGACCCTCTCTGAAAGTAGCCGCCAGGGCGCACTCATTCCACTGAGTAAGCACAGACCATTTACGGAATCTTTGACAATAAATTTCCGCTTCATCTTGCCCCTGAGATAGGGACATCAAAGTTTTTTCTGCCTGAAGCTCCAAATGAGGTTCGTCATAAAGCAACCCCAAGGCCAGAAAAAACGCATCCACATTGAGCAACGCAGGATCCCCTGGTGTCAATGAAAAAGCCCAGTCTTGAGGGTCGCCCCGGAGCAAGGAAATCACAATCCTGACCTGCTGTGCAGGGTCTCCGGCAGAGCGAAATTTCAGGGGCAAAAATAATTTGCAATTATTTCGAAAATTCTGAAACCCAGATCTATTCCCCGAGAAAAATTCCGGCAAAGGAATTCTCGGCTCAGATACAGGTGCATGACAAACAAAGTCTTGCAAATTTTGTACCTTCGTGGCGAGATTATTCAAACCTGCAGTTACACTCTGAAGATCCATTACAAACAGGTGGGCACAGAGCCATTCAAAGATTAGAAGGAGAGAAAAAAAAAAAAAAAAAAAAAAAAAAATTCTCAGCAGACTTCTTATTTCTCTCCTTTCTCAGCCAAGGATTTTAACCCTTTAGTGGGCCAGTCAAACTGTCATGATCTCAATGGCAAGAGAACATAGCATCAGCATATATAGGAACTAGCTCTTGGAAGATGGGAACTGAGCTGACCATGAACTAAACCTAACACACAACTAGCAGTGGCCGGGTAGCATGCCTACGTTGATTCTAGATGCCCAGCACCAGCCAGAGGACTAAATAATGCTAGCAGAGGGAAATATTAGTCCTAGCTCACCTCTAGAGAAATACCCCGAAAGGAGACAGAGGCCCCCCACATGTATTGGCGGTGAATCAAGATGAAATAACAAACGTAGTATGAAAATAGGTTTAGCAAATTTGAGGTCCACTTACTACATAGCAGAAGACAGAAAGGGCACTTTCATGGTCAGCTGAAAACCCTATCAAAACACCATCCAGAAATTACTTTAAAACTCTGGCATTAACTCATAACACCAGAGTGGCAATTCCTGTTCACAAGAGCTTTCCAGACACAGTAACGAAACTACAGCTGTGAACTGGAACAAAAATGCAAAAACAAACATGGACAAGAGTCCAACTTATCTAGTAGTTGTCTAGGAGCAGGAACAAGCACAGAGAGGCTTCTGATAACATTGTTGACCGGCAAGCAACTAACAGAGCAGCAAGGTTATATAGCGACTCCCACATCTTGATGGGAACAGGTGAACAGAGAAGATGACAACACCAGTTCAATTCCACCAGTAGCCACCGGGGGAGCCCAGAATCCAAATTCACAACACGTCGGTATCCGTCGATGACTCTGCGCCCAACAACGCAAATGTGAACGTTACCTTAGAGGGCTAAAGTTAAAAATGACACATTTGTTTTGGATTTTGGGCAATATATATAGTCATTTTTTACATTCCATGAGCTACAAAAAGGAAAATGGGGCCATGCAAAAGTTTGGACACCCTTGAAGATTTGTGTGCTCAGAAATCTTTGTTAAAGTTTTAAGACCTTAAGACCTTAATTAGCCTATAAGGGTTATGGCATGTTCACTATGATTCTTAGGAATGACCAGGTGATGCAAATTTCCCAGCTTTATAAAAGCCCAGACTCCTTTAACCTTGTGCCAAAAACAGCAGCCATAGGTTCTTCTAAGCAGCTGCCATGAAAATGATAGACACAAAATAGGAGAATGCTATAACAAGACAGCAAAGCGTTTTCAAGTTGCCCTTTCTTCAGCGTAATTAAGAAATGGCAGTTAAAGGGACTCTGTCACCTGATTTTGGAGGGAACAATTTTCAGTCATATGGGCGGGGTTTTCGGGTGTTTGATTCACCCTTTCCTTACCTGCTGGCTGCATGCTGGCTGCAATATTGGATTGAAGTTTATTCTCTGTCCTCCGTAGTACATGCCTGCACAAAGCAATCTTGCCTAACGCAGGCATGTACTATGGAGGACAGAGAATGAACTTCAATCCAATACTGCAGCCAGCATGCAGCCAGTGGGTAAGGAAAGGGTGAATCAAACACCCGAAAACCCCGCCCATATGACTGAAAATTGTTCCCTCCGAATTCAGGTGACAGAGTCCCTTTAACAGGAACAGTGGTAGCCAAGATAAAGTCTGGAAGACCAAGCAAAATTTCAATGAGAGCTGTAGGATTGCAAGAGAGGCAAATCAGAACCTCCTCTTGACTGCAAAAGATCATCAAAAAGATTTAGTAGACTGGAGTTGGACTACAGTAATCTACTGTGTAGAGACACCTACACAAATGAAGCTTTCATGGAATAGCCATCAGAAGAAAACCTCTCCTGCATCCTCACTATAAAATTCAGCAGCAGAAGTATGCAAAAGAACATCTAAACAAGCTGATGCATTTTACAAACAAGTAATGTGGAACAATGAGATTTAATTAGAATTCTTTGGCCATAGTGATCAAAGGTATGTGTAGAGAAAAAAGGACAAAGAATTTAAGGAAAAGAACATCTTGCCAACCATTAATCATGTGGGTGGATAGTGGATACATAATTCTTTGGGGTTATCTTGCAGCTAAAGGCACAGGGAATATTTCACGGGTAGAGGGAAGAATGGATTCAATTAAATTTCAACTGATTCTTGATGCAAACATAACGCAAACTGAAGGCTTTACAATGGTCCTCACAATCCTGTCATCTGAACATCATTGAAAATGCTTGGCTAGAGCTCAAAATAGCAGTGCATGCAGGAATCTCACAGAACTGGAAGAATTTTGCATAGAGTAATAGATGAAAATCCTTCAAGCAAGAATTGATACACTCTTGGTTGGCTATAAAAAGTGTTTACAAGCTGTGATATGTGCAAAATGGGTGCTTCTAGGTACTATCTATGCAGGGTGCCCAAACTTTTACATAGGCCCATTTTCTTTGTTTGTAAAATGTAAAACAATGGCAATTTTTTATCTAAAATACAGAGGAAATGTGTCATCTTTAACTTTAGACCATTTAAAGATCATTTCATCCTCAACTTGTTTAACTGTTCCCAACATCAGTAATTTTGACATGGGGTGCCTCAACTTTAAGGATATGCCACAGTATACCCCTGGTGTAATCCAGATTAATCAAAGATTCGTGAATTTGTAAAACTAATTTTCAATTAATGCTTTAAGGCACTCTTAAATAATAGAAGAGAACCATATATAAGACACTGGAAAAAAAATCTACTGACGTCAGGATTGAACTAGCTGGCAGGGTGTTGGTGAAAACCCCAGTTGGCTGATGCTGAAGAGAGAGAAGAGAAAAACTAATAAATAAATAAATAAATATTGGCTCTGGGCCCTTTAAAAATGCAGGGACCAAGGCACTTGCATTCAGCTCTACAGTAGAGATGCACATTATAGTGGCAGGTTGGGTCAGAGAGCAGAGGAGCAGGAGTCGCACACATGGCCGAGCCACAGTTAGCATGTCTGCATGCGTGTGTGTGCTTGCCTGCGTATATATGTGTGCATGTCCGCATTTCCATGTGTGTGTATGCACTGTATGCGAGTTTGAGCATGTGTCTGTGTGCAAGGGTCTGCGCGCGAGCCTCCGTGTATATATGTGCATGTCTGCGTGCACGTCTAAGAGCAGCCAGGGAGCCCTAATATAGGGAGGACTGGAACCATGGCAAGATAGAGGGTGCAAATGAGAGGGTTAACACAAAGGTCAACAAGAGCGAGAAGTGTAATGTGGCCAGTCGGGTAAGGCCAAGGGATGTGTTTGGTTAGGGGGTTGGTGAATGTGGGGATGGGTCATAGGACCTTTAGGCCATGTTCACACGCTGCGGGTTCCTCTGCGGGTTAATCCCGCAGCGGAATTGAAAATCTGCAGGGCAAAACCGCTGTGGTTATCCCTGCAGATTTATCGCGGTTTGTTCCGCGGTTTCCGCTGCGGGATTACTGCTGTACTATTGATGCTGCATATGCAGCAATATGCAGCATCAATAGTAATGTAAAAAATAATAAAAATTGGCTATACTCACCCTCTGACGTCGCGATCTCCCCGGCGCTGCAAGCGGCTGTGCCGACAAGGACCTTCGTGACGTCACGGTCATGTGACCGCGGCGTCATCACGGTCATGTGACCGCGACGTCACCACAGGTCCTGTTCGGCACAGCAACTGAGACCGGACGGCCGCGGGCAGCGCTGAGAGGTGAGTATAGCATCATTTTTTATTTTAATTCTTTTTTTTACACTATTTTATGGTTCCCAGGGCCTGGAGGAGAGTCTCCTCTCCTCCACCCCGGGTACCACCCGCACATTATCCGCTTACTTCCCGCAACGTGGGCACAGCCCCATGCGGGAAGAAAGCGGTTCAATGCATTCCTATGGGTGCAGAATCGCTGCGATTCTGCACAAAGAAGTGACATGCTGCGGGTTGTAAACCGCTGCGTTTCTGCGCGGTTTTTCCCGCAGCATGTGCACTGCGGTTTGCGGTTTCCATAGGGTTTACATGTTAATGTAAACGCTATGGAAACTGCTGCGGACCCGCAGCATCAAAATCGCGGCGGTTCCGTGGTAAAAACCGCAGCGTGTGAACATGGCCTTATAAGGTGTGGGGGGAGCAATTTACCTCCTCTTTTTTCCAGTCAGGGAGCGTCGGCGGTCCTTGGATCAAACATTGTGCAGAAACAGCTACGTGCAGCATGCAGGGGCCCTCCTGGAGCTGCAGTAACATCTCACCCCCTACACTACCGCAACCTAACAGATAACTAAGCTTCACTCTCAGTGGCTCTTAAAATGGTTTATTTGGAATCAGAAACTCTCCCTATACACTGCTTTCACTCTCCTTACGCTCTTAGTATGCGGTTTCCGGATGTAATGTGCGTAAGATGGCGCAGGCAGGGATTAAATATCCCCTATGATGCTGTAAGGCAAGCCAATCACAGTAATGCCACACCAAAGATGACGCCGGCTGCAAATAAAGCCCCAAGCATGCTGGGCGGGTCACTCGAATATACCAAGGTGAATAGCTAATTACTCCCGAGTAACAAATAGCCCGAATACCGTACTATTCGTGCAAGTAGCGAATATTGCAGAATGTATTCGCTCACCACTAGTTGTCACATGTTGCTGCCATGTTAGTTGTTCAATGAAGCTCAGCCTGATGTTGGGCTCCTTGAAAGATATCACAACAATCAAGATGATGGGAAATTATTACAGCACTCTCACTTTGTAGTTAAAGGTGACTGTAATGTCTCTCTCTTGCACTGAACCTATGACAGGAAGCAAGTGGCGGCAGGGAGAATAAAACTTAATTTTTTCCCTGTAGTCAACGCTTTTCCATTAAGCCAGCTAACCAAGCTTTAAACCCTATTTACCTGGAGATAAATAGCATTTCTCAAGCTGACAAGTTAAAGGGACTCTGTCAGTAAAGAAAGACTGTTGATTCCCATCTGCTTGTTTTCCATCATTCTTCACCCCACTCTAATTTGATTGACAGCTCTTGCCTCATAGAAGGATTGAGATTGATGGAAATTAGGCAGGTGGGAAGGTGTATTTAAATGATTGGCCGCCGTGATGCTCCAATCGCCTGTGCTTGGTTTGAACAGTCACTCTGTGCTGACAGAGACCCTTTGAAGAGGTGTCCAACACACTTAAAGGATTTCACTCTGACTCATAACATTGCATATAATGCACCCAGCATGATATATTAGTACGTATCAGTATAAGGCTGGAATGATCCTCCTACCGAGCAGGTCCACTTTGGGATACAAGCAGTGGGCATCAAACAGTGGATATCAAAATCAGGAGACTCTTCGATAAACTTTAGGGCATTGTCACACTTTGCAACTGACCTCGTGGCTGAAACTCGGACTACACACACAAGGGCCAATGGTGGCTCAAGTGTCACTGAATCTGAAAGTCAATCACCTGTGTGAATTTGTTCTCTTGATTTCTTTTCTGTGATATTTAATCAGAAAAGGTTTTTCATCCTCTGTCATATTTCCACAATTTGTAGAAATGATTAAAAATCTGATAATCAGAACAACATACAAAAGAAAATATGAAAAATAAAGAAACTCCTTACTTCTTTAGTTTTAAAATAGAAATAATTTGTTTCTATGTTTAGCATTGTCAGTACAAAATCTGCCTCTACCTCTATTTATCTTATTATTCATCTAATTCTTAGTACTTACCACCCACATTAAGAAAGTCATGTTTTTGGTTTGTAACCAAATAGTACAAATGTGCTAAGACTATTAGAATGAAATCTAATTTTGAAATAGTTTGTAACTTGTAGAAAAGGTTACCATGCTGAGTGTTCTCCAAACCATTCAATAATACCCATTACCTCTGGCACTACAATCTTGTACTTGACAGTTGCCGAGTTACATCCATAGGAATACATTTGCATGTTTTTTTCACTTCTATGTGTGCTACAGTGCTTTTTTGCTATCTGAAGTGTCACCTCACCAGTTAAGCAATTAACTCTACCTACATACAGTCATTGCCAAAAGTGTTGGCACTATTGAAAATGGTCCAGAAAATGAAGTTTTTTTCTCCCAGAAAATTACTGCAATTGCACATGTTTTATTACACACGTTTATTTCCTTTGTGTGTATGGGAACAGCAGAAAAAAAAGACAGAAACAACAGGCAAATTGGACATCATTTTTTTATTATTATTATTATACATTTTTATAGCGCCATTTATTCCATGGCGCTTTACATGTGAAAGGGGGGCAAATATAGACAAATACAATAAACATGAGCAAAAAACAAGGCACACGTGTACAGAAGGAGGGAGAACCCTGCCCACGAGGGCTCACAGTCTGCAGGGGATGGGTGAGGATACACTAGGAAAGGGTAGAGCTGGTCGTGCGGCGGTTTAGTAGGTTGAGGATCACTGCAGGCTGTAGGCTTGACACCCAAAACCCCAAAAATGGGCTGGACAAAATTGTTGGCACCTTTCCAAAATTGTGAGTACACATCATTGATTCAAGCATGCGATGCTCTTTCAAACTCACCTGTGGCAAGTAACAGGTGTGTGCAAGATAATAATCACACCTACAACAGATAAAAGGAGAGAACTTGACTCAATATTTGCATTGTGTGTCTGTGTGTGCCACACTACGTATGGAGAACAGAGAGATAAGAAGAGAACTGTCTCAGGACTTGGGAACCAAAATTGTAGAAAAATATCAAAAATTTCAAGGTTGTTATATGCATGTTTATTTCCTTTACATGTACTGGAACAACACAAAACAAACAGAGGAAAAAAAACAAAAATTGGACATAATTTCACAAAACAAACTCAAAATGGTCTGGACAAAATTGATGGCTCCCTCAACTTAATATTTGGTTGCACACCCTTCGGAATACATAACTGCAATCTATCACTTCTTGTAACCACCAACAAGCTTCTTACACCTCTCAAATGGAATTTTGGACCACTCTTCTTTTGCAAACTGCAACAGGTCTCTCATATTTGAAGCAATTTTAAAAGGGTTGTCCACTATTGGGACAGCCCTTTCTTGATCAAAATGTTTGGCCTCAATAAAATAAGCTTCTACTCACCTCAGTGTTGGTGCTGTTCCAGTAGTGTCAGCACTTGCGATCCCGGAGCTCACGTGTGGTTATTATGACACGTGAGGCTGGCACCCAATTAGCGCTGGCCTCACTGTCTTCGTAGCTGCAGGACAGCTTGAATTTCTTTGGAACTTAATTGGGGCTGCATATCCACAATCTGAACTACCCAGTGTTGCAATCTTTCATCAATTTGTCTCTGCCGTCCAGGTAGATCAGCTACAGTTAAGTTGCAAACTTCTTGATTATGTTGCGCACTATGGACAAAAAAATATCAAGATATTTGGAGATGGACTTGTAACCTTGAGATTGTTGATATTTTTCAACAATTTTAGATCTGAAGTACTCATACAGTTCTCTTCTCCTTCCTGTTCTCCATGCTTAATGTGGCTCACACAGTCACACAATGCAAAGATGGAGTCAACTTCTCCCCTTTTTATCTGTTTTCAGGTGTGTTTTTTGTATTGCCCACACCTGTTACTTGCTACTTGTGAGTTTGAATGAGCTTCACGTGCTTTAAACAAAGTTCTTTACCCACAATTTTAGAAAGGTGGCAACAATTGTGTCCTGCTCATTTTTGGAGTTTGGGTTTTTTTTTCTATGATTATTGGAGTTTTTTCAATACACACAAAGGAAATAAAAAAGTTTATTACAAAAGAAGTGTAATTGCAATAATTCACTGGCAGGAAAACTTAATTTTTTGAAACAATATCAAGGGTGCCAACTAGAGGTAGGCAGATCCCTGGATGTTCGGGTCTGGCTGGTTTGTTCGAACAGTTAAAAAAAAGTTCTGGTTCGGGTACTAGAACAGTACCCAGACCTGACCCTGAACCCCATTCACTTGAATGAAGGGCCCGAACATCCAGTGTTTGCGATGCTGTCTTGTGCATGACAGTGCAGCAAACACTGCTGCTGATCGGCAGTAAAATCATTACCAGTCAGACAGTCGAGGTTCCCACACTGTTAAATGACAGCGTGAGCCTGCAGATGTGATTGGAGGTAAAAAGTTCACCTCCAGTCAGTGGCGTTGACTGATGGAACTACTGCTTCAATTAGCCTATGCCTGCTGCCGCTAATAACAGCGAGAGCAGGCGGCGGCTGATGGGAATTAATTTTCTACTGTTACCCATGTGAAAAAAAGGGGTGATAATGTAAAATTTTTGTTAAAAAATTTAAAATGTTCAATTTTTCCTCTCACATTCCATTAATTCTTGTGAAGCACCTGAAGGGTTAATAAACTTCTTGAATGTGTCACGAAAAAAAAACAATCTCAGTATCACTGGGATCCAATGAAGCGCTCCAGATTTATTACAGAGAGGACCCTGCTGAATATAAGATTTTAAATTGTATAGGGGAGAGAGAGAGAGGACCCACTGACAATAAGATTTTACATTCTACAGAAGCAAGAGAAGACCACACTGATCATAAGAGTTTGCATGCAATAGAAGAGAGAGAAAGGGGACCCTATTGATCATAAGAGCTTATACAAATTTTCTAGTTTGTGTAAAAATGCAAATTTCGGGAAATTTGACTCAAACTTGATCCTCTGCGGATTGGTCCGCTCATCTCTACTGTTCAGTTCAACTCTGGACAGATACACTTACACTCTGCACTTCTTAGGTAATACCTCCCAATATCCTCCAGACTTTTGTCACCAGCCTACCGATCTAAATTCTCTTGCCATAAAATTGGCTTGTGTACTCAAAGTTACACTTTCCCAGAACATATTCGCAAATGTACATGATATGTGGGATAAATATGTAAATTACTCAAAGTTGTGCGGAATTTGTGACCGGAGACTGACACTTACTGTCCAACCAGGACCCTAAGATCAATAAGAGGGGGAGTGTTTTGAGAAGGATGAGTCTAGATGGACCATCAGGTCAGGTGTCATTGATGACACAGTTCCCCAATATAAAAGTCTGGAATGACAATGCGGAAAGTCTCTTGGCACCAACAAGAGAGAGCAGCGGGACATGTACTGGGTGGGACGCCAGCACCCAAGATACCGGGATGCACTCAAAATACCAGACCAGCAGGCTGCTGTGCGCCTGCGAGTGAGATCCAGACTGCAAGATCCATGGATCAGACCATGCCGGTTAAGACCTGAGGCCCAGCCCTGTGCCAGTTAAGATCCGGAGATCAGACTTCACCAGGCAAGACCCATGCCTGGCCCTCGTCCATCTGGACCCTACAGACACACGTCGCAAGTCAAACCCCTAAAATCCAATGAGGACTCTAATCTGGAAGTGGACTTCTGTGGCAGTGACCAGGAGGCACGAGTGAACAGGGCTGTTACTATCTACACTGACGTACGATTCAGGGAACAGTCTAGGGTGCTGCAACAGATGGCGTGAGGACCTACCAGAGTGCGTAAGTCACAGAGAGCATTGATTGAGTTTGTTAAATAGGACTTGCGGCCTAGCAAGAAGAATCGGTAACCCCCGCTAGGGCCTGGAATATAAAGGGGACTGGTATAGCGAAACCCTTGTTACTATGAACATTGTTCTCATTAGAAACTCGATATACTGTATATACCATAGTGAAGTTGCCCTGCAAGAGTTAGAGTGCATTGATAACAACTTTGCTATTACTGTATATTGAATATTGTACTCTGTAAATACAATATCGTCAAGAATTACTATTTGTTTCCAATTCCCCCCTTCCCGTATTCGCACCTGGAGAATAAATAGTTACCGTAAGTCAGTTACTTCCACCTTTGTCCTTGTCCTTCTGCCTTGTCATTCACTGCATGTTGCATCTAATGACCTGCTTGCAAATATAATCTCTAAGGCGTTTTACCCCAAAACCATAGGTTTCAAGGATCTGATCCCTGGAATCCCTGCAATCATTAGAAGAATTGTACCAGGTTTAGGAACCCCATTGTATTGCTGCTTGGGGGTTTCAAGAGTGGAATCCCCAGTGATTAGACATTAATCACCTTTCTCGTGGAATTTGCAACAAACCACAAATGTTTGAAACTTTAGTCAATTTTACTCAGGACTAAGGAGAAAGACAACTATATTTTACTGCAATCGGGAAAAAACTAAAAGGATTAGAAATACTAGATCCACTTGACATAGGTCACAAGAGATTAAAAAAATCATCATAACATTGCATAAAAAGAATTATGTACAAAGTGCAGCCATTGTACACAAGTCTTGGAGATAGGAATGTGACAGTTATGCAGCGTCCACTTTACTAATTACTTCGCCAGGAAGCCTGAGATACAAGCTGATAGTGAGAAGTCTGCTTGTTGCACATCACACACAGCCATGCTCGCACTTACATAAAAGCATTTCTCTCACATGCTCGGTGAGTGTGAGACCAGCTTTACGCTAACCCTGTGTGTTAAATTGTGTCTGCAAGCATAAGAGATTCTGCAGAATGTGCTAAGATAGTTATGTGTTCTGTCTTACAATAATCTTTTGTATAATAACATCAGGATACAAATTAAAAGATTCAACCGCATCACGTTTTTTTGTCAAATCATATGTGGACATATCAGTATTTGAGCTTTATTCTAACAATGATTACTATGTGATGTAATTGAACACAAAATAAAATTGAATAAATTGTGAACATTTTCTCAACTTATATTTCATTTAATTCCATGGAAAAAGTAAGTATAATAATGTTTTTTTACAGTGCATTGCTTTAAAGAAGCACTCCTCCCATCAAAGTTATTATACTCTTAATATATTGCAATCATCATATTATATAGCACTGTGGACTTACAATTGCTCATTTTGTCTTTCTACCCAGCTAATTCTTCTCTTTTCTCTGCTCTATGTAGACCCAGGAACTCTTGTCCCTGCATGTATCATCCCCTTGATGGTATCTGAATGCTTTCCAATTTCCCCAAAGACCCATAGATTTGCATTGGCAAATTTGATCTAAGAATCTAACGAAAATCAGACAAGTATCTACGATTTTGTGAAAACTAGGGTTGAGCGAAACGGATCGGACAAATTCAAAAATCGCCAACTTTTGGCAAAGTCGGGTTTCATGAAACCCGACCCGATCCTAGTATGGGATCGGCCATGAGGTCGGCGATCTTAGCGCCAAAGTCGCGTTTCATATGACGCGTTCAGCGCCATTTCTCAGCCAATGAAGGAGGACGCAGAGTGTGGGCAGCGTGATGACATAGGTCTCGGTCCCCACCATCTTAGAGAAGGGCATGACAGTGATTGGCTTGCTTTCTGCAGCGTCACTGGGGCTATAAAGGGGTGTGCACGCCGACCGCCATCTTACTTCTGCCGATCTTAGCATAGGGAGAGGTTGCTGCAGCTTCGTCAGAAGAAGGGATATAGTTATGGAGGGAAGATTAACCCCCAAACCGCTTGTGCTGTAGCGATTTCCACTGTCCAACACCACCTTTTTTTGCAGGGATAGTGGAGGCTATATTTTTGTGCATCAGCTCTGTAGCTTATTAGGCTGCCTTATAAGGCTCCCTGATAGCTGCATTGCTGTTTGCACGCTGCTGTGCAAACCAACTGCTTTTTTAAAAGCAAAAATCCTGTTGCTCCCTTCTGCACAGTTATCTTGTTTATTTGTCCACACTTTTGTGTGCAGCAGTCCTTTTTATTGCTGCCATACTTGAGATCATTGTAGGGAGATTGAAATTGTACTACAGTCCTTGTATTTTTTCATATATCTTCCAGCCACTTTCTGCCACTTAGATTGCGTTGTTATATACACTGGGCCTGAGTTTTGGCTCAGTCTCCAAAAAAAAAGGGAGATTTAAATACTCAACAAGTTTATATACACCTTCTACCTTGTTTATTGACTTCTCCAATTCCTCAATTTGCAGCTGCTGAATGTCCACCATAGGCCATTTTTATACCTCCCTAAATGGGCTGACTCCCCCCACAGGGCCGTGGTCACCACCTGGCGCAAGCACCCGTGCGAGTGCCGTTTGCCTGGACAGGTGGGTGTGCCCACTCTTGGGCGACGGCACTGGCACAGGGTCTTTCATAGTACAATGAAGTGTCTCTGACAGTGGTGGTGCACAACCAACGTCAGACACACCGTCGTAATAGGAGGGGCCCTGTGCCAGTACCGCCACCCACGAGAGTGTTCCCCCCAGCTCGAACAGTGCTCTACCACCTGCAATACTTACCTCTCCCTGCTCCACCACTGTGTAGTCTGTGCTGTTAAATCTTTCAATGGCACTGGCAATACAAATTTGTTGAAATGATAGATGATAGTTAAAATATACAGGGGCCCTGGCCTTCATTTAGACCAGTTAATACTTTGCGCCTACTACCACTGTCTGCTACTCAGCAGAGGAGCCCACCCCTGTACCTAGCTATGCCACCTGTTTATTTATGAACAATTTTTTGGCAGACATTTAGCCCACTTTATTATTTAGGCCTACTAACAGTTTTCCTCCACTGAACAAAGCAATGCCGCCTGTTTAGTCCTGTTCCACATTTGAACTGCATTTAGCCTACTTTATTATTTGGGCCTACTAACTGTGTCTGCCACTCATTACAGTTTTCCTCCACTGAACAAAGCAATGCCACCTGTTTAGTCCTGTTACCAATTTTGAACTGCATTTAGCCTACTTTATTATTTGGGCCTATATCTGTGTTTCCTCCTCATCCTGCCTATTGCCCAGCCACTGCTAGATGAGACTGCTGGTACATTGACCTAGACCACTACATTCCCCTTGCACTCTACACAGCCAGAACCTGACCCTGCTGAAAGTCAGGTTCCCCTTCCCGCATACTATACCACCTTATACGTGGACAAAGAGGAAGGTGCAGATGAAAGTGCAGGTTCCTTCATCAGGTGGGGGGCATACTCGTTGGCGACGTCACTGGCACAGGGCCCCTCATAGTACGCAAAAGTGTCTCTGCCAGTGGGAGGCGCCACCTGCCGTCAAACACACCGCCGTACTATGAGGGGCCCTGTGCCAGTGCCAACCAGTGCCCCCCCCCTGCTTTCTCAGGATCACAGCATTTGCGAAGTTGAAATACTTACCTCTACCTGCTCCACCGCCGTGACGTATTCCGCGTTTCCTGGGCCCATGAAAATCTTGAGCCAGCCCTACCCCCCACAACTTTAGCCAAATGACCCCCAGTTTTCAATGCCTAACTATTATTATAAAGTAAATTAAGATTGACAAGCTTAAGTAATAAGAATTGATGTTTTTGGCATTAAAATGGGCACAGTAGGTGTTTTCCTGTCCTCCACACACTGCCGACTTTGATTCCCCATTGACTTGCATTGGGTTTCGTGTTTCAGTCGGCCCCCGACTTTTCGCAATAATCGGCCGATTTCACCCAACCCGACTTTTCGCGAAACCCGACTCGATCTGAAAAAAGTAAAAGTTGCTCAACTCTAGTGAAAACTATTTGGTCTGTGACAATACACGGACTGTCAACTGCTCCATAGACTATTACACTGCACGCACCGTTTCTATCGTCTAAAACCACAAGTAAACCTCATAAGAGAAAATCTGACTGAGCCCTGAACTGTAGAAGGTTCTTCACCTTAAAATAAAAAATCATGGACTCGTTACATTTTTCTATCAGACAGAGCATAAAACTACCCTATTTTTATGAATTATCCATGAACTTCTGAATGGTTGGCAACCTTGCCAAATACCCATAGCCCCAAACCTCTCGTCACATTACAAATCTAGCAGTAATTGAATAACTTTGATAGAAAGGAATATAGCATCTTAAGTATTCTTTGAAAGTAGCGGTGAACATTCCGATATAGAAACAAATTCAGTTTCTTACTTTTGCCATAAACATTAAAAGCTTGCATGTGTGTGCCAGTAGAAGGTTTAAAATGGAGCCCACCACCGTATTATTTCGTATATATTTACTTATATAGCGCCGTTATATTCTGCAGCACAGCATCATTTATCATTACTTTCCTCGTTGGGACTCACAATCCAAATTCCCTATTGATATGTATTTGCAGTATGAGAGAAAACAGGAGTACCCAGAGGAAATTCAAGAAAAAATACAGGGAGAGCATTCAAACTCCTTAATGGGATTGTGGGAAGTAAACCAATGACTCTACCATCTTACAAACTTTTAGGCATGATGCCAGATGAACCTCTCAGCTATGTTCTGACTGTCCAGGATTATGTCAGTCCTAGATAGTTCAGAACTTACCTGAGGGGTTAAAAAGGCATCATTATTTAGCTTAAAAGGAATCAGTCATCAGGTTTTGGCTGCCAAATCAGAGAGTAGCATAGTGTAGGGCCAGAAATCCTTATTACAATGATATGTCACTTACTGGGCTGCTTAGCTTAGTTTTAATAAAATTATTGTTTTATCAGCAGGAGATTATCACTAGAGGACTATGTGATTGGCCGCCAGGTAGTCCAACCCCCACCCCCATTACTGATTGGCACTTTTCTGCTTAAGCACAGTGTACTCAAAGCTGCCAATCAGTGGTGTGGGCGGGGTTATGCAGAGCTCAGCTTTCAGAGAACTGGTATATCTGCACCAGGTAAAACAGTTTTTAATGGCTGACAATCAAGGTCTTTGCACTAACATCATGCTTTTCTCAGATGGAGTAGCAAAAATCTGGTGACAGATTCCCTTTAATGCGTTTTTAGCTGTTTCGCGCTACCTATGACCATGTTTGTTGCAATGAAGCTACCACTTAGCTAAATTATTATTTTATTACTATGCCAATGCCATTATTGTGCCATGTATTTGTTATTGTTTGCCATGCCAATTTCTTACTGGCGTAATTTGCAATGCAAAAGCACTAAAAGGGTTCCCAATTATTGCAAGTCTTTAAGCGTAGGGGGCTTTTCGTACAGGCCAAAGGGACCTTTTGAGCCCCTATGATGTATAGGCTGTCGATAAATAAAGTGCTCTATAAGTATGAAGACAGCTAAAGAAATTAAATATCTATGTGAATACCTTCCCCTGAGAAATAAAATTGATTTGACTCAAAAGAGTTAAGGAGTATTATAACGTGCTTGTGTAAGGGAGGGTAAATTCACAATATATAAGTAATCAGTATACTAATAAAATGCTTATAAAGATAGTGTGTAAATAATCCTCAATCCGAGATAAAACAAACAGATGTCCTAAGTGAGTCAATCATACATAAGGACTCTGCTAACAATAGATAGGGACTGCTAGTGCCACCAGTATTACCAGTATCAAGCAATAAAAGTTCTTATAAATCTACATTCAGCCTAATACATACTGGTATAATGCCCATAATGTGTAACTTACTATAATAAATGCAGGGTTTGTGCTGCATCCCTCAACCCCCAACGCGCGTTTCGTAAGCACTTGTTCAAAGGGCATCGGGGAAGAAGGACACCAGACCTTTTAAATGTAAGCTGTGCCAATGAGCTGGATGTTGTGTCTCTCGTGTGAGGTTGGAGTTGCCGTAAGTATGACGCAGTGCGCTATGTCATGAGACCACCCTCCTGGAAATGGACTCGTCTTCTCTGGTGGATTGACTGCAAGCACCCAGGCGGCCATGGTGATGGCCGCTGAGCGTACCGGCTGGACCATAGTTACTGCTGGAGACAGACAAAGTCAGAGAGCAGTCTAGAGGGACAGGCGAGCTCACTAACCGCAATCCGACCATATGAATGGGAAGAATAGCTACTACTGGAACAATCTATCCTATGTGTAGCCATAAAAGAGGAGATAAAGAATTCTTGATTTGTTTATGAACCGCAATATGAAATTATTTGCATGAGAAAAAAGCCTAATAAATATGTGCAATAAAAATTAGCAGCTACTTAATTGATTAAATATGAAAACAGTTTGAAAAATAATGAGTGAATTCTAAAATGATTTGATAATGGTGATTATGGCTAAGTACAAATCATTAAAAAATAATAAACTACGGTAGGTTATGTGAATTAGTTAAGGAGCATGCAAGGGTAAGATGCTAAGTGATCTTAAGGTGCTTGCGTGTAAAAATGTGCATCGTATTCTAGTGAAGAAAAATATCATATACACAGAGATAAATCCCACAAGCCAATCCAAACAACAAATGGGATTGAAGGACAGCAATAAAAATTATAGATGGCGAAGAATTTTCCCCATAATATGTAAGTGTTCATGAAGTCTGTTAGACATCACATAGTTGATGGCCAGAAGGCACAAGCAGACAGAGTCGATCACTTCTCCCATGGTATTGAAGACATCAGCTGGTGCCATGAAGACATGAGAGCAAAGAATCTAACTATAAAATGACATAACAAACACAATATTATAATAATTGTAAAGAAAAATACATCTACAAGCATTCAAAAACATATTTCTCCCTGTATCAAAACACTAATCCTCCCAAAAAAAAACAAAATTAAAAACATACCGCTTTATAGAAAGGCACTAAAGCCAAAATTTTTATTAAGTCCAGTGGCCCTATGCTTCCCAACCTGTAGATCCACTTACTTTCCGTCTTTGCAAGCGTTTTGGCAAGATTCCCTCCTCTAGATCCCATGAAGACCATGTTGACTTTCAACAAACTCAAATCACTCTTGTGAGGTGAGAAGAAATGTCTAGCATTTGAAGCAATGATGGATTCTCAGCCGTCAATCCCGTCTCTATATCTCTTACATGTTCTCTTGTTCGGATTCTAAGTTCCCGAGTTGTGAGATCGACATATACCATATTTTCCGGCGTATAAGATGACTTTTTAACCCCTCAAAATCTTCTTAAAAGTCGGGGGTCGTCTTATCCGCCGGGTACAGACAAATGTGCATATGGTGGGTGGGGGGGAGTGGTCCCGATGATGAAGAGAGGGGGCGTCTCACAGGAAAGTGTGAGTGGAGTAGCCCCGTTACCTCATTGCTACAGCGTGGGGGTCTCCTCATTGCGGTAGCATAGGGTTTCTGTGCTGGGAGCGGCAGCTCCTCTTCGTGCCATGGGGGCTCTGTGCTGTGGGGCGGTGCATCTTCTTGCAGCATCGGGGCTCCTCCGGCATCTCCTCAAGGCCCGGAGACACCGGCATCTCCATTGCTGCGATGCGGTGGCCTCCGGGAAAATGGTCGCTGAGGGCGGCGCATGCTCAGATTCAGATCTCGTCCTGATATCTCGGGAGACGAGATCTGAATCTGAGCATGCGCCGCCCCCAGCGGCCATTTTCCCGGAGGCCACCGCATCGCAGCAATGGAGCTGCCGGTGCCTCCGGGCCTTGAGGAGATGCCAGAGGAGTCCCGACGCTGCAAGAAGATGCACCGCCCCACGGCACGAAGAGGAGCTGCCACTCCCAGCACAGAAACCCTATGCTACCGCAATGAGGAGCCGCCGCTCCCCAGCACAGAGACCCCCATGCTGCCGCAATGACGTAATAGGGGGCTACTCCACTCACACTTTCCTGTGAGACGCTGTTGTGAATTTACCTTTTGGCTCCCTCTAGTGGTTACTAGTGATTTTACTCTGGGTATGTCATTCATCCCTTGTATGCTCACCTGGGTCGTTAGGTCAGGGGTGTTGCTATATAAGCTCCCTGGACCTTCAGTTCAATGCCTGGCAACGTTGTAATCAGAGCTAATCTGTTGTGCTCTTGTCTTCTGATCCTGGTTCCTGCTAAATTAAGCTAAGTCTGCTTTCTTGCTTTTTGCTATTTGTTTTTGTTTGCATTTTTGTCCAGCTTGTACATAATCTGTATCCTAACCTTGCTGGAAGCTCTAGGGAGGCTGGAGTTCTCCCCCCGGGCCGTTAGACGGTTCGGGGGTTCTTGTATCTCCAGTGTGGAATTTTGTTAGGGTTTTTGTTGACCATATAAGTTATCTTACTACATTCTGCTATTAGTAAGTGGGCCTCTCTTTGCTGAACCTAGTTCATCTCTGTGTTTGTCATTTCCTCTTACCTCACCGTTATTATTTGTGGGGGGCTTGTATCCGACTTTTGGGGTCTATTCTCTGGAGGCAAGAGAGGTCTTTGTTTTCCTCTTCTGGGGGTAGTTAGTCCTCCGGCTGGCGCGAGACATCTAGCGACCAACGTAGGCATGTTCCCCGGCTACTTCTAGTGTTGGCGTTAGGAGTAGTTATATGGTCAACCCAGTTACCACTGCCCTATGAGCTGGATTTTTGTACGTCGCAGACTTACTTGTTCCTCTGAGACCCTCGCCATTGGGGTCATAACAAGACGCCCCCTCTTCATCATCGGGACCACTCCCCACCCCAAAAGGCACATTAGTCACCGGCCCAATAAGATGACATACGGCATATAAGAAGACCCCCGACTTTTAAGAAGATTTCATATTTTAACTGGAAAAGTTGGGGGGTCGTCTTATACGCCCAGTCGTCTTATATGCCGGAAAATACGGTAGTTTTCCACAGGGACATTCAGCACAATGGATTACTCCTTTGGAGGAGCATGTTAGAAAGTGCCTAATAGAAAAGGTACGATCTCCAACAACATTGTGAAATGTTTGGCTTTTAGTCATGTTTACACAGGCCTTGCAGTGGCCACAGGGGTAAAAGCCTTTGATATCCAGCCATTTTCTGGTTTGAGCTTGAGATGGCTCATAGTAACTGTGCACAAGAATGTCTTTGAGCTTTTTTTGACCTTCTAGCCATGATCAGAGGAGTGGATGGAGGTCATTTCTTCAAAGTGGAATCTGCCAGAAGAAACTGCCAATGTCTGTTAATGATCTGGTGAAATTGTGTCCATTGGCTGTTATATGTTGCAATGAGATGGACCTGATTATTAGAGTCCTCTTTTTTGATGACTTTGTTACTGTAGAGAAGTTCCTTTCTCAGGGCATGTTTAGCCCTTTGGTAACTGTTGCGGATCATTTTATGGCTATATGGCTCTATTTTTGAATTTTCTGCTTAAATCTCGGGATTGCTGTTCAAGTAATTGTTGGTCTGAGCAGATGCATTTAACTCTCAAGACTTGTCCAGTAGGTCTTCCTCCTATGGTGGAAATGGGGTGTGAAGATGTGGCATAAAGCAGTGTATTAGTAGCTGTAGCCTTCCTGTATGCATCGAGGAAAGATTATCACTAGGTAAGGTATCGATTTGTATATCCAGGAAATCTAGTTTCTTGCCAACCTTATAGATTAATTTAATGTTTAGATTGTTATCATTGAGATTAGTCTCGAATCATCTCAAATGAACCACACATCATCAATGTAGTGCAACTAATTATGTGTGTTCTTGATGGATACAGAACACAAAAAAGAAGAAAAGATATGCACACTAGTGGGATCAACCAACCATATGAATCTTTATTTGATAAACATTACAAAAACAGGAGCAAAAGAAAAGGACACACAATTTAAAAACATTTAAAAATGCCAACAGGCCAAGTGCAACGACCAAAATCCCCCAGGAGATAATATGCATACAATTAATAATGCCTTTGTATAGCTACAATCAAATCTGGCAATAAATATAGCAGTTTTTACAAGCACATAACTGTGTATCCTAAAATAACATACACAGAAATGGTAAATAGTTCTGCATCACACGCACCAATAACCTTATGCTGCCAGCTGGCCTAAAGCAAGTGCCATCAGTCCATATGTAAATTGGTTTCCCATATACATCTTGCAGAGATAAGCAAAGTATCACAGTACCAATTCTTAGACTAATGCACGATTCCCATAATCCTGCCTCAGCCAATAAACCTATAGTATAGAGTAGGCAGCCAGATAATAAAAGCCTGCGGGGCGCTGTACCATTTGTGATAAAGTAAGAGAAAAGATGTCAGCAATCCCCTAAGACGTCCCGAGGACGGCAGGTGCAAAATCCTGCATTCAAATAGCTAAAGTGCATGGCAGGGATACCAAGAATCCTGTAAAGATCAGGACCCAAAGTGCATGGCAAGGTTACCAAGACTCCTGGGGGGATCAGGACGCCACGCATATTGACGCTACTAGAGCGTCTTCATCAGGGGAAGTGTGAACAATCTATCCAATCAATGCCCCTCTATATATACAAAAATAACAAATAAAGTGATGATCACCTGTGAGGGTGCTGCAGCATCAGAGATCTCCCCTCCATGTGTGCGGCCAGATGGATATCCGGTTCGACGTGAGGGATAAACATGCGCTTGCGCACTAAAGTATTCAGCAGTCACTCGGGTCCGCCCATACAAGCGCCCAAGCAACCTCAGTTCCCAATCCAAGGTATCGCCATATGCGCATGCGCTAAAATGTATCCAGGCCCATCGCTGTTAAAGGCAGCTTCCCAGGCGCCAATACAATGCAACATAGTGCACTGCCGGTATGGCGCTTTTGCCGATAGCAAGTATGCGCCTGCGCACATGAGAGCCCAGAGAATCAGCCAGATCCCATTATGTTAACGCCAGAGGTCATAGTGGATAATCGGCTGCGCAGATTTCTGTTCTCCTCTTATAGTATTTATCAAAATCGGAAGAAGATCGTAAATCTCCAGTTTTTTAAGATTTCAAGTGCCAGCAGGACCGATGTTAAAAAAGTCTATGACACATAAAGTATTTTTTCCATACACGAGTCATTACCCTCCTAGTTATTTACAATTATAAGTTGTATTATCCACCACAGATAAATGTGTCCACATATATACCGTAACATAGCCATCCTGCATGTCGCACCTCAATAAGCAAAATATGCAGCCCACAGTTAGAGGAGAATACCCAAGGTGCCCATCTAAAGAAGGTATACGGGGCACCACAAATCACATAGAATCGGGTAAAAGTAAGGAATGATGGTCATGCCCCCAAAAATACATGTGCGTACAGCAATATATGTCCGAACATCCCGACCCTGTTCAGTGATTAGCCCCACTCATACACAAGGGATGTGCTCTGTCCCAATAAAAAATGGGAAAGAATAGCTCTATAGGCCATGATGGACCACTTAAGCACAAGTCCTCAGAAGGTGGAGAACAGCCCCAGTCCAAAGGTAATGCAGCACCACAGCCAAAGCCCCATAACCGAGTCGGTAGCAAGAATGAGGAATGGACGGAGAAGTCAACCAGGTTGGAAGAGAGACATCTATTTATTACGATGCGCAGATCCAATGTTAGAAGTATATTACATTCCAATTCTAAAGAGAATTATATTGCATAAAAGGTTAATTAATATAGTACAAATGCTGGTAAGGTCCAGTAAGATAGAATAAAATGGACCTGTCCAGCACTAATTTACTTATTAGGCGATTTATACCAAGAAAGCCGCAGCCAACTATGAAACACCCCCAAATAGGCTATCAAGGGTACATAGAATGTAACAGTCAGGGGGAAGGGGGGGGGGGCATATGCTGCCCCAATATTCAGGGCAAGAGTAGAAAAAAAGCCCTAATGGTCAAAATGTCTCTATATATCTCATACCGGAAAGGGACTAGCAACTGATGCTAAATATCAGAAAAGATCACAACGATGCACCAATAGAAAGTATATTCATTCTCGTCATATATCCACCCAGGAACTTATGGAAAGTGTATACGTACAGATAACATATACACACAAGAGAAATACAATAATAATGCACAAGAAAGGTAAGCATTACATAGTTTTTAAGCTGTTGCATAGGACTGGACACAGCTGGCAGCAAGGAAACCATAAACACAGTGAATTCTATATTGCTCCAGGGGATCCAGAATGCTGTCCATTAGTTCACATAATGTTTCTATAGAGGAGAAATAGGTGCAGATATACCAGGTACGCCTGAAAGGACAAAACAGCAAAAATGATTATATAGATTATATATCCACTTCGATTCTCTCCTAAGTAAATCCAAAGTAATGTTGCCACCCCTAATGTTGGGCTTAACTCCTTCCAGGCCCATGACCCTCAGCCCCCTCGTAGAACCACCATGCACCTGTAGAAAATGTGTTGCCACCGATGAAATCCTCTTACCTTTCTCCAGATCCTTACGGGCCATGTTGATGTTGGACATGTGTTGTTGCACCCGGCGTCGCAACTCCTGTGTGGTGTAACCTACATAGAGTTTCGGGCAATTACACACCAAAGCCCACACAAGATTTCTGGTACGACAGTTAAAGTATGCTGATGGTTGGATTTTCCTTGACAAATGTGGGAGATTCCTTGTTCCAAAATCATAAAGCCACAGACATTGCACCCTCCACAGGGATAAGACCCAAAAATGCGGCTGCCAATTCCACTACTTGTAACAGCTCGTTTGAAATGGCTGGATACCAATTCATCTTTTAGGTTACGGGACCTCCTAGCTATCATCTTTGGGGTGGTAGACAACTGTTGTGAACTCTATTTTTAGGCTCCCTCTAGTGGTCACAAGCGGTACTGTGTAGTGTTGTCTTCTGCAGGTTGGCTGCATCAGCTGGTTCGTTATCCTTGGTTCGTTTCCTATTTAACTCACCTGGATACTCAGTTCCTTGCCTGCTATCAATGTATTCAGTGCTCTTCAGATTCCTTGTGATTACCTTGCTCCCAGCCTCTCCAAGACAAGCTAAGTTTTTGTCCGTTCATTTTTTGATTATCAGCATTCATCATGTTTCTTGTCCAGCTTGCTAAGATGTGATCTCCTCGCTTGCTGGTTGCTCTAGGGGACTGAGTTTCTCCCCCCACACCGTTAATTGGTGTGGGGGTTCTTGAAATCTCAGTGTGGATATTTTGTTAGGGTTTTTTACTGACCGCACAGACCCCTTACTATTTTCTGCTATCTAGTATTAGTGGGCCTCATTTGCTGAATCTGTTTTCACCCCTGTGTATGTGCCTTCCTCTTACCTCACCGTTATTATTTGTTGGGGGCTTCTATATCTTTGGGGATTATTTCTCTGGAGGCAAGAGAGGTCTTTCTTTCTCTCTAGGGGTAGTTAGTTCCTCAGGCTGGCTCGAGACGTCTAGGATTTTTTAGGCACGTTCACCGGCTACTTCTAGTGTGTTTGGATAGGTTCAGATTTGCGGTCAGTCCAGTTTGCCACCTCCCTAGAGCTTGTCCTATGTTTGTTACTTAGCTGTAGTAATTTGTGATCCTCAACCTCTAAGGATCATAACAGTATAGCAGGCCAAAAAAGTGTTTAATGCATCGCAGAAGTGGGATAAAAAGAAGACCTGAGTACATTTTTTTTTTCCCGCTTTTCCTTTGCTGCAGTCTGTTTAGTTTCTTTCATCCCCTTGAACTCTGGGTGGTTTTGAGCTCAGCTGCAGACATGAATATTCAGACTCTGACTTCTAGTGTGGATCATCTTACTGCACGGGTGCAAAGTATTCAGGATTTTGTTATTCATAGTCCTATGTCAGAACCAAAGATACCCATTCCTGAGTTGTTTTCTGGAGATAGATCTAGGTTTCAGAATTTTAAGAATAATTGTAAGTTATTTCTGTCTCTGAGACCTCGTTCCTCTGGTGATTCCGCTCAGCAAGTTAAAATTGTTATCTCCTTGTTGCGCGGCGACCCTCAAAATTGGGCCTTCTCTCTGGCGCCAGAAGATCCTGCATTGCTTAATGTAGATGCATTTTTTCTGGCTCTTGGACTGCTTTATGAGGAGCCTAATCTTCAGAATCAGGCAGAAAAAGCATTGCTGGCTATCTCTCAAGGTCTGGATGAAGCAGAGGTGTATTGTCAAAAATTTCAGAAATGGTCGGTGCTTACTCAATGGAATGAGTGTGCCCTGGCTGCAAATTTCAGAGAAGGTCTTTCTGAGGCCGTTAAGAATGTTATGGTGGGGTTTCCCACCCCTACAAGTCTGAGTGATTCTATGGCTTTAGCCATTCAAGTTGATCGGCGTTTGCGGGAGCGCAAATCTGTTCATCCTTTGGCGGTATTTTCTGAACAGAGACCTGAGTCTATGCAATGTGACCGAACTCTGACCAGAATTGAGCGACAAAGTCATAGACGTCAAAATGGGTTGTGCTTTTACTGTGGTGATTCTACTCATGTTATCTCAGCATGCTCTAAACGTTTAAAAAAAATCGCTAAACCTGTCACCATTGGTACGATACAGCCTAAATTTATTTTGTCTGTTACTTTGATTTGTTCTTTGTCGTCCTACCCGGTTATGGCTTTTGTGGATTCGGGTGCTGCCCTGAATCTGATGGATTTGTCGTTTGCCAGGCGCTGTGGTTTTGTACTGGAGCCTTTGGAATTTCCTATTCCTCTGAGGGGAATTGATGCTACGCCATTGGCTGAGAATAAGCCTCAGTATTGGACGCAAATGACCATGTGCATGACTCCCGTACATCAGGAGGTGATTCGCTTTCTCGTTCTGCATAATTTGCATGATGTTGTCGTTTTGGGTCTGCCATGGCTGCAGGCTCATAATCCAGTTTTAGATTGGAAAGCTATGTCTGTGTCAAGTTGGGGTTGTCAGGGAATTCATGGCGATACTCCGTTGGTGTCTATTGCTTCTTCCACTCCTTCTGAGGTCCCTGAGTTTTTGTCTGACTACCAGGATGTATTTAATGAGCCCAGGTCCAGTGCCCTGCCCCCTCATAGGGATTGTGACTGTGCTATAAATTTAATTCCTGGTGGTAAATTCCCTAAGGGACGACTTTTTAATTTGTCTATACCAGAGCATGCCGCGATGTGGAGTTATATAAAGGAGTCTTTGGAGAAGGGACATATTCGCCCATCCTCTTCCCCTCTTGGTGCAGGATTTTTTTTTGTGGCCAAGAAGGACGGTTCTTTGAGACCTTGTATAGATTATCGTCTTCTGAATAAAATCACAGTCAAATTTCAGTATCCTTTGCCACTATTGTCTGATTTGTTTGCTCAGATTAAGGGGGTCAGTTGGTTCACTAAGATAGATCTCCGTGGTGCGTATAACCTTGTGCGCATTAAGCAGGGAGATGAATGGAAAACAGCATTTAATACGCCCGAAGGCCATTTTGAGTACTTAGTGATGCCTTTTGGACTCTCTAATGCTCCTTCTGTGTTTCAGTCCTTCATGCATGACATCTTCCGAGAATATCTGGATAAATTTATGATTGTTTACCTGGATGACATTTTGGTCTTTTCTGATGATTGGGAGTCCCATGTGAAGCAGGTCAGGATGGTGTTTCAGGTCCTGCGTGCTAATGCTTTATTTGTGAAGGGCTGAAAATGCCTCTTCGGAGTACAGAAGGTCTCCTTTTTGGGTTTTATTTTTTCTCCTTCTACTGTGGAGATGGACCCAGTCAAGGTCCAGGCTATTCATGACTGGACTCAGCCTACATCTGTTAAGAGTCTTCAGAAGTTCTTGGGTTTTGCTAATTTTTACCGTCGTTTCATCGCTAATTTTTCTAGCGTGGTTAAACCTTTGACGGATTTGACCAAGAAGGGTTCTGATGTGACTAATTGGTCTCCTGCGGCCGTGGAGGCCTTTCGGGAACTGAAGCACCGGTTTTCTTCAGCTCCAGTCTTATGTCAACCAGATGTCTCTCTCCCCTTCCAGGTCGAGGTTGATGCTTCTGAGATTGGAGCAGGGGCTGTTTTGTCGCAGAGAAGCTCTGATGGCTCTGTGATGAAGCCATGTGCTTTCTTTTCAAGAAAGTTTTCGCCTGCCGAGCGGAATTATGATGTTGGTAATCGGGAGTTGTTGGCTATGAAGTGGGCATTTGAGGAGTGGCGACATTGGCTCGAAGGAGCTAAACATCGTGTGGTGGTCTTGACTGATCACAAAAACCTGATTTACCTCGAATCTGCCAAGCGCCTGAATCCTAGACAGGCTCGTTGGTCGCTGTTTTTCTCCCGTTTCAACTTTGTGGTCTCATACCTGCCTGGTTCGAAGAACGTGAAGGCTGATGCACTTTCTAGGAGTTTTGTGCCTGACTCTCCGGGAGTTTCTGAGCCGGCTGGTATTCTCAGAGAGGGAGTGATTTTGTCTGCCATTTCCCCAGATTTGCGACGAGTGCTGCAGAAATTTCAGGCGGATAGACCTGACCGTTGTCCACCAGAGAGACTGTTTGTCCCGGATAGATGGACCAGCAGAGTTATTTCCGAGGTTCATTCTTCGGTGTTGGTGGGTCATCCTGGGATTTTTGGTACCAGAGATTTGGTGGCTAGGTCCTTCTGGTGGCCTTCCTTGTCGCGGGATGTGCGTTCCTTTGTGCAGTCTTGTGGGATTTGTGCTCGGGCTAAGCCTTGCTGTTCTCGTGCCAGCGGTTTACTTTTGCCTTTGCCTGTCCCGAAAAGGCCTTGGACGCACATTTCCATGAATTTTATTTCGGATCTTCCAGTATCTCAGAAAACGTCTGTCATCTGGGTGGTGTGTGATCGTTTTTCCAAGATGGTCCATTTGGTGCCCTTGCCTAAGTTGCCTTCCTCCTCCGATTTGGTTCCTCTATTTTTTCAGAATGTGGTTCGCTTGCACGGCATTCCTGAAAATATTGTGTCTGATAGAGGATCCCAGTTTGTGTCCAGGTTTTGGCGGACTTTTTGTGCTAAGATGGGCATTGATTTATCTTTTTCGTCGGCCTTCCATCCTCAGACTAATGGCCAAACCGAGCGAACTAATCAGACGTTGGAAACTTTTTTGAGATGTTTTGTTTCTGCTGATCAGGATGATTGGGTGACTTTTTTGCCATTGGCCGAGTTTGCCCTTAATAATCGGGCTAGTTCTGCTACTTTGGTTTTGCCTTTTTTCTGCAATTCTGGTTTCCATCCTCATTTTTCCTCGGGTCAGGTTGAGTCTTCTGACTGTCCTGGGGTGGATTCTGTGGTGGATAGGTTGCAGCAGATTTGGAACCATGTGGTGGACAATTTGAGGTTGTCACAGGAGAAGGCTCAGCACTTTGCCAACCGCCGCCGCGGTGTGGGTCCCCGACTTCGTGTTGGGGATTTGGTGTGGCTGTCTTCTCGGTATGTTCCTATGAAGGTCTCCTCTCCTAAATTCAAGCCTCGCTTCATCGGTCCTTATAAGATCTTGGAAATCCTTAACCCGGTGTCTTTTCGTTTGGATCTCCCAGCATCGTTTGCCATTCATAATGTGTTCCATAGGTCTTTGTTGCGGAGGTATGTGGTACCTGTGGTTCCTTCTGTTGAGCCTCCTGCTCCGGTGCTGGTCGAGGGTGAATTGGAGTACGTGGTGGAGAAGATTTTGGATTCTCGTATCTCTAGACGGAGGCTTCAGTATTTGGTGAAGTGGAAGGGCTATGGTCAGGAGGATAATTCCTGGGTTGTCGCCTCTGATGTTCATGCGGCCGATTTGGTTCGTGCCTTCCACGCGGCTCATCCTGATCGCCCTGGGGGTCTTGATGAGGGTTCGGTGACCCCTCCTCAAGGGGGGGGTACTGTTGTGAACTCTATTTTTAGGCTCCCTCTAGTGGTCACAAGCGGTACTGTGTAGTGTTGTCTTCTGCAGGTTGGCTGCATCAGCTGGTTCGTTATCCTTGGTTCGTTTCCTATTTAACTCACCTGGATACTCAGTTCCTTGCCTGCTATCAATGTATTCAGTGCTCTTCAGATTCCTTGTGATTACCTTGCTCCCAGCCTCTCCAAGACAAGCTAAGTTTTTGTCCGTTCATTTTTTGATTATCAGCATTCATCATGTTTCTTGTCCAGCTTGCTAAGATGTGATCTCCTCGCTTGCTGGTTGCTCTAGGGGACTGAGTTTCTCCCCCCACACCATTAGTTGGTGCGGGGGTTCTTGAAATCTCAGTGTGGATATTTTGTTAGGGTTTTTTACTGACCGCACAGACCCCTTACTATTTTCTGCTATCTAGTATTAGTGGGCCTCATTTGCTGAATCTGTTTTCACCCCTGTGTATGTGCCTTCCTCTTACCTCACCGTTATTATTTGTTGGGGGCTTCTATATCTTTGGGGATTATTTCTCTGGAGGCAAGAGAGGTCTTTCTTTCTCTCTACGGGTAGTTAGTTCCTCAGGCTGGCTCGAGACGTCTAGGATTTTTTAGGCACGTTCACCGGCTACTTCTAGTGTGTTTGGATAGGTTCAGATTTGCGGTCAGTCCAGTTTGCCACCTCCCTAGAGCTTGTCCTATGTTTGTTACTTAGCTGTAGTAATTCGTGATCCTCAACCACTAAGGATCATAACAGACAACCATGGCAGGAGTTTTGGTTCTGTCAATAGAATGTCCCAGTTCTTCTTCAAAATATTATGGACGTCCCCCCACTGATTATGATATGTGGTAATAAGATCTATTGATCTTATAGGGTCCTTCCGTCTTGGTCTTACTAACTCCTCCCGTACACACTGTTGAGAATGTTGGAATGCTTGTGTTATGATCTTCCGTGGATATCCTCTGGCCTGGAACCTATCCGTAAGTTTCCTAGATTCCACCTGGAAATCCTCATGGGTCTAGAAATTTCTCCTTACTCTCAAAAATTGTCCTTTCGGTATGCTGTTACGCAAGTAGGCCGGATGTGCACTGTCATAATGGAGTAAGCTATTCGTAGCTGTCTCTTTCCTGTAGAGGTTTGTGATGATATGGCCATCTCTCAATGTTATCTCCAAATCCAAAAAATCCACCATCCTAGAAGATATCCTGGAGGTAAGTCTGATATTCCAAGGATTCCTTTTAAGGGAATCAATAAAAGCGTTACAATCTTCCATGGTCTTAGTCCAGAAAAACAGGATATCATCTATAAACCTGTACCACTTCAATACACATTTGCCAAATGAGGGAAGATTATACACGTGGGCCTCCTCCCACCATCCCATAAACAAATTTGCATACGACGGCGCACACCTCGCGCCCATGGCGGTGCCGGACGCTTGTCTATAGAAGGTGCGATCAAAGATGAAGTAGTTTTTATCAAGGACCACCCTAAGCAAGTCCAAAATGAAAGAATCGTGTTCCCTGTCTCTACTGGATTTTTTGTGCAAAAGGTATGTTATTGCCTCCAGTCCAAGATTATGCTCGATGTTGGTGTAGAGGGATTCTACGTCAAGTGTAACAATAAACGTATCTTTTGGTATTTTCAATTGGCCAATCTGTTCGATAAGGTGCATTGAATCCCTAATATATGACCCTAAAGAATAGACAAGAGGCTGGAGAAAGTAATCCAAATATATACAGGGTCTTTCAAATAAACCGCCAATCCCTGATATTATTGGCCTACCTGGTACTTTTTTGGACAAAAAATCCAGTAGAGACAGGGAACACGATTCTTTCATTTTGGACTTGCTTAGGGTGGTCCTTGATAAAAACTACTTCATCTTTGATCACACCTTCTATAGACAAGTGTCCGGCACCACCATGGACGCGAGGTGTGCGCCGTCATACGCAAATTTGTTTATGGGATGGTGGGAGGAGGCCCACGTGTATAATCTTCCCTCATTTGGCAAATGTGTACTGAAGTGGTACAGGTTTATAGATGATATCCTGTTTTTCTGGACTGGGACCATGGAAGATTGTAACGCTTTTATTGATTCCCTTAAAAGGAATCCTTGGAATATCAGACGACTTACCTCCAGGATATCTTCTAGGATGGTGGATTTTTTTGATTTGGAGATAACATTGAGAGATGGCCATATCATCACAAACCTCTACAGGAAAGAGACAGCTACGAATAGCTTACTCCATTATGACAGTGCACATCCGGCCCATTTGCGTAACAGCATACCGAAAGGACAATTTTTGAGAGTAAGGAGAAATTGCTAGACCCGTGAGGATTTCCAGGTGGAATCTAGGAAACTTAAGGATAGGTTCCAGGCCAGAGGATATCCACGGAAGATCATAGCACAAGCATTCCAACATTCTCAACAGTGTGTACGGGAGGAGTTATTAAGACCAAGACGGAAGGACCCTATAAGATCAATAGATCTTATAACCACATATCATAATCAGTGGGGGGACATCCATAATATTTTGAAGAAGAACTGGGACATTCTATTGACAGAACCAAAACTCCTGCCATGGTTGTCTACCACCCCAAAGATGATAGCTAGGAGGTCCCGCAACCTAAAAGATGAATTGGTATCCAGCCATTTCAAATGAGCTGTTACAAGTAGTGTAATTGGCAGCCGCATTTTTGGGTCTTATCCCTGTGGAGGGTGCAATGTCTGTGGCTTTATGATTTTAGAACAAGGAATCTCCCTCCCACATTTGTCAAGGAAGATCCAACCATCAGCATACTTTAACTGTCGTACCAGAAATCTCGTGTATGCTTTGGTGTGTAATTGCCCGAAACTCTATGTAGGTTACACCACACAGGAGTTGCGACGCCGGGTGCAACAACACATGTCCAACATCAACACGGCCCGTAAGGATCTGGAGAAAGGTAAGAGGATTTCATCAGTGGCAACACATTTTCTACAGGTGCATGGTGGTTCTACGAGGGGGCTGAGGGTTATGAGCCTGGAAGGAGTTAAGCCCAACATTAGGGGTGGCAACATTACTTTGGACTTACTTAGGAGAGAATCGAAGTGGATATATAATCTACGTAGTCGGGCCCCGGTTGGGTTAAATGAGGAGCTCCTTTATACGGGCTTCTATAAGCAGATCTAGTCAGGATTTGTATAACCCACATTTTTGCTGTTTTGTCCTTTCAGGCATACCTGGTATATCTGCACCAATTTCTCCTCTATAGAAACATTATGTGAACTAATGGACAGCCTTCTGGATCCCCTGGAGCAATATGGAATTCACTGTGTTTATGGTTTCCTTGCTGCCAGCTGTGCCCAGTCCTATGCAACAGCTTAAAAACTATGTAATGCTTACCTTTCTTGTGCATTATTATTGTATTTCTCTTGTGTGTATATATTATCTGTATGTATACACTTTCCATAAGTTCCTGGGTGGATATATGACGAGAATGAATATACTTTCTATTGGTGCATCGTTGTGATCTTTTCTGATATTTAGCATCAGTTGCTAGTCCCTTTCCGGTATGAGATATATAGAGACATTTTGACCATTAGGGCTTTTTTTCTACTCTTGCCCTGAATATTGGGGCAGCATATGCCCCCCCCCCTTCCCCCTGACTGTTACATTCTATGTACCCTTGATAGCCTATTTGGGGGTGTTTCATAGTTGGCTGCGGCTTTCTTGGTATAAATCGCCTAATAAGTAAATTAGTGCTGGACAGGTCCATTTTATTCTATCTTACTGGACCTTACCAGCATTTGTACTATATTAATTAATCTTTTATGCAATATAATTCTCTTTAGAATTGGAATGTAATATACTTCTAACATTGGATCTGCGCATCGTAATAAATAGATGTCTCTCTTCCAACCTGGTTGACTTCTCCGTCCATTCCTCATTCTTGCTACCGACTCGGTTATGGGGCTTTGGCTGTGGTGCTGCATTACCTTTGGACTGGGGCTGTTCTCCACCTTCTGAGGACTTGTGCTTAAGTGGTCCATCATGGCCTATAGAGCTATTCTTTCCCATTTTTTATTGGGACAGAGCACATCCCTTGTGTATGAGTGGGGCTAATCACTGAACAGGGTCGGGATGTTCGGACATATATTGCTGTACGCACATGTATTTTTGGGGGCATGACCATCATTCCTTACTTTTACCCGATTCTATGTGATTTGTGGTGCCCCGTATACCCTCTTTAGATAAGCACCTTGGGTATTCTCCTCTAACTTTGGGCTGCATATTTTGCTTATTGAGGTGCGACATGCAGGATGGCTATGTTACGGTATATATGTGGACACATTTATCTGTGGTGGATAATACAACTTATAATTGTAAATAACTAGGAGGGTAATGACTCGTGTATGGAAAAAATACTTTATGTGTCATAGACTTTTTTAACATCGGTCCTGCTGGCACTTGAAATCTTAAAAAACTGGAGATTTACGATCTTCCGATTTTGATAAATACTATAAGAGGAGAACAGAAATCTGCACAGCCGATTATCCACTATGACCTCTGGCGTTAACATAATGGGATCTGGCTGATTCTCTGGGCTCTCATGTGCGCAGGCGCATACTTGCTATCGGCAAAAGCGCCATACCGGCAGTGCACTATGTTGCATTGTATTGGCGCCTGGGAAGCTGCCTTTAACAGCGATGGGCCTGGATACATTTTAGCGCATGCGCATATGGCGATACCTTGGATTGGGAACTGAGGTTGCTTGGGCGCTTGTATGGGCGGACCCGAGTGACTGCTGAATACTTTAGTGCACAAGCGCATGTTTATCCCTCACGTCGAACCGGATATCCATCTGGCCGCACACATGGAGGGGAGATCTCTGATGCTGCAGCACCCTCACAGGTGATCATCACTTTATTTGTTATTTTTGTATATAAAGGGGCATTGATTAGATAGATTGTTCACACTTCTCCTGATGAAGACACTCTAGCAGCATCGATACACGTGGGGTCCTGATCCCTCCAGGAGTCTTGGTAACCTTGCCATGCACTTTAGCTATTTGAATGCAGGATTTTGAACCTGCCGTCCTCGGGACGCCTTAGGGTATGTGTCCACGTTCAGGTTTGCTTCAGGCTTTGGTCAGGATTTTATGCAGGTAAAACCCGCATGCGTTTTTTAATGCACAGTGGAGACGGGATTTCATTAAATCCCCTCCACTATGCTGTAACATCTGGACGCTGCGGCTCAACGCTGCGTCAAAAACGCAGCGTTTCCTGAACGTGGACACATACCCTAAGGGGATTGCTGACATCTTTTCTCTTACTTTATCACAAATGGTACAGCGCCCCGCAGGCTTTTATTATCTGGCTGCCTACTCTATACTATAGGTTTATTGGCTGAGGCAGGATTATGGGAATCGTGCATTAGTCTAAGAATTGGTACTGTGATACTTTGCTTATCTCTGCAAGATGTATATGGGAAACCAATTTACATATGGACTGATGGCACTTGCTTTAGGCCAGCTGGCAGCATAAGGTTATTGGTGCGTGTGATGCAGAACTATTTATCATTTTTGTGTATGTTATTTAATGATACACAGTTATGTGCTTGTAAAAACTGCTATATTTATTGCCAGGTTTGATTGTATCTATACAAAGGCATTATTAATTGTATGCATATTATCTCCTGGGGGATTTTGGTCGTTGCACTTGGCCTGTTGGCCTTTTTAAATGTTTTTAAATTGTGTGTCCTTTTCTTTTGCTCCTGTTTTTGTAATGTTTATCAAATAAAGATTCGTATGGTCGGTTGATCCCACTAGTGTGCATATCTTTTCTTCTTTTTTGTGTTCTTTGTTGTTTACATGCACGTGGTTGATCCCTGACAACAATATTGGTTGCGGTGCCCGCTTTCTCTTAGTCTTATTCTTGATGGATACAAATACTAATGTAAAATACTGACCAAATACTGACCGTGTGAATGTGGCCTAACTATGTCACTTACCGGGCTTCTTGCTGAGGTTTTTATCAAACACAGTATTTGGAGTAATGCTAGCACCAGTCCAGCCATGAAGTTTGCACAAAGAAATTAAAGTTTTGGTTTCCACTTTTTATGTTTTTTGCTGTCGTATTATGACTTTGATTTTGGAGAAGTGTGTAAAAACCATGTAGACTGGTGGTTGGAATAACTATTTGTGTACACTCTTGTGATATTCAATGTGAAATCCTATTCATTGGTAATAAATGAGCTCTGCAATAAAACGTGCTGACAGCTGTAGTAGGTTTCATGGCAGATATATGCTGACATCTGTTCAAGTTGCTAATAAAGACTGTTTCATAGATACTTGTGCTTAAAATATAATACAACCCTCCAGGTGCAAAAATGAAGAGCATAAAAAAGCCTTGGTTGGAGTAAGGACAGAATGTCAAGTAGTAAACACACGAATTGCAAGTACAACAAATGTAGAATATTTGAAGCTAATGGACTTTCGAGTAGACCTTATAACTAAACCGGCAGCCAGTTGATTTGTGTTGGTAGTAGGAGACTTTTGTCAAGACCTCACTTTACCTGTGGTCAGTTGTTAAAGGGGTTATTCAGTAAAATGAGTTATTTTCTTTATGAGGCCAAGAACTTACCAGCAGGTTCCATCCTGTTTTGCCCAGTTCCCATCTCTCCCAGTGATTCTGCTGATTTCTTTGACCACTCGACGTCAACAAAGCAGCTCTTCCGCTTCCACTTTTATTATGTTGATTGACAGCAAGATCCCCATAGTAAGGCAACATTTGGCAGTGATTGACGGAGCATAGTGAAATAAAACGCGTTTCTCTGCCAACATGATGTCTCAGGATGCAGCAGTATTGCTGGCAGGAGCGGTCCATGTCTGCTCAGAACCAGCAGAGATCTGCACCGGGAAGAAAAGGCATGTCTGCTCGGAACCAGCAGAGATCTGCACCGGGCAGAAAAGGTGGGTAGTTAGCGTTAAAACCTTTGGAAAATATACAGTGTTTCATAATTTGTTCTGAATTGCTGGTATGCCAAAAGTGAAAGCAGTGCTATCCAGTAATGCTGCCCAGTACTATATGGACTGTGATATCATCTCCAATTCATTTTCCTTTTGTCACTGTCAACATTCAATAAGAGTGTACAGTACTATGGATGTTTATTTGCCTTGTCAATGCCAAGCATTGTTACAGAACAGCAGATATATGAATGCACATTAAACACACTAAAGTGTAGTCATAATCTGTTCTACCACTTGGTTATAATAGGCATAATGGGGGTGATTTATCAAAGTGTTTTTTTTATCAGAAAACTGACATAAAACGCTTTGAAAAATTGCAACATTTTTGCACAAGGTAAAGTTCCATAAATGTTTTTTGTCTTTGGTGCTTGCATGTACGCCATCTTGACATGAATTAGATGAGCAGGTGGCCATGCCCCTATCCCGCCCCAGCTCCACCCATTTTATCAGAGCTGACCAAATTGGCGAATCAAAAATGACTGCTCAAAAAACGTGCATACACTGGCAAGATATCCATTAACTACTATGCAAATAAAACAATATAATTAGCATATAAGCACAGGTTATCCTATGCAAAATTGTCTAACATTCATAGTGGTTGATTATGAAAATCAATCAAAACTTCACAAGAATACATGTTATGGATTTAATTAGCTTATAAAATCATTGTGTCTTAATATACTGTATATCATCTAGACAGCTCTACAGCTATGGAGCATTCGTAATTTGTAAAGACTAAAGACCAAACAGAGGCCTGTGCCTTACAACTCCCCATGGAAGGTACGTGTAGAATGGAAAATATACATTATAGTACACTAAATACTATATACAGTTGTGTTCAAAAGTTTACATACCCAGGCAGAATTTTTGCTTTCTTGGCCTTTTTTTCAAAGAATATGAATGATAACTAGTGTTGAGCGATACCGTCCGATACTTGAAAGTATTGGTATCGGAAAGTATCGGCCGATACCGGCAAAGTATCGGATCTAATCCGATACCGATACCCGATACCAATACAAGTCAATGGGACTCATGTATCGGACGGTATTCCTGATGGTTCCCAGGGTCTGAAGGAGAGGAAACTCTCCTTCAGGCCCTGGGAACCATATTAATGTGTAAAATAAAGAATTAAAATAAAAAATATTGCTATACTCACCTCTCCGACGCAGCCTGCACCTTACCGAGGGAACCGGCAGCGTTGTTTGCTTAAAATTCGCGCTTTAACCTCCTTACGTGAAGTCCCGGCTTGTGATTGGTCGCGCGCCGCCCATGTGACCGCGACGCGACCAATCACAGCAAGCCGTGACGTAATTTTAGGTCCTTCAGGATTTTAAAATTACGTTCCGGCGTTGTGATTGGTTGCGTCGCGGTCACATGGGCGACGCGACCAATCACAAGCCGTGACGTCACGGGAGGCAGGAGACGCCCGCATTTTAAAATGCGCGCGTGTCCTGCCTCCCGTGACGTCACGGCTTGTGATTGGTCGCGTCGCCCATGTGACCGCGACGCAACCAATCACAACGCGCGCGTCTCCTGCCTCCCGTGACGTCACGGCTTGTGATTGGTCGCGTCGCCCATGTGACCGCGACGCAACCAATCACAACGCCGGAACGTAATTTTAAAATCCTGAAGGACCTAAAATTACGTCACGGCTTGCTGTGATTGGTCGCGTCGCGGTCACATGGGCGGCGCGCGACCAATCACAAGCCGGGACTTCAAGTAAGGAAGTTAAAGCGCGAATTTTAAGCAAACAACGCTGCCGGTTCCCTCGGTAAGGTGCAGGCTGCGTCGGAGAGGTGAGTATAGCAATATTTTTTATTTTAATTCTTTATTTTACACATTAATGTTGTTTCGATACCGATACCCGATACCACAAAAGTATCGGATCTCGGTATCGGAATTCCGATACAGCAAATATCGGCCGATACCCGATACTTGCGGTATCGGAATGCTCAACACTAATGATAACACCAAAACTTTTTCTCCACTCATGGTTAGTGGTTGGGTGAAACCATTTATTGTCAAACTACTGTGTGTTCTCTTTTTAAATCATAATGACAACGCAAAACATCCAAATGACCCTAATCAAAAGTTTTAGAATATTTCTGGCTAGCAGGACTTCTAAAGAGTTTTTTCCCTAATGTTCTCTACTTTTATTTCAACTGTTTTTATTGCAGTGGTACCACTGACCATCCGAATAGATGGAAAAATAGCAGCAGCTGGATACTTCTACTTAGGCCTCCTTCAAATAACTGTGTTCCCAGTACGTTCGTTTTTTTCACAGCCATCACACGTACACATTATTATTATTGTTTATACGCGGACCATGTGTCCATGCAAGACGCATGGAGACATGTCTGTTTATTTCCGGCAGCACAGATGACAAGGGCCAAAATAAGTCTATAGGTCCATGAAAAACATGTAGCGCACACAGATAGCATCAGTGTGTTGTCTGTGTTTAACATTGCAAGGTACAGGAGGAGTGCTGTAATTTCATTTTTTATTTTACCATACCGGGAAAACATTGATGAAATGCTAATGGTAAAACAGACACACTAATAGTTAGCATGGATACACAAAAGACACGCTGATGGCACCCAGTACCAGTTTTTCATATATGTGTTTAAACATTGACATGTGAAGGAGGCCTTGCAGACTATATGCTAGGAGGCTGCCTGTAGCAATAACACCACCAGAACAAGCATCATGCCACATTCTTTTCTATATGAGATGCCTATATAATGGCATGCCCTGTCTTTTTCTTTTTTTTTTTTTCTGGATTTTTACATTTTGGGTTATGGCATTTTTCATTTAACATAGATTGCCAACAATCACTCATCAGGGAACCATCTATAATAACTCGGTTACTTTATTGCACTAACTGAACAATACACTTCAAGTATATGTCTGAAATGCCCCTGAATCTTGCAGTGTAAACAGGCTACTGATCACCCGATGATTACACAAAAACCCTAAATGAAAATGATTTTAAAGCAGACTTGAAAATCCTTGTTCTCAGCGGGAAACTATAATGCCAAAACAGGACTTGCCCTACTTAGAATGACAACAACCAGGGTGCACTGAGCGATTATGAATTATTCAGTGCACATCGTTTAGCACAGTCTGCCTGTGTAAACAGGCTAATAAATTACTACGGATCAGTAAGTCGTTTATTGACACGGTTTGTTTGCGCAAAATAACTCTTACAAGGTCATTGTTACGATTCCACCACTCATCATGTTCTATGGACGCTGTGAATTACAGCTCTGCCGCCCTATGGAATTGAGGGCTTGCTGAGCTGTCAGGATTGTAAGTAACAGCTCAACTGCCCAATCTGACGCAGTGGTGTAAGTATTTGAGAATGACAGCTATGCCATCCTATCTGACTGGGTCTCTGGGATCCCCTCCAGGTGTCATCTGTTCTGGGTGATTGCAGGGATATTTAGAACTCTGACAATGGTCAGACCATTGCCAGTTGTAGCTTTGCTCAAGTGGTGTGTGTTTGCTCTCAGTTGTATTCTGATTTCCATTGTCAACCTTGGATTTACCTTTGACCATCTGTTTGACTTTTCCCTCTGTATTGATCCGCTACCTTCCTGATACTGTGACCTTGGACTGTTACCTGACTATGTTTTTGTCTTTTCCCTTTCTCTGTTACGAGCCTTCTTGGTACTGAGCCCGGGCCTCTTGACTATCCCAGCTCAAGGCAAGTTTGTGACCAGTGACTAAAGTAAGATTGAATAGTGACTAGCGTCACAGCCATCACTCATACCTATCATTGTGTCCATATGCAAAGACTAGAGGAAAATATAAGACTATTATCTAACATACTCTTTTGACATGTCACAATTTTTGGCGTGCATTCCTGATTATTAACACATGGTAAAGCAAATGAAACTCTCTTTCTGCACATTTTGTTCTGCTCTTAGTGAATGTGTTAGATTCAACTGATTCATGCAAAACATTTTTGTTCACAGTTGTATCTCATTCCATCACATCAAATATTTCTTCCACCTACAGCACAGTGTTTAGCTCTGGAAAAACACGTTCCTTTGGTGTTTGTATGTTCAAGATGTTATTTTTGTTCTTGAATGTTAGTCCTGCAGATGGTAATGGGTGGGCACAAAATTATAGGCAGTGAAAGTCACATTTGGAGACATATTTTCTGTTGCTGAGTTTAGACTATTTTTGGCTCCAGGGCTATAAATAATGTTTTTGAAGTATTTGTAGAATTTAGAGTAGGCATGCACTTTGAAACTTTACAAAGGGTTACCTTGAGAATGGATTTCCTTGTTTACTTATCAAGGAGAAATAAACCATAAAAGCAGTTAAGAAAATAAATAAACTTGCCAGTATGTATTAGAATTTCCTCTATTGGTTGTAGGTATACCATTTTTTTTATATTGCGTTACAGAGTAGAACCTATTCATTAGTGAACAATGTCTTTTGTTACCTTGCACAATATAAATTATATTTTAGGCACCTTTTCAGAATAAGCTATTTCAGTTATATGGATTGTTCAATAAAGCAGATACATTACATTCCAATGTTGGTGCACAAATTGGATTCCAATCCTTAATCCCAATACATATTTTTTCAAGCACTTCCACTGAAGTGGAAGGCAAATAAAATAATGGGATGTATTAAAAGAGGCATAGATGCTCATGAGGAGAACATAATTTTACCTCTATACAAGTCACTAGTTCGACCACACTTAGAATACTGTGCACAGTTCTGGTCTCCGGTGTATAAGAAAGACATAGCTGAACTGGAGCGGGTGCAGAGAAGAGCGACCAAGGTTATTAGAGGACTTGGGGGTCTGCAATACCAAGATAGGTTATTACACTTGGGGCTATTTAGTTTGGAAAAACGAAGGCTAAGGGGTGATCTTATGTTAATGTATAAATATATGAGGGGACAGTACAAAGACCTTTCTGATGATCTTTTTAATCATAGACCTGAGACAGGGACAAGGGGGCATCCTCTACGTCTGGAGGAAAGAAGGTTTAAGCATAATAACAGACGCGGATTCTTTACTGTAAGAGCAGTGAGACTATGGAACTCTCTGCCGTATGATGTTGTAATGAGTGATTCATTAATTAAATTTAAGAGGGGACTGGATACCTTTCTGGAAAAGTATAATATTACAGGGTATATACACTAGATTCCTTGATAAGGCGTTGATCCAGGGAACTAGTCTGATTGCCGTATGTGGAGTCGGGAAGGAATTTTTTTCCCCATGGTGGAGTTACTCTTTGCCACATGGGTTTTTTTTGCCTTCCTCTGGATCAACATGTTAGGGCATGTTAGGTTAGGCTATGGGTTGAACTAGATGGACTTAAAGTCTTCCTTCAACCTCAATAACTATGTAACTATGTAACTATGAAGCTCATCAGACATATTGAGTATAGTAAGTTATCCCGCATAATGCAGTCCGCTGAAACTATGGCTACATCCATTACAAATTAAAGTATTTCCTAATAAAATGCATTACAAAGTTTTTAAAAACTGATTGTAACTTAAAACAATGGGAAAAAAAGAAATGAGAGCTATTATAAAATAAAGGTTTCAGAAAACGCTATCCATTCTATTTACACAAAAAATTAACTTCACTGTCACATTTTATTTTCTTATTTTATCATTATCAATGCACAAGTAGATCTGCCACTAGATTATGGTGTCTTATTTCAGAGACTAATCTACCGTATATACTCGAGAATAAGCCGAGATTTTCAGCCCATTTTTTTATGCTAAAAGTGCCCCTCTCGGCTTATACTCGAATTCTTGTCCAAGGGGGTCAGCGGGGAAGGGGGAGCGGCAGGAGTGGCGACTGTCACATCATACTCACCTGCTCCTGGCATGATCTCTGCACATCCCTGCTTCTCCAATGGTGCCTGCAGCTCTTCCTATGTTCAGCGGTCACATGGTACCGCTCATTAAAGTAATGAATATGGACGTAACTCCACTCCCATAGGCGTGGAGCGCATATTCAATACTTTAATGAGCGGTACCATGTGACCACTGAACACAGGAACAAGCCATGCCGTGTGGCCATGCGAACTTTTTATAGCTGCAGCAAGTACATGACCTTCCCAGAAGGACCAATGGGAGTCTGCCACAGAAGAACACCTTCAGGACCTTCCTAGAGGACCAATGGGATTTGCTGCAGTATCTAAGCATGTGACCCCCGACCTCCAATGGGAGGTCATCCCGTGGGCATGCTCAGAAAGGGAAAAGCTGGACTTATTCCCAGAAAGACCTGCTCGCTGCTGAACATTGCTGGCTACAAAGACAGAGCCTGGAAGGACAGTAGTAACCAGTCGTCCAGTATCAGCCTGAGCTAGGCGCTGGGACCGACGTCTCTGCTGAGCAGACTCCACTGTGGCTGGAGAAGAATGGGAGACTGCAGCGGAGATAGTTCGAGATTCCTCCTGTGCAGAGGTGGGAACTCGACACCTAACACACATGCAGAGTACGCACAGGTTTTTTGGCAGAGTATTTCCACAGACACAGTTGCAGGGTAGAAAAATTAGTTTTTACGCACAGTACTTCCTCAGCCACAGGTGCACTGTATAACTATTTTTTAGACCCACAATTCGTACAAACACAATAGTAGAGTAAAATAATTTTTTTAGTCATGGCTTCAACTCGTACAGTATAATCTCACCAAAACAGACACTTTTAAAGCTGGTTTACACAATACAAATTTTATTTTACCACATATGTAACAATATCCATAAAAACATACAAAAACTATGAAAAAAGGAATCAAATGCAGGAAAAAGACCAGTGGGTATGGCTTCAAAGTGGCATAATTTATGTCAGATACATAGCAAGGCTAAGTGACCAATATCATAGAAATAGTAATGTATAAACATCAACACATTGTATGTCTTATATACAGTCTATCAGCTCAAAAACGCAAGTGGTGGTGATCAAGCACCACATAAATATAAGGTGCATTAGCATAATATAATCAGCATGTCAGAGTATAATTACATATAAAAAATAATAACTAGAAATGGTGCCAGGGCACCACCACCCGCAATGCTAGAGCGTACTACATAAGTGAAACCAATGTGCAAAGCATAAGTTATATTTACCTAGTAAAAGCCAAGAGCCAGGGACCCACCACACCCGACGAGTGTTTCGCTATGGAAAGCTTCGTGCAGGGGTGGTGGGTAGCTGAGAACGAGGCAATTTATATGTGTCATTGGCCAATGACTGAGAGGCGCATTGCCTCTCTCATTAAAAAGGAGATTTTTGGTACACCAATATATTCCCTACTACTGAACCAACACATAACGCACAGAAATGGTGACCATAGATAAAAAAAAAATATAAACAAAACCATAAATAAACCGCAATGTTAATTCTGACAACAGGAAGGACATCTCCTGGAACGCATATAAGACTTCCGAGTGGCGCAACGAGGGATAAACAATGTAACCTCCCCCGTATCCATAGCAATAGGCGCCACTGAGTTCAGCGGAGAGATCCAAAACATGCACGTCAGTTCCGGGCAGGTGACCTCGTCAATGTCTTACAAGTGCAATGGCGTCATTTCCGGTCATACTGCGCTCCATGTAGAGATTCCACTGGAGCGCAGATACTATTTCATTTCCGGAAATCCAAATATGACGTTAGACATATCATGTGATCCACAGCAGTGAGTGCACCTCCCAAAATACCCACGGCCCACAAGGAAAGATGCTGTTAGGAAATCCTGAGCAGATAAAAACAAGCAAAGGAATAAGTGCCGATAGAAAGAATAAAATAAAAATATATTTGCCTATAGGATTATTAATGGTCATCATTAGATCAAGCATAAGATACAATTAGAGTACATATACAACAGGAAAAATGAATAATTCAAAATTAAAACATAGACAAAAATAAAAACAAAAAATATAATAAATAAATACAAGATGAAACCTAAGATAACTTATATGATCAATATATGTGTGTAAGAATCCAATAATATAATAAATTAAATAATAAAAAAATATATAGAGAAATATAGTGTAGGTGAAAATAGGTATAAGAGTGTGTAAATTAATAACATATAAATCTGACATAAGTATGTGCATAAAAATGGTGTACATAAAATACCAAGGTGAGATAAATAAGTGAATAAATCTAATTGAATAAAGTGAATAAGTAAAATCTCTTCACATTCACAGATGTACCGCTATCTCCAAGAAAATCAAATTGTAGAGTCATATAGCCAATGCCAAAAAAGCCTCTGTAAAAGGAAAGGAAACATAATATAACAAATACAACAGACATATTAAAAATGTTAAAAACTACCCAAAGACAGAAGACAAAACATATAGATAAAATCACAAATCTATTATAGTGTATCCTTGTATATTCGTCTAGTCACATAATGATAAATGGAACAGGACCCCCACCTAAAGACTCGACGCCAATATGACAAATAATATAAATACGCCAATACTTTGGCAAAAAATCGATAGACAGAACAGAACCTATTGAATTAGTTTGGAACAAATGGAGCAAAGCTGTTATGATCATTTAGGCCCTTTGGAGCAATTGTATTTAATGTAAATATCCGTAAGGATTCTTTCTGCCCTAGCAACCTTTTCCAATTGCCTCCACGTGTTCCAGGAAAAACTCTATCAATTCCCCTAACCTGGAATTTTGATGAACCGCAGCCGTGATAGATCTTAAAATGGCGTGGAATAGTTTTTAAGCTAGTTACATCATCAATTTCACCAGCAGCTTCAATATCCAGAACATGCTCGCGGACACGGAGGCATAACTCCCTAGATGTCATCCCAATATAAATATGATCACACGGAGAAGTGCCATAATAAATGCCACCCTTTGTAGTACAGTTAATACAATGTGTGATAATATACTTCTTATTATTGGAAGAATCAACAAAATTCCTTGGCTGGACTGATATTCTTCCAGGCAACACATTTGCCACATATCGTACATCCCCAAAGAGGGCCTCTGAAATTAAACAGATATTTTTCCTTTTCTTTTTTATAATGACTGTGTACAAGTTTGTCACGGAGGTTATTAGACCTCCTATAGGTCACAGATGGAGTTTTGTCAATTACTTTTGCGATGGTGTTATCCAATCGTAGAACCACCCAATGTTTTGCTAATATTTTATATACTTCATCACTTCTAGAATGAAAATCCGAGATGAATCTTACCTTGGAATCCATATTTGGTCTATCAATCTTCTTCTTTAACAATTCAGTCCGATTACTCATTTGTGCCCGTCTATAAGCCCGACGAACACATTGTGATCCATATCCACGATCAGAAAATCGTTGTTGTAAGTCTGTAGCTTGTTTTTCAAAATTTGATTCGCTAGAGCATATCCTTCTGGCTCTTAAGAATTTTCCCATTGGGTTGTTCTGAATAAGATGTCTTAGATGTTGTGACGAAGCATGCAATAGAGTGTTTGTGGAAGTAGGTTTTCGAAAGAGGTCTGTTTGTAAGTATCCATCTTCATCAACCTGAATGAGGATGTCCAAAAAATCAATCTGCGTTTTACTCAGTTAATGTGTCAATCTGACATTGATATTGTTATGATTTAAATCCAATAAGAAATTCTCCAACTCGACCTGGGACACATGCCATATCATCAAAACATCATCAATGTATCTTCCCCAAAAAATGGCCTTCTCACATAGAGCAACCGGATCCGTTTGGAAGATAGCCCTCTCCCACAGCCCCAGGAAGAGATTAGCATACGAAGGCGCACAAAACGCCCCCCTAGCTGTCCCCTGGAGCTGTAGGTAGAGGGCATCACCAAACATAAAAAAATTATGGGTGAGTATAAATTTCAAAGCAGTCAGAAGGAATTCGCATAAGCCACAATCTAGGCCACTAGTACTCAAGTAAAATTTAACTGCATTCAAGCCATCCTCATGACGAATGGATGTATAAAGTGACTCTATGTCACAGGTCACTAAATACATCTCCGATTCCAACTGAATACCATCCTGCCTTTTTAGAACATCAGTCGTATCCCGAAGATATGACGGCAATGTATCCACCAGTGGCTTTAAATAATGATCAACTAGTTTACACAAGGGATCACAAATATTGTTCATCCCTGAAACTATAGGCCTACCTGGCGGTGTTGATAAATTCTTATGTATCTTGGGGAGGAGATGGTTGCAATAGTTGGTTCTTCAATCCATAATCCGTTTCTTTGTTCGTTCGTTAATATGCCATTTTCGTACAGTATAATATTATAATTAGTAAGTATAAGTAAGAAAGTAAATTATAATAAGTATAATTATTTTTTATGCCCAGCAACAATTCGTACAGACACAGCGGTAGAGTATAACTATTTTTTAGGCCCTGCCACAACTCGTACAGACACAGCAGTAGAGTAAAATTATTTTTTTAGGCATAGCCACAACTCTTACAGACTAGAGATGAACAAATATTTAAATGTTTGGCTCAGATTCCAATAGCCAAATTTGCAAAATTCGACAATTTATTGATCGAACATTCCCCGAACATAACCGAACGCCATTCAAGTAAATGGGAGGCAAAAACAAACGCATGCTCAACACCTTCTAATGACCTCAAAGTTCCGTTCAGTTCCTCATCTGTCTCGGACTGCAATAGCCAGAGGTCCGAATGTGGCCCCCGGGTTGCACTTTGCCCTCTCCTGAGTTAATTGTATTAACAGAGCACAGACAGATTCCAGCCATTCTCGCAGAGAAGGAGGAACTACTGAATAATAAACTTTGCAACATGTATATGGCAGGAAACAAGACGTTGCACAGAGTGAGGGTAACATGTATGACTCTATGTGGGACAGTTGGGAGCTATGCATTTCATGATTCCTCTCCTTTGTCATAATTGACAAATTTAAAACCTTTACAATATTAACCCCTTAACAACCTGTGGTACACATTTTCTTAAAAAGTTGTGTGGGGGTATAGAACATCTCAAGAGCTGATCCAGCTTCATAACTGAATATGATGGCTATGTTCTGCAGCCAGTAAGCATCTGAATTGCGTCTAAGCATTGCAGTAAGCATCTGAACCACTTAAATGCCACTGTCATTCAGTGAAGCTTTGGCTGGACTTCATAAGAGAACCTCAGTTGCTCTAAATACTGAAACGATCACAGATTCAAGTTCGCTATGGAGACTAAAAATTAGAAAAATAAATAAATATAAAAGATGAAATCGTCATCCTTTTCCTCATTAAAAAAGTAAAATAATGATACAAATTTACAAAATAAATGTATTTGATATTATCATGTCCTTAAATGTCCAATTTAACAAAATATTAAATTATCTAAACTATATAATTAATGCTGAAAAAAAGAATGATCAAAATCTTGTACTTGCTGAAGTTATAGTTCAGCACACACAAAAAAACAAACCCTCAACCCCTTTTCTTTACAACATTCTGAATTTGTTTAACCACTTAATATATGTATGACCTTACAAGTTTGGAATTGCCGTGATTGTACTTACGAGGAGAATCATAATGGCGAGTCATTTTAATAAAACATTAAATGCTGTAAAAAGAAATAGAAAAAAAAGTAGCAGAATTTCATTTTTTTCACCATTTTATCCATTTTAAGTTTATTTCCATTTTAGTACATGATATGTTCATATGAATGGTACTGTTAAAAACTACAACCTATGGTGCAGACGAACATATTTTCAGTCTGGCAAAACATCAGATCGTACTCAGACCAATGTTATTCTATGGGGCTGTGCACACGTCTGATATTTTTCTTGGACAAAGTCTGTCTGAAAAAAACCTGAAGCATGCATGATATGCATTGGACATTTGGTTCGCACTTGGCCATGCAAGTCAATGAGTCCATGAAAAAAAGAAGACTGCACTCAGGTTACATCTGAGTGCAGTCTGATTTTCACAGACCAAAATAATGGAGAAGATAGTGAATCTGTCATGATCCAGGCTGGGTTTTAAGTCCTGTTCTCCCCTTCCCCGTCTGGTCATATCAGGAGTTAACTTTTCTCTGCCTCATTTTGGGTTCAGGATTGCTATTTAGCTCTGCTGCATCCTGCAGGCAGTGTCAGTTATAGTTTCTGCCTATGGCATGAGTAATAGACCCTGTTTAAACCCTGATTTGTCCTGCTGCCTTTGCTGACTGTACCCGTGTCTGTTTACTCTCCTCTTCCCATCTCAACACTGTGTTTCCCCTTCATGTGTGAACTCCCAGGTACTTGACTCGGCTTGGACTCTGACCTGCTTTTGTCTCCTGTCTTTGGTATTTCCGCTCCTGACCAGTATTAACCTTTTTGGCTTGTCTCTGACTCTGTGTTTGTTTATTCCTTTGGTACTGCGCTACTGACTAATATCGACCCAGCTTGTTTGACTATCCTGCTGCCACCTGGTGGTACCCTCTCTGCTGCGCTGCAGGTCTGGTCTGGCAGTGTGCAGTCCTCCCGCTACTCTATTGCCATCTAGAGGAGCTTGCATTTCCCTGCATAGCAGCAGTGTGACAGTCTTATTTTTTCATCTTGTTCTCATCTGAAAATATTGGATCACAATATGATCACACTCTGATCATCTCGGGTCGGGGTCAGTTCAGAGTGTTATTAGATTAATCAGTCCGATTTTCCTCGATGAGAGAAAGTACTATCTTTTGACTCTGGCTTAATCCTGCAAAAGATAAGACCTCATATAAATTGGCTATGTCAATGTAAAATCAAAACTTTATGAGTTTTAAAAGAGGTGGAAAAACAAAAGTACAGAAACAAAACATTGCTGGGTCTTGAAAGCGTTTTCTGAAATCAAAATACAAACTGCATACAATATTTAATAGATTTCTTTGATATGATGAGGCTGATGTATTTACATTCAAACTAATACATTTCAAAATGACTGCGTAAGAATATGTTCACATGTTGCGTTTTTGCTGCATTTTTATGTAAATTAAAAGCTGGGTTTTCTTTCTGTACCAACAAACGCTAAGAGATATCAGAAATCTATGCACATTTTTTTTTCATGACTGAATTGGAAAACTATTGCTTTTTTGAAGACTGCAGTAAGTCAATTCTTTCAACATTTTTGGGGCGTCTTTCAATGATAAGGTGCAACAAAGCAACAAAAATGTAGCAAACATCATTACAATCAGTTTTTGCAGGTTTTGTAGTGAAAAAAACGCAGCTACAACAGGATGGTAAATACAATTTTTTTGTAATTTTCCCAAGTTTAAACCAAAATGTCTTGCTGTCCTCACCTGAACATGGCAGTTAGTATTAATACAGTTTAATTAAATTAGTGATATGTGTAAAAGTAAACAAAGCCTGACCAACTCAATGCCCTACCAATGTGTGAAAGCAATTTTCAAACTTTGAATTTTTATTCCCTTAAATCAGAGAGATATGTCACACAAAATACTTAATAAATAACATTTCCCACATGTCTACTTTACATCAGCACAATGTTGGAAACAATTTTTTTTGTTAGGAAGTTATAAGGGTTAACAGTTGAAGTGAAGTGAGTTTGGGGGCCAATATAAAAAGAAAATATCCCAAAGTGACACCATTATAAAAACTGCACCCCTCAAGGTGCGCAAAACCATATTCAAAAAGTTTATTAACCCTTCAGGTGCTTTACGAGAACTAAAGCAATATGGAAGGAAAAAATTAACATTTTTCTTTTTTCACAAAAAATTTACTTTAGAACCAATTTTTTTTTACTTTCACAAGGGTAACACGAGAAAATAGACCACAAAATTTGTGCAATTTCTCCTGAGTACACTGAAACCCCATATGAGGGGAAAAGCCACTGTTTGGGCGCATAGCAGGGCTCAGAAGGGAGGGAGCACCGTTTGACTATTTGAATGTAAAATTGGTGGGAAACAATGGTGGCACCAGGTCGCGTTTGGAGACCCCCTGATGTAACTAAACAGTGGAAACCCTCCAATTCTAACTCCAACCCTAACCCATCACACCACTAACCCTAATCCCAACCGTAACCATAACCCTAAACACAACCCTAACCCTAACACACCCCTAACCCTAATCCCAACCCTAACCCCAACACACCCCTAACCCTAATCCCAACCCTAACCATAACCCTAACGATAGCCCTAACCCTAACACACCCCTAATCCTAATCCCAACCCTAACCCTAACAATAGCCGTAACCCTAACCCTAACTTTTTCCCAACTCACTTTAGCCCAACTCTAACCCTAATGGAAAAATGGAAATAAATATTTTTTTTAATTCAATTATTTTTCCCTAACTAAAGGGGTGATAAAAGGGAGTTTTATTTACTATTTTTTTTAATTTTGATCAAAATGAACCAATCGGAGAAATCTCCTATTGTTGAAAGTGCAGGCTGGCAGATCTCAGCGGGCGCACTGCCCATGTGCCTGCCAGTTTCTTCCCGGAAGAAGATACCAGCAGCCATGGGGGGATGTAGGAGGATCCAGGGACTTCGAGAGGTATTGGGGGATTAGGAGACCCTATTTGCGATCACATCAGAGGAGAGAGAAATTAAATGGCAAATCGTACTTTTTTTTGCAGTCGCCGTTATACAGTTAATAATGGTGATCGCAACATCGGGATCAGTAAAAACTGACCCGAATCATGTTGTCTAAGGTCTCAGCTGTCCCCGGTAGCCGAGACCCGTAGAAAATTTGACTCTGGTGGGCCCTGCACACTTTTTCCGGAGCGCCGGTAAGGTGCTGTGGTTTTAGTACCCTTAAATACCGCAGTTAAAAGGCGTATCGGCATTTGTTAAGGGATTAAAAGTAAATAAAGTCTGACCAACTCAATGCCTGACCAATGTATGAAAGTAAACAAAGCCCGATCAACTCAATGCCTGAGCAATGTGTGAATGTATATAAAGCCTGACCAACTCAATGCCTGACCAATGTGTAAAAGTAAACAAAGCCTGACCAACTCAATGGCCCTACCAATGTGAGAAAGTAAATAATGTTTAATGGTTTCACATACTTCTTGCAATGACTGCCTAAGGCTACGTTCACATTTGCGTTGTGCGCCGCAGCGTCGGCGCCGCAGCGCACAACGCAAACAAAAACGCGGCAAAACGCACGCTAAAACGCTGCGTTTTGCGCCGCATGCGTCATTTTTGGCCGCAAGTTGGACGCAAAAAAAATGCAACTTGATGCGTTTCTTGCGTCCAACGCTTGCGGCCATGCGGCGCTAAACGCAGCACAACGCATGTCCATGCGCCCCCATGTTAAATATAGGGGCGCATGACGCATGCGGCGCCGCTGCGGCGCCCGACGCTGCGGCGCTGACCGGAAATGTGAACGTAGCCTAACACCTTGTACTGCTTACGCTTGTAAGGTGGAAGGAAAGCTGAACTTTGGGGTCCCAAAAATGTAGCAAATGCAGTAAGAAAAGCAGCAAAAAAGTCTGCAAAACCTGTTTTTAGTCTGCAGGTTTTTTTTTTACTGCCAATAGATCAGGTTTTGACTGCAGAAACAATGCAGCAAAAAAGCAATGTGCGAACATAGTCTAATGGTACAAAGTTTTCCTACCCAATATTAAAATGAGCATGTAATGAGCCCAGCTAGCACTGAAAAGATAAAATGCTTATTTTAAGAAAATTATCAAAAAGAATTATTTAGCCATTATGATATGGAATTTAAAAGTAAGCGCACCAGCCTCATCAGGTGTGAAAGATATATCTATTAATGTATGCAGTTTTTATTGTGAAATCTGGTGGCATGAGCAGTTTATGTTGGAATAAGGCCACTAAATGATGCTGACCCTTAGGCATATGTCACTCCTCCTGACCTAGGTCCTGGTCACATGCGCTTTGTCACAGAGTAGAGCAATACAAACAGAGAAAATGTGTTTCAGTGTTTTTTTTTATTGCACAGATTGTTGACCAAATGATGTCAGTATAAAACATGGGTGTGTTTCTACAGACCAGTTCTTATAAATGTTGTCACTGTAGAGAAGTGAATAATGAAGCAGCTGAATATGTGAGCAGACAGTGAACATAGCTCAGGAATGACAGGAATGTGAATGAGATCAAGAATTTTTCCAGTTAAATTCTGAACACCATATTACTGGCACCCACACTCGCTGAGGCCAGGCCTGCATATTTGGGAAGCCCGAGGTGGAATGCTGGAGGGTGGCCAAACAGCGGAATCTGAATCGCTCAAGTGAACAGTCTGCATAGTGACAGGAAGGTTAAAATATTCTTAATACGCCCCGTCTTTTACAAACACATATTTATCAGATTGTGTTTATTGGAACTGCTGGGGCATTCCTGAGAGGGGCTCAAGAAGTCTCAGTCTGGTGTCCTCTGTCACCTATGACTAGGACTTAACAATAAAGCAATCACAGCCACTTCTGACTAACACATGATAGCACAAGTTTATTAGGAAAAGTCGTTTTTGAACCTGATAATCAAGCTTTGAACAATATGAAAAGCAGTTCTCAAACATTTTCTTAAAGGGGTTTTTATAAGATTTTAAAAAATGGCTAAAAGTGGAGGTGTCATAAAGTTAGAAAAGATCCATTACACCTCTGCTATACCGGACATTCCCTCACCACTGTACCACCATTTCCTACCAACAATGATGTGCCCATCTACTCATATCACAGCTTCAGTCAATCGTTGGCCTCAGCAGTCTCATGCCATACACTATTGTGGACAGTGATTGGCTGCAGTGGTTGCTTGGGTAGACAGGTATTTCATCACTGAAGTAAACATAAGTGGCAAACAGGATATGAGTGGTGTTCCTGGGGATTTATCAGTTAAAAAGAACTTGTCAAATCTGACAACACTAAGGCCGGGATCACACATGCGAGAAATACGGCCGAGTCTCGCATGTTACTACCCAGCATTGCCGCCGTCACTCAGGAGCGGAGCGTGCTGCCGCATAGCAATACATGTAGCTGCACGCTCCGCTCCTGAGTGACGGCAGCAATGGCGGGTATTAACATGCGAGACTCGGCCGTATTTCTCGCATGTGAGATCCCGGCCTAATAAGCTGGTGAATCGGCATGTTAATAGCATTATGAATGTGCCTGGCCGCTGTACTGAAAGTATCAATAATAGGGATTGGTCACACAAAGACTGTGACAAATAAATGACTTCCTAACAGCTCAACTAACATACAGGACTGGGAACAGGTGCTTTTTGAACCCTCTCATTGACACCCATTTATCTTGACAAATCAAATATTTCTCTTGGCCCCAGTCTAAACTTCTCTTGCAAGTTACAGATAAACCAAATCAAATTATGATACTACTAGATGGTGGCCCGATTCTAATGCATCGAGTATTCTAGAATATGTATGTAGTTTATAAATGAAGATTTCAAAATTATGCAATGAATACACAGGATTCGACCGGCCGGGCGCGACCAATTAGCGAAGCGTGGTTCAAATCCCGTGCCAATTCGCTGATTATTCGTGGCCGTTTGGGCACGACTAATCAGTGAAGCCAGGGCCAGCTCCAGGTTTTTAAGGGCCCCAGGCGAAAGAGTCTCACAGCCCAAGTAGCATATAACACAGCCCACGTAGTATATAGCACAGCCATGTAGTATATAGCACAGCCACGTAGTATATAGCACAGCCACGTAGTATATATGCACAGCCACGTAGTATATTGCACAGCCACATAGAATATAGCACAGCCACGTAGTATACAGCACAGCCCACGCAGTATATAACACAGCCCACGTAGTATATATCACAGCCCACGTAGTATATAGCACAGCCCATGCAGTATATAACACAGCCCACATAGTATATAACACAGCCATGTAGTATATAGCACAGCCACGTAGTATATTGCACAGCCACATAGTATATAGCACAGCCCATGTAGTATATAGCACAGCGATGTAGTATAGATCACAGCCCATGCAGTATATAACACAGCCCACGCAGTATATAACACAGCCCATGTAGTATATAACAGAGCCCATGTAGTATATAGCAAAGGGGGCACCATATCCCTGTTAAAAAAATAATTAAAATAAAAAATAGTTATATACTCACCTTCCGGCGGCCCTCGGATCCAGCCCAGGCCTTTAGCGATGCATTCCCAGTAATGCCTTGCGGCAATAACCCGTGATGATGTAGCGGTCTCGCAAGACTGCTACATCATCTGGGGTCATTGCCACAATGCATTCTTGGGACCGGAGCGTCGCGAGGAGAGGGAAAGGCTGCCGCGGACACCGGAAGGTGAGAATAAAATGATTTTTTTTGTTATTTTTAACATTATATGACATTATATTGATGCATAGGCAGCATCAATAGTAAAAAGTTGATCACACTTACAGGGTTACTGGCAGCGTTAAGTATGCCCTGTCTTCCTGGCCTTTTAACATGTACTTGATTGCCAATTTTAGCCCATCTACTTGTTAGAGACCTTTTTCTTGTATATTTTGTATATTTAATAAACTTTGCAATATTTGTCTAAATTTTGGACTACTACACTGTGGTTCTTTTGTGGTGTAAAGTTGTGGTATATTAGAATAGTTTTTTGACCTGGGTAAGCCTCAATAGCTAAAAAAGAGCATCTTAATATATACTTACCTTGTAATGTCTTCACATCCTATTCCATCCAGATGTGTCTGGATCCCAGAATTCCAAGCGGCGGAAGTTCACCGACCTTCATATTGGGACACCCAAGTGATGGGTGTCTCAATATGGAAACTGCTGGTGGTACCAGCCTGTTGCGTGATACCACCAGCGGAACACCATTGCACCACACACACACATACACACACACACACACTATACACCGTACGCACCACACACACACACACACAAACACACACTGTATATTCCATACGCACCACATACACACTGTATACGCCGTACGCACCACACACACACACTGTAGACGCCGTATGCAACACTGTATACGCCATACACAGCCTCTTGCGCGGTACCAGCAGCAGAACACTTTCGCGAACGTGCCACCAGAATGATTCACTGACCACCGCCATCTTTGTACAGGAGGAGCGCATACGCAGTTTTAATGTGACCACCGCTATCTATCTGCACAAAGATGGCAGTGGTCTGATTTACTGTGCCTGTGTGAATTCTGCACAGGCGCAGTTAATCATTCAGCTGATCCTCGTGGCAGATGCGCGACGTGTCTACAGGCAGAGGAAGCCGGTCACATTAAAGGGGTTTTCCCACGAACGAAAGTTCATTTTAAAAATTGTCTGTGTCTGACCGTGTACAGAGCATACCACATCTCCTGGGCAGGGGAGGAAGCAAAAGACAATTCTGACATTACAGCAGGGGATCACAGAGGATTTCCTTTGTCAGGTAAAATATTTCACTGACTGTTTTTAAACAATATTTTACCTCACAAAATGTATTCTCTGCGATCAAAGTGCACAGGGGGAGAGACAGCTCAAACAGGACAGCACATGAGGGGAGAACACAGCACAGGAAGGCGAGAGACATCAGACAAGGGGGATAGCACATAGGGTAAACAGGTCAAAGAAGAGAGCACAGACGGGAGAAGTCAGCACATGGGGAAAGAGAGAGTGGATAGGTGGGTGAGCACATGGGGGGAGAGATTCTCAACACTGCAAAGCCTGCCCCCATCGTGACATTACCACCCTCCCAATGCGATAGCATCGGGCCTCCATCTAGTGGCACTATAATACTATATATGCATCTATGGAGAGTTACCCTTTCTGGTCTGTAAAAACAGTCAATCATGTGCAGGTTGTGATGTTCCCTTAGAGGCATTTCTTTTTTTTCATTTTATTTTGAATATACTGTATATATATATATATATATATATATATATATATATATATATATATATATATATATATATATATATATATACATATTGTCATAGATCTCTTCTTGTTTCTCTGGGATCATATCTATATCTACTATATAATTGTCTAAGGGTCACTTCCGTCTTTCTGTCTGTCCTTCTGTCTGTCTGTCTGTCACGGAAATCCCAAGTCACTGATTGGTTGCGGCAAAACGGCCACAAAACGGTCAGCGACCGCTCCATACTCCCCTCCAGTCAGCGCTCTCAAAGGGTTAAGGTCAGCGTTAACGGACCACGTTATGCCGCGGTGTAATGCACTCCGTTAACGCTGCTATTAACCCTGTGTGACCAACTTTTTACTATTGATGCTGCCTATGCAGCATCAATAGTAAAAAGATCTAATGTTAAAAGTAATAAAAAAATAAAAAATCATTATATACTCACCCTCCGTTGGCCCCCCGTATCCAGCCGAGGCCTTTCCCGCTCCTCGCAATGCTCCGGTGACCGGTCCATGCATTGCGGTCTCGCAAGATGATGACGTGCGGTCTCGCGAGACTGCTACATCATCATCTTGCGAGACTGCAATGCACTCTTGAGACCGGAGCGTCGCGAGGAGCATCGGTAAACACCTCGGCTGGATCCGGGGGGCCGACGGAGGGTGAGATAACTATTTTTTATTTTAATTCTTTTTTTAACAGGGATATGGTGCCCACATTGCTATATACTACGTGGGCCGTGTTAGATACTGCATGGGCTGTGGTATATATTATGTGGCTGGGCAATATACTACATCGCTGTGCTCTATACTATGTGGCCTGGGTTATATACTGCATGGGCAGTGTTATATACTACATCTCTGTGCTATATACTACGTGGCTGTGCTATATACTATGTGGCTGTGCAATATATAACGTGGCTGGGCAATATACTAGGTGTCTGTTCTATATACTACGTGTCTGTGCTATATACTACGTGTCTGTGCTATATACTACATCGCTGTGCTATATACTACATGGCCTGTGTTATATACTGCGTGGGCTGTGTTATATAGTACATCTCTGTGCTATATACTACGTGGCTGTACAATATATTACGTGGCTGTGCAATATATTATGTGGCTGTGCTATATACTACGTGGCTGTGGTATATATTATGTGCCTGGGCAATATACTACATCACTGTGCTATATACTACGTGGCCTGTGTTATATACTGCATGGACAGTGTTATATACTATGTCTCTGTGCTATATACTTCGTGGCTGTGCTATATACTACGTGGCTGTGCAATATATTACGTGGCTGGGCAATATACCTAACTATCCCTGTGTGGCCCCTTCAAAAAAAAAAAAAAACCATAATCAGGTTCCTCGCATCATGTTCTCATACACTTTATGCAGTTAATAGCACTCTGTGTCTGTACTGCTACATACTTAGGCTGTTAACTGGTTCATGCAGCGTTACATGAACACCCGATCCTTACATTATGGCTGGTCCAAATAACTAAAGCAATTATTATTATTATTATTATTAATTTTTATAGCGCCATTTATTCCATGGCGCATTACATGTAAGTTCCGGACTGGACCAAGGGAACCCAGTGGACGTAGTATATATGGACTTTTCCAAAGCTTTTGATACGGTGCCACACAAAAGGTTGTTACATAAAATTAGAGTAATGGGGATAGGGGAAAATATGTGTAAGTGGTTTGAGAGCTGGCTCAGGGATAGGAAACAAAGGGTGGTTATTAATGGAGCACACTCGGACTGGGTCACGGTTAGCAGTGGGGTACCACAGGGGTCAGTATTGGGCCCTCTTCTTTTTAACATATTTATTAATGACCTTGTAAGGGGCATTCAGAGTAGAATTTCAATATTTGCAGATGACACTAAACTCTGCAGGGTAATCAATACAGGGGAGGACAATTTTATATTACAGGATGATTTATGTAAACTAGAAGCTTGGGCTGATAAATGGCAAATGAGCTTTAATGGGGATAAATGTAAGGTCATGCACTTGGGTAGAAGTAATAAGATGTATAACTATGTGCTTAATTCTAAAACTCTGGGCAAAACCGTCAATGAAAAAGACCTGGGTGTATGGGTGGATGACAAACTCATATTCAGTGGCCAGTGTCAGGCAGCTGCTACAAAGGCAAATAAAATAATGGGATGTATTAAAAGAGGCATAGATGCTCATGAGGAGAACATAATTTTACCTCTATACAAGTCACTAGTTCGACCACACTTAGAATACTGTGCACAGTTCTGGTCTCCAGTGTATAAGAAAGACATAGCTGAACTGGAGCGGGTGCAGAGAAGAGCGACCAAGGTTATTAGAGGACTGGGGGGTCTGCAATACCAAGATAGGTTATTACACTTGGGGCTATTTAGTTTGGAAAAACGAAGACTAAGGGGTGATCTTATTTTAATGTATAAATATATGAGGGGACAGTACAAAGACCTTTCTGATGATCTTTTTAATCAAAGACCTGAGACAGGGACAAGGGGGCATCCTCTACGTCTGGAGGTAAGAAGGTTTAAGCATAATAACAGACGCAGATTCTTTACTGTAAGAGCAGTGAGACTATGGAACTCTCTGCCGTATGATGTTGTAATGAGTGATTCGTTACTTAAATTTAAGAGGGGACTGGATACCTTTCTGGAAAAGTATAATCTTACAGGGTATATACACTAGATTCCTTGATAAGGCGTTGATCCAGGGAATTAGTCTGATTGCCGTATGTGGAGTTGAGAAGGAATTTTTTTCCCCATGGTGGAGTTACTCTTTGCCACATGGGGTTTTTTTGCCTTCCCCTGGATCAACATGTTAGGGCATGTTAGATTAGGCTATGGGTTGAACTAGATGGACTTACAGTCTTCCTTCAACCTTAATAACTATGTAATAACTATGTAACTATGTAACATGTGAAATACGGGGCAAATATAGACAAATACATTAACCATGAGCAAAAACAAGGCACATGGGTACATAAGGAGGGAGGACCCTGCCCGCGAGGGCTCACAGTCTGCAGGGGATGGGTGATGATACACTAGGAAAGGGTAGAGCTGGTTGTGCGGCGGTTCAGTAGGTTCAGGATCACTGCAGGCTGTAGGCTTGTCGGAAGAGGCGAGTCTTCAGGTTCTTTTTGAAAGTTTCTATGGTAGTCGAGACTCTGATGTGTTGGGGTAGAGAGTTCCAGAGTATGGGGGAAGCACGGGAGAAGTCTTGGATGCGGTTGTGGGAAGAAGAGATGAGAGGGGAGTAGAGAAGGAGGTCTTGAGAGGATCGGAGGTTGCGTGTTGGTATGTACCGGGAGATCATGTCACAGATGTATGGAGGAGATAGGTTGTGGATGGCTTTGTAGGTCATTGTGAGGGTTTTGAACTGGAGTCTCTGGGCGATAGGAAGCCAGTGAAGGGCTTGGCATAGGGGAGAGGCTGGGGAATAGCGGGGAGACAGGTAGATTAGTCGAGCAGCAGAGTGTAGGATGGATTGGAGTGGTGCCAGAGTGCTAGAGGGGAGTCCAGAGAGTAGTCGAGGCGGGAGATGATAAGGGCATGCACTAGTGTTTTTGCGGTGTCGCGGTCAAGGAATGCGCGGATCCGGGAAATGTTTTTGAGTTTGAGGCAGCAGGAGGAGGCAAGGGCTTGGATATGTGGCTTGAAAGAGAGGGCAGAGTCGAGGATCACCCCGAGGCACCGGGCGTGTGGTACTGGGGAAAGTGAGCAGCCATTGACATTGATGGATAGGTCTGGTGGAGGGATAGAGTGAGATGGGGCAAAGATGATGAATTCTGTTTTGTCCATGTTCAGTTGTAGAAAGCGAGCAGAAAAGAAGGCTGAAATAGCAGACAGACAGTGCGGGATTTTGGTAAGTAAGGAGGTGAGGTCAGGTCCGGATAGGTAGATCTGTGTGTCATCAGCATAGAGATGGTACTGCATACCGTGGGATTCTATGAGCTGTTCTATGAGCAATTGTTACCATCCACCTCTCATGTCTCCCCTTTTCCTCATAGTTTGTAAGCTTGCGAGCAGGGCCCTCATTCCTCCTGGTATCTGTTTTGAACTGTGATTTCTGTTATGCTGTAATGTCTATTGTCTGTACAAGTCCCCTCTATAATTTGTAAAGCGCTGCGGAATATGTTGGCGCTATATAAATAAAATTATTATTATTATTATTATTATACTACGTGGCTGGGTAATATACTACGTGGCTTAGCAATATACTACGTGGCTGAGCAATATAATACGTGGCTGGGCAATATACTACGTGGCTGGGCAATATAATACGTGGCAATTTGAACCACGCTTCGCTAATTGCTCTTGGCCGGCCGGCCGAATCCTGTGTGTAAATTGCATTATTCTGAAAACTTCGTAAATAAACTACATACAGATTCTAGAATACCCAATGTGTTAGAATCGGGCCACCATCTAGTGTATACATAATTGTCTAAGGTCCACTTCCGTCTGTCTGTCACAGAAATCCTGTGTAGCTGATTGTTCGCAGCCGGCTGGGCGCGACCAATCAGCGACAGGCACAGTCCAGCCGCGAATTGGCCCCTCCCTACTCCCCTCCAGTTAGCGCCAACATAGCGTTTTAGCAGTCTCTTAAACCGCAAGTATGGATGGCAAAAAGGACCAGAAAGGTAACATGGTACACGCATTAGTTTTTTATCCCTATATTTTTCACTACGGCCAGGAAATCTACCAGTATATGGAAAGCACATTGTATTATATATTTTTCTTGAGTGGTGTTACGGACACCAAATAAGTGGGTATTGGTGCAATCACTGAATCACTAAGTGCAATTTGTTGAATCTGTTTTTCTGTTCTTAGTTTTCTTGTATATTCATGTATTACCCTCAGCAAAACCAATTGATTTTTTATTGTAGGTCTGTCTTTGCGCAAATATATTATTAATATTATGTTACAGATGTAGCATTTTTAAACTTAACATACAATATGCTATTCCATGATTCACAAAAATATCTTTATGCCAAAACAATGTAACTGGACACTTGACACAGGCCAAGCCATTAAATATGTAAAGTTAGGAATTAAGGCTAAAGTCAAGATTTCTGATAATATGGATAACAATCATGGAGTTGCTACTCGTATTGTGTGTAACCTTTTTTTGTTGTTCTTTTCACCATGGCTCCAGAGTCAATGATTCTGTTTTTCTATGTTTAGGGGGCACAATTTATTATATTCTATATTCTATCTATAAATACCCATGTAATTGTTTTCACACTAACATGCTTTATTTGAATACATGCTGCAATTCTTAACATACTGCCCCCTAAGAAAAGTTAATTTACAAGAAGAAGTCAATAGTGTGCTTGGCAGACAAGTACAACATGACACCTATTATAATAAGCACATGCAAAAACAAAGTTAATCACGTCCTCCTGATCCATCGGACCACGTGTGTATTGTTTGCGTTTCACAAGTTCTGGAACCTGCCATTTCATTTAGGATCTTGGCTCCCTTTGGAGCAGTCACATTTCTTAGGGAGGGGAGGTATTTTATAAGACAATGCTTGGAATGCACTACTTTACACTGGAATTTGGACTCTGCCTTATAAGGAAAAACGAGTTATTACAATGGTTCAGTAAGATTGTAGCATTCTTATACACATTTGCTTCTAATTAGTTTTTCATTCATTTTGGTTCCAATAAGAAAAGAATATGAATATGCCTGGAGATGATTACTGCAAAAAAGACTGGAGTTGTTATCCATGAGGTGGCAGTGCCTTGTAATGTTGTGCAGCGACTTGTAATACAAGTCCTAACATGTCATGGACAAGTCTTGCATGTCAGGGACACCAGCACATTATGGGGCCAGTGAGTCGATAAGGGGCCCATTGCCAGCGCTGGCGCCGGGCCCCCTCCGCCCTGTACCTCAAACTGTTTCAAATACTCACCTTTCCCTATTTCCTGCTGCTCCAGTCTCTACTGCTCTGGTCTCCTCAGCGTCTTCAGACTCTCTGTGACGTCTCAGGGCGAAGGGCACGCTGATGCCATTACAGGACACCATCTATGCAGAGAGTCTGAAGACGCTGAGGAGACCGGAACAGCGGAGACTGGAGCATCGAGGAGTGGGGAGAGGTGAGTATGTAATTTTTTTTTATATGAATGAAGCATTATATGGGGCCCATTATACTGTACGTAGTAATGTATGGGGCCCATTATTCTGTATGGAGCAATATAAGGGGCCCATTATTCTGCATGGGGAAATATAAGGGGCCCATTATTCTGTATGGAGCAATACAGGGGCCCATTATTCTGTATGGAACACTATGTGGACCCATAATACTGTATGGAATAATATATGGGGCCCATTTTATTGTATGGAGAACTATGTGAGCCCATTATACTGTATGGAGCAATATATGGGTCCCATTATACTGTATGGAACAATATATGGGGCCATTATACTATATAGAGCACTATATGGGGACCATTATACTGTATGAGGCAATATATTGAACCCATTATACTGTATGGAGCAATATATGATGCCCAATATACTGTATGGGGCAATATATGGGGCCCATAATACTGTATGGAGCATTATATGGGGCCCATTATACTGTATGTAGCAATATATTCGACCATTATACTGTATGTAGCAATATATGGAGCCATTATACTCTATGGAGTAATATAGTGGGCCCATTATACTGTTTGGAGCCCTATGTGGGGACCATTGTACTGTATGGAGCACTTTGTGGTGCCTATTATAATGCATGAAACACTATATGGGGCCCATCATACTGTTTGCAGGACTATGTGGTTCCCATAATACTGTATGGAAGATTATGTGGTGCCCATAATACTGTATGGAGTGTGGTATCCATAATACTATATGGAGAACTATACTGCCCTCTGTGTGACTGCAGACTTTTGAATCACTCCAGCGCATGTACTGTGCGCTGCGAGGATTTGCCAGTTTCTAAGCTATCATAAAATTTACAACAGATATCACTTCAATATACCTAATTTGGACGTGTCCGTGTGTCTGTGCACAATGAGTCATCCACAGCTGAACAGTAACTTAGGTATCCATAGTTACTTTGGTATCCATAGTTACTGTCACTAGCAGCTAACTGCCTGGGCATAACCATGGATACCTAAGGAGAGGAGCTCTCCCAGATGGCAAGTTAAGGCATAAGCCTTTTTTGCAACACTCAGGCAATACTGAGTCAACAGTGTGAGGCAACATTGCAAAGATGCATCAAATTGAGCGCGCTGCTACACGTAAAGAAGCGAATCGCATACGGATGCGTATCCTGCATCTTAATGAAATAGAAGACGAACCAAATTGTTGAAGAACTGCTGATGCATCCCGACAGAGGGCGGCCAGAGCAAGAGAAACAAATGAAGTAACTGAATCACGTAGAGCATCTAATGCTGCCCAACAACGAGCAACACGCAATGCACAAAGTGATACACATATTTCACAAAAAAGAGGACAAGATAGAATACGTGTTCAAAATGCAATAGCCAGTCGACGACGGCAAGGAACATTTGCCACTAGAGGACTTCGCAATCAAATAGATGAGACACGTATTAAAGAGCACTATGCTGGCGGACAGACATTTCGATGTCAGTTCTGCCAATCTAAAAATTTCAAAGACGAAATGGCGCAGGACAAACATTCCCTTCCTGCTGCAAGAGAGGGTGCATCCAATTATGTCCTATTCATATGGATGATCAATTAGTCAAGTTGATGAAAGGAGAGCATCAGCACTCCAATAACTTTATGGCTAATATAAGGCAATACAATAGCTCGCTTGCTTTGGCATCAATGGGAGCACAAGTAGCGCCACCACCTGGGCATGGTCCATACTGTTTTCGAATTCATGGACAAGTTTACCACAGAACTGCCCCATTGCATCCTGCTGTGTGTGGGTAGTACTCCCAAGTTTGCCCAGAATTATGTCTTGGACAGTGAAGAAGCATTAAGTACAAGAAGTCAAGCAAATAAAGAGTGCCTCCCAGCACTGCTATCATCTCTTGGAGAGAAAATGAAAGCAATTAACCCACTCGCAAGAGCCTTCACAATGATGAGGGAATTTGAAATAGAGGAAGAGAGGATTGCTGAATTAGAAAATCGCGATCCACTCGAAATAACAATGTCAATTATAAATGACTACAATAATGACCAGAGGTGCTACAATGCATCAAGGTGCAATGAAGTAGCTATAATTTATCAAAATGCAATGGGTGAACCCCCATTTAATAGGGACATCAGAGTTCACCTCAAAGTGAAAAGCAAACTGTTCAAATCAGCTTTCTTCACAGAAAGTGTGATGCAATGACATATCCACTTCTATTCCCATATGGGGACAGTGGATGGACAATAAATTTGACAACTCCAATTGCCCTAAGTGTGCAACATCAAGGAATTGGTGACATTCATCTACCATCCATACCAGTGGATCAAGATCAACAAGACAAAATCACCCTGTTGCGGTACTATTCATGCAGGCTTGCCATTCGTGACGAGTTCAATCCCCTTTTAAATGCTGGAAAGTTGACCCAACAATTTGTCATTGACAGTTACGTCAAAATTGAAACCAACAGGATCAAATATATAAAAACAAAATCAAACGGCATTACGTGTCGACAGTTATGCCGGTGTTATGGATCACATTCATAATGCTGCGTTACACCAAGGGCTAAAAGTTGGGCACCAGTAATTTTACTGTCCACTTTCATTGCAAGCCCTAGAGCTATGCAGCAAAATTACCAAGATGCCATGACAATTGTCCGAAAATTAGGAAAGCCAGATCTTTTTGTTACGATGACCTAACCCAAAGTGAAAGGAAATTACTGAAAACTTAGAGCCATGGCAAAGGCCAGAGTTCAGACCAGATTTGGTTGCACGAGTATTTAAAATCAAACTCCAAGCCATGCTTAACAACATTTTAAAAAAACATATTTTTGGCCCTGTAGTTGCCTATGTGCATGTAATAGAATTTCAAAAGCGTGGACTACCACACGCTCACATGCTCTTAATCCTCGGAGAGGAAGTTAAACTGAGGGACAAAGAAATAATTGACGAATTGATATCTGCTGAAATCCCAAATGAGACACCAAATCCAAAACTGCATGAGGCAGTGATGAAGCACATGATTCATGGCCCATGTGGCGAAGATCAACCTGGTGCTATATGCATGACAGATGGTCAATGCGCAAAAAAATTCCCAAAGGAATTTTAATACAGAGACAAACCCCAATGTTGATGATTACCCACAGTACCGTTGACGCAATACTGGGAAAACCAGACAAGGAACACGTGAAATTGACATTAGTTGGGTAGTTCCATACAACCCCTATTTATTACTCAAGTACAATTGCCATATTAATCTTGAGATATGTGCTCCAATAAAAAGTGTTAAATATCTTTTCAAATATGTATACAAAGGATATGACTGTGCCAATATCAAGTTTGATACATTAAACTGGAATGAACAAGCCATGTACCTAGATTCTCAGTATATAAGAGCCCCTGAGGGCATGTGGAGAATCAGAAAAAATAAAATGCATGATGCTACACATACCATTAAAAGGCTTACTGTTCACCTTGAAAACATGCAGCAAGTGTTTTTCGAAGATGGTAATGTGGATATGGTTATTTCAGACTCAAAATCCTCTACTCTGCAGGCTTATTTTGAGCTAAACAGAGCTGACGCTTCCGCCCGTCAGTATTTGTACAGTGAAATCCCTACACACTATGTCTGGGATAGAAAAGCTGTACCGGAAGGATGACAAAAACTACGGGCTCAATTTGGGAAAACAATTGCCTGAATGTATACAGTCTCTTTAAAAGATGGTGACTGAGCTGTATTACCTGACTCTTTTTACTTCACGTAAGAGGAGCAAAGTCTTATGCTGACTTATGGACTGTCAATGGAGTCGTACATGACACATATAAAAATGCGTGCACTGATCTTCATCTTTTGGGAGACGATTCCCAATGGGAAGATGGTATAATGGATGCATTCACTTTTCAAATGCCCTACCAACTTCGCAAATTATTTGTTATAATTTGTGTATATGGGGAACCAGCTAAACCATTGGCATTATGGCAATAATATAAAACCGAATTTATGGAGGATTACACCAGGCGGTATACTCCAGAAAGTGCTGAGCAACTGGCTCTTTGTGATATTATTGAAGTGCTCTTAAGCAATAAAAAGTCCTGTGCTGACTACGGATTGCCAATTCGAGTAAATGTTCCAGATGAAATACTGGACCAACTGAATTATGCTGTAATTAAGCAGGAGGCTGAGCAATTGAAAGCTATGCTTAATGAAGCTCAAAAATCAGCTTTCGATGCAATTATGCAAGCAGTCAATGCTGCATCATAGCCAGACGACACTAGCTCACACTGTTTTTTTCTGGATGGCCCAGGAGGCAGCAGGAAGACATTTTTGTACAACTGCTTGCATAAGACAAGCAAAAAAGAAGTCTATTTGCTCAGTAGCCTCCACTGGATTGGCGACTACATTACTACAAAAGGGTAGCACCTACCATTCTAAGTTTGGCCTTGGAATTACAACAAAGACCACAATGTCAAAAATTAAGCCAACCTCACTTCAAGCAAAGGAGCTTAGGGAGACATCTGTCGTTATTTGGGACGAAGTAAGAATGACTCCCTGTTTTAATATGAACGCTGTGGATAATTTGTTCCAAGACACATGTGGAAAAAAGACTATTTGGTGGAAAAGTTTTCATAAACGGTGATGACTTTCGTCAAACCCTACCAATAGTGGAAGGTGGAAAAAGAGCCCAAATTGTATAGTCCACCATTAAATACTCAAAATCCTGGAATCAGTTTTCACGGTTCCAGTTACAACAGAATATGAGAACTTCTTAGGACGAAGTTGAGTACAACTCATGGTTACTGAAACTTGGCAATGGAGAGTTGTCAAATGTATATGGTCTACCAGAAGACACAATTGAAATCCCAAATTCTTATATTGAAGAGGGTGATTTAATTACAGCTATTTTTGGCGACTCAATTGAGATTACCGATGCAACGGTAGAAGCAATTGCCAATAAAGAAATTCTTAAGCCATTGAATGATAACGTTCATGCCTTGAACAGCAAAATTCTTAGTCAAGTTTAAGGTGAACATTCAACATATCGCTCCGTCGACACAATTGCGGAAGAGAAGGGTGTGATTCTCACAGATTACTCTGTAGAGTTTCTTAACTCTTTGAATCCCACTGGGATGCCTCCTCGTGAACTAAAGCTGAAACCAGGAGCTGTAATTATGCTCCTGCGTAATCTTAGCAGAAAGCGTGGCCTTCGTAATGGCACAATGCTTTATGTGAAAAGCTTAAAAGCAAACGTTATTCATGCCGTTGCTTTAAATGGAAAAGCAAAGGGTGAGACAGTTCTTTCTTCCAAGAATTGGCCTGATTTCCAAAGATATAAACTTGCCAGTCCAGATGCGATGGCGTCAGTTTCCTGTCATGTTGGCTTTTGCTATGACCATCAATAAATCTCAGGGACAGTCCTTGGATATTGTAGTAATTTATTCACCTCTCCCCGTGTTTTCACACGGGCAGTTATATGTGGCTTTCTCCAGGGGAAGGAAAAGCCAACAAATAAGGGTCAAAATATTTGAGACACAGAAGCAAGGTAATCTTATTTCTAACGTTGACAAATGGTTTAGTGTCAACTGTGTGTACAAAGAAGTCTTATATTAAGCTTTTTAACAATTGTAAAAGTCAAAAAGTTTTGTACACAAAAGCGGGACTAACTCCTAGCCGCGGTCTGCGGACCAAACATTGGGCATGGGCAGGGCCTTGGGGGCAGATCCCAAGTGCGCTCAACTATGTGAAATAGCTTACGCTCAGGAACATTGAGGAATAGCGCTATTGGATAGCTCTACCTGTTCATTTCCTTTAGGAATAGGGCTATGGGATAGCTCTACCCGTTCACTTTCTTCATGGATAGCGCTATCGGATAGCTGTACCCGAACAGTATTAACTACAGAGCTTTTTCATACACAAGGTAGGAGTGGCAGGAGAGTTACACCAGGTGTTTATGTTTGCTATTAGTCTGGACATACGCCAGTCTGGTGCATGGGTACACCCCATTGCGAGGTCAGTTTGCTGTGTGGTACACCCAATTGCGTCATTCGTAATCACAGTGCGCACACAAAGGGCGTGCAATCACTCGTATTTACCTATATTTCTCTGCTGTATCTGTGCAGCATCAGGAATTGTAGTATGTGTTAAAGGGCCCGCTGAGACTCTTTCTCCCAGGGCCCACAAAACAAACACTGGAACTGGCCTTGCCTGCATGCAATCCCAGAACAGAAGTATAACTGTAATAGGTTCAGGGGTTGCAGTCACCCCTGTCCTGTACTCTGTGGAGGCTCTCATGAGAAGACCGAGAAAGAATATTAACAAAGCTAGCAAAAACAACTGTGTGGGCATATATGTGTTTGCATGTAATGTATGTATATCTGTGTCTGCGTTCTGTGTGTTTATGTATCTTTGTGCAACCTCACACGCTAGTCCTATTGGTATAAGCAAGGCGACCTAAGATACTCGATTGTTGCCACCATTGGAATGAGACCTCAAAAGAGACGCAGTGTCCAAAGTGACTACAGTGGATCAAACAACTTTTGTGATACAAGATTTTTATGGTAGTTCTAAGCAGTCTAAAATCACATTTGGTGGACATAGACATGTTTCTATTGTATTTTTATGCACTCTAAAACACAATGGATGTCTAAGGTGGCCCAGTTATTGTAATTATAAGCAGTCCGAAACACAATGAGTAGGGATCAGCGAACCCAGGTCCAGCGGGTTCTGCCGAACTTGTGAAAAAACATAGGAGAACTTGACCTGCATTTGACCCCAAACCACATATAAGTCAATGGGGACCCAACCTTTGGTGCTGTAAAATGGCTGTTATATGATCACATACAAAAAAAGCACTCTATCGTGCTAAAGTATGTCAATGTGAAATATATGAAATATGAATAGCAATACGGCTTTTGAATATTAGGAAAAAAATATGAGATGCTTTGCACAAAATTTGACCAAATTATGTCTGCCCATCAACCAACGTCAAGGTGGTCCCAAAAACTGATGGGTCCCTAAATATGTGAATACCTCTCTAAGGCTGATGTCTGAATTCCTGGGTGAATGTGGACACCTCTCTAAGCAAAGCCTGCTTTTATGAGTAGCTAGGAACCTGCTGTAATTTAAATCACGACATGGTGAAGAGCGGAGTGCCAATTGTGGTGCATAGCCTTAGCTCTTCCTGTTTGCCCTATTGCGTTGGTAAGTGGCAAGCCCAGAGGTTTATCAGACACCCTTATTACAAACCCCATAGCAATAAACACACACACAGAGAAAAGTCCTTTAATTGTACAAATCACTTCCCGACAATTACACTATTTAAGGCCGGTTTCACATTTGCGGTTGTGTCCGCAGCATTTCTGACGCATACATCCGCATGCATCTTGATTTCATATCTTTTACATTGTGGACGCAGGTACATGCGTTTGCATGCGTTCACCTGCGTTCGCTTACGCATGTGTCGTTTTGCTGTGTGCGGCTGGGCGTGGCTAACGCAACATGTTGCAGTTTTTTAGGCGACAACTTTCCGCCACCATACGCATGTGGACGCTTGCAGAAGGAGTGCATCAAAACAACGCATTACAGTCTATGAGAACGCATAGGAACACAAGGACATGTGTTCGCTTGTGTTTGCGTATGCATGTGTTTTCTGAGTAAACAAGAAATCCCATGATACATGCCCATTTGGCATGGCTTGTGTCAAGGAAATTTTCCTGGAAAATCTTTTTCCTATCGAACGCATGCGCATAAAAACCGCAAACGCATGCAAAAATGCATGCAAACGCAGCGGTTTTTGTCTGTCTTGCGTAAGCTGATGCAGAAAAAAATGCTGCATTATCATGCGTTTGCGTTTATGGTTGCGGACAAGACACTGAATGTGAACCGCAAATGTGAAACTAGCCTGAACTGAGGTAAACTTACCATAAAGAAAAGAAAGGTGATTATGTCAGCTCACCTATATCAATATGGAGAAAGGAAAATCAAGCAATTCCTCCTCTGTAACCATCTCAAATATGCACAACTTTTGAGTAACAATGCTCCACTCTACTTTCAAGATCACATCTCACCACCTGTGCACTTGACCCAATCCCATCCCACTTCATCCCAAACCTCACATTCTTCATCCCAACCCTAACCCATCTATTCAACCTATCATAACAACTGGTGTTTTCCCCTCAATCTTTAAACATGCCTCAATCACACCTATCCTCAAAAAGCCCTCTCTTGACCCATCCTCCGCATCTATCTATCGCTCTATATCACCTCTCCCCTAGGCCTCAAAACTACAGGAACAACATGTTTATCTTGAACTGTCCGCCCACCTCTCTTCTTGCTCCCTCTTCGACCACTTACAACCTGGCTTCCAGCTGCACCACTCTACTGAAACTACCCTAACTAAGTTCACCAATGACCTATTAACCACCAAGGCCAAGCGACACTACTCTGTCCTCCTCCTGGACCTGTCCTCTATCTTTGACACAGTGGACCATTCCCTATTACTACAGACCCTCTCATCTCTTGGCATCACTGACTTGGCCCTAACTTGGATCTCGTCATGCCCAACAGACCGGACATTCAGCGTCTCCCACTCGCACACCACCTCCTCACCTCGCCCCCTATCTGTCGGAGTCCCACAAGGTTCAGTCCTAGGGCCCCTGTTTTTCTCCATGTACCCCTTCGGCCTTGGACAGCTCATAGAATCGCACGGCTTTTAGTGTCACCTCTATGCTGATGACATACAGATCAACATGTCTGGACCAGATATCACCTCCCTACTAACCAGAATCCCACAATATCTATCTGCTATTTCATCCTTCTTTTCCGCCAGATTTCTAAAACTTAATATGGACAAAACAGAATTCATCATCTTTCCCGCATCTCACTTGACCCCTCCAACGGACCTTTTTATTAAAGTAAATGGCTGCCCACTCTCCCCAGTCCCACAAGCTCGCTGCCTCAGGGTAATCCTTGACACTGATCTCTCCTTCAAACCACATATCCAAGCCCTTTCCCCTTCCTGCCAATTTCAACACAAAAATATTCCAAGAATCTACAAAAACCCCAGTCCATGCCCTTATCATCTCCTGCCTTGACTACTGCAACCTCCTGCTCTGTGGCCTTCCCTCTAACACTCTCGCACCCCTCCAATCTATTTTAAACTCTGCTGTCTGACTAATCCACCTGTCCCCCTGCTATTCCCCAGCCTCTCCCCTCTGTCACTCCCTGCACTAGCTCCCCATTACCCAAAAGACTCCAGTTCAAAACCCTAACCATGGCAAACATAGCCATCCACAACCTGTCTCCTCCATACATCTGTGACCTCATCTCCCGGTACCTAACAGCATGCAACCTCAGCCACTGCACGACCAGCTCTACCCTCATCTATTGTATCCTCATCCATCCCTTGTAGATTGTGAGCCCTCGCGGGCAGGGTCCTCTCTCCTCCTGTACCATTGTGACTTGTATTGTTTAAGATTACTGTACTTGTCTCTATTATGTATATCCCTCCTCACATATAAATCGCCATGGAATAAATGGCGCTATAATAATTAATAGTAATAATAAGCTGGGAAGGGGCCATGGATATTGGCCCCCTTCCAGAGTAATGACATCGCTCATAGATTGTAAGCTTGTGAGCAGGGCCCTCATTCCTCTTGGTGTCTGTTTTGACCTGTGATTATTGTTATGCTGTAATGTCTATTACAGCAAAGCAAATTGCCTCTATAATTGTAAAGCGCTGCAGAATATGTTGGCGCTCTCTAAATAAAATTATTATTATTATCAGTCCTGAGCCTCCCCTGAAATGGCACATACATTAGACAATTCTGGAGCTTATCCTCTTTTCTTCCCATTTGGCCTAGTGCGTTGGCAAATGGGATAATTGTTTTTGGGGGTGCTGTCAGCTTTGTAATGTCAGCTGACATCAAGTCCGTAGGTTAGTCATGGAGAGGCATCTATCAGACGCCCCTATTGTAAACCAGTAAGTTGAAAGAAAAAAACACACAGGAAATTTTTTTTTATTTGATTTAAGACTCCCCTCACATATTCATTGGTTTACCTATTTATTAATAAAAAGAAAAAAATTCTGCAGATCCGACGACATCTAACGTCATCCACTGATTTTCTCAGTAACGTAATTGCGATAATGTTACTCCCGTGAGAAATTACCGCTAGTAGTCTCTCCAATCTCGCTCTCATGGTCACGTCATTGCTGTGAGCCAGGATTGTGAGAGCGAGGCTGTAGAGGTTACTCAAACTCATTTCTCATGGGTGTAAAGTCATCGCCAGTAAGAAATAACCTTGAATAACCTCTGTAATCTCGTTCTCACGGTCATGGCTAACGGGCAATGACATTACTGACATGATCACCTGTGAGAATATTGGAGGACAAAGTGGAACCTAGCAGACCTGAACAGGAAACCGTACAGTAACTAGTGTGTGTTCTGGGGTCCGGTACTGGACACTAGAAGTCTGGAACGAACACTGAACTGGGTTTGCTCATCCCTAACAATGAGTATCTAGGCTTTGAGGCCTAGTTATTGTAATTATAAGAAGCCAAAAAAACACAACGCGTATATAGGCTCTGACGCCAAGTTATTGCAGTTATAGGCAGACCAAAAATACATTGCATATCAAGTCTCTGAGGCTTAGTTGCTGTAATTACAAGCGGCTCAAAAATACATTACATATCTAGTTTCTGAGGCCTAGTTATTGTACTTGTAAGCAACCCAAAAACACATTGCATATCTAGGTTCTGAGGCCTAGCTATTGTAATTATAAGCAGCCAAAAATACCATGAGTATTTAGGCATTGAGGCCTAGTTATTGTAATTATACAGTAAGCATCCCAAAACACAATGCGTACTTAGGCTCTGATCTAGTTGGCATACAGTAATTACAAGCAGCCCAAAATCCAAACCTGCAATGTAGCATAATTTGCACTTAATACTATTTTAAAACAAATTTCTCCAACACAGAAACTGTTGACCAACATGATTCTACATGAAGAATGTATGTGTGTGTAGTCAGTGAAATGGAAACATTTTCCTAGATTCTATAAGAATATATAGCATCTATTGGTAATTTGCCTATCTACATATTATAAGAACATATATACGATGAGTAAACATCACCCTGGTAATGTAAAGCAAAGAAAAAGTTCATGTGAAGGGTTAATGTATTACTTATTTTGTAATAATTTTTTAGTGTTTCATCCCTTATTTAGACCCATGGTACTGCCACTATTTGCTCTAAGTGGGTGGTAATTGTGGTCAAGCGTATAATGGGACACCCAAATAGTTGGCAGGGAGATGTTAAATAATATTTCTAACTTGGCACTATGACAAAAAGAATTAAACTATGTGCATAAACTTCATCAACAGTTGGATAAAAAGAACAAAGACTGTGAAAAATTCTACAACCTCTGAGAATGTATCACCTGCAAAAAACAAGGCAGTGTACAAGGGCAAATGATAGAATAGTTTATGTAAATCTTTAGGGTTTAATCATTTTATTCTGCAAAATAATTTCCCAAAAATGCGGTCCTTGAGTTTGTTTTGTCTACGTTCTTCGGCTGTTTATTTGGCTAATTGTATGTGTTAAGTCTCTGAACACATTTTATAAAATGGCTATTTTCTCATTTTTAAGTGGCTGTTCTTGTATCACAAACACTCCAGCTTGCTGATTATGCACACTCTTCACAGACCCAACCACAGCATTAAACTGTGTTGACTTCCAGCAAGGGTTACCTAAGGTAATAGCCTACTGAACAAAGTGAAGGCTCAGTGCAAAGCATGTTGTAACCGTGTATAACAGATCTCTTTGTAGGGTCACAGCGCCAGTACATAAACTATACTCTGGGAACAAAAAAGACAGTTTTATGCAAACGATACCATAGTTCATATGCTGTCTACATTTAATGAGTACGTTAGACAGGTTTGGCAGCCATGAACAGTAAAAAGGTGCAGGCCTGGACTATTACAAAAATTAAACACAAAATTGCCCATTAAAACTACATGGAAAATGTAGGTTGATTTTGAAAGCCTAATGCTGCTCTTTTTATTTCGTGTCCCTATGACCATACTTTATGTTTTGTAAATTACAAGTTCAGCTTTGACATAAGAATATTGTGCAGCCCAAATCACAAACTATATGATATTCACATTCTAAATGGTTAAAATAAAATGGTCCAGGCCCACATTTATCTAAAATGTATGGCCACCTTTCCTCCTCATGGTTGCCAACTGCCCCAGATATCCCGGACTTCTGTACGAAAGTGGAGTTTATGTAAACCCCAATGGTATTCAAGAGGGGAGGATGAGATGAAACTTAAGCATCGCCAGAAAAGTTGGCAACCATAGTGTCCCATTATGTGTATTTTATACCCTATATACAAGCATTACTCCAGCGTTTTTGTATTTCACCACTGGATTTGTACCGTTAATCCATGTTCTCTGCCTCTAGAAATATACTTATCACATCTTCTGCGCTTCCTGGTGCTGCTCCTGTTCTGATCCACCATTTTATGACGCTTCTAACTCAACGGAACTCAGCAGTAAGGGTCATAAGATCTCAGTGTAAATCTATGGTGCCTCCTTCTGGCTCTCATAGACTTACATTGAGAAGTGATCATCGGCTCACCCAGCCAACACTGGAGCAATTCGTCAGGTCACAGACAGCAGAAGAGAGATTAGCAAATTAGGCTTAGTCTAGAGAAAAAACGACTGAGGGTCGATCTAATAACCATGTATAAGTATATAAGGGGACAATACAAATATCTCTCCGAGGATCTGTTTATACCAAGGAAGGTGATGGTCACAAGGGGGCATTCTCTGCGTCTGGAGGACAGAAGGTTTTTCCAGCAACATAGAAGAAGAGGATTCTTTACTGTTAGGGCAGTGAGAATCTGGAATTCCTTGCCTGAGGCGGTGATGATGGCGAACTCAGTCGAGAAATTCAAGAGAGGCCTGGATGTCTTCCTGGAGCGTAACAATATTGTATCTGACAGTTATTAGGTTCTTTAGAAGGACGTAGATCTGGGTATTTATTCTGATGGAATATAGGCTGAACTGGATGGACAAATGTCTTTATCCGGCCTTGCTAACTATGTTACTATGTTACTATGTGACCGTCTGGCGTGCCACCAAAAACAAAATAATATGGTGGTTGGTAAGTATGTTACTAAGGACAGGGAGCTTAGATTAGTGACACCACTCCAGCACTAAAATAGAACAAGAAAAAACAACAGAGTGGTGCTTTAACGAAAATGATGGGGAGATGATTTTGTGGCACTTAGTAACATATAAGTAGGACATGTTCTCCTCTTCGATGAAGTGCCATCCGCTTATTAGAGTTACATTATTCATACCTCCTGCTCTCAAAATGGCAATAGATGAAGGGGCACCCGATCTGTCCAACAGCCTATAGAAAAACAGCAATCCCATGCCCAGTATTCTTAAACTAGAGGGGAATAATGGATAGGTCTGGACAAATGCTCCTCCATTAACTGTAATCTTGACAACAGTAGAGTTTAGCAATCTGTGAGCTAATTTTTTAGTACAATCACCACATGTGTATTTTGAAATGGCGTAAAAATATATGTGAGCCAGAGAAAAATACTTTTGTTATACTATTAGTCATCCAATTCTATACTCACTATGCTGTTTGTGCTTTGAAACATTAAATCGCTGTACTGTCATGGTAAATTACTTGAAACTTTTGAAACTTATGAAATTGCCAACTTAATAGAGTTAACCTTAGTTTTCAATCTCTGTGTTTTCCTATATTTTTGCAATCAATGGAATTTCCCAGAAAAATAATGCAAATTTGAGAACACTCTGACAAAACAGTTTGCTGAAGGCTGTATGTACTTAGTTGTTTTGTATATTTGCAGCAAATGTAATGTAAGTGCAGATGAGGAAGAAAAGAGTAAGTTTCTATAGCGAAGCAGACCATGTTATTGGAGCAGAGACCACATGTGCCTTGTAGAGCTCCTGCTATACAATTATCTGCACTGTGCAAGTACAAATAAATCCATAGGGAAAATGGAGACAATATATAATGTGTCAATCCTACAAAAGTGGAAAAGAAGGGAAAGTTACCACCTTATCAGTAACGTTGCGCTGGTCTACTAATCAAATGAGGCACCATAGTTGCTGGCTGACTTTGGTTCGGCAGCCATAGACTACTAATGTGACTGCTAGTCCACAGTTCTGTAAAACGTTTTGGCCAACACTTCAGGTAATGTGAAGAGTAAGGCCATGTGCACACGTTCAGTCAGAATTGTAGAAACCTTGCAGAAAACACAAGAGTAAAATTTCCTATTGATCCTTTTCATCTATGACTAGTGGCTGGCTGATGCCCCTTCATCATAGATGAGGAGTGGGTCTTACTGATCTTTTGCCCTATTGCTTCAGGGGAACAGCAGGGAGGCTTCTGCTGCAGCCAGTTGCCTTACAGCCACAAACAGGTTTACACTAGCATTCAAAATTGTGTGGTGGGTTTCTGGGAACCTACCCCCTGTCAGATTCTAGCACATATAGACATTTATTGTAGGGTTACGTTAGCCACTTGACTATGATGGTCCAACAACTTCATGTTTTCTTGTGACTTCTAGGCCACTACCCTTAGTGAAATTACTGTCTGGCCACACTTGGCTTTGTATATACAGATGTGTACAGCACTCAACCCTTTGTATTACCAGAGGACAGTCCCTGAACAAGTGGTCCAAACAATTCCAATCTAAGTCTTTGTTATCAGGACACTGTTTCATTAAAAATACTGCTTACCCACCGAAACTGGAACAGCAATAGTATTGGCACATCGCAAAATTTGAACTTTACCGAAATTGCAGAAGTAGGTAAGATGGAACAACTGCAGGATCTACTTTGTGTATTTCGTGTGTGTTATTTGCACATTGTGTGAAAGCTGTGTCATTGCCTTCCTAGAGTGGAACAATCCTGCACCTGCAGAGTGGTTTAGTTTAACCCTAATTTATACAGGAAAAATAAATGATAAAGAAACAGTCAAATGTTCTGAGGTTATAGCAGGTGGACACCTGGATTGAGTACCACCTCACTTTCATGTCCTCTATTCGTTCTTTTGAACTCTTTCCCCTATTTATTTTGTAAAGTTGCTGTCAGAATGAGATTCCTAATTCCCCTTTCATCATAAACTGGAGGGATACATGAAAGTTCTAACTCTTCTGTGCCCTTCTCCAAAACACCTGCATGGTGGACAGTTAAAATGATCTAGACTAAAAAAAAGAACAAAAACACTCAGGCTTCTAAACAAAACCAGTTAAAAAAAACAACCTCTTATTCACAACCACAAGGAAAGATTGCTTCTCATGTGGGAGAGATTTGGGAAGAACTGCCAGCTTGCGGAATAACCTAGACCAGCGTTTTATTTCTTTCTAAAAACATGAACATTTGAAAGGAATCAGCACGTTGTACATAAAGGACACAGATGTTTGAACTCCCAGAGCTGTCAGCGTGGTGACTCTGTTGGCCTACAAAGACCCTGACTTTCTTCAATCTATTTATTTTGTCCACTGAAGCAGAATAGTAACATAAGTCTAAATTTAGATTCACTGAGAGTTAAAAAAAGAACGCACGGGATATATTTTTATCTTCCTCTTACTAGTCACGGTATTGCATTTTAGTTTCTCTAAATCAACAGTTTATGGTGCTGAAGGATGGGAGCTTTAAATGGAAAGGAAGTGTTTTCCCTTTAATCAAAAGTAGACATTGTAAATGCAGCTCAGTGTGTGCCAAGTTAGTTATTTTACCAGAGTGCTCTCAAGGCCATTCTTATATATACAGGTATGGATGGATGGATGGATGGATGGATGGATGGATAGATAGATAGATAGATAGATAGATAGATAGATAGATATTTGTGTTTGTTTTATATTTACGCTAAAACTGTGTTATTGCCCTTTGAGCTGGACACTGTGGTCACCATGTGGTAACTACCATGTTATCACATTTTGTGGCTGCCATATTGCAAACCTACCTCTGACTCCTGTATTATCTGTTATGCTATATATGAAAATAATATAAATATTTCCAGTATCTTTGACAAAGAACACCAGATAGTGTTCACAAACTGGTAGTTTTCTGCTTTCTGATCCTTGTCATGTATTCTTGGAGGCATTTTTAAACTTTTTAATAAAGTAGCTTTTATACCTCTCATACTTTTTCCATCTTGTCAATGGTCCAGTGTTTGGCAAAATGAGGATTACTTGTTCGACTTTCAACATAAGCAGATGGAAGATGGACTTTACCTAAAAGAGTTAGGAGAGGGAGGATGTGGCCTCCCTCTCCTGAGCTGGAAATTACATTTAAAGGCTGCCCCAGATTGGTGTCCATAGACTGGGACCCAGTCCTTTATCTGCCCTTATTCACACACTGAGGTAAACTCTGACACATAGCAAGGATTTTAATATGAGACAGTGTAGGACCGTCCTGATTAGGGTCACCCTGTCGACGGTGGGATGGCTTTTATGCTATTTTTGATGAAAAACAGTATTACTAAGAACCCTGTGTTATTTAAATGCACTTTTGCTTTTCACTTACGGTATTTAGTTACAGCAGGGCTTTTTGCTCATTTTGCTTCTTGTAGGTTTGGTATGCTTTATGGCCAATGTGAACATACATTTATGTGCTGCATGTATACCAACTTAAACCAAGCTCAATTTTTGTGTTTTTTCTATGAGTTAAAGCCTATTTCTATAACTTCATTACTTGAATAAAATGGGTCATATTTTTATAATGTATCAACAATGGTGTAGCCTAGGGTCTTATTTCATCAGAACATGAAAGTCTCCACTCTGTCCCCACCATCCCATGCAAATTCTGATATTTTGTTATTATGGGTCCATTTATACTATGCGATAAACAGTGCTGGACCATGTTCAAACATTCAGTACTTGGTCGTTATTTTACCTCACTATGTGTAAGCCAAACCAGGAGTGGAACAACCAGAGAAAAAGTATAATAGAAACACTCACCACTTCTGCATTTATCACCCACTCCTGGTTTTGCCTTACAAATAGTGATGTAAAATACTGACCAAATACTGCTAGTGTGAACGTGGCCTTAAACGGCCTCCGACAGGGAAAATGCTTGCCAGACAGCAGTCATTTCATAGTCTCTTTACAAAGACTGACCCGGCATCAGATGCACTCTACGATAGATTGTTCTCTGCGCATAGAATATCATTGTTCTCGGCAATTTGAATACTGTTTACATTACATAGGACGATGCACTGCTAAAATCGATGTGCAGAATAAACGATCATTTCATCCGATAAACGGGCATTTTGTTTGTTTGTCAGATGATCATCAATCTGTTCAGTCTGAACTACAAGGAAAGCTCATGCTCTACAGTCATGCAGTATAATTGGACCTTTAACCAAAAAAACCACAACTTTTTTGCAACAGCAGTACATGTATTGCAGTGTTCCCCAACTCCAGTCCTCAAGAGCCACCAACAGGTCATGTTTTCAGGATTTCCTTAATATGGACCAGGTGATGGAATTGTTGCCTGTCTAGATGATAGAATTCTCAGCTGGGAAATACTAAGGAAATCCTGAAAACATAACCCGTTGGTGGCTCTTGAGGACCGAACTTGGGGAACACTGATGTATTGCATGGCTGTAGCCCCATCCTGGAGACGCAGGAGACTCTGCCAGCCGTTACCACCAACTCTGCAAAATTGCCTCCCTGGGCACATGCAGTGTGCCAATGTAGCCAGAGTGTGTACACCCAGCTTAATATGCATAGTCAGTTAGGAAGAGATTTGCAAACAGTTGATGGTGATGTACCAAGGTGGCATGGGGTGGTAGTCATGGGCGAGTCCACTAGGCCACAGTCAGTGAGCACCCTGGCCCCTTGCACATGAATAGACAGTTCTAGACCCAGCCCTGAGTTACAGTGGGTTACCTCAGATTATGGCTGCTCTCCATACTGGAAAGAATGCACCACATGACACACTCTTTAGGGCCAAACAGTGGCATCTGGTTTAATAAAGATGAGGTAGAGAGGAAAGGTAACAATCCCTGATCTGTCCCTATTCATAGCAACGGCTGCAACAATGAAGGCAATGGTTCCCAGTCGGTTTCCAGGAGCAAAAAGTCCCTTGTGAGGCACACACAGTCCTTGTGCCTGTTCTTGCCGCCCTGATGTCTGTTAGGAGCTCTGTTCCTTCCAAGGGGAACGGTATGCTCCCAGATGGTGAGCACGTCCTGCCGTGGGCAAGCCTGCCTCCATTGAACTCCAGACAGGGACTTCCTGTTCCTTTGGAGGCTGCTGACCTAGCCCCCTTATTTAACCCCTTACTAAACCTAAGCTACATACATTACATTATACAATAATAGAACATGAGGACAAGGCAAAAAACAGCACATGCATAACAATAACACATTGCAAGACAATACTCATTAGTAAATAGGTGACATATCACAGGAGGCACAGGAGAGAGGAGAGGCAAATGAGGGTCCCTGCCACCTCCTTACACCAACACAACTCTTGCAAATCACGTGTGTGTGATCAAGGGGCGTGATAACATGATTAATTAGACACTTAGTCTGGGGAAAACAACCCCATAACTAGTCACCCAATAATTAGCATGTCACGACTATAGTTATAAAAATGAGTTTTGGCATATGAACAACTCAATAAGACAATAACATGCACTTGTGAAGAAGGTGTAATGGAAGCAATAAATACAATGTGGTGATTTAGGGGTCCAGTGGAAGCTATGATGTTCCCTATTAGTATTGATAATGTACATCTGTGTACACTTGATTTCGTAATTAAATCTTAAACACAAAAGGTACCACAATATAAGCTGCCTTGATCACCTCATTGGCCAATGGGTGAGAATTGATGTGCAGCCCAATCTCAGGAACCTGTGAAAACAGAACAATTAGGGCTTGAACATGCACCTGAAAACCTTTATCAGGACTTTATAGAGCTAGCTTGCAGTATTCCTTGAACATGTATCTGTCTCATATATTCCACATGTTTTGGGCAGCACTGCAATGCAACTTGCGGACTTTCTAGCTAAAATGTGTCTTTAAAAAATCTTGCATCATTGAACCACTTCAATATTTTTACCAATGATCTTGAGGTCACTCTGCCTGTAACATCCTATTACAGGGTCACAATATGCACTTAAGCAGGTCAAAAAACAAGAACTCAAACATCTAAGCTCTACAAAGTGAATGTTGCTAGGTATCCAATATCAAGAATATGAAATACACTGGAAAATTGCCTTTTGACACCATTTTAAACACATTTTTTCGTGTTAAAAGAAATGAAACTAGGACAGAGTACTAACTATGGGCACATAGAGGAGTGCAGCTTGGACAGGTTTGAGCTACATGGTTTATATTACATATGAAAAACATCTTGTCTGTGTGGTAGACTATCACCAGGTGAATCGAAACCTTTATGGAGTATTCAATCTACTAGTAGCTACTAGCTACATTCAATCTAGCTACATAGACATTAATTTCTTATTTCAGTCTAGTCTCATTAACCAGTTATCTAACCTTAAACTACTGATTTTCTGCTTGGCAATCATACCTTAATCCTACTGTATGCTCCTGAAGCCCCCATAAGCAACGGTATAGTTCCATACTGCAAATTGCCTAACATACGTTCCTCTAAACTCTATACTCTGGGAAGGAAACAGGTAAGACAATATACAAAGGCTGGATTGTGTTCACATCAAGTTTGAACTCATATTTGAGATTCAAAACAGGATTTGAACAAAAACCCAGGGGCTTTTAAGTTCATCTAGTAAAGACGAACACTGCTGAAACGGAGGCCAAAAGATGTACAAAGCATCTACATCAGCTTCATTACAGTGTATGGCTCCAGGCAGTGGCATAATCAATGCGATTGCAGCGGTCACAGGTGCAATCAGGCCCAGCGGGTCAGGGGCTCGCTGAAACCAGCAAAAACTTCAACTGGATGTGCGTCCTCGGATGCACATCCAGTTGAAGTGTATTGCGGCGCACAGACACATCGGGTCCGCGCATCACAATACTTGCTGCCAGCCACCAGAGACCAGTAGCTGACGTCAGCATGCACGTGATGGGGCGCATTGCAGTGACGTCATACACTTGCATGCCGAAGTCAGCTGGCGGCTTCACAAGAGGACACACTTGGTGAGGGAGCGAAGGAAAGGTGAGTGTTTATTTTTTGCTTTTAAATCAGTGGCCATGCTAGTACATGGATGACCATGGGATGAATTATGCTTTATGGATGACTATGGGGTCCATTATACTATATGGATCATTATGGGGTGCATTATACTTTATGGATAACTATGGGGGTGCATTATACTTTATGGATGACTATGAGGGTGCATTATACCTTATGGATTACTATGGGGGGCATTATACTACATGGATGACTATGGGATGCATTATACTATAAGGAGGACTACATCATACTTCTTTTATGGAGTCCCATGACTTCTATGTATGCCCCTGCTGAGTATAATAGTTTATTTTCTTCTATAAATTAAAGAACAGTGGCAGAACAGGGGACATATATGAAAATGTGGAATTTATACCAGGATGGGGCCCAGGATAAGGGACATATAGCAGAAAGAAAGATATATATTCCACGATGGTTCTAGGATGAGGGACATATATACCAGGGTGAGGGACATATATTCCATTTATTCAGGATGGTGTCAATCAGACTCTAGCTATGCGCTGGCTCCATGAGGGTTCAGTCTGCATCCCATTTTTCATGCTACAACTAGAAGCCCTTACAGAACTCTTGAACCTTGGCTTAAATGTGATGTAACAAAGTCTAGCATTTCCAGAGAGCAGAGCTGAGAGGAAACAATGCTTGATTCAACACCCCTATAAACACTTGAGGTACTCTAAGTATTTTTAGAAAAACATGGTTATTAGAAAACAGAGAACCTAATGTTGGTATGACTTGGAGAGATGAGGCATCAGCCCACCCTGCAGAAGGCTCAAGAGGACACAATTCATACATATTTCAGCATGATCACTCAGTGATATTACTCAATCACCTCTAAGATGGACATAGACATACTGATTTGGCCTGGTCTAAATTGACAAAGATCAAGTACATATAAAACCATTTTTGCTCCTTTAGAGGCCTGATTACACAGGTAAACTAAAACCGAAGGGAACAGGATGGTTTGTTTCATGTTCATTCTGCCCCATATAGTGTCATGTGATTGATAGCACTTTGCCCTTTCACATCAGGTGATGTGCTGCCCATATCGATGATTTTTATGCCTGCATAAACTATCTGATTACCCAATGAACAAGCATTTTGCTCATTTAATTGGTGACTGCCAGTATGTTTGCTCTGGCTGATCATTGGGAACGAGCATTCTTACGAACACTTGTTCATCCATTATCAGCTCATCTTAATATACTTTGTGTGACTGCCAGATACCTCATAAAGGATTACGCATGTTGGATTTATAACATAATCATCATAAGGTATAGTAAGGCCTGCAATGGAAGAGGTGTCCACCAGACATTTATTCTGCTCTTCCCATTGAAATAAACCTGTACCCTCAGCTGACTTGGTCATGGGAGCAGGAGATATAACTGTTGCATCAACATTTTTCAGTTATGCTCCTATTACCCTGAAGTCTTACTCATGTCTTGTCCGAGGCCTTGGCCTTCTCTACATTTTGATCATGTTGGACTCCCTCGCTAATCCTTCCACCACATTGTGGCTCAACTACCTCAATGTTGCGTGGTCTGTGTTTTGTTTAGTTTTTACACAATAGCCTATATTCATCATGTAATACCCACTTGGTTTCGGTGTACACTGTGCTGTTAGAATGTCACACGTGTTAACATGTAACATTTTAGAGGTAAAATTTGGTAAGCAAGAAGAAAAGTGAGCGTGTTCTCCTAAGAAGATATGGTTTAGGTCTCATTTAATACATGCAATAGGAGAAAATAATCCTAGCTATATAATTAATTTCCTCACCATTTTGGGGTTGTTGTTTTTTTTTTTCAATAAATCTGGTGCATATCATTATTTCCTCTAGGTTGGACTCAGGCAGCCGTTTGGCCCAATTAAAAAAATGGATTCAGAGGAAGTGGGAAATATAGCAGAAGGATTTCTCCTACCTGCAGGATCTACTTCTGTCTTTGTGTCAAATATTGCATCAAAAACTGCAACTCATAAAAATTATAAGCAAACGATAATCCATTATAGCTGATGGCAGACTTCTTTCTATCAATAATGTCATGTTGGATTATGTATGGCACCATTGGGCAATTATAGCCACTGCTACTTTGACCAAGCTCATCATCACCCATTTTTTAAGAAACATACAGTATTGATGTAGGTACTTCATCTACCAGGTTAGTCTGGCATTAGGGTCATACATATCATTTATTGCAACCTGTGCACATGAACTGGGGCCCAAAGAGGTAAAGGGGCCCACGTCCACCACCAGAGCTGATGGAATTGTGCATTATGATTGGATTGCAAAGAACCCATATATTGTTCTTGCACAGGGGAGCTCTTCTGTCTGTGCCGGCTCCTGCCCGGCATGTTGCTTGTGGGATTGTTTATATGGATGATCTGATGTACGATTGTTTGGACACATACTGATCAATTATAATCCTGGGGGTATTGGCGATTTAAGACAGTAGAATCCAAAAAGCTAGTCATATCAAATGTGGGTCAGTGTCTGGTCAAGCATCCCGATGGTGCTATTTGAGGTCTAGATAAGATGGGTTGTCCAGCACTAGCTTAACCCCTTAATCCCGTATGACGTACTATCCCGTCAAGGTGACCTGGGACTTAATTCCGGGTGACGGGATAGTACGTCATACGCGATCGGCCGCGCTCACGGGGGGAGCGCGGCCGAGTGTCAGCTGACTATCGCAGCTGACATCCGGCACTATGTGCCAGGAGCGGTCACGGACCGCCCCCGGCACATTAACCCCCGGCACACCGCGATCAAACATGATCGCAGTGTACCGGCGGTATAGGGAAGCATCGCGCAGGGAGGGGGCTCCCTGCGGGCTTCCCTGAGACCCCCGGAGCAACGCGATGTGATCGCGTTGCTGCGAGGGTCTCCTACCTTCTTCCTCCCTGCAGGTCCCGGATCCAAGATGGCCGCGGCATCCGGGTCCTGCAGGGAGAAAGGTGGCTTACCGAGCGCCTGCTCAGAGCAGACGCTGGTAAGCCTGCACCGATGTAAGTGAGATCGGTGATCTGATAAAGTGCAGTGCACACTATCAGATCATCGATCTGTGATGTCCCCCCCTGGGACAAAGTAAAAAAGTAAAAAAAAAAATTTTCCACATGTGTAAAAAAAAAAAAAAAAATCCTAAATAAATAATAATAAAAAATATATATATTATTCCCATAAATACATTTCTTTATCTAAATAAAAAAAACAAAACAATAAAAGTACACATATTTAGTATCGCCGCGTCCGTAACGACCCAACCTATAAAACTGCCCCACTAGTTAACCCCTTCAGTAAACACCGTAAGAGAAAAAAAAAAAAAAACGAGGCAAAAAACAACGCTTTATTACCATACCGCCGAACAAAAAGAGGAATAACACGCGATCACAAAGACTGATATAAATAACCATGGTACCGCTGAAAACGTCATCTTGTCCCGCAAAAAACGAGCCGCCATACAGCATGATGAGCGAAAAAATAAAAAAGTTATAGTCCTGAGAATAAAGCGATACCAAAATAATTATTTTTTCTATAAAATAGTTTTTATCGTATAAAAGCGCCAAAACATAAAAAAATGATATAAATGAGGTATCGCTGTAATCGTACTGACCCGTCGAATAAAACTGCTTTATCAATTTTACCAAACGCGGAACGGTATAAACGCCTCCCCCAAAAGAAATTCATGAATAGCAGGTTTTTGGTCATTCTGCCTCACAAAAATCGGAATAAAAAGTGATCAAAAATGGTCACGTGTCCGAAAATGTTACCAATAAAAACGTCAACTCATCCCGCAAAAAACAAGACCTCACATGACTCTGTGGAGCAAAATGTGGAAAAATTATAGGTCTCAAAATGTGGAGACGCAAAAACTTTTTTGCTATAAAAAGCGTCGCTGGTTTCACACTTGCGTTTTTGTCTGCAGATTTTTTTGCACAAAAAAAGCATGCGTTTTTTCCCTATATTTAACATTGAAAACGCATGCGTTTTTTTGTACGCGTTTGGTCGCGTTTTCAAACGCATGCGTTTTTTTTCTGCATGTGTTCATTTTCAGAAATACAGCCTGCAGTATTTTCTTGCGTTTTTAAGCACATGCGTTTGCGTTAAAAACGCATGTGTTTTTATCGAAAAAAAACAGAAAACACACTGAAAAGCCACCCACCACCATCAAGGTGATAAAGGGATCCAAACCCTAACTCTACCCCTAACCTCACCCCTAACCGTTTAATGAACATTTTCTGACAGTCATAGTGCCACGTATTTCAGTGCCACGTATTTCAGTGCCACGTATTTCAGTGCCACGTATTTCAGTGCCACGTATTTCAGTGCCACGTATTTCAGTGCCACGTATTTCAGTGCCACGTATCACGTATTTCAGTGCCACGTGTTTCAGTGCCACGTATTTAAGTGTCACGTATTTCAGTGCCACGTATCACATATTTCAGTGCCACATATTTTAGTGCCACGTATTTAAGTACCACGTATTTCAGTGCCACGTATTTCAGTGCCACATATTTCAGTGCCACGTATCACGTATTTCAGTGCCACGTGTTTCAGTGCCACGTATTTCAGTGCCACGTATTTCAGTGCCACGTATTTCAGTGCCACGTATTTCAGTGCCACGTATCACATATTTCAGTGCCACGTATTTCAGTGCCACGTATTTCAGTGCCACGTATCACGTATTTCAGTGCCACGTATTTCAGTGCCACGTATTTCAGTGCCACGTATTTCAGTGCCACGTATTTCAGTGCCACGTATCACGTATTTCAGTGCCACGTATTTCAGTGCCACGTATTTCAGTGCCACGTATTTCAGTCACGTTTAGGGTTAGGGTTAGGGGTAGGGTTAGGGTTAGGGCTAGGGTTGGAGGTAAAGTTAGGGTTAGGGTTGGGGCTAAAGTTAGGGTTGGGGCTAAAGTTAGGGTTAGGGTTTGGATTACATTTACGGTTTGGATTAGGGTTGGGATTAGAATTATGGGTGTGTCAGGGCTAGGGGTGTGGTTAGGGTTACCGTTGGGATTAGGGCTAGGGGTCTGTTTGGATTAGGGTTTCAGGTAGAATTGGGAAGTTTCCACTGTCCAGGCACATCAGGGGCTCTCCAAACGGGACATGGCGTCCAATCTCAATTCCAGCCAATTCTGCGTTGAAAAAGTAAAACAGTGCTCCTTCCCTTCCGAGCTCTCCCGTGCGCCCAAAAAGGGGTTTACCCCAACATATGGGTTATCAGCGTACTCGTGACAAATTGAACAACAACTTCTGGGGTCCAAGTTCTCTTGTTATCCTTGGGAAAATAAAAATTTGGGGGGCTAAAAATCATTTTTGTGGGAAAAAAAAGATGTTTTATTTTCACGGCTCTGCGTTATAAACTGTAGTGAAACACTTGGGGGTTCAAAGTTCTCACAACACATCTAGATAAGTTCCTTGGGAGGTCTAGTTTCCAATATGGGGTCACTTGTTGTGGGTTTGTACTGTTTGGGTACATCAGGGGCTCTGCAAATGCAACGTGACGCCTGCAGACCAATCCATTTAAGGCTGCATTCCAAATGGCGCTCCTTCCCTTCCGAGCTCTGTCATGCGCCCAAACAGTGGTTCCCCCCCACATATGGGGTATCAGCGTACTCAGGACAAATTGGACAACAACTTTTGGGGTCTAATTTATCCTGATACCCTTGTGAAAATACAAAACTGGGGGCTAAAAAATCATTTTTGTGAAAAAAAAAAGAATTTTTATTTTCATGGCTTTGCGCTATACACTTTAGTGAAACACTTAGGGGTTCAAAGTTCTCAAAACACATCTAGATAAGTTCCTTGGGAAGTCTAGTTTCCAATATGGGGTCACTTGTGGGGGGTTTGTACTGTTTGGGTACATCAGGGGCTCTGCAAATGCAACGTGACGGCTGCTGACCAATCCATTTAAGTCTGCATTCCAAATGGCGCTCCTTCCCTTTCGAGCTCTGTCATGCGCCCAAACAGTGGTTCCCCCCCACATATGGGGTATCAGCGTACTCAGGACAAATTGGAAAACAAATTTTGGGGTCCAATTTATTCTGTTACCCTTGTAAAAATACAAAGCTGGGGGCTAAAAAATCATTTTTGAGAAAAAAAAAAAAATATTTTCACGGCTCTGCATTATAATCTGTAGTGAAACACTTGGGGGTTCAAAGCTCTCAAAACACATCTAGATAAGTTCCTTAGGGGGTCTACTTTCCAAAATGGTGTCACTTGTGGGGGGTTTCAATGTTTAGGCACATTAGGGGCTCTCCAAACGCAACATGGCGTCCCATCTCAATTCCAGTCAATTTTGCATTGAAAAGTCAAATGGCGCTCCTTCCCTTCCAAGCTCTGCCATGCGCCCAAACAATGGTTTACACCCACATATGGGGTATCAGCGTACTCAGGACAAATTGCACAACATTTTTTGGGGTCCAATTTCTTCTCTTACCCTTGGGAAAATAAAAAATTGGGGGCGAAAAGATCATTTTTGTGAAAAAATATGATTTTTTATTTTTACGGCTCTGCATTATAAACTTCTGTGAAGCACTTGGTGGGTCAAAGTGCTCACCACACATCTAGATAAGTTCCTTAGGGGGTCTACTTTCCAAAATGGTGTCACTTGTAGGGAGTTTCAATGTTTAGGCACATCAGGGGCTCTCCAAACGCAACATGGCGTCCCATCTCAATTCCAGTCAATTTTGCATTGAAAAGTCAAATGGCGCTCCTTCCCTTCCAAGCTCTGCCATGCGCCCAAACAATGGTTTACACCCACATATGGGGTATCAGCGTACTCAGGACAAATTGCACAACATTTTTTGGGGTCCAATTTCTTCTCTTACCCTTGGGAAAATAAAAAATTGGGGGCGAAAAGATCATTTTTGTGAAAAAATATGATTTTTTATTTTTACGGCTCTGCATTATAAACTTCTGTGAAGCACTTGGTGGGTCAAAGTGCTCACCACACATCTAGATAAGTTCCTTAGGGGGTCTACTTTCCAAAATGGTGTCAATTGTAGGGGGTTTCAGTGTTTAGGCACATCAGGGGCTCTCCAAACGCAACATGGCGTCTCATCTCAATTCCAGTCAATTTTGCATTGAAAAGTCAAATGGCGCTCCTTCCCTTCCAAGCTCTGCTATGCGCCCAAACAATGGTTTACACCAACATATGGGGTATCAGCGTACTCAGGACAAATTGCACAACATTTTTTGGGGTCCAATTTCTTCTCTTACCCTTGGGAAAATAAAAAATTGGGGGCGAAAAGATAATTTTTGTGAAAAAATATGATTTTTTATTTTTACGACTCTGCATTATAAACTTCTGTGAAGCACTTGGTGGGTCAAAGTGCTCACCACACATCTAGATAAGTTCCTTAGGGGGTCTACTTTCCAAAATGGTGTCACTTGTAGGGGGTTTCAATGTTTAGGCACATCAGGGGCTCTCCAAACGCAACATGGCGTCCCATCTCAATTCCAGTCAATTTTGCATTGAAAAGTCAAATGGCGCTCCTTTCCTTCCGAGCTCTGCCATGCGCCCAAACAGTGGTTTACCCCCACATATGGGGTATCAGCGTACTCAGGACAAATTGTACAACAACTTTGGGGGTCCATTTTCTCCTGTTACCCTTGGTAAAATAAAACAAATTGGAGCTGAAATAAATTTTGTGTGAAAAAAAGTTAAATGTTCATTTTTATTTAAACATTCCAAAAATTCCTGTGAAACACCTGAAGGGTTAATAAACTTCTTGAATGTGGTTTTGAGCACCTTGAGGGGTGCAGTTTTTAGAATGGTGTCACACTTGGGTATTTTCTATCATATAGACCCCTCAAAATGACTTCAAATGAGATGTGGTCCCTAAAAAAAAATGGTGTTGTAAAAATGAGAAATTGCTGGTCAACTTTTAACCCTTATAACTCCGTCACAAAATTTTTTTTTCCAAAATTGTACTGATGTAAAGTAGACATGTGGGAAATGTTACTTATTAAGTATTTTGTGTGACATATGTCTGCGATTTAAGGGCATAAAAATTCAAAGTTGGAAAATTGCGAAATTTTCAAAATTTTCGCCAAATTTCCATTTTTTTCACAAATAAAAGCAAGTTATATCGAATAAATTTTACCACTAACATGAAGTACAATATGTCACGAGAAAACAATGTCAGAATCGCCAAGATCCGTCAAAGCGTTCCAGAGTTATAGCCTCATAAAGGGACAGTGGTCAGAATTGTAAAAATTGGCCCGGTCATTAACGTGCAAACCACCCTCGGGGCTTAAGGGGTTAAAGCTTTCTAGATGTATGGACAGAAAGTAGATGATGCACCATGATAAAAATAGGACAGCTATCAAAAATAAAAGAAATAAATTAAACTAGCGAAAAAGTAAATGGAAGTATACCGTAACTCTGACCAAAAACAGGTTATTTACCCGTTAGTCCCTGTAGACAGTCAGTATGGTGGGACAGCTGGAAGGGAAGGATGTGGTTTCTGTTATTGCACACTATCAAGTAAAAGAAACTTTGACAGTAATGAAGCCTTTTAACTGCCGGCCAAAGCTCACAAATATCCACCTTGAAGGATGTTTTTCTCGAGAGTGAATACTAAATTTGTAACGGGACCAGACTGCCTGATCTCTTTCCCATAAAAATGACCAAGCTTATATTTAAGGTCAGGAGAAATCATGAGCTAATGAGACTGATAAACAAACGACTTTTACTTATACTTGCTGAATCTTATACTCTGTTTTCACAAAGTGAGAAATTTATCGTTGTGTCCATAAGTATTTACCGTTCAGTTATAAATGAATTTTCATCATTTAGCTTCTGTGCACCAGAGTAATGGAAACAAAATAAAATCATTAAGATATACTAGAAAACTTTCAGCTTTAAATCGAAGAATCTTCCAAAAATATTGAATTAGCCATTTATGAATCACAAGCATCTATATAAAGTCCATAGATTCTATGTATGGATACAATTAAGATTAAGGTGCTGTCTGATATCCTTTTCTTTCTTTTTTTCTCGGAAAAAATGGGAAATGCGCACCAGCTCTATCCCACATCACTCTAATGCAATTCACGTTGGTGGTCCCTGCTGTGGCTTGTGATTGGCTGTAAGAGTTAGGTGACTAGCACGGGATGTCCTACATAAAAAAAGCCCACACACCTTTAGTTCTAATTTAATGTACAGGTGCACAAGTACGCTATGTGGCCAATATACAAACATATCCATACACGATGGGTCAGCACCCTGTGATTAATGAATGCATGCATGAACTCCAATATTGTTGTAAATGTTAAAAATGTAAGGTACTTACAGTAGTTAATGTTTTTTGATCAAACAGCGTAAACGCCATCTAACCGTGTCAAAGTGTATCTAAATATGGATGATCCATATTATAATGTCCATGTGCCAAACCAGGCCTCATCTGAATGAGGAGGTAGAAAAGAAACCAGGTGTAACTCGCAATCAAACCCTTGTACTACAAAAAAAGAAAAAAAAGGGTCCACACATCTTTACTATTAAATTAGCGAACAGGTGCACAAATACACTCTGGCCAATATACAAGCATATACAATCAATATGTCCCAGGAGACAGGGATTAATGAATACATGAACTTCAATATTGCTGGCTTTTGTGCTCTTTGATCAAAAAATGCTAAATAAGTAGCTTATGTTTTTAATGTTTGCAGCAATAGTGGAGTTCATGTATTCATCAATTGCAGTGGCTGACACACACTTTATGTGTCACAGGTTTACCATGACAGCGAGAAGCCAGAAGACTGCAGCATCTGATTTCTTCTACTCCTGCACTGATTAGAAGCACTTCTTATTAAACGGTGTAAATTTATTTAGGCACTGCAGGGGTTAGTCTGCTGTGTTAAGAGCTCTTAGAGCTAAGGCACTCAGCTGTGCACTGTTAGCCACTCCCATCTCCTATATAAACTGGGTCCTGGCTAGCACTCATTGTCAAAGATAGCTTATGCTGCATGGCTGGAGGCTTTTGTTGTTTTATATAGGAGAAGGTGTTTGGTGGTTTTATCTGTGCCTGTTGTTAGGTTTTGAGTGTGTGATCATTCCCTTTCTTCTCCTACTTTGGTTTAACCCCATCCTCTACTCCCCAGTGCATTCCTCTGTTAAATGTGTGAGCATATTTGCATGTCTAGAATTTTGTGTTACCCCTGTTCGTATTACCTGGTTAGTTTGGTTGATGTACTACAATATACTACTACTCCCCTCTTCCCTGGGTGGGGGAAGAGTACAGACTGAGGGCGGATTCAGGAGCTAAGGCAAGGAGGTGGCCCTGGCATCTTCACCATCAGAAGTAATCTGGGGAACAGGGAGAGATAGGGTGCCCCTAGCGTTAGGGACAGGGAATGAGCCCCTGGTCCCGGTACACCCGGCAACAGAGTTGGGGCATTATGTATGTGTAGAATGGAATGTCATCGGCTGCACATCAGATGATGCTTTTCCCAGTCGTCAGAGTGGCCTTGCCCTGGAACAACGGAGTTAGGGTTAGTAACTACCCATTCATTCTATCAATCTATAACGTTCCCTGCCTTTTCTACAAGAATTTTTGAAAGCCAGACAACCAACACCCTCACATCCCCTCTAAACAAATGTTTGTGTACTCAGTCCAGTAGTAGTGTGTTGGTACAAAGTTCGGCAGGTCTCCAAAATGGTAGAGTCTTGTGGGGTGTTCCAGGAAAGTAGTAGTTGGTACCTACCATGAGAAACCAAGGCTCATTAGTGCATGCGAGATTTAAAGGCTGACCAATTTGGTCTGATACCACAGTCGAAATGTAGCACAAATTACTGAAATAGTTAATACTTTTATCTTATAAAGAAATTCAAAGTATGGAAAGAATAGAGTTTATTAATGGGTAAGAGGGGAATAACCTGCCTAAGCAAGCATGCCAATTGTAATGCTCTGCTTTTTCCAAATTTAGTCTGACCTCATGTTCCAAATTTTGATGTGTGTTCTTCTACTGGCTAAAATTGTAAAGAAATAGGAGGTAATTTCCACCTGTATACTTTGAAAAAATGTACCTATGCTTTTTTTTCCAGAACGTGCAGAAGACCTGCAGACTGGATATCAGAATTAACACGTTTTATCAATCAACCATGTCTATGTCAAAACATCATTTCATATTTTTCCTTTTTACGAAGTTCTTCATTCATCAGTTCCATGAGATTTTCATGCTAAGAGGAAATGCCAGACCTTATTTACATACAGCAAAACAAAGTGTGAAAGATTCCGTAGAAACTCTATGCTACCTGTTGGAAAAAAGGTTGCACATGGCAGCCATATTGTGGGTTTATTTTGTATGGAGCCATAATTGAGTGCCATGAAGGACCATGAAGAGTCTGCTATGGCTAGGAAGACTGCACATGCTAAGAAGTCACACAGCCGTAATGCTCTGCCATAGAAATTCCAGGGCTCTGTTACGTTCTTGAGTCGTTAGACTTCTGTCATCTAAAAGTTATCATTAGCTGTTTATAGGAAAAGTGGCTAAACTGATGCTGCACTATAACTGTAACCAAGGGGTGTCAAACTCAAATACACAGAGGGACAAAATTAAAAACTTGGACAAAGTTGTGGGCCAACCTATACATTTGTAAAAAAAAAATGTCTACAATTGAGGAAGTTTTTCCTCATCTGCAAATATAATGATGAATCTTTTAGTATGAAAACAAATTTAAAAGGGTTGTCCCATGAATAAACTATATTTTAATTAATAAATCTAAGAACAAAATAAACACATTATCAAATAATGAGGCATACTGGAAAAAAGTAATGTTATGTAAGAACAGCAAAAATCAATATGGCCCAATGGCCTCATTTAAGTATGTAATAGCAAAAAAACGTGAATAAATAATACTGGTAATAAAATATGGTACGAACAAAAGTGACCCCCAAACACAATATGATATCCCCACAGTCAATTCCTGCACAGTACCCACCATATGCACAGTATCATGACCCTAGTGTACCCCCCTCAACTCACCCGGCATTGTATGGTGACCCCAACACAGTACGATTCCCCAACTGTGATCCGAACATAGCTCTCAACACAGTATAATGGGCCCCAAATAGTCCTCCATACAGTATAATGGGTCCCACATATTCTTCCATGCAACATAATAGGCCCCACATAGTCCTTGATGCAATATAATGGACCCCACATAGTCTTCTATTCAGTATGATGGGCCCCACACAGTCCACCATACAGTATAATGGGCCCCACACAGTCCTTCATACAGTATAGTGGGCCCCACATAGTCTTCCATACCAGATAATGAGCCTTACATTAAAAAAAAACATTAGCTACTTTCACTCGTTCCCCTGCTGCTCCAGGTTCGGCAGTGAGTGCTCAGCAGGCACAAAATAGTGATGCAATTGCGGCCACTGCGCCGAGACATCAGACGCTCCCTCTTTCATCATTGCAGCACTGTCGCTCAGTGGTTAGCACTGCAGCTTTGCAGCGCTGGAGTTCTGGGTTCAAATCCCACCAAGGACACATCTGCATGGAGTTTCTATGTTCTCCCCGTGCTTGTGGAGCACCCCCACGTAAGGGCAATGGGGTACTCGGTACCGGGTCCTTCGGTTCGGGGGATGTCACGGTGGCCCGACCCGGTCCGTGGCCCTTTGAGGGATGTCCAATAAAGAAAAGAGTTTTTATGGTTTTGGGAAAAGGGTAGTTCGTGATGCCACCTGTGGTATTCGGTCAGGATGACCGACGCTGCTTAGGGGTCCGCTGGGGTGATGTGATGGCAGCTAGATGGTATACCTTCCCACAGGTGAAGTATGTCCCCAGGGCTTCCCAGAATGTAAATGGTGAATGGCGTGAGGTGCAGTGAATAACGAGGACACAAGGTTGCAGTCTCTTTACCTTTACTGAAGGCTTCAGCATCCACAGTCCAGGGTACAGACCACAGGGTAGGCAGAGTCCGGCCGGTCCGAAGGCAAATCCAGAGTCCTCTTATCCAGGTGGAAATCAGTAACCTTCCTCTAGCGCCTGTGTGTTGTAGTACCTCCCTGCTGAGCTTCTCGGTAAGGTCCTCACAACTGTTGTAGATGTTCTAGATGTTATGTCTTCCTCTCTGTCCCCCAGATGGTATGGATAGGACAAACCCGTATGACTGGTGGCCTGAGGCTTTTTACAGGGACCTTAAAGATGCCCCAGCCCCCACAAGTTGCCACCGTGCCTCCTGGGTATATGGTCGGGCTGTCAACGTGGAATTAACTCTCCTGCCAGTCTCTGGAGTAAAGCGTAGAGACTATTACTCCCTCGGTGTTCTGGCTACCGGCCTCTGCGCCTCAGAAGGAGGCAGCCTTTTACAGGGCAGAACTCCTTCTGGTTTTCTCTCCTTGTACTAAGACTTCGTTGCTCACCCGCTACAATACAATTCTCTTCGTGTCCTTCCTTAGGATCCTGCCGCACGTGGGGCAGGCGCAGCTCCGTGGCCTTCTATCTAGGCCTCTGACAGGATCCCACCCCTGTCAGGGACCTCTCTGTCCACAGCTTAGATGTTCCTCCTTCCCTCTGTCTGCCTAACAGGGTGTTGCCTGGGAGAAGCCCAGTCAGCTTCTGACTAACTTTCTATCCAGCCCACCAGTTTTACCTAATTGTGAGGAGTGCCATAGTAGATAGGAGCAAGGCTCCCCCTGGTGGTCTGGAGTGTGAAGTGTGGTGTATGGTTTGTGATACCTGGCAGGAAGATCTCCTTTATTGCCTTCAGACGTAACATCACTCCCCCTGGTGGAAGAACAATATTACTGCAATGACCAGGACTCTGGGGCGCTGCATTTGCGTGGGTTTCCTCTGGGTACTCCGGTTTCCTAACACACTCCAAAGACATACTGATAGAGAATTTAGATTGTGAGCCCCATTGGGGACAGTGATGATAATGTTTGTAAAGTGCTGTGGAATATGTTAGCCCTATGTAAAAAATAAAGATTATTATTATTGCTTGAAACTGTATAGGCATCCTGGATTCTGCTACATTTGAAAGTGCGATGCCAGGAGGTGGGCCAAATATAATCACCCTGCTGGCCAGAGTTTGGCATATGTGCTCTAATCCATGGGCAGTGTGAACTTGCATTGTTCTATTCTGTTCCACAATTGCAGCTTGTGTAGTAGAACAATAAGAATAAAATCACCAAATGAATGTTGTCAACTTTCTTTGCAGCGAAAATCGGGGCAGTATGGTAGCTCAGTGGTTAACACTGTTGCTTTGCACTGGGGTCCTGAGTTCAAAGCCCACCAAGGACAACATCTGCAAGGAGTTTGAATGTTCTCCCTGGTTTTGCGTGTGTTTTTTCTCTAGTTTCTTCCCACAGTCCAAAGACATACTGATAGGAGATGTAGATTGTGAGCCCCATTGGAGACAGTGATGATAATAATGACTGTATGAATATGATGGCGTTATACAAGCAAAGCATAATATAAGTTATTATTATTATTATACATTTTTATAGCGCCATTTGTTCCATGGCGCTTTACATGTGAATACGAGGCAAGTATAGACAAATACATTAAACATGAACAAAAAACAAGTCACACAGGTACATAAGGAGGGAGGACCCTGCCCGCGAGGGCTCACAGTCTGCAGGGGATGGGTGAGGATACACTAAGAGAGGGTAGAGCTGGTTGTGCAGCGGTTCAGTAGGTTGAGGATCACTGCAGGTGTGGTGCCCCAGGGTCCTGGTCATCACAGTAGCATTGCTTTTCTTACGGGGAGAGTGATGTTACGCTTGAAGGCAAGAAGGGATAACTGCAACCAGGTACCACAAACATGCAACACATTCACACGCCAGGCCACCAGGGGGAGCTTTTGATCCTACTTGCTAGGTGACTCCCTATATATATATATAACTGGTAGTCTGTAGGGAGAGTTAGTTCAGTCTTGCCAGGAAAAGAGACTGGATCAGTCTGAGGCAGAGGAAGGTTTTAAGGAGCTGTGCCGCCGCAGTGCAGCAGTTCCTGGAAAGAGACATTTAGAAGGCCGAATTGATTGCAGCGAACGTGCAGGAGAGCAAATCACAGGAGAGAATACCAGGAGGAGACCAGCCCCGAGCAGGCTGCCTCCTCCTGAGGCGCAGAGACCAGTAGCCGGAACACCGAGGATGTAAGGACCTCAATGAATTGCATCAGAGACCAGCAGGACAACTGAACTCCAAGTTACCTGTCCGACCTAACACCCAGGAGGCACGGTGGCACCCCTCAGAGGCCGGGGTGATCTAGAGTCCCTATAAACAGCCTCAAGCCACCAGTCATACGCCAGGTTATGTCCTATCCTATCCGGGGGACAGAGAGAGATAACATCTGTGAGGACCTTATGTGAAGCTTTAAGCAGTAAGGAACTACACCACCATGGCGCTAGAGGAAGGCTTTTGATTTCCACCTGGGTAAGGGGACTCCTAACTTGCCTTCAAGCCGGCAAGACCCTGCCTGTCCTGTGATCTATGCTCTGGACTGTGGATGCTGAAGTCTTCAGTAAACCAAGGTGTCCTCGTTCTTTACTGCACTCCTCACCATCTTCCATCTACACCACGGTAGCCCTGGGGATACACTTCACCTGTGGGAAGTTATACCATCTAGCTGCCATAACATCACCCCAGAGGACCCCTTAAAGCAGCGTCGGTCCCCATTGACCGAACACCACAGGTGGTGTCACGAACATAAACTTTATCCCCTTTAAAGACCTTCCCCTTTAACGTTGATGCCCAGGACCACGGACCGGGTCACCACCGTGACATCCCCCTGTGAACCTGCAGGACCCGGTACCGAGTACCCCATGGCCCTGTGGGCGTGTCACAGGCTGTAGGCTTGTCCATGTGATTTCACGCATAGTCAGTAAAGTGGAGGGCTATGTAAAAATAGCCATTACATCTTGATGGCTTTATCGTAAATCCAAAGCATGGATAGTTAGGTGGGTGGCAAGTTTTATGGGTTGCTCCTGTTATGCAGTGGTTAGTATCTACCAAAAGTGGTCTGACGAAGGACACCCAATGAACTGGTGGCTGAGTTTTGAGCAGCCAAGGCTATTTGGAATATGTGGATACAAATGTTAGTGGATCTCTTTACATTGCAGACGAAATACTGTGCTACAAACTGCTGAAAAAGTGAAATGAGTTATTTGTTTTTGAAGTCGTGCAGAGTGCAGACTGGGAATCATCGTGGACATGTTTTCTTAATCATCTGTGTCTATGCAAAACATTGTATCACATTCTTTCTAACTTTCTTCATACCTAGTTCCTTATTCAGGCATTGTTTCCATGAAACTAAAAGGAAATGTCAGATGCAATTTACATACTGCAACGCAAGGTACAAGAATTCCTTCAGAACACAATGATATCAGATGGAAAAAACTTTGTTCTTTAAAAAGTGAAAACAGTTTTGACTCCTATATATAGTTCCCTACGACCGTCAGGGATCAAAATATAATATTACCAATAATGTCATAAGAGCAGACAAAAGAGTATAAATAAGGACTTGTGGGCACAAACTACAAGTCTACAACTTAAGTCACTCTGTGTGACTGCAGACTTATGAATCACCCAGCGCGCACTGTGCGCTGCAGGTATTCGCCGGTTTCGGGACCATAGGGTAGGTATGCAGTGCACATATTCCCGGGCAGAAGACATCTAGTAGACGTGGCCTCGCTTCATAAACTTGTATTGAGCTAAGCCGTGCCCTGTTTAGTGATGCGGTCAAGCAGTGGGTGTGACTGACTAGAGGGCTCATCCTCGCTCAATACAAGTGTATGGAAGCAAGGCTGCGCCCACTGGCCGGAGTATGTACTGCATAACTCTTAGAAAGAAGGAATATAAACCAGCTCACCCGTGATGCATAAACCAATCTTCGGGAGCACGGAGCCGCTGTGTCCAGGCGTATAGAATCCAAAAAAGAAGAGAATGTCCAGCTTCACCGAATCCGTAAAAAAGAGTTTTCTTTATTCACAAACTTTAAGCATAGAGGATACAGACTTCAGCACGAGCCATATGGGTAAGAATCTCAACGCGTTTCTGGAGACTAAGCTCCCTTAATCATGACAACTGCATAACTCTTACATACCCTCCAGTTCCAGGTCAGAAATCGGCGAGTCCTCGCAGACCGCACAGTGCAAGGACTAGGGGGATTAATAAGTCTAAAGTCACACAGAGTGACTGCAGACTTATCGATTTGGTCTGGACAACCCTTTTAAAGGTGGTGGCTGTAGTTTATATTGGGAAAACCTGGTGACGGTTTCCTTTAAACCCTCCTGCCTATCACGGCTGCAGCCATGCTTTGGCAGGCAGTTTAGCTGTATACATTGCATAATATGACTCCTGAGAAGTAATCTCATAAAGTTTCACATCCTTGGCTATGCAGAGAATTTAGAACTCTGTATTAGAAAACCAGATATCCAAGTGTTAAGAAGTTAGTTTGTGGAAAATGTAGGATGTGAAAACAAACATTAACTTTGCTTTCCTCAATTTCCTAATCTTTGAGAAATACACGTGATACACTTCTCTGTGTTCCATATTTTATCAACTAGCCACATAGTAAGAGGTTTAATTTCCCTAATTTACTAAAATACTACAGATGCTGAGTGGGACTTTTTAAGGTTCATATATAATATCCCTAATTAAACATACAGCTAAATTACAGATCCTAGTTTTGAGGATTTCAACTTTCAGCCCAATTATTCAGCACTCACAGACATTGTATTGATTGATGTTCATTGAGAATGAACTGTTTGCTTGTGGAATATAACAACATTAATCTGCATTATCACAACCTGGAGGATGTAGAAAGGACAATAAAAAGATCATACAATGCAGTCTAGTGAGGACCTGTAAACACATAAACAAACGACAATTGTTAACACAGCGCAATCTGCTGCCTGATGGTCCCTCCACAACCTAAGCCTGCAGCTGTTGTACAATACAACTCTTAGTACCATGAACATACAGTAGAATAAATACTTATCTATACAATACACCCATGATTTTCCAGGTAACAAAAATATTAGCTTTAAAATCTTTAAGCCTGAACATATGTGAAACACTTTATATTATGCAGCTGTCTGACCTAATATAACCTCGGTGTTCACGCTGCATGTATAGCCGTGCATTAAAGGTCAATGCAAATGTTTCTTCACAATACAGAATGCACAAATTGTTTTATATGTTGTGCATAAAAGCTTTATTATCTTGCATGATAAATTTAGAGCTGAAGGTGGTTTGGATTAAGCAAAAAATTCAATCTTCCAGAAAGAAGAAATCTGTCACTAGGTTTTTGTTTATCCATCTGACAGCAGTATAATGTCAGGACAGAGACCCTGATTCCAGTGATGTGTCACTTACTTTACTTTGTGCTGCAGATTTGCTACAATCAGTTTTCCCTGCTGCAGATCTACCAATTTTCTGAATGCTTTCTGCCTATGCAGTGTACACAGATAGCTGCCAATCAGTGATGTGGGCAGTGTTGTAATAAGCTTAATATTCAGTCAGTGGGGAACTATGTATGAAGGAAAAATGTGCAATAATGTTTTGATGTAGTCATGATTGATCGATAAAACGTGTCAATTGTGTTTTCCAGTTTGCAGGTCTTCTGCACGTTCCAGAAAAAAAAAGCATGGGTACATTTTTTTCAAAGAATACAGGTGGATTTCTTTGCAATTTCAGTCATCAGAAGTAGTGGGGAGCGAATTTTTTTGGAAATTCGATCCCCAAACGTAAATTTGGCACGTATATGACACATTCGGATTGGTGATAAAAAGCATGAGCAAAATTTTAGAAAATCTGAAAAATTGGTAACATTCGGTAAAAAGTGCAGGAAAATATTTGCGTTGCCACAAGGTATTTTAAGCAATTTACCAATGATAATGGCGGTGCATGATGAGCGTTTGGCAAGTGTTTTATGAAGGGAGGTGGTTTGCAGAGCTCAGTGGCGCAGTAATTTTTTTTTCCTAACTTTGTGTGCACATTGTGGCTAGCCAATCAGGGCGCAGGAAACATCCACAATGTCCTGACACAATGGCTTGTGTCTTTGGCTGCTGAAATCACATGTCACTCTCCATATAAAGAGAGTACATGTTTTTGCTCCATTTTGACACTGTAACAGGCTGCTCCTGACGCAGCCACTGTTAACAGCAAGATTTTAGCTAGTTAGATAGGCGGTTGATTATTATTGTTATACATTTTTATAGCGCCATTTATTTCATGGCGCTTTACATGTGAAAGGGGCAGATATAGACAAGCACATTAAGCATGAGCAAAACAAGGCACACACAAGTACAGAGGTAGAGAGGACCCTGCCCGTGAGGGCTCACAGTCTACAGGAGTGGGTAGAGCTAGTCATGCGGCGGTTCAGCAGACTAAGGATCACTGCAGGTTGTAGGCTTGTCGGAAGAGGTGGGTCTTCAGGTTAATTTTGAAGGTTTTTGTGGTATGCGATAGTCTGATGTGTTGGGGTAGAGAGTTCCAGAGTATGGGGGAGGCACAGGAGAAGTCTTGTAGAGAAGGAGATCTTGTGAGGATCGAAGATTGCATGTGGGTAAGTAGCGGGAGACCATGTCACAGAGGTATGGAGGAGACAGGTTGTGGATGGCTTTGCATGACATAGTTAGGGTTTTGAACTGGAGCCTCTGGACAATAGGAAGCCAGTGAACGGCTTGGCAGACAGGAGAGGCTAGTGAATAATGGGCAGACAGGTGGATTAGTCTGGCAACAGAGTGTAGGATGGATTGGAGTGGTGGCAGAGTCCTAGAGGGGTGGCCAGAGTGTAGGAGGTTGCAGTAATCGAGACGGGAGATGATAAGGGCGTGCACTAGCATTTTTGTGGTTTCATGGTCAAGGAATTCATGGATCCGGGAAATATTTTTGAGTTTGAGTCTGCAGGACAAGGCATGGGCTTGGATATGAGACTTGAAAGAAAGGGCAGAGTCGAGGATCAACCCGGGACACCGAGCATACGGGACTGTGGAAAGTGAGCAGCCATTGACATTGATGGATAGGTCTCGTGGAGGGGCAAAGTGAGATGGGGGAAAGATGATGAATTCTGTTTTGTCCATGTTCAGTTTTAAAAAGGGAGCAGAAAAGAAAGCTGAAATAGCAGACAGACATTGTGGGATTTTGTTCAGTATGGACGTGAGGTCGGGTTCGGATAGGTAGATCTGCGTGTCATTGGCGTAGAGATGAAACTGCGAACCGTGGGATTCTATGAGGTGTTCCAGGCCGAAGGTGTAGATGGAGAAGAGCAGGGGCCCTGGGACTGAGCCTTGGGGAACACCGGCAGACAGGGGGCGAAGTGAGAAGGTGGTTTGGGAGAGAAAGACACTGAATGTTCAGTCTGTTAAATATGGTGAGATCCAGGATAGGGCCAAGTCTGTGATGCCAAGAGATGAGAGAATCTGTAGCAGGAGGGAATGGTCGACAGTGTCGAACCCGAAGACAGGTCCAGGAGGAGGACAGAGCAGTGTCGCTTGCTCTTGGCGGTTAGTAGGTCATTGATTACTTTGGTTAGGGCAGTTTCAGTTGAGTGATGCAGTCGGAAGCCAGATTGTAACCAATCAAAGAGGGAGCAGGAGGAGAGGAAAGAGGACAGTTCAAGATGGACATGCTGTTCCAGTAGTTTTGAGGCATAAGAAGAGATAATGGGCGATAGCTAGACACAGAGGATGGGTCAAGGGAGAGCTTTTTGAGGATGGTTGTGATTGAGGCATGACTGAAGGATGAGGGGAAGACACCAGTTGTGAGTGACAGGTTGAAGAGCTGGGTTAGAGTTGGGATGAAGACTTTGGCGAGCTTAGGGATGAGGTGGGACGTGAGCGGGTCAAGTATGCAAGTGGTGAAATGCGATCTTGACAGGAGGGTGGAGAGTTCATCTTCTGTCAAGGTGGAGAAGCTGGTTTTTGAGGAACAGGGTTGAGCAGCTAAGAGGGTCATTGGGGGCTGTGGGCCAAAGCTTTCTCTGATCATATCAATCTTCTGTGTAAAGAAATAGGCAAAGTCTTCAGCAGAAATGAGAGGAGAGGGGGAGGTGCTGGGGGAGATAGTAGAGAATTGAAAGTGTTGAAAAGCTGTTTAGGGTTGTGAGACAGAGAGGATATGAGAGATGAGAAGTAAGTTTGTTTTGCGGCAGTGAGTGTGGACTTGAAGCTGGCGAGGGACTGCTTCCATCTCCGCTCAGCGACCCTGGAAGCCCGTCTCAGTTTTTTGGGCAGGCTGGTCAGCCAGGGCTTCCTGTTGATTGCACGAGTTTTGCTATGCGTGAGGGGGCGGCCGAGTCAAGTGTTACTGTTATTGTGGAGTTATAAAAATGCAGCAGCATCTGTGTCATGAAGGGAAGCTATGTCTGTAAGAGGGAGAAGAGACTCAGAGAGTGATTGTAAATTGAGGTGTTTGAGATTTCTGCGAAGGTGAGAGAGTTTATGGAGTGGGGTTTGCGCACTAGGAGAGAAGAGAATGTCAGTAGGTTGTGGTTAGACAGGGGGAGGGGTGAGTTAGTGAGATTAGTAAGGGAACAGAGGTGGGTGAAGATAAGGTCCAGCATGTGACCATCTTCCATCTTCGTGAGTGGCCGCAGAGGACCATTAAGTGAGGCCGATGGAGGCAGTGAGTGTTAGAAGTTTAGAGGCAGCTGGGGTGGAAGCATCAATGGGGATGCTGAAGTCGCCCATAATGATAGTGGGGATGTCAGCAGAAAGGAAATTAAGTAGCCAGGTGGTGAAGTGGTCGAGAAAGGTCGAGATGGCTAGTTATGGGGGGCAGTAGATGACAGCCAGCTGAAGGTTGGAGGGGGAGTAGATGTGGATGGAGTGCACCTCAAACAAGGGAAGAGTAGCATAGGGTGGTGGCGGAATTGGGGTAAAGGAGCAGGTATCGGACAGGAGCAAGCAAACTCCACCACGTTTGTTGGTGGGGCGAGGGGTGTAAGAGAGATGGAATCCACCGTAGGAAAGTGCAGCTGGAGAGGCTGAGTCAGAGGGGGTGACCAAGGTTTCAGTCATGCCAAAGAAGGAGAGTTTGTTGGTGATAAAGAGGTCATGGATAAATGGCAGTTTGTTGCAGACAAAGCTTGTGTTCCATAGAGCTCCAGGTAAGGGGACCCAGGGAGTGGGGGCTGGATGAATGGGTATAAGGCTATCATCACTGCAAAAACGTGTAGAGGATCATGGTAGGGTGTTCAAAATGAGTGTGGGGATGTGTTAAGGAGGGGCAGGATTTGGGGATACGTCGCCAGCAATGAGGAGTAGCAGACAGAGCATTAGAAGGTGGGAGCAGGATAGGACATGATGTGGCTGTGTGTGTCTGGAGAAAAAGGATTGTATGTGGAGGAACAGTTGTGAGGAGGAAGTAAGATGGCTGGGGAGGATGGAGGGGGAAATTACTAGTTCCTTACTAGGTGGAGGGATTACAGGAGTTAGGGAAAAATAGAGTAGTATTGGGATGAAAGTGATAAGAAACTATAACATTGTACTGGTTTTATATTCCGTTACCTTACAGTCAATTCCAGTCCAATTCTAGTCTAATTCAGAGTAGTGTAATTAGAAATCTGTAATTTGAAAGATGGAATTTGGAAGATGGCTGGAGCAGACTACATCTGGAGCAGACACATGGCTCTGAATATATCTGGGACAAAGAACAATCAGGTGTGAGTGAGGGGTTGGGTGTGAATGTCCAGACCAGAGGCTCAAAGAGAAACAAAGGTCATAAAAAGAGGGAGGGGGTGGAGCGAATTCTCAAAGATGTGCATGAAAACACAAGAGAAGTGAAGCAGATTATGGAAACTAAATGATGAGCAAGCAAAGCATACCATAGATAGAGTAAATGCAGTTCACAAACAGTCAGGAGCCGGGGAAAGAAGAGAACATTCAGAGCATACCATAGAGAGAGAGTAAATGCAGTTCACAAACAGCCAGGAGCCGAGAAAAGATGAGTATATTCAGAGCATACCATAGAGAGCGTAAATGCAGTTAACAAACTGTCAGGAGCCGAGGAAAAATGAGTACATTCAGAGCATACCACACGTTGTACACCGAGCTGCGTGCAAACCCTCAGAGGTTTTTCGACTACACCAGGATGTCGGATCAGTCAGATAGTGTAGCTAGCTAGTGTCCAGTGTGGCTGTAAAATTTACCTTCAAACATTTGTATTTGGCCATTACTGAGGTTCACAGACAAAGCCAGCAGGGCACATTTCATACAAGTGTGTTGTGCACTGCTTCTATTGTGTTCCATGCATGAGTATAGCATTCTAATTAATATTTTTTCACTAGCTGAATGTGAAACAGCATGCCACATCACACTTTGTCATTTATTACTGTGGTGATATGAAACTGTCTGAAAACCTAAAGCACATTTAAAAAAAAAAAATAATTTTTCTGTAGCAAAACGTTATACAGCCCACCGTATCAAACTTAGTCATTTGGTTGGGATGAACTTAAGCTGTCTACAGATCTCACGCACTTAACCAAAACATTTTATTTGTTGTTAACGTCATACAGTAAGGGACCTGACTTCTAAATTGTTTGTAGCATTTATTGTGTTATAGAGACCTAATCCACAGGCCTCCAAAATTCTTCTGTTACTAACATCATACAGTGGAGAATATCTCACTTTTAAATTGTTTGTTGCATCTAGTCTGTCATAGAGGCCTGATCCAGAGGCCACCAAAAAATTCTTCTGTTACTAATGTCATACAGTAGGGGACATCTCACTTTCAAATTGTTTTGTAGGATCTAGTGTGTTATAGAGGCCTGATCCAGAAGCCACCAAAAAATTCTTCTGTTACTAAAGTCATACAGTAGAGGACATGTCACTTTCAAATTGTTTGTAGCATCTAGTGTGTTCTAGAGACCTGATCCAGAGGCCACCAAAAATTCTTATGTTACTAACGTCATACATTAGAGGACATCTCAATTTCAAATTGTTTGTAGCATATCTTCTCTGTCATACAGGCCTCATCCACACTCAAACAATTCTTTCTTCTGTGACTAACGTGATTCAGCATGCCATATTTCACCTATGAATTTACTGCCACTGAAATTCAGCTATTTGCAGAGCTGTTGCAGAGTTAAAAATCTAATTTTTTGTTGCTAATACTTTGCTCCTATCACACTATCTGAGCAACATAACTGAGAAAATGCAAGGCTGTGGTGGAAGGGGAATTAGGTTTGGTGTTCAAGGTGTACGTGGGGTAGGGGGTAATGTTTGTGAAAGGACTAGTGAACCAACAACATCACTTCCTATGCAAAGACAACTGACAACTTCTGTTACTGAACGGGCTACTCTACTACCTTTCTGTGGCAGATGCACAGTGGTACGCTTTGTTGATGAGGCCCAGAAAGAACATGTGCACTAGTGCATGGCAAACGCACCTTCAAGTTGCATCTCCTCCTCTTCCTCCACCTCAACATCACACCCAGTACAGTCTACAGAGACGGCAACCAAATTACCCTTGCTTTCCCCCGCATCTCAACTCTCCGACCATACAACTGACTGTACAGAACCACAGATGGTTGAGTGTCATGATTCTCAATGGCGAGAGAACATAGCCCAGCATATATGAGAACTAGCTCTTGGAAGATGGAAACTATACTGACCATGAACTAAACCTGCCGCACAACTAGAAGTGGCCGGGTAGCATGCCTACGTTTTTTATCCCTAGATGCCCAGCGCCAGCCGGAGAACTACCTAATCCTAGCAGAGGAAAAGACAGTCCTGGCTCACCTCTAGAGAAATTTTCCCAAAAGGCAGACAGAGGCCCCCACATATATTGGCGGTGATTTTAGATGAAATGACAAACGTAGTATGAAAATAGGTTTAGCAAAATCGAGGTCCGCTTACTAGATAGCATGAAGACAGAAAGGGCACTTTCATGGTCAGCAGAAAACCCTATCAAAACACCATCCAGAAATTACTTTAAGACTCTAGCATTAACTCATAACACCAGAGTGGCAATTTCTGCTCACAAGAGCTTTCCAGACACAGTAACGAAACAGCAGCTGTGAACAGGAACAAAATGCAAAAACACACAAGGACAAAAGTCCAACTTAGCTAGGAGTTGTCTAGTAGCAGGAACATGCACAGAAGGCTTCTGATTACATTGTTGACCGGCATGAAACTGACAGAGGAGCAAGGTTATATAGCGACTCCCACATCCTGATAGGAGCAGGTGAACAGAGGGGATGATGCACACAAGTACAATTCCACAAGTGGCCACCGGGGGAGCCCAGAATCCAATTTCACAACAGTACCCCCCCCTCAAGGAGGGGGCACCGAACCCTCACCAGAACCACCAGGGCGATCAGGATGAGCCCTATGAAAGGCACGGACAAGATCGGAGGCATGAACATCAGAGGCAGTGACCCAAGAATTATCCTCCTGACCGTATCCCTTCCATTTGACCAGATACTGGAGTTTCCGTCTGGAAACACGAGAGTCTAAGATCTTTTCCACAACGTACTCCAACTCACCCTCAACCAACACCGGAGCAGGAGGCTCAACGGAAGGCACAGCCGGTACCTCATACCTGCGCAACAATGACCGATGAAAAACATTATGAATCGAAAAGGATGCAGGGAGGTCCAAACGGAAGGACACAGGGTTAAGAATCTCCAATATCTTGTACGGGCCGATGAACCGAGGCTTAAACTTAGGAGAAGAAACCCTCATAGGGACAAAACGAGAAGACAACCACGCCAAGTCCCCAACACAAAGCCGAGGACCAACACGACGACGGCGGTTGGCAAAAAGCTGAGTCTTCTCCTGGGACAACTTCAAATTGTCCACCACCTGCCCCCAAATCTGATGCAACCTCTCCACCACAGCATCCACTCCAGGACAATCCGAAGATTCCACTTGACCGGAGGAAAATCGAGGATGAAACCCCGAATTACAGAAAAACGGGGACACCAAGGTGGCAGAGCTGGCCCGATTATTGAGGGCGAACTCCGCCAAAGGCAAAAAAGCAACCCAATCATCCTGATCCGCAGACACAAAACACCTCAAATATGTCTCCAAGGTCTGATTAGTCCGCTCGGTCTGGCCATTAGTCTGAGGATGGAAAGCAGACGAAAAAGACAAATCTATGCCCATCCTAGCACAGAATGCCCGCCAAAATCTAGACACGAATTGGGTCCCTCTGTCAGAAACGATATTCTCCGGAATACCATGCAAACGAACAACATTTTGAAAAAACAGAGGAACCAACTCGGAAGAAGAAGGCAACTTAGGCAAGGGAACCAGATGGACCATCTTAGAGAAACGGTCACACACCACCCAGATGACAGACATCTTCTGAGAAACAGGCAGATCCGAAATAAAATCCATCGAGATGTGCGTCCAAGGCCTCTTCGGGATAGGCAAGGGTAACAACAATCCACTAGCCCGAGAACAACAAGGCTTGGCCCGAGCACAAACGTCACAAGACTGCACAAAGCCTCGCACATCTCGTGACAGGGAAGGCCACCAGAAGGACCTTGCCACCAAATCCCTGGTACCAAAGATTCCAGGATGACCTGCCAACGCAGAAGAATGAACCTCAGAGATGACTCTACTGGTCCAATCATCAGGAACAAACAGTCTACCAGGTGGGCAACGATCAGGTCTATCCGCCTGAAACTCCTGCAAGGCCCGCCGCAGGTCTGGAGAAACGGCAGACAATATCACTCCATCTTTAAGGATACCTGTGGGCTCAGAATTACCAGGGGAGTCAGGCTCAAAACTCCTAGAAAGGGCATCCGCCTTAACATTCTTAGAACCCGGTAGGTAAGACACCACAAAATTAAACCGAGAGAAAAACAACGACCAGCGCGCCTGTCTAGGATTCAGGCGCCTGGCAGACTCAAGGTAAATTAAATTTTTGTGGTCAGTCAATACCACCACCTGATGTCTGGCCCCCTCAAGCCAGTGACGCCACTCCTCAAAAGCCCACTTCATGGCCAAAAGCTCCCGATTCCCAATATCATAATTCCGCTCGGCGGGCGAAAATTTACGGGAAAAAAAGGCACAAGGTCTCATCACGGAGCAGTCGGAACTTCTCTGCGACAACACCGCCCCAGCTCCGATTTCAGAAGCGTCGACCTCAACCTGAAAAGGAAGAGCAACATCAGGCTGACGCAACACTGGGGCGGAAGAAAAGCGGCGCTTGAGCTCCCGAAAGGCCTCCACAGCATCAGGGGACCAATCAGCAACATCAGCACCCTTCTTAGTCAAATCAGTCAATGGTTTTACAACATCAGAAAAACCAGCAATAAATCGACGATAAAAGTTAGCAAAGCCCAAAAATTTCTGAAGACTCTTAAGAGAAGAGGGTTGCGTCCAATCACCAATAGCCTGAACCTTGACAGGATCCATCTCGATGGAAGAGGGGGAAAAAATGTATCCCAAGAAGGAAATCTTTTGAACCCCAAAAACACACTTAGAACCCTTCACACACAAGGAATTAGACCGCAAAACCTGAAAAACCCTCCTGACCTGCTGGACATGAGAGTCCCAGTCATCCGAAAAAATCAGAATATCATCCAGATACACAATCATAAATTTATCCAAATAATCGCGGAAAATGTCATGCATAAAGGACTGGAAGACTGAAGGGGCATTTGAAAGACCAAAAGGCATCACCAAATACTCAAAATGGCCCTCGGGCGTATTAAATGCGGTTTTCCACTCATCCCCCTGCTTGATTCGCACCAAATTATACGCCCCACGGAGATCAATCTTAGAGAACCACTTGGCCCCCTTTATACGAGCAAACAAATCAGTAAGCAGTGGTAACGGATATTGATATTTAACCGTGATTTTATTCAAAAGTCGATAATCAATACACGGCCTCAAAGAGCTGTCTTTCTTAGACACAAAGAAAAAACCGGCTCCTAAGGGAGATGACGAAGGACGAATATGTCCCTTTTCCAAGGACTCCTTTATATATTCTCGCATAGCCGCGTGTTCAGGCACAGACAGATTAAATAAACGACCCTTAGGGTATTTACTACCCGGGATCAAGTCTATGGCACAATCGCACTCCCGGTGCGGAGGTAGTGAACCAACCTTGGGTTCTTCAAAAACGTCACGAAAGTCAGACAAGAATTCAGGAATCTCAGAGGGAATAGATGATGAAATGGAAACCAAAGGTACGTCCCCATGAGTTCCTTTACATCCCCAGCTTAACACAGACATAGCTCTCCAGTCGAGGACTGGGTTATGAGATTGCAGCCATGGCAATCCCAGCACCAAAAGATCATGTAGATTATACAGCACCAGAAAGCGAATAACCTCCTGGTGATCCGGATTAACACGCATAGTCACTTGTGTCCAGTATTGTGGTTTATTACTAGCCAATGGGGTGGAGTCAATCCCTTTCAGAGGTATCGGAGCCTCCAATGGCTCCAAATCATACCCACAGCGTTTGGCAAAGGACCAATCCATAAGACTCAAAGCAGCGCCAGAGTCGACATAGGCGTCCGCGGTAATAGATGACAAAGAACAAATCAGGGTCACAGATAGAATAAACTTAGACTGTAAAGTGCTAATTGAAACAGACTTGTCAGGCTTCTTAGTACGCTTAAAGCATGCTGATATAACATGAGTAGAATCACCACAATAGAAGCACAACCCATTTTTTCGTCTAAAATTCTGCCGCTCGCTTCTGGACAGAATTCTATCACATTGCATATTTTCTGGCGTTTTCTCAGTAGACACCGCCAAATGGTGCACAGGTTTGCGCTCCCGCAGACGCCTATCGATCTGAATAGCCATCGTCATGGACTCATTCAGACTCGCAGGCACAGGGAACCCCACCATAACATCCTTAATGGCATCAGAGAGACCTTCTCTGAAAATCGCCGCCAGGGCGCACTCATTCCACTGAGTAAGCACAGACCATTTGCGGAATTTTTGGCAGTATATTTCAGCTTCATCTTGCCCCTGAGACAAGGACATCAAGGCCTTTTCCGCCTGAAGCTCTAAATGAGGTTCCTCATAAAGCAACCCCAAGGCCAGAAAAAACGCATCCACATTGAGCAACGCAGGATCCCCTGGTGCCAATGCAAAAGCCCAGTCCTGAGGGTCGCCCCGGAGCAAGGAAATTACAATCCTGACCTGCTGTGCAGGGTCTCCGGCAGAGCGAGACTTCAGGGACAAAAACAATTTGCAATTATTTTTAAAATTTTGAAAGTGAGATCTATTCCCCGAGAAGAATTCAGGCAAAGGAATTCTAGGCTCAGACATAGGTGCATGAACAACAAAATCTTGCAAATTTTGTACCTTTGTGGCGAGATTATTCAAACCTGTAGCTACACTCTGAAGATCCATTTGAAACAGGTGAACACAGAGCCATTCAAGGATTAGAAGGAGAGAAAGAGAGGAAGGCTGCAGTATAGGCAGACTAGCAAGTGATTCAATTAAGAGCACACTCAGAACTAGAGGGAAAAAAAAAAAAAAAAATTGTAGCAGACTTCTTTTTTCTCTCCTTTCTCAGCCAGAAATTTAACCCTTTTTTGGGCCGGTCAAACTGTCATGATTCTCAATGGCGAGAGAACATAGCCCAGCATATATGAGAACTAGCTCTTGGAAGATGGAAACTATACTGACCATGAACTAAACCTGCCGCACAACTAGAAGTGGCCGGGTAGCATGCCTACGTTTTTTATCCCTAGATGCCCAGCGCCAGCCGGAGAACTACCTAATCCTAGCAGAGGAAAAGACAGTCCTGGCTCACCTCTAGAGAAATTTTCCCAAAAGGCAGACAGAGGCCCCCACATATATTGGCGGTGATTTTAGATGAAATGACAAACGTAGTATGAAAATAGGTTTAGCAAAATCGAGGTCCGCTTACTAGATAGCATGAAGACAGAAAGGGCACTTTCATGGTCAGCAGAAAACCCTATCAAAACACCATCCAGAAATTACTTTAAGACTCTAGCATTAACTCATAACACCAGAGTGGCAATTTCTGCTCACAAGAGCTTTCCAGACACAGTAACGAAACAGCAGCTGTGAACAGGAACAAAATGCAAAAACACACAAGGACAAAAGTCCAACTTAGCTAGGAGTTGTCTAGTAGCAGGAACATGCACAGAAGGCTTCTGATTACATTGTTGACCGGCATGAAACTGACAGAGGAGCAAGGTTATATAGCGACTCCCACATCCTGATAGGAGCAGGTGAACAGAGGGGATGATGCACACAAGTACAATTCCACAAGTGGCCACCGGGGGAGCCCAGAATCCAATTTCACAACAGTTGAGTCTGAAGAGCTGTTCACAAATTCTATGCCATGGTCATCAGAAGTGTACTCAAAAGCTTCACAGATTCAAGAGGAGGAAATCTGCACCAATGCCCAAAATTTTTAGCTTGGATCCGGGGCAGGATGAAATAGGGTCCGAGCAGCTTCCTGAACCTCATCATCAGACATTAAACCCCGGTGATCCTGATGAGACTCAGATATCTGAGGTTCATGCGGGCTGTACTGTGCTGTCAGGGCAGGAAGAGGAGGGTGACTCGAAGGGTGAGGAATGTGATAACATAGAGGATGGTGATGATGAGGTGTTAGGTCCCAGTTGGCGTGAACATAGAGGCACACAGCTGAATAGGTCATCTGAGGAGGAAGACGAGGAGGTTATGTTACGCCGTACATTGCAGACACGCATGTGCTGCTTCTTCCTCCTCCTCTGTTACCGTGCCAACAATTGAGATGCAGGTCTTCGAAAGCAGAACCTCGGGTTCTGTCCAGTCACACTGACTGAGAGCCCACCGTCAGCTGTAACGGAAGCTGACATGCCTGCTGTTTTTGACCAATCTCAGAGAACGAGCACACCACAACTTTCTCAATCCACCATAACACCTTCGCTTGCACCACTCTCACAGTCCAGCAGTTTGTCCGGTTCACCGTACTCCTCGCTCTCTCAGCACTGCAGTCAGCCCACGGTACCACAGCTGTGGTAATATAAAAGATTGTTTCCTCCTATGCATGACAAAGCTAAGAGGTTGAACTCCACCAGCTCCAATTTGTTGTCCACCAAAATGCTGCCTTTCCGCCTGCTAGATACAGATGCTTTCCGAAAACTGATGGCCTTCACAGTCCCCCAGTACCAATTGCCCAGTCATCATTAATTTTCTAAGAAAGCTACGCCTGCGCTACACCAGCATGTCGCAGACAACATCATCCTTTCCATGACTAAATCTATGCCTGCCAGGTTGCATTTCACCACAGACACTTGGACAATTAAGCATCACCAAGGGCATTACATCTCACTGACTGGGCATTGGGTAACTCTGGTGGTTGTGTGGGCAGGCACTGCTCCACAAGTCTTGGAATCCCAAGGCTTACAGGGCAAATCTCTACAGTTAACACTTCCTTCACTGCTTCTGCCACCTCCTCTATCTCCATTTGCACCCTCAACCTTTGCCTTAATGAGGCACACGTTCCAACAGTGAAGAGCAAATCCCCACCACCTCCTTACTGCGCAGCCAGTGCACACCACATTCAGGAAGTGTTAAAATTGATATGCCTTGGAGACAGCAGTCATACAGCTGAAGAGTTGTGGACAGCTCTCCAGACTGAGTTTGATCAATGGTTGTCTCCGCTGAACCTGCATCCAGGAAAGACCATGCCTGATAATGATGCAAACCTGTTGGTGGCCCTACAGCAAGGCAAGCTCACACACGTGCCTTGCATGGCTCATGTCCTCACCCGGTGGTACAGAGTTTTCTCCGCCACTATCCTGACCTGGGTGAGCTGCTACAGTGAGCACGGAAGCTGTGTGCTCATTTCCGTCATTCTCACCCCTCAGGTCATGGACTTGAATCGATGCAGAGGTCTTTGTCCATGCCAGTTAACAGGTTGATGTGTAATGTGCTAACATGGTGGAATTTCACTCTGCACATGTTGCAGCGACTGTGGCAGCAGCAACGAGCCTTGATGCAGTATGTCATGTCATATAGCCTGGGCCAACGCAGTACCGACGTGGCGCATATCACGTTTACAGAGTGGGCACAGATTAAGGACCTCTGCACCCTTCTGCACATTTTCGAAGTGGCTACTAAGATGGTTAGCACTGACAATGCCATTATCAGCTTCACTATTCCGGTCATCTATATGCTGGAGCAGACTTTAAATAGCCTGCAGGAGAAGGTGGTGGTCCCAGAAGAAGAGGAAGCATAGGAGGATGCGGAAGGGATAACATTGTCTCTAAGTTTCAGACTGTCATCACACAGGCGAGTGCAAAGGGAGGGTGGATTACTGCAATCAAGGGGGGCTGGTGATAACAGAAAAACTGATAGTGAAGGTGCAAGATTCTTGGAACAAATGGAGGAAGAAGAGGTAATGGGCGGCCGATCAACTGTCAGATGAAGAGGATAATCCTCCCCTCTCTATTGTTCATGGTTGGCGGGAGGGAACGGAGGAAACAAACATCAGTGTTACCCAGCCACCAACACAGCATGGGCTTGAACCTCATGGTAGAGCCCAACATATGAGTGCCTTCTTGCTGCACTATCTGCAACGTGATCCCCGTATAGTTATGATTAGAAATAGTGCTGACTACTGGGTTGCTATATAGATAGATCTATATTATAAAACCAACTTTTGCTAGATGCTTCCCACCACGCTTTTACACAACTTTAACTTTAAGTGAGCTTTTCCCCAAGACACCATTGAAGCACACAGTTCATATTGCAGCTCTAGATTTCCAACCTCCGGCATGTCAGTTTGTCAATGCCTAAACATTAGCAGCAGCAGCAATAGTGTAAGTGGAAGAAGCAATTTCTGTGAGTCCCTTGACAATTTTTTTTCGACCAGCTCGTGCACCAGCACAACAGTGTCCTAGTCTTACATGTGGTGAACGAATAGAGAGGATGGTGCAGGAGTACCAAGAACAGAATATCAATGTAATCAGGGCGGGTTTGATCCCTTTCACATTTTGGTCTTCCAAAATGGATGAGTGGCCTGAGCTCACCTCACATGCCTTGGAGGTTTTATCGTGCCCAGCAGCCAGCGTTCTCTCAGAACGTGTCTTCAGCGCTGCTGGTGGTATCCTGACCGATAATTGCAGGCGGCTGTACCCTGAAAGTGTTAGGGTACTGTCACACAGTACCATTTTGATCGCTACGACGGTACGATTCGTGACGTTCTAGCGATATCGTTACGATATCGCAGTGTCTGACACGCAGCAGCGATCAGGGATCCTGCTGAGAATCGTACGTCGTAGCAGATCGTGTGGAACTTTCTTTCGTCGCTTGATCACCCGCTGACATCGCTGGATCATTGTGTGTGACAGCGATCCAGCGATGTGTTCGCTTGTAACCAGGATAAACATCGGGTAACTAAGCGCAGGGCCGCGCTTAGTAACCCGATGTTTACCGTGGTTACCAGCGTAAAAGTAAAAAAACAAACAGTACATACTTACATTCCAGTGTCTGTCCTCCAGCGTCTCAGCTTCTCTCCACTGTGTGAGCGTCTGCCAGCCGGAAAGCGAGCACAGCGGTGACGTCTGACGTCACCGCTGTGCTTTCCGGCTATGGCGCTTACACAGTGGAGAGAAGCAGAACGCCGGGGACAGACACCAGAATGTAAGTATGTACTGTTTGTTTCTTTTACGTTTACGCTGGTAACCACGGTAAACATCGGGTTACTAAGCGCGGCCCTGCGCTTAGTTACCCGATGTTTACCCTGGTTACCGGGGACTTCGGCATCGCTCCAGCGCCGTGATTGCAACGTGTGACCGCAGTCTACGACGCTGGAGCGATAATCATACGATCGCTGCGACGTCACGGATCGTGCCGTCGTAGCGATCAAAATGGTACTGTGTGACAGTACCCTTAGCCACCTAACTTTCATCAAGATGAACAAGTCATGGATCTACAAGGACTTTTGCACCCCAATCGCAATCTGTACAGACTAGGCGATATTGCTTTATTATGCAGCATTAATGTTGCGTAACTGCACTCTGTGATATCTTTAGTGTTGCTTATGTGCCTGCTGTGGCTGCTGCTGATGCTGCTGCAGATGTTAACACAAATTTGTGGAAATGTGAACAGTCATGGTTGGTCTACATCTGCTTGGTTGGCTGTCGTGGAAGACGTGTCGGTCCCAATTATACTATTTCTACTCTCGTGAAATTTATGCCACTTCAGTGTTTCAGACCCTCATTTGTTTAAATGTGAACACCCCTGGTTGAGTGTCTAGTGTAGTGGAAGATCTGTTGGTCCATATTATCTTATCTACACTGTGGTGAAATTGATGCCACTTTGTTGGTGTCTACCACTAATTTTTGTAAATGTGTAGACTCCTGATTGGGTCTCCTTCGTGCGAGTTACTTGTAACAATAGACCTCCGAGATCGTCAGGCCTCCACTTCCTTGGAGTCAACTACCCATGTTACTAACCTTAGATTTTTTTGACAATAGTAGTCTACGAAATTTATATGATATTTATACCACCTGAATGTGCCTGAGCATGAAAGCATGTTGAGCTGTTGTATATGGTATCAGGGCTCCCAGCACAGGAGGCCTACACCGATCCCTGACCCACCTCGTCTAAGGCTACTTTCACACTAGCGTCGTACAACGCACAATGAATTGCGTCATTGCGACGTACTGACACAAGCAGTGAAAGCGCCGCACAATGGGGGCAGCGGATGCTGTTTTTCAACGCATCCGCTGCCCCATTGTGATGTGCGGGGAGGTGGGGCGGAGTTACGGCTGCGCATGCGCGGTCGGAAAAGACGGTCTCGACGCACCAAAAAACGTTACATGCAACGGACCGACGCAACACGATGGAACTGTCGCACGACGGTTGCGACGTGTGGCAATGCATTGCACTGCGTCGCTAATGCAAGTCTATGGAGAAAAAACGCATCCTGCAAGCACTTTTGCAGGATGCGTTTTTTCTACAAAACGACGCATAGCGACGTGCAGTGCACGACGCTAGTGTGAAAGTAGCCTTACTGTGACATTCAATTTAAAGCTGTAAATGCTGTCCCAGACCCCGATATCTCATGCCTGGCTGATTGCTGCAGTGCCATGCTACAATTTGTACTGTGGGAGAATTGAGACCGCTTTCCTGGTGTCTGTCTCTCATTTGATGTTTTTTGGCAGCATTTGGGCCCGTTATATGGTGTTGTGCATGCGTTTGTTTTTTCCTCCCATTGACATGAATGGCGCTTGGCTATGTTCAGAGAATATTCGATTAATAAATTGGCGAATATTGCAAATTCGGTGATTGTAATCCGAACCGAACATTGAAATATTCGCTCATCTGTAATCAAAATTCTGCACGTCTACTTTTGGAAGAATAGGTCAGACTAAAAACACATCTCCATGGGTATAAGGAGCTATATATAAGGGGCCAAAATGCTCCAATACATTCAAGAATACCTATACAGAAATGTGCTACACTCAAAATCAATACAAAATATTTTCTTTTCTTTTTTTGAATCAGATATTTTTATTAAACAGTAAGGGTAATACATGGAAATTACATTACTGTAAACAGTACGCATATATATTTTACTTTTCAAGAAATTTTTAAAACCCCAAACCAAACTCCCACCTCCCCTCCCCACCAACCTTTAGAGACCTGACAAAAAACCGCCCCAGTTTGCTACATCGTACATAGTTATACAAGAAAAGGAAGATGACTCTTCGATACTGCTCTCAAGAGGGCAGAAAACCCAAGAACAGAAACAGAGTCACTTAAATCACGTTGACTCGAGCCACGGATTCCACAACCTGCTAAAGAGGTCCATCTTATTTCTCTTAAGGTAGATACTCCTCTCCAAAGCGATAATGTGATCCACTTGCGTCATAAAGTCTCTTCTTGTTGGTGGCTCTTCCCTGATCCAGAACTTGGCAATCAACTTTCGTGCAACAAACAGCAATCTAGCACTAACCATTTTGTACATATTATCAGTTACAATCTCCTCTACGTAACCCAAAACACATACCAAAGGGTCCCGTGGCATAGAGCAATTATATGTCAATCCCACTTTATTCAGTACCACAATCCAAAAAGAGGACAGCCTGGGGCATTGCCACATCATATGGAGGATGCCCGCCTCGGATTGAGAGCACCTAGGGCATTCTGAATTAGGTCTCAGACCGGCTTTGAATAACATGTCCGGAGTTCTGTAAGCCCTATGGATAACAAATAGTTGTGACAACCTCCCAGGCTCGCTCATCGAGATCTTGGGCACGTACTCCAATATTGAGTCCCAACGATCGTTGTCAATCACCCCCAGGTCAGCTTCCCATTTCGCCCCTAATAGGGTGCCCCTCTAAGAAAGAAAATAGAAGAAATTCGTATATTCCCGAGATCACCCCCTTTGTGCCTCCCCCCATAAGAATAAAGTCCAGCATGAGATCAACCTGAATCTCCACAGGCCCTCTCTTACACTGTGCTTGGTATGCATGGGAAATGTGGCTATACTGATACATCTCAGAGTTTGGCAGTAGAAACTCTTCCTGCAATGCCTCGAAGTTCCTAATCCTACCCTGATGTAATATTTGGCTCATCCGAGAGATGCCTGCCTCCCTCCAGACATGAAATCCCGCCATCTGTCTGAACTCTTGTAAGAAATAATTATTCCAAATAGGTGAGAACCTAGTGAGTGCACTCACTCCCCTAATTACCTTTACTGTGTCCCAAACCTTGTGAATAAGCCTAATAGTGCAAAATTTAGAGCCCATCTCACGGAAATGTCCACCCTCCAGGCCATCGATCAATACCTTCGACCCAATCAGTGTCCTCAGGCTACAGGGTATCCGCTCCCCACCCGAATCCACACCCCATCCCCTAAAGTGCTGACACTGTGCCACCCCACCCTCCGTCTTTGGCCTTTGTAGAATTTCCTGTTTAGGATCTGATCCTCCGAAATCTGCTCCGTGATATCTATACAGGAGAGTTATGTAACACATAAAGAAGTTGCGGCATCACAATCATCTTTATAAGATTTACCCTACCGATTACTGATAAATGTAACTTTTTCCATGCCTGAACTTTAGTGCGTATTTTTCGCAAAAGTGGTGCCAAGTTCAGCTCCTCGAAACCAGTCAAAGGGAGAGCAATCTGGATCCCAAGATATTTAAATTTATCAACTGACCGCAACCTTGTAGAAGAGTCCCACATCTCGCTATCTCCATATTCCCCATCAATCAACATCATGTTGGATTTGTCCCAATTGATTCTTAGGCCCGAATAACTCCCAAATTCCTCAATGATGGCCTCCGCCCCAACCAGGGTCCCCTCAGAGTCCTCCAAGAAGAGCAAAATATCATCAGCGTATAACGCTACTTTTTCTTCTAAGTTCCCGTACATGAAACCTCTCACCTCCCGGGATCCTCTAATTTTTGCAGCGAGGGGCTCCACCGCCAAGGTGAAGAGCAGTGGGGACAAAGGGCAGCCCTGTCTAGTGCCCCTAGACAAAGCAAAGGTCTCAGAAAAAGCATTATTCACTCTAATTTTGGCCACTGGAGAGGAGCACAGCAGCCGCACCCATGAAATGAATTTAGGTCCAAACCCCAATCGTTCCAGCACCGACCACAGGTAGCTCCACTCCATGCAATCAAAAGCCTTGTGGGCATCCAAGGAAACCACAACCCGTTTGCCGACATTGTCAGAAGGAATTTGTAAATTTAAAAACAACCTTCTCAGGTTGAGTGCCGTTGATTTGTTGGGCATAAAGCCTGATTGATCAGGGTGAACCAGTTTGTCAATCACCCTAGTCAACCTATTTGCCAAGGCTTTTGCCAAAATCTTTATGTCGGCCGTCAGCAGTGAGATTGGTCTATAGGATTCTGGTAGCTGTAGGTCCTTGTCGGCTTTAGGGATAACCACCACAACAGCCTCTCTCATTGACAAAGGTAGCTCCCCTCTTTCCAACGAACTACTGTACACCCCTACCAGTTTGGCCAACAGAGTATCTTTCAAAATCTTATAGATATCAGCTGGAATACCGTCCGCCCCTGGAGCCTTACCCCCAGCTACGCCCGCTAAAGCAGCCCCCAATTCTTCCTCCCCTATCGGCTCCTCCAACGACTCACATTCCTCTCTACTCATCCTAGGCAGATCAATCCCCTCCAAGTACCTAGTCATATCCTCAGACCCCCTCCCCACGCTAGAAGTATATAATTTACCATAGAATTTTCTAAACACTTCCAGAATTTGCTCCCCCGAGTAACCAACGTCCCCTCCTCAGTTCTTATGGAGTAGACATGCAAGGAGCCTCTCTGTGCAGATGCCACTACAGAAAGTAAGTGTCCCACCTTCTCCCCTTCTGAATAGAAAGTTTATTTTTGAAAAGCCCGTGACCTCTCCGCTTTTCTCAAATATAAGTGGTTAACCTCCTGCTGAGCTACCCTCATACGGCTCTGAGACTCCTTAGTGCGATGGGCCCCCAATGCCGCCTCAGCTGCCTTTAGTTCTTCCAAGACAGCTTGATCCTGTGCTCTAGTCCTTGTCTTATGTCTTGAGATGTCCCGAAACAGAATACCCCTTAAATACGCCTTCATAGTGTCCCATACTACTTGGCTTTCTGCACTACCTTCATTAATCTTAAAAAACTCCTCTATCTCTGTTCCCACCCTTTCCATATCCAGAAGTTGTATCCAGGAGGGGTGAAATTTCCAACCCATCTTCCCCGATCCAACCTGACCTGATAACTTCAGAGAGACCAGAACTGGGCTATGATCTGATAAAATCCTAGGACTATATTCCACCCCACTTAACAGTTCGTTCATCCCATCATTACCCAAGGCGACATCGATTCGTGACATAGAGCCATACGTAGTCGAGTAGCAGGAGCAAGAATATGTATTAACATTGCGAACCCTCCATAAGTCAATCCAACCTATTTCTCTAAGATAATTTCCAAAAGGAGTGTCATTACCGCCCCTGCTGTTGTGAAATTGGATTCTGGGCTCCCCCTGTGGCCACTTGTGGAATTTAACTTGTGTGCATCATCCCCTCTGTTCACCTGCTCCTATCAGGATGTGGGAGTCGCTATATAACCTTGCTCCTCTGTCAGTTTCATGCCGGTCAACAATGTAATCAGTAGCCTTTCTGTGCATGTTCCTGCTACTAGACAACTCCCAGCTAAGTTGGACTTTTGTCCTTGTGTGTTTTTGCATTTTGTTCCTGTTCACAGCTGCTGTTTCGTTACTGTGTCTGGAAAGCTCTTGTGAGCGGAAATTGCCACTCTGGTGTTATGAGTTAATGCTAGAGTCTTAAAGTAATTTCTGGATGGTGTTTTGATAGGGTTTTCTGCTGACCATGAAAGTGCCCTTTCTGTCTTCATGCTATCTAGTAAGCGGACCTCGATTTTGCTAAACCTATTTTCATACTACGTTTGTCATTTCATCTTAAATCACCGCCAATATATGTGGGGGCCTCTGTCTGCCTTTTGGGAAAATTTCTCTAGAGGTGAGCCAGGACTGTCTTTTCCTCTGCTAGGATTAGGTAGTTCTCCGGCTGGCGCTGGGCATCTAGGGATAAAAAAACGTAGGCATGCTACCCGGCCACTTCTAGTTGTGCGGCAGGTTTAGTTCATGGTCAGTATAGTTTCCATCTTCCAAGAGCTAGTTCTCATATATGCTGGGCTATGTTCTCTCGCCATTGAGAATCATGACAGTTTGACCGGACCAAAAAAGGGTTAAATTACTGGCTGAGAAAGGAGAGAAAAAAGAAGTCTGCTACAATTTTTTTTTTTTTTTTTTCCCTCTAGTTCTGAGTGTGCTCTTAATTGAATCACTTGCTAGTCTGCCTATACTGCAGCCTTCCTCTCTTCCTCTCCTTCTAATCCTTGAATGGCTCTGTGTTCACCTGTTTCAAATGGATCTTCAGAGTGTAGCTACAGGTTTGAATAATCTCGCCACAAAGGTACAAAATTTGCAAGATTTTGTTGTTCATGCACCTATGTCTGAGCCTAGAATTCTTTTGCCTGAATTCTTCTCGGGGAATAGATCTCACTTTCAAAATTTTAAAAATAATTGCAAATTGTTTTTGTCCCTGAAGTCTCGCTCTGCCGGAGACCCTGCACATCAGGTCAGGATTGTAATTTCCTTGCTCCGGGGCGACCCTCAAGACTGGGCTTTTGCATTGGCACCAGGGGATCCTGCGTTGCTCAATGTGGATGCGTTTTTTCTGGCCTTGGGGTTGCTTTATGAGGAACCTCATTTAGAGCTTCAGGCGGAAAAGGCCTTGATGTCCTTGTCTCAGGGGCAAGATGAAGCTGAAATATACTGCAAAAAATTCCGCAAATGGTCTGTGCTTACTCAGTGGAATGAGTGCGCCCTGGCGGCGATTTTCAGAGAAGGTCTCTCTGATGCCATTAAGGATGTTATGGTGGGGTTCCCTGTGCCTGCGAGTCTGAATGAGTCCATGACGATGGCTATTCAGATCGATAGGCGTCTGCGGGAGCGCAAACCTGTGCACCATTTGGCGGTGTCTACTGAGAAAACGCCAGAAAATATGCAATGTGATAGAATTCTGTCCAGAAGCGAGTGGCAGAATTTTAGATGAAAAAATGGGTTGTGCTTCTATTGTGGTGATTCTACTCATGTTATATCAGCATGCTTTAAGCGTACTAAGAAGCCTGACAAGTCTGTTTCAATTAGCACTTTACAGTCTAAGTTTATTCTATCTGTGACCCTGATTTGTTCTTTGTCATCTATTACCGCGGACGCCTATGTCGACTCTGGCGCTGCTTTGAGTCTTATGGATTGGTCCTTTGCCAAACGCTGTGGGTATGATTTGGAGCCATTGGAGGCTCCGATACCTCTGAAAGGGATTGACTCCACCCCATTGGCTAGTAATAAACCACAATACTGGACACAAGTGACTATGCGTGTTAATCCGGATCACCAGGAGGTTATTCGCTTTCTGGTGCTGTATAATCTACATGATGTTTTGGTGCTGGGATTGCCATGGCTGCAATCTCATAACCCAGTCCTCGACTGGAGAGCTATGTCTGTGTTAAGCTGGGGATGTAAAGGAACTCATGGGGACGTACCTTTGGTTTCCATTTCATCATCTATTCCCTCTGAGATTCCTGAATTCTTGTCTGACTTTCGTGACGTTTTTGAAGAACCCAAGGTTGGTTCACTACCTCCGCACCGGGAGTGCGATTGTGCCATAGACTTGATCCCGGGTAGTAAATACCCTAAGGGTCGTTTATTTAATCTGTCTGTGCCTGAACACGCTGCTATGCGAGAATATATAAAGGAGTCCTTGGAAAAGGGACATATTCGTCCTTCGTCATCTCCCTTAGGAGCCGGTTTTTTCTTTGTGTCTAAGAAAGACGGCTCTTTGAGGCCGTGTATTGATTATCGACTTTTGAATAAAATCACTGTTAAATATCAATATCCGTTACCACTGCTTACTGATTTGTTTGCTCGTATAAAGGGGGCCAAGTGGTTCTCTAAGATTGATCTCCGTGGGGCGTATAATTTGGTGCGAATCAAGCAAGGGGATGAGTGGAAAACCGCATTTAATACGCCCGAGGTCCATTTTGAGTATTTGGTGATGCCTTTTGGTCTTTCAAATGCCCCTTCAGTCTTCCAGTCCTTTATGCATGACATTTTCCGCGATTATTTGGATAAATTTATGATTGTGTATCTGGATGATATTCTGATTTTTTCAGATGACTGGGACTCTCATGTCCAGCAGGTCAGGAGGGTTTTTCAGGTTTTGCGGTCTAATTCCTTGTGTGTGAAGGGTTCTAAGTGTGTTTTTGGGGTTCAGAAGATTTCCTTCTTGGGATACATTTTTTCCCCCTCTTCCATCGAGATGGATCCTGTCAAGGTTCAGGCTATTGGTGATTGGACGCAACCCTCTTCTCTTAAGAGTCTTCAGAAATTTTTGGGCTTTGCTAACTTTTATCGTCGATTTATTGCTGGTTTTTCTGATGTTGTAAAACCATTGACTGATTTGACTAAGAAGGGTGCTGATGTTGCTGATTGGTCCCCTGATGCTGTGGAGGCCTTTCGGGAGCTCAAGCGCCGCTTTTCTTCCGCCCCAGTGTTGCGTCAGCCTGATGTTGCTCTTCCTTTTCAGGTTGAGGTCGACGCTTCTGAAATCGGAGCTGGGGCGGTGTTGTCGCAGAGAAGTTCCGACTGCTCCATGATGAGACCTTGTGCTTTTTTTTCCCGTAAATTTTCGCCCGCCGAGCGGAATTATGATATTGGGAATCGGGAGCTTTTGGCCATGAAGTGGGCTTTTGAGGAGTGGCGTCACTGGCTTGAGGGGGCCAGACATCAGGTGGTGGTATTGACTGACCACAAAAATTTAATTTACCTTGAGTCTGCCAGGCGCCTGAATCCTAGACAAGCGCGCTGGTCGTTGTTTTTCTCTCGGTTTAATTTTGTGGTGTCTTACCTACCGGGTTCTAAGAATGTTAAGGCGGATGCCCTTTCTAGGAGTTTTGAGCCTGACTCCCCTGGTAATTCTGAGCCCACAGGTATCCTTAAAGATGGAGTGATATTGTCTGCCGTTTCTCCAGACCTGCGGCGGGCCTTGCAGGAGTTTCAGGCGGATAGACCTGATCGTTGCCCACCTGGTAGACTGTTTGTTCCTGATGATTGGACCAGTAGAGTCATCTCTGAGGTTCATTCTTCTGCGTTGGCAGGTCATCCTGGAATCTTTGGTACCAGGGATTTGGTGGCAAGGTCCTTCTGGTGGCCTTCCCTGTCACGAGATGTGCGAGGCTTTGTGCAGTCTTGTGACGTTTGTGCTCGGGCCAAGCCTTGTTGTTCTCGGGCTAGTGGATTGTTGTTACCCTTGCCTATCCCGAAGAGGCCTTGGACGCACATCTCGATGGATTTTATTTCGGATCTGCCTGTTTCTCAGAAGATGTCTGTCATCTGGGTGGTGTGTGACCGTTTCTCTAAGATGGTCCATCTGGTTCCCTTGCCTAAGTTGCCTTCTTCTTCCGAGTTGGTTCCTCTGTTTTTTCAAAATGTTGTTCGTTTGCATGGTATTCCGGAGAATATCGTTTCTGACAGAGGGACCCAATTCGTGTCTAGATTTTGGCGGGCATTCTGTGCTAGGATGGGCATAGATTTGTCTTTTTCGTCTGCTTTCCATCCTCAGACTAATGGCCAGACCGAGCGGACTAATCAGACCTTGGAGACATATTTGAGGTGTTTTGTGTCTGCGGATCAGGATGATTGGGTTGCTTTTTTGCCTTTGGCGGAGTTCGCCCTCAATAATCGGGCCAGCTCTGCCACCTTGGTGTCCCCGTTTTTCTGTAATTCGGGGTTTCATCCTCGATTTTCCTCCGGTCAAGTGGAATCTTCGGATTGTCCTGGAGTGGATGCTGTGGTGGAGAGGTTGCATCAGATTTGGGGGCAGGTGGTGGACAATTTGAAGTTGTCCCAGGAGAAGACTCAGCTTTTTGCCAACCGCCGTCGTCGTGTTGGTCCTCGGCTTTGTGTTGGGGACTTGGTGTGGTTGTCTTCTCGTTTTGTCCCTATGAGGGTTTCTTCTCCTAAGTTTAAGCCTCGGTTCATCGGCCCGTACAAGATATTGGAGATTCTTAACCCTGTGTCCTTCCGTTTGGACCTCCCTGCATCCTTTTCGATTCATAATGTTTTTCATCGGTCATTGTTGCGCAGGTATGAGGTACCAGCTGTGCCTTCCGTTGAGCCTCCTGCTCCGGTGTTGGTTGAGGGTGAGTTGGAGTACGTTGTGGAAAAGATCTTGGACTCTCGTGTTTCCAGACGGAAACTCCAGTATCTGGTCAAATGGAAGGGATACGGTCAGGAGGATAATTCTTGGGTCACTGCCTCTGATGTTCATGCCTCCGATCTTGTCCGTGCCTTTCATAGGGCTCATCCTGATCACCCTGGTGGTTCTGGTGAGGGTTCGGTGCCCCCTCCTTGAGGGGGGGGGTACTGTTGTGAAATTGGATTCTGGGCTCCCCCTGTGGCCACTTGTGGAATTTAACTTGTGTGCATCATCCCCTCTGTTCACCTGCTCCTATCAGGATGTGGGAGTCGCTATATAACCTTGCTCCTCTGTCAGTTTCATGCCGGTCAACAATGTAATCAGTAGCCTTTCTGTGCATGTTCCTGCTACTAGACAACTCCCAGCTAAGTTGGACTTTTGTCCTTGTGTGTTTTTGCATTTTGTTCCTGTTCACAGCTGCTGTTTCGTTACTGTGTCTGGAAAGCTCTTGTGAGCGGAAATTGCCACTCTGGTGTTATGAGTTAATGCTAGAGTCTTAAAGTAATTTCTGGATGGTGTTTTGATAGGGTTTTCTGCTGACCATGAAAGTGCCCTTTCTGTCTTCATGCTATCTAGTAAGCGGACCTCGATTTTGCTAAACCTATTTTCATACTACGTTTGTCATTTCATCTTAAATCACCGCCAATATATGTGGGGGCCTCTGTCTGCCTTTTGGGAAAATTTCTCTAGAGGTGAGCCAGGACTGTCTTTTCCTCTGCTAGGATTAGGTAGTTCTCCGGCTGGCGCTGGGCATCTAGGGATAAAAAAACGTAGGCATGCTACCCGGCCACTTCTAGTTGTGCGGCAGGTTTAGTTCATGGTCAGTATAGTTTCCATCTTCCAAGAGCTAGTTCTCATATATGCTGGGCTATGTTCTCTCGCCATTGAGAATCATGACACCCTGCGCAGTGAGGCGTGATTACTAGTGTTGAGCATTCCGATACCGCAAGTATCAGGTATCGGCCGATATTTGCTGTATCGGAATTCCAATACCGAGATCCGATACTTTTGTGATATCGGGAATCGGTATCGGGATCGATATTAATGTGTAAAATAAAGAATAAAAATAAAAAATATTGATATACTCACCTCTCCGACGCAGCCTGGACCTTACCGATGTAACCGCCAGCTTCCGTTCCTAAGAATGAGCGCTTGAAAGTCCTTAGATGAAGTTGCGGCCTGTGATTGGTCGCGTGAGCGGTCACGTGACCGCTCCGCGACCAATCACAGGCCGCGACGTCATCTAAGGACTTTCAAGCGCTCATTCTTATGAACGGAGGCTGGCGGTTACAACCAGGGCGCGTCAGAGGGTGAGTATATCAATATTTTTTATTTTTATTCTTTATTTTACACATTAATATGGATCCCAGGGCCTGAAGGGGAGTTTCCTCTCCTTCAGACCCTGGGAACCATCAGGATACCTTCCGATACTTGGTGTCCCATTGACTTGTATTGGTATCGGGTATCGGTATCGGCGATATCCGATACTTTTCGGGTATCAGCCGATACTATCCGATACCGATACTTTCAAGTATCGGACGGTATCGCTCAACACTAGTGATTACTCTTGTCCCAGTGGTCATCAGCTATATTGTTCACATCTCCTACCACTAGAAGGGGAACCCCATCCCATCCTCTCATAGACTCCAATATGTCCTGAATTTTCTTACCAGAATATGGCGGGGGTATATATAATGAAACAATGCAAATCAAACGATTAAAGATTTTACACACTAAAAAAACATATTGACCATCCTTATCAATTTTAACCTCAATTTCCTCAAATAGAGTATTTGTATGGATTAAAACTGACACCCCCCTTGCATAATTAGAGAACGTCGAGTGATATGCCTTGCACACCCATCGCTTCTGTAACATATCAACTTTTTCTTCCACTAAGTGGGTTTCTTGCAGGCAAATCACCGAGGGCCTCTGTTTCAGTAGATACTGAAATATTGCCGCCCGTTTAGTAGCATCTGCTAACCCCCTGACATTCCAACTTATAATATTAACATCCCCTCCCATTTCCTTAAAGAAAGATAAAACATGAGAACAGTCTCCCCCAGGTCTCCACCGATACCCGCCTCCCCCCATCCCCCCCCACAACCAAACCATCCTCCCCCATCTGAAACTCAACAAAATTCAGATAAAACAAACTTTCTTTCTCTATGTGTGAACTGAGAGAGCTTGGTACAACCTATAACTATGCCCTTTACCATCCATCTCTCCCCCTCCCACCGCGACCAATATGAACTATTCATTGCGCCACCGAACACAATGCTTTAACTTTTGGGTGCATTCTGTCAGAAAACACAGCACGTTCAAAGACCAAAAAGAGGCAGAACCAGTGGAATTATGAATCCGCCGTATCAAACTCATCGGTTCCGATCCGTGCCAATTTTCTTGGCATTAATATCCAGCCAATGCGTAGCCTCCTCCGGACTTTGGAAAAAATGAACGCAATCCAACGCCACCACCCTGAGCTTAGCCGGGTAGAGCATCGAATATTTTAGGTCCAGTTCTCGGAGCCGTCGCTTGACTTCACCAAACTTCATTCTACGTTTTTGCACCGATGCCGAATAATCCGGATAAATGGAGATCCGATTTCAGTTTATGCTCAGGCCGTCACTAATCCTGGCCTTCCTTAATAGGGTTTCCCGATCCCGGTAGTCCAAGATTTTTGCCAGTATAGCTCGAGGGGGAGAGCCGGGTGGCAGTGGCCGAGTGGGGACTCTATGAGCCCTCTCCACCGAGAAGTGATTTGTAAGGTCGTCACCTCCCACTGAGTTCTTAAGCCATGCCTCAATATATTCAGTGGGATTATTCCCCTCCACCTTCTCCGGCACCCCAATTATTCTTAAATTATTCCTTCGGGAACGGTTTTCCAAGTCGTCTGTTTTAAATTCCAGTTCTGCAATACGTTGAATGTATTTCTTTTCTCTTTTTAACAGTTCGTTTGTCTGATCCTCCACACTGCCCACACGTTCCTCCACCACCTCCACTCTCTTCTCCACCTTGCGCATAGCAGAGTTAAGGGACTTCATTTCAACTTTTAAATCATCCACCCTTATGTTCAGCGCAGCCAGGGCAGATTTGCAGTGTATAACAACAGAGAAAATGTCCTGCAGTGTTGGTTCTCCCATGTTTAAGTGCTGCACACCATCAGAATCATCAGTCAGCACTGGGCTAGCAGCAGGTGTCACATTGTCAGCACTATGCATTTCCTGTGTCCTCCCTGGGGAACGCTGTTCCTCCCCCACACTGAGAGTGTCTTCCCCTCCTCTCCTCTGCCTCTGCGGGGTTTCCTTCCCTCCATGCCCCTCAGGATCCAGCAGCAGGGCACCCCCCTCCTCCGTGCGGGCAAACCGCTCCAGCCGGGCGATTACCTCCAGCCTCCGGCGGTATGAAGCGCTGGCTCTGGCCGCCTCCTCCTCTGCCACGGCACCATCTTGGATCTTCACGCCTGCTGCAGGCGCCGACTGTTTTCGGCGTGGCATCGCCGCTCCTCACCGCCCGATACCTCCTTTGCTTTCCTCCGTACGCAGGGGTCCTGCGGTGCCTCTCTGCCCAGTTTCGGCGTTTGGCGGCGCCTTCAAGGGTAAGTAATAGGAGCGGTGCGGGGAGAGAGATCCGCCACACGTCCGCTCACATCGCTCGCTAGGCCACGCCCCACAAAATATTTTCTTTATTGCAACAAAATATTTATAAGCATAAAAATAGACATGCAAAACTCAGACATATAAAATACTAATGGTAGGTAAGTGATAGTAGCATAACTCCCTTGTCTGAATACTACAAATCAATACAGAATTATAATAAGTGCAATCACAGAATTGCGGACAGATACTCAAAAGTCACAAGTCAAAATAGCCAGTGCTGTACAAGTTATGGCCCTTTTAAGGGACATACAGATAAAGAGGCAGAGAGTGATATCACATGAAACTTCACATAATGATAATAATGCACAGTGGCATAGAGTACATTTTGCCTATCAAAGAAAATGTACCTGATGCGTGTTTCACATCAAGCTTTGTCAGCCTTTTCCCCCTGATGAAGACTTGTTTGAGTATCCCAACATACCCTGGGGATTCTCACAGCATCATCTAAGAGGAAGTAGTAAAAAAAAAGAATTAAAGCAGTTAAAGTAGTGAGGTAAGGGTAGGAAATTTTTAATTAAAGTACGGTATATTAGAAAAAAAAGATCAGATTATAACATTAGATAGAGATTTAGCAGTCAAATAAGATTTAGTTTTGACTACCTCTTGAAGGTTTGTGCATCTTTCTGCCTTAAGTTTTGTCTTAAGCATGTAAAATGCATGCTCGATGGGGCTGGTATCTGGTGATTGATTCAGCCATTGCAGGATACTCCACTTATTTGCCTTAAAAAAACTCCTGGGTTGCTTTCACAGTATGTTGGGTCACTGTCCATCTGTACTGTGAGGTGCCGTCCATTTAACCTTGCTGCATTTGGTTGAATCTGAAAATAATGTATAGCCCTCTATATAGGGCTATACACATCATCAATAAACACTATTAACCCAGTGCCATTGGAAGCCATGCATGCAAATGCCATCACACTGCCTCCATCATGTTTTGCAGAGAATGTGGTGTGCTTAAGATCATGGGCCTTTCCTTGTCATGAAGGGGTTTTTCTTCATCATCGAAAGGATTCTTTGATTATCCACCACTGTTTTCTTCCATGGATGTCCAGGTCTTTTTAAGTTCCCAAGCTCAACAGTGCGATTTTTTGTTTTTGTTTTGCAGAATGCACCAAACTGTTGATTTGGCTTCTCCTAACATTTATGCTATCTCTCTGATTGATTTCTTCCTTTTTCAGTTTAATGATGGTCTGTTTCACTTCCATTGAGACCACCTTTGACCACATGTTGTGGGTTCACAGCAACAGCTTCTAAATGCAAATGTCACACCTGGAATCAGCTCCAGACCTTTTACCTGCTTAATTGATGATGGATTAATAATAGAATAGCCTATGCAGACCACTAAAGAGATTTCAAGACAATTGGTCCCCATATATGAATATACACACATGCACACACACACATACACAAACATGCTTCTCACAAAACTAGAATGTCATCAAAAAGTTAATTTATTTCAGTTCTTCAATACAAAAACTGAAACTCATATATTATGTAGAGTCATTACAGAGTGATCTATTTCAAGTGCTTATTTCTGTTAATGTTGATGATTATGGCTTACAGCCAATTGAAACCCCAAAGTCATTATCTCAGTAAATTAGAATACTTTAACACCAGCTTGAAAAATGATTTTCAAATTTGAAATGTTGGCCTACTGAAATGTATGCTCAGCAAATGCACTCAATACTTGGTCAGAGCTCCTTTTGCATCAATTACTGCATCAATGCAGTGTGGAATGGAGGCAATCAGACTGTGGCACTGCTGAGGTGTTATGGAAGCCCAGGTTGCTTTGATAGCAGAACTCTGCATGTCTTCATTGCTGGGTCTGGTGTCTCATCTTCCTCTTGACAATACCCCATAGATTCTCTATGGGGTAAAGGTCAGGCAAGTTTGCTGACCAATCAAGCACAGTGATACTGTTGTTTTTAAACCAGGTATTGGTACTCTTGGCAGTGTGACAGGTGTCAAGTCCTGCTGGAGAATTAAATTTCCATCTCCAAAAAGCTTGTCAGCAGAGTGAAGCATGAAGTGCTGTAAAATTTCCTGGTAGATGGCGGTGCTGACTTTGGTTTTGATAAAACACAGTGGACCTACACCAGCAGATGACATGGCTCCCCAAACCATCACTGATTGTGTAAACTTTGACACAGTGGACAATTCCCTATTACTACAGACCCTCTCATCCCTTGGCATCACAGACTTGGCCCTATCCTGGATCTCGTCATACCTAACTGACCGAACATTCAGCGTCTCCCATTCACACACCACCTCCTCACCTCGCCCCCTATCTGTCGGAGTCCCGCAAGGTTCAGTTCTAGGGCCCCTGCTCTTCTCCATTTACACTTTTGGCCTGGGACAGCTCATAGAATCTCACGGTTTTCAATATCATCTCTATGCTGATGATACACAGATCTACATCTCTGGACCAGATATCACCACCCTACTAACTAGAATCCCTCAATGTCTATCCGCTATTTCATCCTTCTTCTCTGCTAGATTTCTAAAACTTAACATGGACAAAACAGAATTCATTGTGTTTCCCCCATCTCACGTGACCCCCCAACGAACCTATCCATTACAGAAAACGGCTGCCCACTCTCCCCAGTCCCACAAGCTCGCTGTCTCAGGGTAATCATCGACATTGATCTCTCCTTCAAACCGCATATCCAAGCCCCTTTCCACTTCCTTCAACTCAAAAATATTTCACGGATCTGTACATTCCTAAACCAAGAATCTGCAAAAACCCTAGTCCATGCCCTCATCATCTCCCACCTCAACTACTGTAACCTCCTGCTCTGTGGCCTCCCCTCTAACACTCTCGCACCCCTTCAATCTATTCTAATCTCAGCTGCCCGACTAATCCACCTGTCCCCCTGCTATTCCCCGGCCTCTCCCCTCTGTCAATCCCTTCACTGGCTCCCCATTACCCAGAGACTCCAGTACAAAAGCCTAACCATAACATACAAAGCCATCCACAACCTGTCTCCTCCATACATCTGTGACCTCGTCTCCCAGTACTTTCCTGCACGCAACATCCGATCCTCACATCTCCTTCTCTACTCCCCTCTTATCTCCTCTTCCCACAATCGCATACAAGATTTCTCTCATGCATCACCCCTACTCTGGAACTCTCTACCACAACATATTAGACTCTCACCTACCATCGAAACCTTCAAAAAGAACCTGAAGACCTACCTCTTCCGGCAAGCCTACAACCTGCAGTAACCACCGATCGACCAAACCACTGCACGACCAGCTCTATCCTCACCTACTGTATCCTCACCCATCCCTTGTAGATTGTGAGCCCTCGCGGGCAGAGTCCTCTCTCCTCTTGTACCAGTTGCGACTTGTATTGTTCAAGATTATTGTACCTGTTTTTATTATGTATACCCCTCCTCACATGTAAAGCGCCATGGAATAAATGGCGCTGTATTAATAAATAATAATAATAATAACTTCACACTAGACCTCAAGCAGCTTGGATTGTGTGCCTCCCCACTCTTCCTGCAGACTCTGGGACCTTGATTTCCAAATGAAATGCAAAATTTACTTTCATCTGAAAACATCACCTTGGACCACTGAGCAACAGTCCAGTTCTTTTTCTCCTTGACCCAGGTAAGACACTTCTGGCATTGTCTATTGGTCATGAGTGTCTTGACACAAGGAATGCAACACATGTAGCCCATGTGTCCTACATGAAAATAGGAGGTCTATACTCACAAAATAAATCAAGTGAGACCACCTATTTTGAATTAAATCAGAATATAACTTTTATTTGCCTCACACACATATATAGTACACAGAATTAGATTCAAAGCAGATTATTGGACGAATGTACAAAATGGGAAAGGGAGCAAGGAAAAAAACAAAGTACACGGTAATTACTGGAGCATCAACACTAAGGGCAGGTCACTGGGTTGTTGCCTCAATTATGAAATGGCTCAGGACCTGCCTGTCCTGGATACGTCTGTGTGTGGTGGCTCTTGAAGCAATGACTCCAGCAGCAGTCCAGTCCTTGTGAATCTCCCCCAAATTTTTTGAAGGGCCTTTTCTTAATCCTTTCAAGGCTGCGGTTATCCCAGTTGCTTGTGCACCTTTTTCTACTAAACTTTTTCCTTCCACTCAACTTTCCATTAATATGCTTGGATACAGCACTCTCAACAGCCAGCTTCTTTAGCAATGACTTTTTGTGGCCGACCCTCCTTGTGGAGTGTGTCAATGACTGCCTTCTAGACATCTATCAAGTCAGCAGTCTTCATCATGATTGTGGAGCCTTCTGAAACAGACTAAAGGACATTTTTAAATACTTAGGAAGCCTTTGCAGTTGTTTTTTGTTAATCATTCTAATTTACTGAGATAATGACTTTTGGGTTTTCATTGGCTATAAGCCATAATCATTCATCAACATTACCAGAAACAAACACTTGAAATAGCTCACTCTGTTTGTAATGTCTATATACAGTATATGAGTTTCACTTTTAGTATTAAAGAACTGAAATAAATTAACTTTTTGATGATATTGTAATTTTGTGAGAAGCACCTGTACATGAATAATCACATATCAAACAGTCCCATAATCACATAATCTTTTGGAAAATATGCAGGTCTCTCTATTAACATCACCAAGGTAAGGCTGGTTTCACACTTGCGTTTTGATCTGCAGCGTTTTTTGTTTTTTTTAAAACGCATGTGTTTTTTTTCCTATGTTTAACATTAAAAACGCATGCGTTTTTTATGTACACGTTTTGCCTCATTTAACAACGCATGCGTTTTTCTGCTGCATGCGTCCGTTTGCAGAAATGCAACATGTAGTAATTTCTAGAGGCGCTTTTTTGCGGCAAAAAAACATATTGCTGTCTATGTAAACGCATGCGTTTTTATAGAAAAAAACAAGAATACACACTGACAAGCCACCCCCCACCATCAAGGTTATAAAGGGATCCAAACCCTAACCCTAACCCTAACCCTGACAAGCCACCCCCTACCATCAAGGTGATAAAGGGATCCAAACCCTAACCCTAACAAGCCACCCCCCACCATCAAGGTGATAAAAGGATCCAAACCCTAACCCTAACAAGCCACCCCCACCATCAAGGTGATAAAGGGATCCAAACCCTAACCCTACCTGTTATGATCCCTAGTGGCTGAGGATCACAAATAGATCAGCAAGTGATTAAACTAAGGACGAGCTCTAGGGAGATGGTAACTGGACTGATCGCAAATCTGAACCTATCCAAAACAACTAGAGGTAGCCGGTGAACGTGCCTAAAAAATTCCTAGACGTCTCGAGCCAGCCTGAGGAACTAGCTACCCCTAAAGAGAAAGAAAGACCTCGCTTGCCTCCAGAGAAATAATCCCCAAAGATATAGAAGCCCCCAACAAATATTAACGGTGAAGTAAGAAGAAGGCACATACATAGGGATGAAATCAGATTCAGCAAAAGAGGCCCACTAGTACTAGAAAGCAGAAAATAGAGAAGGGGTCTATGCGATCAATAAAAAACCCTTACAAAATATCCATCCTGAGATTTCAAGAACCCACACACCAACTAACGGTGTGTGGGGAGAAACTCAGCCCACTAGAGCAACCAGCAAGCGAGGGAATTACATTTTAGCAAGCTGGAACAGAAAACATGATAAACACTGCTGATGAAAAAATGAGCAAACAAAACTTAGCTTATCCTGGATGGACTGGGAGCAAGGTAGTCAGAAGGAATCTGAGTAGCACTGATTACATCGACAGCCGGCAACAAGTGGAAGAAAAACAGAGCTATATAGGAACCTCCCAGAGGATAACGAACCAGCTGATAGCCAGAGACCAGCAGGATAACAAACAAAGCCACCAGGGGGAGCCCAAAGCAAAAGTCACACCATACCACCAGTGACCACAAGAGGGAGCCTGAACACAGAGTTCACAACACCTACCCCTAACCCTGACAAGCCACCCCCCACCATCAAGGTGATAAAGGGATCCAAACCCTAACCCTACCCCTAACCCTACCCCTAACCCTGACAAGACACCCCCCACCATCAAGGTGATAAAGGGATCCTAACCCTAACCCTACCCCTAACCCTAGGGATCCATAGGAATTGGCTATTATGTTGACCTGGTGACCAGGACATTCTTCTAATAAAAAGCTTTGTTCAATGTGGACACCCCAAGATATACGGTATTGCTATAGAGTACTAAAAATATAAACTCGTAGAGTATTGACTGTCATAGTGTTAGGGTTAGGGTTTGGATCCCTTTATCACCTTGATGGTGGGGGGTGGCTTGTCAGGGTTAGGGTTAGGTGTAGGGTTAGGGTTACGGTTAGGGTTTGAATCCCTTTATCACCTTGAAGGTGGGGGGTGGCTTGTCAGGGTTAGGGGTAGGGTTAGGGTTTGGATCCCTTTATCACCTTGATGGTGGGGGGTGGCTTGTCAGGGTTAGGGTTAGGGTTAGGGTTTGGATCCCTTTATCATCTTGATGGTGGGGGGTGGCTTATCAGTGACCTGGTGACCAGGACATTCTTCTAATAAAAAGCTACCCCTAACCCTAGGGATCCAAACCCTAACCCTACCCCTAACACTAACCCTAACCCTAACCCTAGGGATCCTAACCCTAACCCTATCCCTAACCCTAACCCTAGCTATTTCTATTTATAGTGGGTTTTCTAGTTGATTTTGATGATTGGCAGCTGTCACACACTTCTCAGCATGTGTTTCAAAAACGCAAACGCATGAAAAAACGCATGTAAACGCATCAAAACGCTGGGTTTTTTTTACCCAATGCGTCAAAAAACGCAGCGTTTTCCGCGTTTACATGCGTTTTTTCACCACATGCGTTTTTTTAAAACACTGCAGAACAAAACGCAAGTGTGAAACCAGCCTAAATGTGAAGAAACCTCCCACAAAACATAATTCTTCAAACACTAGGGGGCGTAGTAGTCTGTGGTGTAATTTGTCTGCACTTTTATAGTACAGGCTCTGCTGACTTTTTAACACAGGCTTTATTTTAATGTCTCATACCCAGCTATGTAAACAACCTTGCTCATGGCTGGAATTAAATGTCTTATGCTGATGCCTATAAAACATTCTGTTCCAAATTCACTACTTGAACACGTGTTTGGAAAATGCACAGCACCAACACATGAAGTGCCATGAGCTAACGAATGAGGAACTATCTTTCACTCAAGTAGTAAATGATTGGCATACTAATAACTGTGTAATGTTGTGATTGTCATCTCAGCTTTGTTTATGTGGCAGGGAAGAAACAGAAGAAACGATATAGGAAAAATGCAAAATCCATGTCTTTTTGGCTGTTTTTGACCATGAGAAGAGATCACTCTTGGTTGTATATTACATGACTGATATTGGATATGCTAGGTCCAGGTAGTAGATCACATATACAGATGTGTTTAGAACATTTATAGGGGTTGTCCAAGATAACATTTTTCCCTACAGCTCACCCCATGTTATCTACCAATGGACTGCTTCCACCAATTACTTACCACTGTGGTATATGCCATAATATCGCTAAGGCCAGTGATTGGCTGCAGTGGTAACATAGGTTGATAACAGGTAGCTGCAGGGAAACAGACTGTTGAGAGTATCAAAGTGTCTGTGATGGATTAAATGGTTAAGTATTGGATAACCCCAATATGATCACTTTCTAGATAAGCTGATAATCAGTAAACGAGCATTCATATGAACGCCCATTCCCAATTACAGACCCACGAAAATATGCAGGTAATCACCCAATGAATAAGCAAAAATTAATTTGATGAAGGATTTGATTTTTATGTGGATATAAATCATCATCTGCAGCACATCACTCCATTAGAGGCGTAGCTAGGGTTTTGGCTAAGGGTGGGCAAAACTTCTGAGTGGGATCCTAACCAGGTATCCTTGATTACAACTGGGTGACGCACCCTAATAATGGGGGAGAACCTCAGCAGATGACTGCGCTGTTGCTGAAAATAATCTCTATTTAACGATCAAATAGTGATATTACCGCCATATGGTGACAGTGGTAGATACCAGTCCTACAGAACATATAAGAGATCACAGCACAGTTATAGATGGTGACTTACATAGACGCTCTTTCTGATGAGGTCGTTCACTTTCCAGTCCTTTTCCATCTGGCCCAGACCGACACGACAACCAGCCAGGGCTCATCTACAGAGAATGCAACAAAGACACACTTCACGTCTCACATTTTTAGCACTATCCCCATTGGGACTATATCCAATCTGTACAAACTGCTCATCCTGCTGATACCCCAATACTGAGCTGCTGTATGTGACCCTTTTACTGCACCTGCTGTACGGTTCTCTGTGCCTTCTAAATTCTAAAGCAACTCTCTATAATATAGTAATGCCGGGTGCAAGTGCCCTAGAAAACAGCACCCACACTTTTTCCCCTAGAAAGTAATAATGCCCTGTGTGCCCCTTTGACAGTCACCGTAACCTGAAGGTTCCCCTATAACAATAAGCGCCCACTTTACATTTAATAATGTCCCGAATCTCCCCCTCTACACAATATTATGCTCTATTATACAGTCTAATGCCTCCCTCACTACACATATATACTGACCCTAGTATCCCCCAAACTGTTTGATAGCTCTAACATTAATCTCCACACTGTATGATGGCCCCATCACTGTAATCTCCACACTGTATGACGACCCCTAGATAGCCTCCATAGAGTATAACGCACCAGAAATTCCTCAATATAATATACTGCACTCCCCATTGACCTCCGTATAGTATAATGTACCCCCCATAGGCAGACTCTATAGTATAATACACTCCCCATAAGCAGACTCTAAAGTATAATGCAGCCACAAAATATAATGCCCACCCATAGGCAGCCTCTATAGTATAATGCAGACCCTAATATAATGCACCCCCATAGGCAGCCTCTATAGTGTAATGCAGTTCCTAATATAATGCACCCCCATAGGCAGCCTCTTTAGTAAAATGCATCCCCATAGGCAGCCTGTATAGTACAATGCACCCCTATAGGAAGCCTGTATAGTATAATGCATTCCCTTTGGCTTCCTCTATAGTCTAATGCACCCCATAGGCAGCCTGTATAGTGTAATGCACCCCCCATAGGAATCCTATATAGTATAATGCATCCCCATAGGCAGCCTCTATAGTGTAATGCAGCTCCTAATATAATGCACCCCCATAGGCAGCCTCTATAGTATATTGCATCCCCATAGGCAGCCTGTATAGTACAATGCACCCCCATAGGAAGCCTGTATAGAATAATGCATTCCCATTGGCAGCATCCATAGTATAATGCACCCCATAGGCAGCCTGTATAGTGTAATGCACCCCCCATAGGAAGCCTGTACAGTATAATGCATCCCCATAGGTAGCCTGTATAGTAAAATGCACCCTCATAGGCAGCCTGGATGGTATAACGCACCCCATAGGCAGCCTGTATAGTATATTGCACCTCCAAAGACAACCTGTATAGTATATTGCACCCCCATAGGCAGGTCTGTATAGTGTAATGCACTCCCATAGACAGCCTGTATAGTATATTGCACCTCCATAGGCAGCCTGTATAGTATATTTCACCCCCATAGGCAGCCTGTATAGTATAATGCACCCCCATAGGCAGTCTGTATAGTGTAATGCACTCCCATAGGCAGCCTGTATAGTATATTGCACCCCCATAGGCAGCCTGTATAGTATAATGCGCCCCCACAGGCAGCCTGCATAGTATTTTGCACCCCCACAGGCAGCCTGTATAGTATATTGCACTCCCGTAGGTCACTATAGCATGATGCACCCCCACAAAAAATAAATGCAATATGGGAGAGGGAGCGTAATGCTTCCTCTCTCATCAATGCAGTCAGCTGTATTGGCTGCGTGCTCAGGGGCCCAGTGCACACCGATGCAGATACAGTAACGTAGCTCCGAGTGGGCCCCCTTAGATCGCGGGGCTTGGGGCGACAGCCCCCTCTGTCCTCTGGTAGCTACTCTACTGCACCCCATATAAACACATGTTGTGTTCCAATGCATTGTAAATGGGAATGTGTAAACAGGACAGTAAATTAGTTCCAAATATGTTGAAAATAGTCAATCAGCATTCTTTACTGTCCTCAAATAGGTCAGACTAATGCCTCTCATACACAAAAGATATTTTTCAGTCTAGTTGAGCTGATGTTCTGCTGGAAGCTATCCCACTCGATTTTTCCATACACAGTAGTGCCAACCACTCTTGTGTTCTTTATGAGCAAGCTGCTGCCATACTCCACGGTGGTTTTTCTGGCCAAGGAGTGGTGCATCTGTAATCCTAGGGATGCACTACTCTGCCATAGGCCATGCATCATGTGGTCGGCGGATGTTACCACCTCGCTATGGCAGGAACAAAAGTAAAAGAAAATGTACTTTGTGATGCCAGGGTGCACTGTTTTTACTTCTGTCTCCTGGTTGTATGATGATAAGTATGCACCCGATTGTCCAGAAACACATAGAGGCCAATAGGCTATACATAAGCTTTACTTGTTCCATATAAACACAGGTAAATCCAGACAAACGATGATTCAGCAGATTCAGTTCCAATGCAGCAAGCACAGTTATTCTCCAGTATAGCAATGCAGGTACATAAATGGTGCAGAGTCCTGAGTACTGTCTTCTGCTTATATGCACAGTCTCTCACACAGCTGCCTGCAGCTCAGGCTGTGCTCTCTGGTGTACAGGAGCTCGGAGTTTCCCAACCTGCTCCTTCAGCTTTCAGGCAAAGACACCACATGTCCTCACACAAGATGTCTCCTTCTCTCTAGGTGCTAAGCTCAAGACCTGGTCATGTGGTCTAACCATGTGACCTTATTGCCATATATGGAAAATGGTTAACTTGTTAAAGGGAACCAGTCACCCCCAAAATGGAAGTTGAGCTAAGCCCGCCGGCATCAGGGGCTTATCTACAGCATTCTGTAATGCTGTAGATAAGCCCCCGATGTATCCTGAAAGAGGAGAAAAAGAGGTTAGATTATACTCACCCAGGGGTGTTCCCGCTGTGATCCGGTCCAGTCCTGGGCCTCCCATCTTCTTATGATGACGTCCTCTTCTGGTCTTCACGCTGCGGCTGCGGCGCAAGCGTACTTTGTCTTCCCTGTTGAGGGCAGAGCAAAGTACTGCAGTGCGCAGGCGCCAGGCCTCTCTGACCTTTCCCGGTCTGCGCACTGCAGTACTTTGCTCTGCAAAGTATACCTGCGCCGGAGCCGCAGCGTGAAGACAAGAAGAGGATGTCATCGTAAGAAGATGGGAGGCCCAGGACCGCGACGCCCATTGTACCGGGACCGTAGCGGGACCGCCCCTGGGTGAGTGTAATCTAACCTCTTTTTCTCATCTTTCAGGTTACATCAGGGGCTGTAGATAATCCCCTGCTGCCGGTGGGCTTAGCTCAACTTCCATTTTGGGGGTGACAGGTTCCCTTTAATTCTGTAGTAATCTCCTGGTAGTGGAGCACCCCGTCAGGCCGTGGGGCACTCGGTACCGGGTCCTGCGGTTCACAGGGGGATGTCACGGTGGCTGACCCAGTCCATAGCACTGGGACATCCGTGTAAAAGGGAAAGGTCTTTAAAGGGATAAAGTTTGTGTTCATGATGCCACCTGTGGTATTCGGTCAGGGTTACCAATGCTGCTTTAAGGGGTCCGCTGGGTGATGTTATGGCAGCTAGATGGCATACCTTCCCACAGGTGAAGTATGGGCTTTCCGGTGTGTAGATGGTGGATGGTGAGAGGCGCAGTGAAGAACGAGGACACAAGGTTGCAGTCTCTTTACCTTTACTGAAGACTTCAGCATCCACAGTCCAGTGCACCAGATCACAGGGCAGGCAGAGTCCGACCAGTTTGGAGGCAAGTCCAGAGTCCCCTTGTCCAGGTGGAAATCAGTAGCCTTCCTTGCGCTGCAGTGTTGTAGTTCCTTACTGCCTAAGGCTTCACATAAGGTCCTCACAGATGTAATGTCTTTCTCTCTGTCCCCCATATAGGATAGGACAAACCTGTATGACTAGTGGCTTGAGGCGGTTTATAGGGACTCTATCATGCCCCAGCTTCTAAGGGGTGCCACCGTGCCTCCTGGGTGTAGGGCGGACAGGTAACGTGAAATTACCTGTCCTGCCGGTCTCTGGAGCAAAGCATAAAGTTCCTTACTCCCTCGGTGTTCCGGCTACCGGACTTCTGCGCCTCAGAAGGAGGCAGCCTGTGTAGGGCTGGTCCCCTTCTGGTATCCACTCCTTTGCTACGACTTCCTTCATGCTCGCTTCAATACATTTCTGCCTTCAATGTCTCTTTCTGGGAGCTGCAGCTCTGAGGGCATGCACAGCTCATTTAACCCTCCATCCTCCTCAGACTCTGGTCTGGAACTAACAGAACTCATGTCCGGAGCTCTGCCAGGAACTGAACTAACTTTCCTTACAGACTACCAGTTATATATATATATGGGGAGTGACCTAATAAATAGGAGCATAAGCTCTCCCTGGTGGGCTGGAGTGTAAACTGTGTTGCATGTTTGTGGTACCTGGATGCAGTTATCCTTCATTGCCTCCAAATGTAGCATCACTCTCCCTGAGAGGAAAGCAATACCACTGCGACAACCAGGACCCTGGGGCGCCGCAGTAGCAGAACATAATAAGTCTATCAGTTTATGTATATTTAAACCTCTTCTGTGTACTGGATTCCAAGGTACATTATCTGCAAAGGAATTGTGAACATTGTGCAAACATAATGAGGTAGCTGCCAGCTCTGCTACATCTTAAAGGTACATACTCAACAACTTTGGGGCATTACGCATCTCATTTGTTGGAAAAGAGTCAGAAGGTCCACATTGCCGGAGTCTACCGATATCAGCGAGGTCAATCAATGTTTGTCTAGTGTGTTTGGGGACCTTAAGGGCAGCTATCTCATCCAGCTCTCCATGTAAACAGGAGCGCTCCTTCTGCTGAGCCTTAAGGTACCTTCACACATAACGATTTCGTTAACGATATCGTTGCAACGTCACGCTTTTTTGTGACGTAGCAACGATCCCGCTAACGATCTCGTTATGTGTGACAGCGACCAACGATCAGGCCCCTGCTGGGAGATCCTTGGTCGTAGGGAATGATCAGGACCTTTCTTTGGTCGCTGATCACCCGCTGTCATCACTGGATCAGCGTTTGTGACGCCGATCCAGCGATGTGTTCACTTGTAACCAGGGTAAATATCGGGTTACTAAGCGCAGGGCCACGCTTAGTAACCCGATATTTACCCTGGTTACCATTGTAAAAGTTTAAAAAAAAAAACACACTACATACTCACATTCCGATGTCTGTCACGTCCCCCGCCGTCAGCTTCCCGCACTGACTGTCAGTGCCGGCCGTAAAGAAGAGCACAGCGGTGACGTTACCGCTGTGCTCTTCTTTACAGCCGGCGCTGACACAGTCAGAAAGCTGACGGCGGGAGACGTGACAGACATCGGAATGTGAGTATGTACTGTTTTTTTTTTTTTTAAACTTTTTTTTTATTTTTACAATGGTAACCAGGGTAAATATCGGGTTACTAAGCGCGGCCCTGCACTTAGTAACCCGATGTTTACCCTGGTTACCCGGGTGCTGCAGGGGGACTTCGGCATCGTTGAAGACAGTTTCAACGATGCCGAAGTCATTCCCCTGATCGTTGGTCGCTGGAGAGAGCTGTCTGTGTGACAGCTCCACAGCGACCACACAACGACTTACCAACGATCACGGCCAGGTCGTATCGCTGGTCGTGATCATTGGTCGTTTAGTGTAACGGTACCTTTATGTGCTCCTTATGGGAGAGCCACTGCCAGACATCTCTGGTGGTAACTTATCTCTTAGGGTATGTGCACACGTCAGGATTTCTTGCAGAAATTTCCTGAAGAAAACCGGAAATTTTCTGCAAGAAATCCGCTTTTTTTTTTTTGCGTTTTTTTTCCCGTTTTTTTCACGTTTTTTTTAGCATTTTGCAAGCGAAATTAGCTTGCAGAATGCTAAAGTTTTCCAAGCAATCTGTAGCATCGCTTGGAAAACTGACAGGTTGGTCACACTTGTCAAACATACTGTTTGACAAGTGTGACCAACTTTTTACTATAGATGCTGCTTATGGAGCATCAATAGTAAAAAGATATCATGTTAAAAATAATTTAAAAAATGGTTATACTCACCCTCTGCAGACAGCCGATCTCCTCAGCGGCGTCCGTCCGTTCCTATAAATGGTGTGTGCAGGACCTTCGATGACGTCGCGGTCATGTGACCGCGACGTCATCGCAGGTCCTTCACACACACCAGCTATAGGTACGGAAGCGGCAGCATGCACCGATGAGAGGCGGGAAGACTCCGGGGGCCATAGAAGGTGAGTATATGACTATTTTTTATTTTAATTCTTTTTTTTTTACCAATTATATGGTGCCCAGTCCGTGGAGGAGAGTCTCCTCTCCTCCACCCTGGGTACCAACCGCACATGATCCGCTTACTTCCCGCATGGTGGGCACAGCCCCGTGCGGGAAGTAAGCAGATCAATGCATTCCTAGGCGTTCGGAATCCCCGCAATTCCGCAAATTTAATGAACATGTTGCTTTTTTTTCTGCGATGCGATTTTTTCGCGGAAAAAAATGCAACATTTGCACAAGAAATGTGGAATACACTTAAAATAATGGGAGGCATATGTAAGCGTTTTTTTGCGTTTTTTTGCGTTTTTATCACGTTTTTATAGCGAAAAAACGTGAAAAAAACGCGAAAAATACTGAACGTGTGCACATGGCCTCAGAGAACAAAAGGATCAGAAGTCTGAAATCGGACATGCTGTACCCTTATCTCTCCCAACATCATCTATCAAGGGAACACACTAGACTGTATGCAGAATCCGATGATATTCAGCCAATGTTAATCTAATTTGTATGGGGGCATTAAGTGCAGCCATAGTACCCACAGTTCCAAAACGCTTCAGATGTGATGGGAAAAATAGCACTGCAGACGAAGAAAATCTTCCTGTACATGTACCATAAAGATTTGAAAAAAAGTCTCTGTGTTGTGTATAAATATGTGATTCTTCAGATGTATTAGTCTATGCCTGATGAAGAGGCCTGAGTAGTCTTGAAAGCTTGCAAATTGTTACCATCATTTCAGTTAGCCATTAAAAGGTATCAACCACTGAGGACTCTCAATTCTACATATTTTCCTGTACATGTAGGAAGAGGGAGCCAGGGAGGTAGCCATGGCCCGCAGCAATCCCTGTATCACTCCCTGGACCCCCTCCTGCTGTTTCTCTGCGCCATCTGGACTTGCCCAGTACGGGAATGTATTCCTCACAGACGGTTCCGAAATAAGGGAGACACACTCCGGCTCAACTTCAATGTTAACTCTTTTACTCAGCACAGCTTGTTCAAATACAGGTGAGTCGCCCGCCAGGGCCGTGGGGTACTCGATACCGGGTCCTGAGTTCACAGGGAGATGTCACGGTGGCGACCCGGTCCGTGGCCCTGGGCGCCTATGTAAAAAGGGAAAGGTCTTTAAAGGGAATAAAGTTTATGTTTGTGACGCCACCTGTGGTATTCGGTCAGTGGGGACCAACGCAGCTTTAAGGGGTCCTCTGGGGTGATGTTATGGCAGCTAGATGGTATAACTTCCCACAGGTGAAGTATATCCCCAGGGCTTCCCGGTGTGTAGATGGAAGATGGTGAATGGTGCATTAAGGAACGAGGACACAGGTTTGCAGTCTCTTTACCTTGTTTACTGAAGACTTCAGGCAGCATCAGTCCAGGGCACAGATCACAGGGCAGGCAGGGTCCGGCCAGCTTGGAGGCAAGTTAGGAGTCCCCTTATCCTGGTGGAAATCAAAGCCTTCCTCTAGCGCCGTGGTGTTGTAGTCCCTTACTGCCTATGGCTTCAGATAAGGCCCTCACAGATGTTCTCTCTTTCAGCCCCCCTTATAGGATAGGACACAACCTGTATGACTGGGGACTTGAGGCGGTTTATAGGGACTCTATCATGCCCCAACCTCTAAAGGTACCTTCACACGAAACGACTTTGTAACGATATCGCTAGCGATCCGTGACGTTGCAGCGTCCTGGATAGCGATATCGTTTAGTTTGACACGCAGCAGCGATCAGGATCCTGCTGTGATGTCGCTGGTCGCTGAATAAAGTTCAGAACTTTATTTGGTCGTCCGATCGCCATGTATCGTTGTGTTTGACAGCAAAAGCAACGATACCAGCGATATTTTACACTGGTAACCAGGGTAAACATCGGGTTACTAAGCGCAGGGCCGCGCTTAGTAACCCGATGTTTACCCTGGTTACCAGCGTAAAATGTAAAAAAAACAAACAGTACATACTCACCTTCGCGTCCCCCGGCGTCCGCTTCCCACACTGACTGAGCTCCGCAAAGTGAAAGTGAAAGTACAGCACAGCGGTGACGTCACCGCTCTGCTGTTAGGGCCGGCGCTCACACAGTGCAGGAAGCGGACGCCGGGGGACGCATGTAATTATGTACTGTTTGTTTTTTTTACATTTTACGCTGGTAACCAGGGTAAACATCAGGGTTACTAAGCGCGGCCCTGCGCTTAGCAACCCGATGTTTACCCTGGTTACCCGGGGACCTCGGCATCGTTGGTCGCTGGAGAGCGGTCTGTGTGACAGCTCTCCAGCGACCAAACAGCGACGCTGCAGCGATCGGCATCGTTGTCGCTATCGCTGCAGCGTCGCTTCGTGTGAAGGTACCTTTAGGGTGTCACCGTGCCTCCTGAGTACTAAGGCGGAAAGGTAACGTGGAGTTCAGTTGTCCTGCCGGTCTCTGGCTGGCTACCAGTTTCTGCGCCTCAGAAGGAGGCAGCCTGCTTGCAGCTGGTCTTCCCTGGTATCCTCTCCTGTGTTTTGCTCTCCTGCACGTTCACTGCAATGTATTCAGCTTTCTGAATGTCTCTTTCTGGGAACTGCTCCACTGCAGCTACGCAGCTCCATAAACCCTCTTCTGCCTCAGACTGATCCAGTTTGTTTCCTGGCAAGAACTGACTAACATTCCCAACAGACTACCATATATATGGGGAGTCACCTAGTAAATAGGATAAAAAGCTCCCCCTGGTGGCCTGGAGTGTGAATGTGTTGCATGCTTGTGTTACCTGGTTACAGTTGTCCCTTCTTGCCTTCAAGCGTAACATCACTCTCCCTGTGAGGAAAGCAATGCTACTGTGATGATCAGGACCCTGGGGCGCCACACTGGCACTTTAACCCCTTCATGACCCAGCCTATTTTGGCCTTAATGACCTTGCAGTTTTTTGCAATTCTGACCAGTGTCCCTTTATGAGGTAATAACTCAGGAACGCTTCAACGGATCCTAGCGGTTCTGAGATTGTTTTTTCGTGACATATTGGGCTTCATGTTAGTGGTAAATTTAGGTCGATAATTTTTGCGTTTATTTGTGAAAAAAATGGAAATTTGGCAAAAATTTTGAAAATTTTGCAATTTTCACATTTTGAATTTTTATTCTGTTAAACCAGAGAGTTATGTGACACAAAATAGTTAATAAATAACATTTCCCACATGTCTACTTTACATCAGCACAACTTTGGAAACAACATTTTTTTTTGCTAGGAAGTTATAAGGGTTAAAATTTGACCAACGATTTCTCATTTTTACAACAAAATTTACAAAACCATTTTTTTTAGGGACCACCTCACATTTGAAGTCACTTTGAGGGTTCTATATGGCTGAAAATACCCAAAAGTGACACCATTCTAAAAACTGCACCCCTCAAGGTGCTCAAAACCACATTCAAGTAGTTTATTAACCCTTCAGGTGTTTCACAGCAGCAGAAGCAACATGGAAGGAAAAAATGAACATTTGACTTTTTAGTCACAAAAATGATCTTTTAGCAACATTTTTTTTATTTTCCCAAGGGTAAAAGGAGAAACTGGAACCCAAAAGTTGTTGGCCAATTTGTCCTGAGTACGCTGAATCCTCATATGTGGGGGGGAACCACTGTTTGGGGGCACGGCAGGGCTCGGAAGGGAAGGAGCGCCATTTCACTTTTTGAATGAAAAATTAGCTCCAATCTTTAGCGGACAGCATGTCGCGTTTGGAGAGCCCCTGTGTGCCTAAACATTGGAGCTCCCCCACATGTGACCCCATTTTGGAAACTAGACTACCCAAGGAACTTATCTAGATGCATATTGAGCACTTTGAACCCCAAGGTGCTTCACAAATTGATCCATAAGTATGAAAAAGTACTTTTTTTTCACACAAATTTTATTTTAGCCTCAATTTTTTTCATTTTTACATGGGCACCAGGATAAAATGGATGCTAAAATTTGTTGGGCAACTTCTCCTGAGTACACCGATACCTCACCTGTGGGGGTAAACCACTGTTTGGGCGCACGGCAAGGCTTGGAAGGGAAGGAGCGCCATTTCACTTTTTGAATGGAAAATTAGCTCCAATCTTTAGCGGACACCATGTCGCGTTTGGAGAGCCCCTGTGTGCCTAAACATTGGAGCTCCCCCACATGTGACCCCATTTTGGAAACTAGACTACCCAAGGAACTTATCTAGATGCATATTGAGCACTTTGAACCCCAATGTGCTTCACAAATTGATCCATAAGTATGAAAAAGTACTTTTTTTCACATAAATTTTATTTTAGCCTCAATTTTTTTCATTTTTACATGGGCATCAGGATAAAATGGATGCTAAAATTTGTTGGGCAACTTCTCCTGAGTACACCGATACCTCACCTGTGGGGGTAAACCACTGTTTGGGCGCACGGCAAGGCTTGGAAGGGAAGGAGCGCCATTTCACTTTTTGAATGGAAAATTCGCTCCAATCTTTAGCGGACACCATGTCGCGTTTGGAGAGCCCCTGTGTGCCTAAACATTGGAGCTCCCCCACATGTGACCCCATTTTGGAAACTAGACTACCCAAGGAACTTATCTAGATGCATATTGAGCACTTTGAACCCCAAGGTGCTTCACAAATTGATCCATAAGTATGAAAAAGTACTTTTTTTTCACACAAATTTTATTTTAGCCTCAATTTTTTTCATTTTTACATGGGCATCAGGATAAAATGGATGCTAAAATTTGTTGGGCAACTTCTCCTGAGTACACCGATACCTCACATGTGGGGGTAAACCACTGTTTGGGCGCACGGCAAGGCTCGGAAGGGAAGGAGCGCCATTTCACTTTTTGAATGGAAAATTAGCTCCAATCATTAGCGGACACCATGTTGCGTGTGGAAGGTATGTAGTGTATGTGAAGTTGGTGTGTGTGGTGTAGTATTCACCACACACACCAACCTGACATACACTATACCAATCTACACACCAACCTGACGTACACGCCATACACACCCACCTGACACACTTTGTCAGGTTGGTGTGTGGTGTAGTGTACGTCAGGTTGGTGTGTGTGGTGTAGTGTACACCATACACACACACCAACCTGACGTACACTATACCACACCACACACCAACCTGACGTACACTACACCAGACACACCAACCTGACGTACACTACACCACACACCCCAACCTGACGTAGTGTACGTCAGGTTGGTGTGTATGGCGTAGTGTACGTCAGGTTGGTGTGTGGTGTGGTATAGTGTACATCAGGTTGGTGTGTGTGTATGGTGTACACTACACCACACACCAACCTGACGTACACTACACCAGACACACCAACCTGACGTACACTACACCACACACCCCAACCTGACGTAGTGTACGTCAGGTTGGTGTGTATGGCGTAGTGTACGTCAGGTTGGTGTGTGGTGTAGTGTACGTCAGGTTGTTGTGTGGTGTAGTGTACGTCATGTGTGGTGTAGTTTACACCCCACACACCAACCTCACGTACACGCCACACACACCAACCTGACACGCTACGTCAGGCTGGTGTGTGTGGTGTGGTGTACGTCAGGTTGGTGTCGCATAGTGTACGTCAGGTTGGTGTGTGTGTGGTGTATACTACACCACACACACCAACCTGACGTACACTACACCAAACATCAACCTGACATACACTATACCACACTCACCAACCTGACGTAGTGTGTCAGGTTGGTGTGTGTGGCGTAGTGTACGTCAGGTTGGTGTGTGGTGTGGTATAGTGTACGTCAGGTTGGTGTGTGGTGTGGTATAGTGTACGTCAGGTTGGTGTGTGGTGTGGTATAGTGTACGTCAGGTTGGTGTGTGGTGTGGTATAGTGTACGTCAGGTTGGTGTGTGTGTATGGTGTACACTACACCACACACACCAACCTGACGTACACTACACCACACACCAACCTGACGTACACTACGTCAGGTTGGGGTGTGTGGTGTAGTGTACGTCAGGTTGGTGTGTGTGGTGTAGTGTACGTCAGGTTGGTGTGTGTGGTGTAGTGTACACCATACACACACACACCAACCTGATGTACACTATACCACACCACACACCAACCTGACGTACACTACGCCATACACACCAACCTGACGTACACTACGTCAGGTTGGGGTGTTTGGTGTAGTGTACGTCAGGTTGGTGTGTGGTGTAGTGTACGTCAGGTTGTTGTGTGGTGTAGTGTACGTCATGTGTGGTGTAGTATACACCCCACACACCAACCTCACGTACACGCCACACACACCAACCTGACACGCTACGTCAGGCTGGTGTGTGTGGTGTGGTGTACGTCAGGTTGGTGTCGCATAGTGTACGTCAGGTTGGTGTGTGTGTGGTGTATACTACACCACACACACCAACCTGACGTACACTACACCAAACATCAACCTGACATACACTATACCACACTCACCAACCTGACGTAGTGTGTCAGGTTGGTGTGTGTGGCGTAGTGTACGTCAGGTTGGTGTGTGGTGTAGTGTACGTCAGGTTGTTGTGTGGTGTAGTGTACGTCATGTGTGGTGTAGTTTACACCCCACACACCAACCTCACGTACACGCCACACACACCAACCTGACACGCTACGTCAGGCTGGTGTGTGTGGTGTGGTGTACGTCAGGTTGGTGTCGCATAGTGTACGTCAGGTTGGTGTGTGTGTGGTGTATACTACACCACACACACCAACCTGACGTACACTACACCAAACATCAACCTGACATACACTATACCACACTCACCAACCTGACGTAGTGTGTCAGGTTGGTGTGTGTGGCGTAGTGTACGTCACGTTGGTGTGTGGTGTGGTATAGTGTACGTCAGGTTGGTGTGTGTGGTGTTGTGTATGTCAGCCTGGTGTGGGTGAGTCCATGTCAGGATGTGTTTAGTCAATGGACGTGTGATGAATTCTGAAGCATTCATTCAAACACAGTCCAGGTTTGTCAGGACACGTTTCACATTGGAAACGAGTTGTTTTTCTTGTCCCCCTTTTATAGCACACTCGGCACCTTTTTCTTATCCCCTCTCTGGGAAAATGTTGCCCTGGTACAATACGGGAAGCTTGAGTTCCAGAGGTGCTGGGGCCCGCTCCTTCCTCGCCTCCAAACATCAGGGCCTTTATCACCGCCTCCTGGAACTGAAGGAAGGTGTTGTTGGTCTGGCCTGCACATCGTGATAGCACGAATGCGTTATACAGTGCCATTTGTACGATGTGCACAGCCAGTTTTTTATACCACACCTTCGTTTTCCGCATGGCACTATAGGGCTGGAGGACTTGATCAGAAAGATCAATTCCCCCCATGTGTTTGTTGTACCCCAGGGCACAGTCCGGTTTTTGGACCTGTACTGGGGTACCTCGAACGGTGGTGGCCGTGGTGCCGGGACCATGGATTGTGGTCAAGAAAAAGACGTCCCTTTTGTCTTTGAACTTGACCACAAGCATGTTGCCGCTACATTGGGCCCGGCTCTCACCCTTTGGGAGAACCTGCTCAATTAGTGACAAAGGGAGACCCCTCTGGTTTCTCCGCACGGTACCGCAAGCGACGGTAGCTCTGGCAGAGAGGGATTGAAAGATTGGGATGCTTGTATAAAAGTTATCAACGTACAGATGGTAACCTTTATCAAGCAGTGGGTGGACCAAATCCCACACTATTTTCCCACTCACCCCCAGAGCGGGTGGACATTCTGGGGGCTGGATCCTGCTGTCCTTTCCTTGATAAACTCTAAAGCTGAGAGTGTACCCTGAGGTACTCTCACAGATCTTGTAGAGCTTTATCCCGTACCTTGCCCGTTTGCTGGGCAGGTACTGACGGAACTGAAGCCGCCCTTTGAAGTGGATGAGGGATTCATCCACACAAATTTCCCTTTGGGGAATGTACACTTCAGCAAACTTGTTGCTGAAGTGTTCGATGATAGGCCGAATTTTGAACAGTCTGTCAAAATTCGGGTCATCGCGGGGAAGGATGTCAGTGTTGTCCCTAAAATGGAGAAATTTATGAATCGCCTCAAACCGTTTGCGATTCATAACCATGCCATATATTGGAGTTTGATATAAAATATCAGTACTCCAGTATTGGCGAATTTCTGGTTTCTTCACAATCCCCATGTGAAGGACCAGTCCCCAATATTTCAACATTTCTGCAGAGTCAACGGGACTCCAAGCAGAAAATGATGAAATCGGGTTTTGGGAAAAAAATTGCATGGCGTACAAATTTGTTTGCTCCACCATGAGACTGACGATTGACTCGGAGAAAAAGACTTTGAAAAAGTCTATTTCCCTGAGGTTGGCAGTCTCAAATTGGATTCCTGATTGGGGAATGAAATCAGGAATCCGTGGAGCAAAATTTTCAGGGACGGGGGTCCAGGTGGGGGCACTAGTGCTAGGTTGGGCGTGACTAGCACTAGGTTGGGGGTTACTTACCCTTGGGTGTGTGTCTTCTCCCCTGGGCTCCGGCTCTCCTCCGCTGGGCTCCGGCTCTCCTCTCCTGGGCTCCGGCTCTCCTCTCCTGGGCTCCGGCTCTCCTCTCCTGGGCTCCGGCTCTCCTCTCCTGGGTTCCGGGCGATTTCTCGTCCTGCGACATCTTGGGGGTGGCGAGTCCGTGTCACTGGAGGAGGAAGAGGGGGAGGAATACAAAAAAGTAGGGTCCTCACCCTCACTATCAGCGTCGGAGGCAAGAAAGGAATATGCCTCCTCAGCTGAGTACAGCCTTTGTGACTGGGATGAGCGGGACATTGTGTGTGTGGTGTGTGTGCGTGTGTAAAAAAAATCTAAACTTTATTAGTGTTACGTGTGCGTGTGTATGTGCGAGTGTTTGGTGAAACTCTTCTGCAGGGGGGGCTGTCAGGCGCAGGGGGGGCTGTCAGGCGCGGGGGGGGGCTGTCAGGCGCGGGGGGGCTGTCAGGCGCGGGGGGGGCTGTCAGGCGCGGGGGGGCTGTCAGGCGCGGGGGGGAGGAAGGGGCTGAGGAGATGCAGCGTCAGATGGAGATGGAGCTGGCAGCAGCGATAAAGGGGGGTGATCAGGTGGACAGGGGGTGATCAGGGGGGCAGGGGGTGATCAGCGGGGCAGGGGGTGATTAGAGGTGATTACTGAAGAGGGTGATCACCAGGTGAGGAGGGGCTGACAAGGCGCAGGGGGCGGTAGAAGAGAAATTAGCGCGACAGTCGCAGATGATAAAGGAGTGCAGGGGGTGATCAGTGGGGGGCAGGGGGTGATCAGGGGGGTGGGGGGGCAGGGGGTGATCAGGGGGGGCAGGGGGTGATTAGGGGTGATCACTAAAGAGGGTGATCACCAGGTGAGGAGGGGCTGACAAGGCGCAGGGGGCGGTAGAAGAGAAATTAGCGCGACAGCCGCAGATGATAAAGGAGTGCAGGGGGTGATCAGTGGGGGGCAGGGGGTGATCAGGGGGGTGGGGGGGGCAGGGGGTGATCAGGGGGGGCAGGGGGTGATTAGGGGTGATCACTAAAGAGGGTGATCACCAGGTGAGGAGGGGCTGACAAGGCGCAGGGGGCGGTAGAAGAGAAATTAGCGCGACAGCCGCAGATGATAAAGGAGTGCAGGGGGTGATCAGTGGGGGGCAGGGGGTGATCAGGGGGGTGGGGGGGGGCAGGGGGTGATTAGGGGTGATCACTAAAGAGGGTGATCACCAGGTGAGGAGGGGCTGACAGGCGCAGGGGCGGTAGAAGAGAAATTAGCGCGACAGCCGCAGGTGATAAAGGAGTGCAGGGGGTGATCAGTGGGGGGCAGGGGGTGATCAGGGGGGTGGGGGGGCAGGGGGTGATCAGGGGGGTGGGGGGGGCAGGGGGTGATCACTGAAGAGGGTGATCACTAGGGGAAGAGGGGCTGACAGGCGTGGGGGGTAGGAGAGGAGAAAATGGAGCACGCAGCAGCAGGTGACAAAGGGGGGCAGGGGGGTGATCAGGTGGACAGGGGGGGGCAGGGGGTGATCAGGGGGGGCAGGGGGTGATCGGGGGGGCAGGGGGTGATCGGGGGGGCAGGGGGTGATCGGGGGGGCAGGGGGTGATTAGCGGTGATCACTGACTAGAGTGATCACCAGGGGAGGAGGGGCTGACAGGTGCAGGGAGCGGTAAAAAGATCAATAAGAACGGCAGCTGGGGGGGGCGCTCACCGGAGCAGGGGGTGATCAGGGGGGAAGGGGGGAGGAAGCGGAGGTTGGGGGGAGTGGAGGACAGGAGAGGGGAGGTACCTGTCCTCCGCAGCAGCGGCGGTGCCTGCAGTGGCAGTGGGGGAGGCGGTGGCAGCGGCGGCGCTGACACTAAAGAAGTGTGCAGCAGCGGCGGCGGCGATCGCGGCGTCTGGGGGGGCAGGTGACTTGTCAGGCACGTCGCTCCTCAGCTTCCACGGATGGGATTAAGCTGAGGAGCGAGGCAGACGTTGTTTTTCTCCGCCCCTCCACATCTAATTGGAGGGCTAGCGTCACATGGACGCTAGCTCCAATCAGATCAGAGGGGGGTGAAAAAAAGGTCGCCAGGAGCGATCGTAGCCCCGGGGGGGCAAAGCCACCCCCCCTGGGGTGAAGTATAGGTCCCCCTGCACCTGCGGGTCGGGTGACCTTTCATTAACCCCGGTCACCCGACCCGCAGGAATGCAATCCTTCTGTGACACAGCATATGCGTCACAGGTCGGGAAGGCACCGACTTTCATGACGCATACGCTGTGTCACAGGTCGGGAAGGGGTTAAGTATCACAGTTGATTTGTTCTTTTCTGTCCCTTCTCTGTCCTTTTCTTCACTATACTCAGCCCCGGGTCGGACCGAATCTTCCGGTCCGGCAGAATCTATTTCATCTGGAAGTCTTGCCTCACATGGGGGAGTCCTACACCGCTTCGCCCCAGTTCCAAGAGCTGCCGCCCAGGCAAAGACGTGCCACATCTTGCTTGTGCTGCCTGGCTGAACAAACCTCTCTCTGGGGACAGATTCCTTCAGCTGCGTCCGCAGCATTCCCATACTCCTTTCCTCCTAGAGGAATTCTTTAGTGTGCTGTTCTATGCTGGGCCCCTTCCTTAACATTGTGGATCACAGCAACTGCTGGCTAGGCAGCCCAGTGAGCTGCACGTGCGCCCATGCCCTGACTGACTAAAACCAGGAAGCCTAATCTTATGCCACTGTGCCCCTCCTACTCTAATTATAAGCTACAGTGCCCCCTTCTAATGGCCAACTATGGACACTACACCCCTATCACTATACTGGGCCCGGGGACAAACTTTCCCAATAAACTATATGTGTGCAAATGTGTAAAACATGTAGACAATCAAATATACAGAGTAATACACATGATGTGTAGCAGTATTCTTGTACACGGTGTTAATACACTTCATGTGTAGCAGTACCACCGTGTACGAACACATTAATAAAATATACATTTATTTGCATTCTTAAAGGGGTTGGGGAGAAGAGGGAACAAAAATACTTTCACATCCCCTACATTTATAACGGACTTACTGATAATATAGCACAAAAACAATCATAAGTCAATAGAGCACATCAGGCGCCAGTGGGGATGGATCTGTCATCAAATTGTGGCTTCTGGTGTTAACAGAATCCACAACGTAGATTTGAACAGAGCCCAATCATTTCATCTATTGATACATTTCTTCACTGTCTTGTGCACTTACTACTACGGTACATTGAGCCTCAAAATGGTCACATTTGCAAAAATATCTTCTGCTTAAATGCATAATCAATTGTCTTTAAACAGACATGTAATATAACACAGGCATGCCCTGGTCCTACGCAGGTATTCTCTGAAGCTATGATCAGATACACAATATCATGATTCTGCACTTTTCCAGTCTACACAGCAAGATACTTATCAGTGCAAAGTGATGCTTTCACAGAAAGTCGGTGCAGTTATTGAGAGGCCTTCCATAAATACACAGGGACAAACAATACCTAGAAATAATCTGGACTTTGTGACTAAGGAGCTCAGTGCCTTATCTAGGTGAAAGATTATGGAAGTCCTAGTGGAATCTGAAGGCATCTCTCCATCTGTTCATTTATTATTTTTGCTTAATTGTAGATGTTTATTCTACAGATGGAAAAAGTAACATGGCAGCATGAGTTTCAAATAGTAGAAATAAGGATTCTTTCTTTCCCTTAAGAAAAGCCTTAAGGCCTCATTCAGGTGTAAATTTTTATCATACGAGTGCTATCTGTGTTTTTCATGGATAGCTCTCGTACTTATGATAGTCTATGGGGCAATCCACATGTCCAACTTTTTCCTTAGACTAGGTGGTCTGCTCAAAATCACAGACACATGTCCAATGTTGATCCAAGTGTAAAATCAAAACCAACAATTCAATTCTATGGGTTTGGGAAAAAATTGGACAGCTCACGAACCCCATCCATGTGCTGTCCAATTTTCACGATCTGATAGACAGAAGAAGCTGAACAAACTTTTTTTCTTTACTTCAGATAAAAATTGATAAAACTCTGGCCGAACTTGAATGACATCGTAAAGAAAATTAACTATGGAACTCAGTCCATTTTTTCTCATACGTGAAAAAATAATTGTCTGAATGAGGCCTAAGGTACCCATACACGTTAAGGCTGAGTCACACATAACGATATCGTTAACGATATCGTTGCAACGTCACGCTTTTGGTGACGTAGCAACGATCCCGCTAACGATCTCGTTATGTGTGACAGCGACCAACGATCAGGCCCCTGCTGGGAGATCGTTGGTTGATGGGAATGATCAGGACCTTTTTTTGGTCGCTGATCACCCACTGTCACCGCTGGATCGGTGTGTGTGACGCCGATCCAGCGATGTGTTCACTTGTAACCAGGGTAAATATCGGGTTACTAAGCGCAGGGCCACGCTTAGCAACCCGATATTTACCCTGGTTACCATTGTAAAAGTAAAAAAAAAACAGTACATACTCACATTCTGATGTCTGTCACGTCCCCCGGCGTCCACAGGGTTAAAACTGCTTTCGGCTGGAGCGCTGCTAATATGCAAGCGCTCCGGCCGAGAGCTTCCCTGCACTGACTGTGTCAGCGCCGGCCGTAAAGCAGAGCACAGCGGTGACGTCACCGCTGTTACTGCCGGCGCCGCTGACACATTCAGTGCAGGGAAGCTCTCGGCAGCAGCGCGTGCATGTTAGCAGCGCTCTTGCCGAAAGCAGTTTTAACCCTGTGGACGCCGGCGGGGGATGTGACAGACATCAGAATGTGAGTATGTAGTGTTTTTTTTTTTTTACTTTTACAATGGTAACCAGGGTAAATATCGGGTTACTAAGCGCGGCCCTGCACTTAGTAACCCGATGTTTACCCTGGTTACCCGGGTGCTGCAGGGGGACTTCAGCATCGTTGAAGACAGTTTCAACGATGTCGAAGTCGTTCCCCTGATCGTTGGTCGCTGGAGAGAGCTGTCTGTGTGACAGCTCCCCAGCAACCACACAACGACTTACCAACGATCACGGCCAGGTCGTATCGCTGGTCGTGATCGTTGGTAAGTCGTTTAGTGTAAAGGTACCTTTAGACTATCATTGAATTAATAATAGACTATCATTGAATGAACTTGCTGATATTGGTAGACTCGGGCAACAGTCTATTATGTATGGGGTCAAATGAGATAAGCCACTCCTTGGGGAGATAAGCCACCACCAGAGTAGTCTGGCAGCAGCTCTCTCATAAAGCACACAGGAGCACTGGGCAAAGCGAGTGTTCCTGTGTATGGAGGAGTCAGCAGAGATAGCAGCTGTCTGAACAATGGGAAGAACCATTGTTTGGCTGATAGCTCTCCATATTGTGAATTGGGTTGGTTACCCTTAAAAATGTGCCAGCTTGTAGAAATAACATTTTATTTTCCCTTCTGTGACATGATCAGGAATTTTTCAATGACAATGGGATTAGTTTATTATACAAATTCTACGCCCTCAATATTAGCAAAAAGTTTCTTTAAAAAACAAAGATGTACAATATTAAAAGTGTTTTCCACTACTTTTATATTGATGGCCTCTCCTAAGAATGCATACGAGATCCATTGTGGTCTGAAACCCAGGACCCCCAGTTGATCCACTGTTATCGCCTTTGGCAGTGGACGGATTACAGTGCATGCAATGTAACTGCAGGTAAGCTCTTATTGAGGAGAATATAGCCAGGAATGGCCAATAACTAATTGTAAGATAGCGCTTACCGCATGTGTTGGGGGACACTCGCTTAGCAACGGGATTCAGTCAGACAGGCACGTTTTTCTCACAAAAACAGTCCATACGGTTTATTTAGGCATCATGAATCGTCCTGCAGGCCATGTTGCACATCACAGATCAAACACATAGTCCATGGCACTTTATAGTATACGGCTTTATCTCGCAGTCACTAAATAAGCCGGACCTCTTTGTCCAGCTACCATGGGTGACCACATGCCGAACAGTTCATTAATGTCCATGGAACACAACAGGCACCAACACATGACATTAGGTTGCAGTCTCTAAACATGTTGGACCTTACTCTGTCCAGTTACCATGGGTGACCACACAGTTCATTAACTGACCCCCTGTCAGTGCACACAGTTCCCCATACTCTGGGTTACCTTCCTAGAGCTCCTGCTCCACATGCTGACTCCTGTCAGTACTTTCTCTCCCAGGGAAGCTGCCAAACTGGGGACACCGTCCCGGACAATGCCTTGCTCACCAGGCCACCTGACAGTCCAGATCCTCAGACGGGATGTAGCTCCTCCAATGCAGTGCCATCACAGACTCTGCATATGTGCCTTTCCACATGCTCTTCAGGAAGTCCTACTCCCAGGGTCTTCCAACACAGGCCTCTCAGTGCACTATTCAGGGATCCGATCCTAATCCCAGGATCTCCCAACACACAAGGCTTCAGATCCATGGCCTCTCAGTGCACTATTCAGGGATCTGGTCCACACAGAGGACCTCCCAACACACAAGCCGTCCAGGATCTACACACTCTCCATCACAGAGACCATGTGACCACACCATGTTCACATTATGTATCTGTAACCACTCCCATAGGTGGGAGGTGTGTGTGGTTAGCCAGACCCGCCCAGCTCTTTAGCTAATTCTGCAAGCCTCCCTTTTAGTAAACAAACACAAATACTTGAGGGACTACAGGTCCCAGAAAAACAACATTACTTCAGGCTTACAGCGCAGACTCCCTCTGCAACACATACCGGCCATTTACAATCCTGCCGGTCACTGTTTCACCATCATAATCTCAGATACGCCTTCATGTCCATCCCGTTGAGCACCTACAGCGCCCCCCTAGCTGTAACAGGGGTCATTGCATTACATAATGTACGGAGCCCTTCTGTTCCACTTAGTTCATTGTTTACATCTGACCACAACCAGAGGTGTTAACAGGATGCTAGACTCTTGCCCAGTGAACATCTTATTTTTTACTGACACTTTCATAAAAAAATTTATAGACTTTATCTATCGACTCTACATAAATAATGTATATAATATACTGTATGGTATGCAGTAAAAATCCAATCATTTTAGGAAAATTTGTACCTACTGTATTTTAAAAGGCTTGTCTCATGAAGGCAATCCCTAATATAAAGAAACTACCGTATATACTCGAGTATAAGCCGACCCGAGTATAAGCCGACCCCCTTAATTTTGCCACAAAAAACTGGGAAAACTTATTGACTCGAGTATAAGCCAAGGGTAGGAAATGCAGCTACCGGTGAATTTCAAAAATAAAAATAGATGCTCCATACCGTTCATTATTGCCCCATAAGATGCTCCATATAAAGCTGTGCCACATATAATGCTCCATACATTTCATTATGGCCCCATAGATGTTCCATATAAAACTGTGCCATATAGAATGCTCCATACATTTCATTATGGCCCCATAAGATGCTCCATATAAAACTGTGCCACATATAATGCTGCATACATTTCATTATTGCCCCATAGATGCTCCATATAAAGCTGTGCCATATATAAGCTCCATACCATTGATTATTGCCCCATAGATGATCCATATATAGCTGTGCCATATAGAATACTCTGCACCGTTCATTATGGCCCCATAGATGCTTCATACAAAACTGTGCCATATAGAATGCTCTGCACCGTTCATTATTGCCCCACAGATGCTCCATATAAAGCTGTGCAATATATAATGCTGCTGCTGGAATAAAAAAAAAAATGACATACTCACCTCTCTTGCTGCCCGCAGCTCCTCAGCATCCCGTCTCGGCGTCTCTCCGCACTGACTGTTTAGGCAGAGGGCGGCGCGCAGATTAGTATGTCATCGCACCCTCTGACCTGAACAGTCAGAGCAAGAGGACCGGAAGACAGAGCGGCACCCGGCGTGTGGAACGTGGACAGGTAAACATGTAATACTCACCTGCTCCCGGCGTCCCTGGCTCCTTATCCCGGACAGATGGTCTCCGGGTGCCGCAGCCTCTTCCTCTGTCAGCGGTCACCGTTACCGCTCATTAGATAAATGAATATGCGGCTCCACCCCTATGGGAGTGGAGTCCATATTCATAACTTTAATGAGCGGTCCCACGTGACCGCTGAACAGGGGAAGAGCTGCAGCACCCGAAGACCATGGGACAGCCAGGGGGAGCGCCAGGAGCCCCGGAAGCAGGTGAGTATATGACAGACCTCTCTCCCCCTCACCCGCCGACCGTGACTCGAGTATAAGCTGAGAGGGGCACTTTCAGCCCAAAAATTTGGGCTGAAAATCTCAGCTTATACTCGAGTATATACAGTAACTTTAGGATATTGGAAGCTATCATGGGGAAAACTCCAGACTCCCAGCTAGCACCCAAATATTTTATATCATGATAACCATTTATTTACATAACCATGCATGATATGTTTAGACATTTCATATTCAGCAGAGCATACGCCACTCTTACAGAGAAGTTCTCTATTCTGGCACGTAAAAGGGTAATCTGAGTGGAAGACTACCCTTTAAATGTATCCAAATATACTTGTCTCCTGCCTTGGAAAACCAGTGTGATTTCAGTAAGGTGTGCACTGTGAAGTTCTAAAAATACACGTAGACATCATAATGTTACGAAAATGACACAGAGAGGTCCTCAAGGTCATTTCCCTTCCCTTGTAGATCCTAAGTCTCCTTCAAAGCTGGAATTAGGTTTCAAGAAATATTGCTTCTTCTTGACTTGAGATACCAATGTCATAACTAGAGCAACTTAGGGTTAAAATCTTTTAAAGTATACCTCCACGAAGTAGTAAGTAGTCTCTAAGGGAATGCTTCTTCTGTTGAGTTGTCTTGAATTTCAACTTTAGTACCACCATGGTTGGTGTGCTGCCATACTCACTATGACTGGTTAGGAAGTGCTCCTGATGGCAACAGTTACACTTTAGGGGTCATCAGGTTTGTTTATTTGATTTTTTGCTTTCTTTGGCTTTTTGTTAAGTAGTTACAGACATCAGAGCTTTATATAATGCTCAGATCTTGGTATCAGAAATATTTGAATCCACCTGGACAGCAACTTCAAAAACTGCAGGTGGTGACCACATTGATGCAGATTATACCTTAATCTGTATGAGTAGCATAGCTTTCAAATGTGCATGTTAAATTTGAAGTGAGGCTTAAAACCTTCGATAAATGAAAAGCAATAAATCACTTCTCACAAAACTTCAAATGATATATGAATGAAAAGAACACTGATCCAAAAGCAACGACATATCAGTCTTCCATGAACAAATTACGAGTGTATGTGGATAATACCATTTTAAACTCTTGAGGCCTATAATTTGTAACTAGAGAGCCTCTGATGATGAGTAGTGAGCAGGTAGTAATCGGTGTTTTGTGTCTATGGTACTTATGTGCATAGTGTACATACAAGCAATTGATAATATGAGCTAGTAGATATCATGACTAGTGATGAGCGAGTGTACTCGTTGCTCGGGTTTTCCCGAGCATACTCGGGTGGTCTCCGAGTATTTGTAAGTGTTCGGAGATTAAGTTTTCATTGCCGCAGTTGAATGATTTACAGCTACTAGACAGCTTGATTACATGTGGGGATTCCCTAGCAACCAGGCAACCCCCACATGTACTCAGCCTGGGTAGTCACTGTAAATAATTCAGCTGAGGCGATGAAAACTTAACCTCCAAATGCTAACAAATACTCAGAGATCACCCGAGCGTGCTCGGGAAAACCCGAGCAACGAGTACACTCGCTCATCACTAATCAGATTCATGACAATAGACTATCATTACGCCATAAAACAATGAAAGCATAGTCCACCTTATGAAACCACTTAGGTGTTTTTTTTTTCTTCCTGGAGCACAGTGGCTCAGTGGTTAACACTTGCTTTGCAGTGCTGGGGTTCTGGGTTCAAATAATCCAAGAACAACATCTACAAGGAGACTGTGAGCTCCAATGGGGACAGTGATAATGTCTGTAATGTGTTGTGTAATATGATGGCGCTATATAATCAATGCATAATACTGTAATAATAACATGTTATGCTACGTTCTCATGATGAGATTTTAATGCTGCGTATTTTTGTTGTCGAAAAAGCAAAGCGTCTTACAATTTCAGCAAAATTAATTGGATTTCACTAAATCTGTGTTTTTTATTAAGGCATCAAAACATGAGCTGAAATGCTTTTTTGAAAAATGCAACATGTCAATTTATGGCGGTAAATACGTTCTTTACTTGTGGATTTTCTCTATAGACTTGAATGAGATGAGGAAAATCTGGAGATAAAAAAGCATATGCATGTTAGACGCACCAAAAACTAATGTAATGACTTTATTAGTAAAGTTTTATCAAAACTAAGTAACCGGAAGCATTCAAAATAAAGCAGTTCTATTTAAAACATGACTTACCAAAAAGAGACAAAAGCGGCAGCTAAAAATACGCAACAGAAGTACTTGGAAAAAAAACGCACTCAAAAATGCAAATAACCTAATTTAGCTAATTGGTGCAGAAATGCAGCAGAAAATCGGCAACATCAAAAAACAAATACTAATCATGGGATTATAGCCTTAATTATTAAAATGGTTTCCATGCAAATTACATCCAGCAAGCATGATGGGTGTCCATATACAGGTAAACCCACTGAATATGGCTTATCCATGTGTCAGCCTCAAATTGCTGCTGCGGTTTTAAGAGAATGGGTATTTTGTGACCTTCTTTTGCTAGGTTACACATCATTTGGGTATAGACCAAGTTGGCAAATGATCATCATGGAAAGCGGTGATGATCCCTGGCAGAAGTCGTCATGTCCTTAGTCACATGGCTGCTTTATAAGAATTACAATGCCGAGCTATTCACTAACGCACAAGCAGATGACTGAAGACTGTGGAGCCTGAAAAAGAAGAAGCAGAGGTTCCTTACTATGTCATTGTCCTCTCGGAGTATTGTGCGCAGTGAAGCAACGACCTATAGTAAACTTTCAGACACATTTCCATGGTAAACAAAGCACAGTTACAATCAAAAGTTCCATCTGCATCATGCACGTGGTGTCTGCATATGTATCATGTTTGCAGCAGGTCATAACAGCCAGAAGAGTGATCTGCTAAGTACTAAAGAGGCTTGTCATCCTGATCTCTATGCATGCAGTGCAGTGGCTGACAATTGGTGACCTCCATGAAATCTACCTGTTCCCCTGAGGGCCAGTCCAAACATGCCTTAAAGCAAATGCCCAGTTGTGGGCAGGGAAAGGATTTATCAGACATCACCTATATTGATGCTTAATTAATTTCAATAGTTGATTCATTAAAGAAGTTGTCCACTAGTAGGACAACCCCTTTCCATACCCCAGGCTTGGCCTTGATAAAATAAAAAAGCTTATACTCGCCTTCCATGCTGGCGCCATTCTCACGGTGTCGGTACTCGCTTTCCCCAGGACTCACTTGCGGTTGTTGTGACATGTGACCCCGACTCCCAATAAGCGCCGGTGTCACTGTTTCCACCTTCTGACAGATTGAACATGAAAAGGAAGTCAGATTTCAGCTGCAGCCTGGACTTCTTCATGTTCAATCCGTCCAAAGGCAGGGACAGTGACTCCAGCACTGATTAGGCGTCGGAGTCAGGTGTCACAACAACCACACGGGAGCCTTGGGGAGAGCAAGTGCCGAGTATAAGGGTACTGTCACACAGTGCCATTTTGATCGCTACGACGGCACGATCCGTGACGTCGCAGCGATCGTATGATTATCGCTCCAGCGTCGTAGACTGCGGTCACACGTTGCAATCACGGCGCTGGAGCGATGCTGAAGTCCCCGGGTAACCAGGGTAAACATCGGGTTACTAAGCGCAGGGCCGCGCTTAGTAACCCGATGTTTACCCTGGTTACCAGTGTAAACGTAAAAAAACAAACAGTACATACTTACATTCCGGTGTCTGTCCCCCGGCGTTCTGCTTCTCTGCACTGTGTAAGCACCATAGCCGGAAAGCAGAGTGGTGACGTCACCGCTGTGCTCGCTTTCCGGCTGGCCGGCGCTCACAGTGCAGAGAAGCTGAGAAGCCGGAGGACAGACACCGGAATGTAAGTATGTACTGTTTTTTTTTTTTACTTTTACGCTGGTAACCACGGTAAACATCGGGTTACTAAGCGCGGCCCTGCGCTTAGTTACCCGATGTTTACCCTGGTTACAAGCGAACACATCGCTGGATCGCTGTCACACACAACGATCCAGCGATGTCAGCGGGTGATCAAGCGACGAAAGAAAGTTCCAAACGCTCTGCTATGACGTACGATTCTCAGCAGGATCCCTGATCGCTGCTGCGTGTCAGACACAACGATATCGTATGGATATCGCTGGAACGTCACGAATCGTACCGTCATAGCGATCAAAATGGCACTGTGTGACAGTACCCTAAGCTTTTTATTTTAACTGGGCCAAGTATTGGGTATGATAAGGAGTTGTTCAAGTAGTGATAAGTCAAAGTCAATATTGACCCCTTAATGAGACTTGCCACATGACTTAGGATAAAGCCTACAAGCTTTCTTACCCTGGTATGTCACTCTTCATAAGGAGAAACATTACCCCTAAGATCACAGTTACAAGCCTCTCATACAGCCAAATCAAATATAATTTTATGCATTGAGGAGGGGTAACACCCCAAAACATGTGGGAGATTCTGGTTTGGCTTTTGTCCTACGTAGCGAGCTCGTTAAAGGGAACCTGTCACCAGAAAAAAACGCTATTAGCCTGCAGATATGGGGTTACTCTGCAGGTTGATTGCATTATTAACCTGCCCTGCGCCCACTCTTAGAGCCCCACTTCCTGGAGAAAATTAACTTTATTCCTCCTGGCAGCGTACGCTTCCAGTTATGGGGTGGTGCCAGCGTAGTTTCAGTCACTGCTCTGTGTATAAAGAGCGGCGGCTGCCAGGAGGAATAAAGTTAATTTGGCTAAGTGCGGTTAATAGCGTTTTTTCTGTTGACAAGTTTCCTTTAAAGAATCGATATTGACTTTTAGGTTTTGCTACCTCTTCCTCTCTGAAGAGACAATTTGCATATTTAATTTCCCAGAGGAGCATAGCATGGCCTATAAGCCTCCTCACACTGGTATATCAGGCATGTCACTCTCCAGAAGGAGAAAAGTAACATTAACTCTTAGACAATGGTTATGCTAGTGAAGAGAAATAGGCTGATTAGTGAGGTGAGTCCTAATATGTATGACCTTTCTTTTGCATAGATAACTAATAAATGTCACTGTGCATGCACATGATGTGCTTATAAAAGGTTACTATTAGGTCTTACGTACATAAATTTTGGTTTTCCATATACAGAAACTTCTTAATACATTACATATTTATACATGCGAAACTATGATTTTCCCAAATATTATACAAAATGTTTCTCTGTTGTAAAGAGCCCTTATTTCTTTTTTCTATAAGCCATACATAGATATATCAGATAGCATTGTATACCTATAAGTGTTTTCGGTTTTATCTGCAATGGGTAAATCTGTGGGGCTCATTATGTATTAACCAAAATGTAATGTTCCACTTCAGTTCCTCATAAACCAAAAATACCCAGCAAAGGGAAAACAAATCATTCAGTGATAAAAGTCCATTTAAAAACAGAAAATAGAGTGTAGGAACATTCCATTATTATCAATAAAAACATGCCGTGTACTGCACAATCATGCAGAGATCAGTGGTTGAGAAAGCTTCCTCTGACAGTTTCCTGTACAACACCGCGTCTCCAGCCAGCGTTATTACTGTATTTGATGCAGGGCAAAACAGGAAATTCATAGTAAACTTTCTATGATGTATATTTGTTCACACACAACCGGATGATGGAACATAAATCCAGGAGAATCTCCGGCATAGCATTGAATGGAAACGTGTTAATTACTGTATAGTCTGGAAATCTTCACAGAATAAACATGTTTATTAATTTTTAAAAAATGGGGGTGCAGTCTGCAAAACTGATTGTCACTTATTGCATTGTGTAACATTTTACTGAACATATTGTAAAAGCAATAAAGGGTAACATGGGGAATAACACGATTATTTCTGACCATTATATGACTTGTATCCTGCACTTTCACTAGTTTTCCGTCTGCATGATCTATCTCTTAATTTGCAATACATAAGGAGCTGCATGGAAAAGACTTGTGATCTCTCCTATACACAGAAGAGTACACAGAGAGTTTTCTATTCTCCATTCATTCTTTAGCACAGAGTCAAGCAATACCAACTGGATATTATATAGAATGATGAGGTGTCTGGATGAGAATCATCTCTGGAGTGAGGTAAAAGATCATGTCAAGTCGAGATGAGAACTTGTTCAGAAAACATTTGCCAATCTCAAAGTCGACACGAACTTTGCACATTCGGATTCGTGTTCGAATTCCTGACAATCTGCAAAATTCGGCCAAAGTTTGGTAAATGATCGAGTTTCCAATAAGGCTGTAGGTTAAGTGCCAGATTTAGTGCATCTTATGGATGTGCAATTTCTTTGGCGGCTGAGAGCTGATGTGTTTAGTCTGGGATGGGGCCAATATCCATGGCCCCTTCCCAGGCTATTAATATCAGCCCACAGCTGTCTGCCTAGCCTTTGCTAGTTATTATAAGGGGACCCTATGTCATTTTTTATGGGGGGTGCCCACTTTTAATAACTAGGAAAGGCTAAATATACAGCTATGAGCTGATATTAATGGCCTGGGAAGCTACATGGGTATTACCCTCTTCCCAGGCTATAAACATCTGCCCCCAGCTGTTCGCTTTCCCTCTGCTGGTAATAACATTTTGGGGGATCCCACGCCATTTTTTTCAGAAAATAATTTATTTAGTAAAGTCACCATGACAGTGATGTCATACTGTACATACACCTCTTGTGATGTCACTGTTGTCATGGCCCCACACATGTAGCAACATCACATGTTTTGTCACCTTAGTGGATCCTATAATCTACCCCAGCTAGAAGTGCGTAATATCATTAACCAGTCAGCAACATTGTTCCTCTTACAACAGCAGCACACTTTTCTTTCCCTGTAGCATCTTTTTCTTTTCATAGAAGCATATTGTCACCATAGAAGCAAATACTCTTTTCCTGCTATTACTTTTGTTTTCTCCACTGCAGCACATTTTTTCCTCTTCTCCTCTGTGCAGCACATCCACAGCACATTATTCCCTATGCACAGCCAGTAGGATGTCCAACCCCTTTCTCCACAACCCTCTCATTGCTTTTCTTCTGCATTCATATTCAGCATGTCTCCGTGTCACGCGCGCCGTGGCAAATTTTAGGCCACGCCTCTGACCACACCCATTCATAATTAGTCACACCCATATCCACGTCCCAACCACACCCATTTAGCACTGCTGATCACACTGTTTTATATACAATAATTATAAACAAAAAAAAATATGGCCACACAGTGCTCCATACGGTATAATGACCCCACATGATGCTCCATACTGTAAAATGGCCACATACAGTGCTCCATACTGTATAATGGCCACACAGTGCTCCATACTGTATAATGGCCACACATGATGCTCAATACTGTATAATGGCCACACATGATGCTCCATAGTGTATAATGGCTGCACATGATGCTCAATACTGTATAATGGCCACACATGATGCTCCATAGTGTATAATGGCCACACATGATGCTCCATACTGTATAATGGCCACACATGATGCTCAATACTGTATAATGGCCACACATAATGCTGCATAGTGTATAATGGCCACACATGATGCTCCATAATGTATAATGGTCACACAGTGCTCCATACTGTATAATGGCCACACAGTGCTCCATACTGTATAATGGTCACACATAGTGCTCCATACTGTATAACGGCCACACACAGTTCTCCATACTGTATAATGATCCCACATGATGCTCAATACTGTATAATGGCCACACATGATGCTCCATACTGTATAATGACCACACATGAAGCTCCATACTGTATAATGGCCATTGGCCACACATGATGCTCCATACAGTATAACGGCCACACATGATGCTCCATACTGTATAACGACCACACATGATGCTCAATACTGTATAATGGCTCATCTCCCTCCCATCCCATATACATGGCTCATATCCCCCCTGTATGCATGGCTCATATTCCCCCTCCTGTATGCATGGCTCATATTCCCCCTCCTGTATGCATGGCTCATATTCCCCCTCCTGTATGCATGGCACATATCCCCCCCGAATGCATGACTCATATTCCCCCTCCTGTATGCATGGCTCATATTCCCCCCCCAAATGCAAGGCTCATATTCTCCCTCTGTATGCATGGCTCATATTCCCCCCTGAATGCATGGCTCATATTCCCCCCTGAATGCATGGCTCATATTCCCCCCTGAATGCATGGCTTATCTCTCCACCCCCTGCTCCCGCTCTTGCTCCTATCTTCCATGGCACGCCGGCTTATGTCCTCCTTCATCCCCCGTCCCTCATACTCACCTGTCCCTCATACTCACCTGTCTCACATCACGCGGCCACGCCGACATCCCCCTCGCTCTGTCCTGACTCCCGGCGCAGCACCTTCTTCCTGCGTGAGTGGTCACGTGATACCGCTCATTAAGGTCATGAATATGCACATATTCATGACCTTAATGAGCGGTACCACGTGACCGCTCATTCAGGACGAGCTGTGTACGCCGAGACCAGGCATCGCTGGAGCAAGGTGAGGTGAGTATCGTCTTCAAGCAGGGAGGGCGGGTGGGGGGCGGGATCAGAGCATCCCATGCTGGACAGCGGGGCGAAGCAACAAAACCGGGACAGTCCCGCACAATGAGGGACGGTTGGGAGCTATGTGTCTCCATCCCAACTAGAGAACACCACTAACTCCTTGTCGTTTCACATTACTGATTTAATAGGATATGTCAATAGGGCAAACTCCTTAAAATGAGAGTATTTGTAAACTGCTTCAATAATGCTTAAACAGGCACATAATGATGATATATCTATATATATATAATTGTCTAAGGGGTACTTCCGTTTTTTTCTAACTTCTGTCTGTTTGTCTGTTGCGGAAATCCCGGGTTGCTGATTGGTCGCGACCGGCTGGCCGCGACCAATCAGCGACAGCCACAGTCCGTCCGCGAATTGGCCACTCCCTACTCCCCTCCAGTCAGTGCCCCCTCTATACTCCCCTCCAGTCAGCGGCCACATAGGGTTTTAGCAGTTCGTTAACGCTGCTATTAACCCTGTGTGACCAACTTTTTACTATTGATGCTGCCAATGCAGCATCAATAGTAAAAACATATAATGTTAAAAATCATAAAAAAATAAAAAATCATTCTATTCTCACCTTCTGGCCCCTTTCCCGCTCCTCACGACGCTCCGGTCCCAAGAATGCATTTCGGCAATGACCGGAGATCACGTAGCAGTCTCGCGAGATGATGACGTAGCGGTCTTGCGAGACCGCTACATCATCACGTGTTATTGCCGCAATGCATTCTTGGGACCGCAGCATCGCGAAGAGCATCGGTAAATGCCTCGCCTGGATCTGGGGGCCGACGTAAGGTGAATATATATCTATTTTTTATTTTAAGTCTTTTTTTAACAGGGATATGGTGCCCACATTGCTATATACTACATGGGCTGCGTTATATTCTGCGTGGGCTGTGTTATATACTGCGTGGCCTGTGTAATATACTGCGTGGGCTGTGTTATATACTACGTGGGCTGTTATATACTACGTCTCTGTGCTGTATACTACGTGGGCTGTGCTAGATACTACGTGGCTGTGCAACATACTATGTGGGCTGTGTTATATACTGCGTGGCTGTGCAATATACTACGTGGGCTGTGTTATATACTGCGTGGCTGGGCAATATACTACATGGGCTGTGCAATATACTGCGTGGCTGGGCAATATACTACGTGGCTGTGCTATATACTATCTGGCTGTGTTATACTACGTGGCCTGTGTTATATACTACATGGGCTGTGTTATACACTACATGGCCTGTGTTATATACCGCGTGGGCTGTGCTATATACTACGTGGGCTGTGCTATATACTACTATACATATTCTAGAACACCCGATGCGTTATAATCGGGCCACCATCTAGTATATATATATATATATATATATATATATATATATGTAAAACACACAGTTATCTGTTGTGAATTCAGTTCTCGGGCTCCCTCCTGTGGTCGTGAATGGTACTTTGTTGAGTTCTGTTCGTGGGCTCCCTCTGGTGGCTTTGAGTGATACTGCTGGTCTTTAGCTGGGCTCCAGCTGCCTCGTTTTCTGCAGTGCTGGTTGCCTATTTAACTCCACCTAGATCTTTACTTGTTGCCAGCTGTCATTGTATTCAGTATTGGTTCAGTTCTCTCTGGGACTTCATGTGTGACCTGTTTCCTCCTGGAGAAGCTAAGTTCATGCTAGTTCATTTTTGCTCATTGCTTTTGGAAAATGTTTCTCAGTATATGATAAGTTCAGTCCAGCTTGCTTATATGCAATTTTCTTGCTAGCTGGAAGCTCTGGGGAGCAGAGTTGCTCCCTCACATCGTGAGTCGGTGTGAGGGTCTTTGGTACTCTCTGCGTGGATATTTTGTAGTATTTTATACTGACCGCACAGTTCCCTTGCTATCTTCATACTATTTAGTACTAGTGGGCCTCTTTTGCTAAAACCTGTTTTCATTCCTATGTTTGTATTTTCCTCTTAACTCACCATCATTATTTGTGGGGGGCTGACTTTACTTTGGGGAAATTTCTCTGAGGCAAGTGAGGCTTTTGTTTCTCTCTAGGGGTAGCTAGCTCTCAGGCTGTGAAGAGGCGTCTAGGGAGAGTTAGGTACGCTCCACGGCTGCCTATAGTGTGTGTGATAGGATCAGGTTTGCGGTCAGTAAAGTTCCCATGTCCCCAGCTTGTCCTATATTTCTGGTTTACCTATCAGGTCATTCCAAGTGTTCCTAACCACCAGCACCATAACAGTTATCCATCCACCACTTGCACCTGCTAGTTATGCTTTTTAAGGACATTTTTCATATTCCTTAAAATGGAATTGTACTTTCAACAAAATTTGCATAAATCAATAGTACAGTCAAATGTAAGAAACTTTGCAATATATCTTATGAGAGAATTCAGATTCCTTCCCCACTTAATAACCCCTTCTGCTCCTCAAACCACAACCTGAACTTGTCATCCACTCTGAAAAAGCTGAAAGCTGTTATGAATAGATAAGACAGACTGCAGGCTCCCTCTCCCATTATACTTTTTGGAAAGGGGAGGAGTAAGAAGCAGGGAGAGGAAACAGGCGGAGGGAGACACAGAAAGATCATGACATTAAAGATGAGCGAACCTTTTAAGGATTGGTTCAGCTTTGTTCGCCGACCTTCCCGACGTTTGCCAAACAGTTCACTGGCCATAACTGAACATCATTGAATTCAATGGGAAGCAAAACCAAATGGATAGACAACACCTTCAGGGGGGCCCAATAGCTGCCAAAACAGCTCAAATTAGAGGCAGACAGCAGGAAAAGTGTCATCAATTGACCCATCAATGGCGCTATAAATAAATAAATAATAATATAAAATTGACGTGGGTTCCCCCTGTATTTTTGTTAACCAGTCAGGCAAAACTGACAGCTGCAGGCTGCAACCCTTAGCTGTCAGTTTTAGCAAGGCTGATTATTAAGAATAGAGGGGTATCCATGCCACTTTTTAAATTATTTAAATAATGTAAAAAAAATGATGAGGTGACCCCCTCATTTTTGACAACCAGTCATGCTAACGCTGACAGCTGGGGGCTAGTATTCTCTGGCTGGTAAGGAGCCATGGATATTGGCCACCCAGCCTGCCCCCATGCTCATGCCCGCACATGTCTAGGCCCATTTGAAGTTCGCCAATGACCATCTGGATGATCCAGAGGAGGCACGAGAAAAGGTCATGTGGTCAGATGAGACCATAATAGAACTTTTTGGTATCAACTCCACTCGCCATGTTTGGAGGAAGAAGAAAAATGAGTACAACCTCAAGAACATCGTCCCAACCGTGAAGCATGGTGCACCATACATTGAGGATTCTTTTCTTCAAACGTGACAGGAAGACTGCACGGTATTGAGGGGAGGATGGATGGGGTCATTTATTGCAAAATTTAGGTGATCAACTTCCTTCCCTCGGCAAGAGCTTTGAAGATGGATAGTGGCTGAGTCTACCATCATGACAATGACCCAAAACTCACAGCCAGAGCAACTAAGGAGTGGCTCTGAACAAAATATTTCAAGGTCCTGGAGAGGCCTGGCCGGTCTCCAGACCTGAACCCAATAGAAAATCTTTGGAGGGAGCTGAAACTCAATGTTGCCCAGCCACAGCCCTGAAACCTGAAAGATCAGGGGAAGATCTGTATGGAGGAGTGAGCCAAACTCTCTGCTGAGGAGTATGGAAACTTTGGTCAAGAAAAACAGGAAATGTCTGACCTCTGTAATTGCAAACAAAGGTTTCTGTACCAGATATTAAGTTCTGTTCTTCTATTGTATCCAATACTTATTTCATGCAATAAAATGCAAATTAATTATGTAAAAATACTACAAAGCCTCTCCAGGTAGGAAAATCAGAAGTGTATCAAATACTTATTTTTGCCGCTGTTTGTCCTGTTCAAGGACCAATAATTAGTAAATAGTAAATAGTAATTTCACAGTTGGGGTATGGTCTGATGGTGATAGTAGTGACACTACAGACAAGAAGTCATTGGGGCCACCATGATTGCATTAGTGACATCGCCACTGGGGATCAGAAGTTATTTGGGAGGTTTGTCTCACTGTTTTTCCCATGTAAGGCCTCTTTCACACTTGCATCGGTACGGGTCTGTCGCTAAGCGTTGGCGCGCCGTACCAACGCACGTTGTGAAATTTCTGCACAACGTGGGCAGCGGATGCAGTTTTTCAACGCATCCGCTGCCCATTCTAAAGTCCGGGGAGGAGGGGGCGGAGTTCCAGCCGCGCATGCACGGTCGGAAATGGCGGATCCAACGTACGAAAAAACTTTCCCTTGAACATTTTTTCGTGCCGACGGTCCGCCAAAACACGGCTGATCCAGTGCACGACGGACGCGACGTATGGCCATACATCGCGATCCATCGGCAATACAAGTCTATGGGAAAAAAACGCATCCTGCGGGCACATTTGCAGGATGCGTTTTTTTCCCAAAACAACGGATTGCGACGGAGCAGCCACGACGCAAGTGTGAAAGAGGCCTAAGGTAGATTCAAACATGTTGTCAAACATGTAAATTTTTGTCCTTTTAAATTGACCATCTGTGGCCGCTATAGTAGCTGCACCTGGATGAAATGGTGAAACATGCCATTGGTGTACTACCTCTAAGTGATGATGTGAAGGGAAGGGCTTAACTACTTTGTTGATGTCACTGCTCATCATATCATTACAGGAGGCTTTGAGGCATGCAGGCTACTAGAGAGAACCAATTGGATATTACAACATCACAGGGGTGTTTTTGCCATTATTGACAATTTCATCAACATTGCCTTACATACCCTTTAATAGTATTAATAGTACCCTTTAATAGTATTCTTTCTGACATAGCACATAATAATACATCCCCGTGCCCTGGGCCTTATTGACGTGGGACGGGTTATTACATCTACGCGATCGTGCCGAGTGTCAGCTGATTCTAACAGCTGACCCCCGGCACTAAGTGCCAGGAGAGGTTCCGCACCACTTTACTATACATTTACGAAATAAAAATGAAAATGACGGGTTACATTTTAAGATGTTTTTCGTCTGTTATTCATATGGACAGTCCACATGTACTGTATAGGATTGGAATAAGCCCATGAATCTGTATCAGTGGGGATATCCTTCCCGTGTATCCTCTTTCCTACTGCTTTAAAATCTATAGTGATTGTGACATGTTTTTCTAGATTTTATGTTATATTTCTTATTTCTCATCATTAAGAAAATGATGAGTAGCAATAAAAATCCTGCTTCTCACCCTTCTATGTATGTTACTAATTCTCATTTTACAGAAACATGTAGTACATGCTTTGATTAATTTCATGAACGTGTTTATAGAGCTTGTGATAATCCAGGGGTCTACATATTACTTGATGGGGAATCCCATGTGGGGGCGACAGTACGATACCATGAAAAGGTTAGTAAAAGCATCACCCCAGCTGGTTCTCTTTTATTCTCTTGGTCTTTTCACAGAAGTTCTGCCTAGGTAAAGGTCAGATCACTTTCACTTTGCTCTTTAACTTTATTGCCAGGAACTGACATTAGTTTCATTTCTTTCTAACTGACCGTGGTTTCCTAAACCTTCCTTACTGCAATCCTTCCTTTGCTATAGCCCTGTGTACTATAAAATATACAGTTACTTCTGCATATACATCAAGATTAAAGAAAAATGCAAAAGAAACATAAAAGATCACTTACAACCTACAGATTGGGTACATGCCTTAGATGCATGCCTTATATTGTTAAATACCTTGGCACATGTACAGTACCTGGCCTGTAATCCTGGCCCTGTTGTAGGTGCAGGCGTCGATATTGTTCCATGATGCAGGTCTTAGACTATGGTGTTTGACAAGTAGGTAGGAAAGAAGGGTTTGTTTGCAATATCTACGCACATACCTGTAATTAATGCAGGTATAGCATATTGTATTATGTGAACTGTATACAGCTCTGAATAGAGAAGAAAACTAACTTGTGTTACACATATACACCACTCAGCTTCTAACTAGAAATCCCCGTCCATGTGTCATCTGTAAGAGCAGTCCCAACACTAGTAGATGCGGACACAGAAAGAAGAGGGTCCCTGTGAAAAAACAGTATATGGGCCCCTCTCCGTGTCTGTGACTGATGCTGCTTGCAGCTCTGGGGGTAGAAGTGGCCCCTTTACCTATTGAGCGCCTGTCCAGCTGCACAGGTATATACAATATACATGTATAATCGGCTTCTGGAGTCACTGCCATGTACACTTAGCTGTATACTATTATATATGCATATTCACTTTTTTACAAACTATTTGTGGAGGTTTGTTGGTATCACTGCAGGAAATCTTTTAATAGCATTGATACTTTGCGCCACCATTTAAAAGATTTGCATTGGATACTTGACTAGGATCGATGGTGGTCTCAATGCTGAGCTATACGAGAGCATCCTCCAAGACGAGTTACTTCGTACACTTGAGTACTATGGATATGAAAAGGATGACACAGTGTATCAGCAAGACTTCAATCCAAAGCATACGTCAAGATCGACAAAGAAATGGTTCAATGACAATGAAACAGAGGTGCTGAATTGGCACCCACAGTCCCCAAACCTCAACCAAATAGAACACTTGGGTGAGTCGACAACTAACTTTGGGAACTTGTAGAAGAAATGTGGTGCCCCTGAGGGTCCAGTTGCCACAAAGGTAGTGCACCTCAGCCAGAGGTGTGGTGCCCCAACTCTCTGGTAAGGAGGGGACACTATACAGAACTCTGACACTAGCACCCATCACTAGACCTCTACAGGCCAGGGAGTGATTAGGTAGAAGGTGTGAGTGGTGGAAGTGGAAAAGGTGAGGAGTTAAGCAAGAGAGAGAGAATCACATGGGAGGACAGGAAACAGAGAAGACAGTCTGAGGAGAGAAAAGGGAGTGAAGCTCCCAGAAGGAGCAAAAGAGGTCCTAGGGTCACGGGAAGTGTGGAAACCACCCGTGGGGCCCACATCCACACTGACCATAGTCAGGTGGAGGGACAAGGTTGCAGTAGGGGACTGGCACTGAACTACAAGTCCCAGCTAGAAATCCGGAGGCTGTCGTATCTGCATGTGCGAGAGCGACATCCACACATATCTCGCTAAAAAGGGAGCCAAACAGGATCAAGGGGAGAGTGAGGACATCTCCCAACAGGACCCATGGCGACCAGCTTAGGACACTGAGTGTGAGGCGCAGGGCAGGAAAGGTGGGAGCCAGCGCCGTGAGTCGGCCAGGAAATGATACACACGAAGGGGGTGCCCCAAGCTACCGGAGAGTTGGCTGGACCACTGACCCGGAGGACACAGCACCCTGCTGAGTACCGTACTCTGAGAACTGTGAGTGAAATGTGAACACTGCACCCTGCTGTGTCCTCTCAATTCTTTCCTGTGACACTTGCCCTGCACAACTACCATCACCACCAGCTTTAACACTATAATAGCTCTGTGGCTCAGCTCTACCCGTGGAGAGCCGTAACAACTCTGCTGAATCACCATCAGCCCCAGAAGTTCCTTTAAGCAGCATTGGCCACTCATTGCCGAACACCACGGGTGTCGTCATGAACAAATTCCCTACAAACATTCCCTCATCACTTTTATTGCACGTCCAGGGCCACGGCCCAGGTCACTGCTGCCGTGACCACCCCTTTAAGAATCTTCTGACCCGGTTCCAAGTACCCCACGGCCCTAGTGGGCATCGCAGAGACCTGGGATCAGATTTTGGACAATACATGGTTGAATCGGATCGAGAGCATGACCAAGAGGATTCAGGCAGTGTTGAAAGCAAAACGTAGATTTACAAAATTCTAAAAAAATAATAAAAATTAAAATTTACAAATTTAGGAGCAAAACAGTAACAATGCAGTGACATGACAAAAATCTGCATAACTAATAATATGCGAAACAGTTGCAAGTAAATTTATATCTGAGATAGCCAAGATGATGAGTAGTGGAAAAGTAGTCAAAAGTTCAAAACATTGTTACCCTTTTGCTTGTCAGTGTAAGTATATATGTTTCTTATTATTTTACCCTACATTTACACTGGAAAGACTTCAGTGCATAATGAGGCACACACGATTCAAATCAAATTTACTTAACAAATTTGAGGGGATCTACCCAATCAATTTCAGTTATTTTTTCTCATCACTAATTAATACATTATCAACTGGTTGTTAGCAATTGGTAGCAATTTCCTACACTCTCTGTAAGCCCACTGTGACTTGTTCAGTATTTGGCCAGCATTTTACACCAGTATGTGTAAGACAAAACCAGGAGTGGAACAATCAGAGGAAAAGTATAATAGAAACACGTCACCACTTCTGCATTTATCACCCACTCCTGGTTCTGGCTTACAAATAATGATGTGAAATGCTGACCAAATACTGCTAGTGTGAACGTGGCCTAACTGTCCAAGCAGCGCTGACAATCACTGGCTGTGTAAATATATATATATATATATATATATATATATATATATATATATATATATAAAACCATTTCTAAGAAGCCTGCTAACTGATGAAGGTTGGTGACGTTTGTCAGTACTTGGTACCAACGTAGTCTATTTTTGTCATTTCTTTCCACCCAATTTCACTTGCATTATCAGCGTATGCTCTCTCCTGAGCAAACACACCCAGCAGCAGGGACTGCTGGACTTTCAGCTGTTTCTGTGTATGCAGCTCCGTTCCTGAATCTATCTTTAGAAGCAAATTGTTCATAATGTTAAGCTTATTTTAAAAAGTCAGTTAATAAGTTCATTTTGATTACATGAATTGCATGAATAACAATAGCTTGATATTCAGTTATTATAACCACAACCACTCTATTTAATGGAACAATCTGGCAATACAGTAGAGGAAGTTTGGTTATTCTCGGCTTCCCTTTAGATTAGCTGTTTGATGACTGTTATGTGCATTCTATTGGCCTAACATTTCTGGTGATGGTATAATCAGAATCGGATTGCCAAGGGCACACAAGTAACACTGACGATAGTATGGTCCACTGTTTGACTTCCTCCAAAAATTACATTACTCAAATTTACAAATTTATTTTTATTAAAAAACTGGATAGTTTGATAGGTAAATGTTGAGATACTGTCTTTGATTATATGTTTTTAACTTATCAAGTGTATTGTGCCAACTACTGTTCATAGGGTATTGTGGAATCCGCTCTTGCATAGGGCCTACCAGGAAATTCCCCTGTTCACCGGCAGACCAGTCCGAGCTTGGGTACGACTCTCTGCAGCTCTACATGATGATTTTAATGTGATCTGACTTTCTGATCTTTTGAGGACTGACTGATTATACCTCAAGGGCTCATACTAGAAAAGATGGGTCAAACTGTTTAGCTAAATTGTTATCCTTCAGGTAGGCATTGCCACACACTCATCTCACCTTTTCTATTGGAAAACACACAAACCCCATTGTTCATGTACAACGTCAAGGCTGACCAATAATCATGCATCCATCATATATCTAGAACCAATTGTAGGACCTAATCAACAAATCATTATGGAATACCTGTCTGTTCTCATTCATTACTGCATACGGGTAAATTATACCTAAAAACAGAAACAAATAATATTATTTTTCAGTACAGAACATGGGCACACAGAGTAGAATTAATCAGTGCGATTTAAATGCTTTTTTCTAAGTAACAGTCATTTTGCGCTGTGACGCAGACATTCGCACTGCCTGATCTATGATGTCATGACCGTGGTTTACATGCACTGTATTAGTCGCCACAAATCAAAGGCCTCTTTCATCTAGGTCGGACAAATACTCATGAGGGAAACTTTTCCCACTGATCAAAAACTCCCGCCATTCCTTGCACATTACTCATCATATAATGATGAGGTTTTGACATCTTTATGTCAGGTAATGAGTTTTACTATGTCATCTAGTTCCCGGGAGCTTTGAAGTACACAGAAGTCTCATACAACTACTCCAAGGCTCTTGAATTCTTTCAGTTATTTTGTGGTATAATTCCTCAGAGTTCTCCTTACTGAAGTTACTTTGAAGATCACATTTGCAACGAATACCAAGCTTTTACTCATATAGTTTCTCTATTCAAATTTTATGATGGCCACACATGGTGAGGAGCATGCAGCCCAATATAGTATTTGGTGTAACACCGGGAGATGTGTGAGAATAATATAATAATATAACATTCTAATAATGCTCAAACTAAAATGTAATAATAATGAATATTTGTAGTGTTTGGATTATTTTTAAATTATTATTATATTATTATTGCATAATAGTATTTATTGACCTAATTATTCATGTTAAATTAGAATTATTGCTATTATTTTGTACAATTTTTTTCCAAATCAACATCTAGGCACGATTACAAGGATAGTTAGCACCTCTGTACACAGCTGATAACACAGTCAAAAAGGTGATATCACAACTCCCTCTGCTCCCCTTCCCCTCACAGTGACCTTTGCACATGCCCATTAGATACTTCAATACAAAAGATAGGGTCTCAAAACAAGTTATAACTTGTTGATTTAAGGCGTTCCGACCATTTGCAATTACACCGGTCAGCAGAACCGGTACTTCCATCCCTAAAAGGATGGAGCGTCAGTGCGTGTGTATGCTCAACCGCTTCTTCATTTATTCCATATGGGGCTGTTAAGAGCTGTGCTCAGCTTTTTCCATCAGACCCATGGAGAATGAATGGGCGTCTGACCTGCTGCACCATTTTGACATAATGGAAAAGTGTTCCCCGTCAGGGATATCAATTCCCTGATCTGCCGAACGGTACAGGTTACAGCGGTGGTACACCCACTTTTCAGAAACCTTTGGAAAGGTGAAACTTGCTTTCACTGGATAACCCCTTTACCATACAATTTGCCTAAGATGTAGAAATCAAAATAATCATCAGAAGAGGAAAAGAACTAGCACCACTCCTGCGTTTTTCTTTATTGCAGCACTGGAATGGTGCCACTAATTTATGCTCCTTGCATTTAGACCCATACTTACCAGACAGCCATCTTCATCTGTTAGTAGTGCCTCTTCAATCGGTCTCCAGCAGTTTGTGACCTGTCTGTTCGCTCCAGTGTTTGCTGGGTGAGCTGGAAGTCACTCCTCAATGTAGGTCTTCAGGAGGTAGAGTGAGGCCAGAACAAGGCTGTCATAGACTCACATACAATGAGAGCTTGTGACCACTACCTCTGACTTCCGGTCAGTCCGAAGTTACACTCACAAGATGGCGTTGCTGACTGCAGCAGCGTTGGGACCAGCTGAAAACGGCGGCTGGTATGTATAATACTAGGGTCTGGGAACTTACATTAGTAGCGCCACTCCAGCACTGAAACAGAAAATACACTATAGTGATGCTTTAAATAGTATAAATCGTATTCATGTGTTTTACGTTACTGTCTCCATAAATCTAGAGTTATGAAAAACAGTGCAAAGAAGCTAGAAATATAAGCTTCTATTAATAGATTTTATCACTCATTAATATAATTTCAACAGTATCGATTGCACCTGTAAAAGATTGTTCTTCATAATATCCTGAAACCACTTACTCCTCATTTCAAAGACAACCAATTTTGTTATTTTTGCCTCCACCAGAAGCCTTTTATGTGCGGATTACCTGCACAAAGACATCAATTCTCTTTGTAGTTTAGTAGAAACTCCTTGGTCTCCATCTAGCAAGGGAATTTTGCTCTTCATTTAACATTTCAAATCTTGTGAATCCGATTGAAGGATTGTTCTCATAAGTAATTCACCTTTAAGATTAGGAGTGTTGTTTCATTTTGGCTTTACAGTGTTTGCCAAATGGTTGTATTATTCATACTTTGGCAAAGGACTCTGCAAACAGGAAGGGTTGCTCTCACGATAGCAAGAAGAGAGCCAAAAGAGAGCGATGTATAATGCAAAAAAGATGAGGACTTCACCCAGGTGATACTATTCCTTGACTTCAGAGGGCAATCTGTGTGTTAGGCCACGTTCTCACATTCAGTATTTGGTCAGTATTTTACCTCAGTATTTGTAAGCTGAAGCCAGGAGTGGAACAATCAGAGGAAAAGTATAATAGAAACACGTCACCACTTCTGTATTTATCACCCATTCCTGGTTTTGCTTTTAAATACTGAGGTAAAATACTGACCGAATACTGAATGTGTGAACGTGGCCTAATAACACTGCTTTATAATCTCTTTCTAAATGCTTTGGTGGCCTTGTAGGGATTGTTCACCACCTGAAGTGTCCCTTTGGAAAATTAAAATAACATATATTTACCTTCTGCATCCTACATAGATAGATAGATAGATAGATAGATAGATAGATAGATAGATAGATAGATAGTCTGTCACCAGGATTTTGCAAAGTAATCTGAGGTCAGCATGAGATTGGGGTTACAACACAGATTTCTGTTATGTGTCACATGTCAATCTGTGTGCTGTTGCTTACTTATGCAGCGCCCCAGAGTCCTGGTCGTTGCAGTACTGTCGCTCCGCCACTAAGGGGAGTGATGGTACGTCTGATGGCACTAAAGGAGTTCACCTGACCAGGTATCACAGTCACACATTACACTTCACACTCTGGCCACCAGGGGGAGCAAAGGGTTCTATGTATTAGGCCACTCCTCACACTCTGGTAAAGCAGGGGGCTGGATAGGAAGTTAGGAGAAGCTGACTGGGTTTTGCCCAGGTAACATCTAGTTAGAGAAGAGTGTTGCTTGGGAGGATCCAGGGGGGTCCCTGTCAGGGGTGGGATCCTGACAGAGGCCTAGTGAAAGGACAGATCGTTACGGAGCCGCACCTGCACTTCATTGCGGTGGAATCTTAAGAAAGGACACGAAGCGAGGTATATTGTGGAGAAGTGAGAAACGAGATCACAGCACAAAGGCGATAGAACCAGTAGGAGTCGTGCCCCGAGATCGGCAACATCCTACTGAGGCGTGTAGCCGGTGGCCGGAACGCCGAGGAAGTATTGGGCTCCACGCATTACTTCAAACCAACGGCAGGGCAGTTAATTTTAGGTTGGCTGCCTCACCTTAATCACCTAATGAAGACAACGGAGGCAATTGTGGGAGAGGGGCATCTCTAGGGTCCCTATAAAATAACTCCAGGCCTACCCCGTCATACGGGTGCGTCCTATCCATATCTGTCACGGGAAGACTAGGTGGGCAAGAGCTAATAACCCGGGCCCCTGCAATTTCCCTCAGACTAGGAAAATACTGACTGACCCTCTACCTGGAGTTTACACTGATGGTGTGCATGTCCAGGCCTCGACCCTCACCCTGTCTCCTGTTTCAACCCTAGACTGAAAACACCGCCCACCACCCAGTGAAAAGATAATACACCAATACCCACAGTTAGAACAGACAAGGATAACGGAAAATATACACCACGCCGCAGTCACTCAGGAATACACTATAAATGCGCAGGGCAAAATAAATACAAATATAGGAAGGAGTAAATAAGACAAAGGGAAATACACCACCAGCAACGATACTCCAACTATTTGCTCACCACTCCAGACCGAGATAACAAACGCACAAGACAGAAGCTATAATTGGCGACGCCCAATGTTCAGGAGAACTATTTAAAGGCAATGGGCATGGCCCAGCTTCCAATCCGAGCATAAGGTAAATTAACCCCGGACCAGCTAGATAATCTAGCCGACGCCAATGAGCACATAGTGGTCAAAAGCGGAACTACCGCTGTCTGTCGAACGACCTGGTCTGAACAGCGTCCGACATAACAGTACCCCGCCTTCTATGAGGGACCCCAGGGCCCTCACGGCTTATAGGACCCGGCTTGTCCGGATGGCGACGGTGAAAAAACCTGACCAGCCGATCCGCATGAGTGTCCGAGGCTAGTACCCAGGACCTCTCCTCAGGCCCATAACCACGCCAGTGTACCAAGTACTGTAAAGTGCGGCGCACTACACGAGAGTCAACCACCTTAGAGACTTCAAATTCCAAATTACCATCCACCAAGACTGGAGGTGGCATAGGCGCCGCGTCCACAGAACCCACCACCTTCTTTAAAAGAGACCTGTGGAACACGTTGTGTATCTTATACACCGTAGGAAGCTCCAATCGGTACGCTACTGGGTTAATGACGGCGGTGACCCTAAATGGACCAATAAACCATGGACCCAATTTAAGGGATGGTATTTTGAGTCGTATGTTTTTCGTGGATAACCACACCCAGTCATCCACACACAGGTCCGGACCTGGCACACGCCTACTGTCAGCCACACGTTTGTACCTAGCACCCACACTCAACAGGCGCTGTTTAACTCTCCTCCAGACTGAAGACAATTGTGCTCCTAACTGGTCCTCCTCCGGAACACCGGAAGAGCCCCTCTGACTCAAAGTACAAAATTGAGGATGTAGCCCGTAAACACAAAAAAACGGAGACTCCCCAGATGACTCCTGTCGGTGATTATTGATGGCAAACTCAGCCAAAGGAAGAAACGTCGACCACTCCTCCTGGTTATCAGAGACAAAGCAGCGTAAGTACTGTTCCAAATTTTGGTTCATACGCTCAGTCTGACTATTTGACTGAGGATGAAACGCCGAAGAATGAGACAACTTGATCCCCAGCCGTGAGCAAAATGCTTTCCAAAATTTTGCCACAAACTGAGAACCTCTATCAGACACGATGTCAGACGGAACCCCATGAAGTCTGACCACCTCCTGCACAAATACCTGAGCCAGAGTCTTAGCGTTAGGCAACGAAGGCAAAGACACAAAGTGCGACATTTTTGAAAACCGATCAACAATCACCAAAATGACCGTGTTCCCAGCTGAGGAGGGCAAATCAGTGATGAAATCCATGGAGATTTCCGTCCATGGCTTACTAGGTACCTCAAGAGGAAGTAGTGTGCCAACAGGACGGGAGCGGGGCGTCTTAGCCCTAGGGCACGTGGTACAAGCTGACACGTATGATACCACGTCCTGTCGGATTTTGGGCCACCAAAACCGACGTGACACCAACTCCAAGGTACCTCTAACCCCTGGGTGGCCAGCCAGGACAGCATCATGATGCTCCGCCAAAACCTTTAAGCGGAGATGAAGCGGTACAAAAGATTTGTTGATGGGAAGCTCAGATGGTACCTCCTCCTGAGCCTCGGCAATCTCAGCCTCAACCTCAGTAGTGAGAGCCGAAACCACAACACCCTTTTGGAGGATGGGTACTGGATCCTCCCGAGGTTCTCCCCCCGGAAAACACCTGGACAGAGCATCCGCCTTAGTGTTTTTAGACCCCGGTCTGTAAGTGACAACAAAATTGACCCGCGTGAAAAACAATGCCCAGCGAGCCTGCCTGGGGGACAGACGCTTGGCTGACTCCAAATACAGCAGATTCTTATGATCGGTAATAACAGTAACCTGATGTACCGACCCCTCCAAGAAGTGTCGCCATTCCTCAAAGGCCAACTTGATTGCCAACAACTCCCTTTTGCCGATATCGTAGTTACATTCGGCGGACGACAGTTTCTTGGAGAAATAGGTGCATGGACGCAAATCACTCAAAGATGAGCCTTGTGACAGCACCGCCCCCACACCAACCTCAGACGCATCGACCTCCACAACAAAAGGTTTTGATACGTCTGGCTGCACAAGAATGGGGGCTGAAACAAAACTGTTCTTAAGAAATTCAAATGCGTGCACAGCAGCCTCAGGCCAAACGGAGAAATTGGTACCCTTTTTAGTCATGTCAGTTAGCGGTTTAGCAATGATGGAAAAATCCTTGATAAATTTCCTATAGTAGATAGAAAACCCAAGGAACCGCTGAAGTGCTTTCAGGTTATCAGGCCGTTCCCAATGCAGCACCGCTGGCACCTTAGCGGCGTCCATTTTAAAACCAGAAGCAGACACAATATAACCCAAGAAAGGCAACTCTTGAACAGAAAATACACATTTCTCAAGTTTAGCATACAGCTTATTCTCTCTGAGAAGCTGTAACACCTGCCTGACATGATCTAAATGAGTATCACGGTCGCAAGAATATATGAGAATGTCATCTAGGTACACGATAACGAATTTCCCCAAAACATGCGAAAACACATCATTAATGAAATGTTGGAACACTGCAGGTGCGTTAGTCAACCCAAATGGCATCACCAAATTTTCAAAATGACCCTCAGGGGTATTAAAAGCCGTCTTCCACTCATCACCTTGACGGACTCTTATGAGGTTGTACGCCCCCCTGAGGTCAAGCTTGGTAAACCATTTAGCACCTGCCACCTGATTGAACAAATCTGGTATCAGTGGCATAGGGTATGGATCACGAACCGTAATCTGGTTCAATTCCCTGAAATCCAAACACGGGAGTAATCCACCATCTTTCTTCTTCACGAAGAAGAACCCTGCTGCCACAGGCGAGGATGAAGGCCTGATGTGTCCTTTGCTCAAACTTTCAGCAATGTAATCCTTTAATGCTTGTCTCTCCGGGCCGGAGATGTTAAACATCCTTGCTTTAGGCAATTTGGCCCCTGGTTTAAATCTGATAGTACAGTCATAGGGGCAATGTGGCGGCAACTCTGAACAACCATTCTGAGAGAACACATCCAAAAAATCCAGAAGTGACTCCGGAATGCTTGAAGTCACAGCAGACACACATGTAGCCAGGCAATTCTCCTGGCAGAATTCGCTCCACTGAATTATGTCCTGAGTTTTCCAGTCAATTACCGGGTTGTGCATAGACAACCATGGAAAACCCAAAACCACCTGAGCAGGAAGATTCCTGAGCACCTTACATGTAACCTGCTCGGAATGTAGAACCCCAATGTGGAGTTTCACCTCAGCCACAAACTCAGTAATCTCCCCCTGTGAGAGACGAGCAGCATTGATGGTGACCACGCGGATAGGATGAGGCAGTTTTTCAATCCTAAAACCTGCTGTACGCGCAAACTCCTCATCAATGAGATTTGTGGCTGAACCACTATCCACAAAAACAGTAATTGGCAGCTCACTGCCAGCGATTAAAACCTTAGCAGGGAGCATGCATTGAGAAACCACCATGGAGGATATACATAAGCTCAGATTGGTCTCCTCCACACCCTCTGAGCTTAGAAGTTTTCCGCCGTTGCGTTTTTCTTAGACAGTAGAGGACAGATGTTAATAAAATGACCAGTCTTACCGAAGTAAAAACAGGCTCCCTGCTTCCTGAGCTCAGGGGCACAACGCTTAACATGTGACACCCCTGCGATTTGCATAGACTCCGTGGGCTCACCTGCAGCAACCTCACGTGTACCTAAATCCTCTCCCATAGGCGGCATCTCAAGCTCCCCCTGACGTAAACGGCGATCAATGCGGACAACCAGACTCATGGCGGAATCTAGAGAAGTAGGAGTCTCGTACATCAGAAGGGCTTTTTTAACCCTTCCAGAAACCCCATGAATGAACTGACTCCGCAGCGCTGAATCATTCCACTGAGTATCAATCGCCCAGCGACGAAATTCAGAACAGTAATCCTCTGCAACTCGCTCCCCCTGGCGAATAGCGCGTATCTTAGATTCTGCTAGAGCCATTCTGTCTGGCTCGTCGTAAATATTTCCAAGGAAGGAAAAATACTCTCCACAGAGTCAAATGCAGCAGAATCAGATGGCAAAGAAAACGCCCATGCTTGGGGATCCCCGCTTAACAATGACAACACCAGGCCCACACGCTGAGCCTCATTACCCGAGGAGATCGGGCGCATACGGAAATATAGTTTGCAAGCTTCATGAAAAGAAACAAATTTACTGCGTTCCCCAGAAAATTTTTCAGGCAAAGGAAACTTAGGCTCAGCAACTCTACCTGTCGCTCCAGCTTGCACATTAGATACTGCTAGTCCTTGTTGCTGCACTGCCCCCTTCAACTCAGTGACATGTAGGAACAGCGCCCTCAACTGGCGGGTTATAGAAGTCATGGGATCCATGACAAAAGAAAAACAAAGGAAACCCCCTTTTTTTTGTTTTTTTTTGTTTTAAAGGCCGATTATAATGTCACGGGAAGACTAGGTGGGCAAGAGCTAATAACCCGGGCCCCTGCAATTTCCCTCAGACTAGGGAAATACTGACTGACCCTCTACCTGGAGTTTACACTGATGGTGTGCATGTCCAGGCCTCGACCCTCACCCTGTGTCCTGTTTCAACCCTAGGCTGAAAACACCGCCCACCACCCAGTGAAAAGATAATACACCAGTACCCACAGTTAGAACAGACAAGGATAACGGAAAATATACACCACGCCGCAGTCACTCAGGAATACACTATAAATGCGCAGGGCAAAATAAATACAAATATAGGAGGGAGTAAATAAGACAAAGGGAAATACACCACCAGCAACGATACTCCAACTATTTGCTCACCATTCCAGACCAAGATAACAAACGCACAAGACAGAAGCTATAATCGGCGACGCCCAATGTTCAGGAGAACTATTTAAAGGCAATGGGCATGGCCCAGCTTCCAATCCGAGCATAAGGTAAATTAACCCCGGACCAGCTAGATAATCTAGCCGACGCCAATGAGCACATAGTGGTCAAAAGCGGAATTACCGCTGTCTGTCGAGCGACCTGGTCTGAACATCGTCCGACATTACAATATCATCTGGGGGACGGAGAGAAAGAACAGAAACATACACGACAGTTGTGAGGACTATCCCGTGGTGCTCAGCAGGGAAGTACTACAGCACCCAGGCGCTAGTAGGTAGGCACTGATTTCCACCTGCAAAGGGAACTCTGGATGTGCCTTCGGACCATCTGGTCTCAGCCAGCCCTGTTAGCAGTGCTCTGGATTGTGGATGCCGAAGCCTTCAGTAAAGAGGTAAAGAGACTGCAACCCTGTGTCCTCATTATTTACTGCGACCTACACCACCACCTACACCTTTTATTCGGCGCCCCTTAGCAGGATCACGGACCGGGTCAGGCCACCGTGACATCCTCAGAACCGAGAGACCTGGATCCGAGTACCCCGCGGTCCTGCATCTGGGGGTCGCTCCACTTACAGTGAAGGTTTTATCACCTGATGATTATCATTTACTGGTGTTATGGACTGACCTGGGATGGAGTAGTTGTATTGCAACCACTAGGGGCAGCAACAGCAGGTAGCGTAATAAGGGATGGCCAAATAGTCGATACACAGGAGCAGCAATGTAGTTTTAAGGAGCAAAGGCACAGATGATTGGCCTCGGGGAGACCAAAACATCCAACACCGCGGAGACACCATCACGTGTTTCTTAACGCAGTGATCCAGAACACTGCCCCCATCCCTCATGGGAAATATGCAAATGCAAGTAGAGTAGCTGCGGAGACACCATCACGTGTTTCTCAATGCAAGCAGTGAATAGCCAGGCCTTTCTCCGGGAAGGAACAACCACGGGAAGGGCAGCATCCAATAAAGGAAAACATCCAATAAAGGAAAACCACCTATGCCAAGCATGGTATCCATCCACAGACAGCTGTTTCGGGGTTTTTGCCCCTCATCAGTGTTTTACTAGGCACTGCTCCTAATAGCCAGATTCCTACTCCACACTGATGCGGGCGACTCACTAAGACTGGACCCGTAGAAGCACTGCGCTAAAGGTACCGTCACATTAAGCGACGCTGCAGCGATATCGACAATGATGCCGATCGCTGCAGCGTCGCTGTGTGGTCGCTGGAGAGCTGTCACACAGACAGCTCTCCAGCGACCAACGATGCCGAAGTCCCCGGGTAACAAGGGTAAACATCGGGTTACTAAGCACAGGACCAAACACTACATACTTACATTGCCGTGTCTGTCGCGTCCCTCGCCTTCAGCTTCCCTGCACTGTGTAAGCGCCGGCCCTAAGCACAGCGGTGACGTCACCGCTGTGCTTTGCTTTACGGCCGGCACTGACACATTCAGTGCAGGAAGCTCTGAGCAGCAGCACGGACGCCGGGGGACGTGACAGACATCAGAGGGTGAGTATGTAGTGGTTTTTTTTTTACTTTTACAATGGTAACCAGGGTAATTATCGGGTTACTAAGCGCGGCCCTGCGCTTAGTAACCCGATATTTACCCTGGTTACCATTGTAAAACATTGCTGGCATCGTTGCTTTTGCTGTCAAACACGACGATACACGCCGATCTGACGACCAAATAAAGTTCTAGACTTTCAGCAACGACCAGCGATATCACAGCGGGATCCAGATCGCTGCTGCGTGTCAAACGCAACGATATCGCTATCCAGGACGCTGCAACATCACGGATCGTTGTCATTATTGTTGCAAAGTCGTTTAGTGTGAAGGTACCTTAAGACTGACCCATAGAAGCACTGTACTAAGACTGGACCCATAGAAGCACTGTGCTAAGTGCGAAACGACCCCTTGCCCACCACATGCCGTTCACTTGTCTGGAATGATGAAATAAAGGACTGAGTTTTTAAGAAATGGTAAGAGCCACATTTTTTCTTAATTCATGATATATGGACTGTGAATACTTATGTGCTGAGCACCACCTCTATTTCTTTATAAACAGTGAAAACTGACAGGTGCTGTTACTACAGAAATCCCCATAAAAAGTGGTATGGTGCCTTAGTCTAAGGCTACTTTCACACTTCGTCTATTTAGATCCGTCACAATCCGTCGTTTTGGGAAATAACGCATCCTTCAAATGTGCCCGCAGGATGTGTTTTGTTCCCATAGACTTGTATTGCCGACGGATCGTGACGTGTGGCCACATGTCGCGTCTGTCGTGCACTGGATGCGTCGGTATTTGGCAGACCGTTGCAGCGAAAAACGTTCAAGGGAACGTTTTTTCGTACGTCGTGTCCTGCATTTTAAACTGCGCATGCCCGGCAGTAACTCTACCCCCTCCTCCATGGGAGTTTACTATGGACAGCGGACGCGTTGAAACACTGCGTCTGCTGCCCACGTTGTGCAGAAAATCACCACTGTCCGTTGGTACGTTGCGCCGACGCTTTGTGACGGCCCCGTACCGACGGAAGTGTGAAAGAAGCCTAAGGCTGCAATCACACTATTAGTATTTGGTCAGTATTTTACATCAGCATTTGGAAGCCAAAACCAGGAGTGGAATAATCAGGGGAAAAGTATAATAGAAACACGTCACCACTTCTGTATTATCACCCACTCCTGGTTTTGGCTTACAGATACTGATGAGAAATACTGACCAAATACTGAGCGTGTGACTGCAGCCTAAGGCTACTTTCACACTAGCGTTTTTGGCTGCACGTCGCAATGCGTCGTTTAGGAGAAAAAACGCATCCTGCAAAGTTGTCTGCAGGATGCGTTTTTTCCCCATAGACTAACATTACCGACGCATTGTGACGTATTGCCACACTTTGCAACCGTCGTGCGACGGTTGCGTCGTGTTTTGGCGGACCGCTGCCACAAAAAAAGTTACATGTAACTTTTTTTGTGCATCGAGTCTGCCATTTTTGACCGCGCATGCGCGGCCGAAACTCCGCCCCCTCCTCCCCGGACCTTGCAATGGAGCAGCGGAAGCATCGTAAGACTGCTTCCGCTGCCCACGTCGGGCATTTTTTTCACAGTATGCGTCGGTACGACGGGCCGACGCAGCGCAACGGCCCTGTACCGATGCTAGTGTGAAAGTAGCCTAAGGCTACTTTCACACTTCTGTCGGTACGGGGCCGCCGCAAACCGTCGGCCCGACGAACCGACGGACGTTGTGCTAAATTTACCACAACATGGGCAGGGGATGCAGTTTTACAACGCATCCGCTGCTCAGTGTGATGAGCGGGGAGGTGTGGGCGGAGTTCCGGCCGCGCATGCGTGGTCGGAAATGGCGGACACGTCGCACAAAAAAACGTTACATTCAATGTTTTTTTGTGTGTCGCGTCCGCCAAAACACGACGGATCTGTTGCACGCCGGATGCGACGTGTGCCCATCCGTGGCGATCCGTCGCTAATACAAGTCTACGGGCAAAAAACGCATCCTGCAAGCACATTTGCAGAATCCGTTTTTTACCCATAACGACGGATTGTGACGGAGGGCAAAAGACAGAAGTGTGAAAGTAGTCTTATACATTGCTGATGTCTATGTTAAGAAATCATTTTAGTAAGTACAGAGTTTTGAGAGTGGGACCAACTGTGTATAGATAAAAATAAAATGATCTTCAAGGTTAGAAAGTTACATTATAATAAATAGTGGTCACTGTGATACGATATGTAATGGCTGGAAAAGCCAATTGCCAGTAAATTAAATGCAAAATCATATCAATGCAAAGTATCCTCAGATGTAAAGAATGTTATGGTAGGATGTGTCCTTACTGGATGGTAACACAACTGCTGATTCATGCTCCCGAAGACCAGGAAGCATGAATCAGAGTCTAACTGTTATCGCAGCAGTGTATGTTTTACTCTGGTAGATGAGGAAAAATATACTTTGGAAAGCTAGCTACGGATCAAATTCATTAAGGTGTTTATGCCAGAAGTCTGTCGTAAAACACCTTAAAGGGAACCTGTCACCACGTTTTTGGAAGATGGGATAAAAATAGCGTTAAATAGGGGCAGAGGTGGGCGTTACATTAGTGTGTTTGTTATGCGTTTATTACCCACCTAAGTTGCCGAAATACCTTTGCAAAGTCTCTGTTTCTGCTGGCCGCGGCTTCAGGAAAATGGCCGCGGGATGCCGCGCGTGCGCAGATGGATATCGCGGCGGCCATTTTCCTGAAGCCGCGGCCAGCAGAGCTCCGCTTCTGCGCACGCGCGGCCAAAGGAAGATGGCCGTGCCCACCGATCACCAATGAAATAACGAGCAGCGCGCTCTTTTAAATCACCTGGCAGAGGATTCAGGACCTTGGGCATGCGCACACCACTACGCCACCAACGGAAAACTACGCAAAATCTGGGGGAAGACAACACGCCCTTTTGACCAGACCAGCCTGATTGACAGGCGAAAACGACTACTTTGGTAACGTATTTCGGCAGCATAGTTGGGGAATCGGGGTACACAAACTACACTATTGTAATGCTCAGCTCAGGCCCTATTTAACAGTATTTTTATCTCATACCGAAAAAACGGGGTGACAGGTTCCCTTTAAAAAGTTGCAAAATGTCTGTACAATTCGGAAGGTTACAAAAATGTTGACACTTTTAGTGTTTTCATGCCAGTACCCACCACCTCTGGCAAAATGGGCACGGTTGTACCCACCCATCTAATTCATAAAAAGTGATGCCACTTTAGTGCTGTAATTTATGCCAGACAAGTACTCCAGTCCTTGACTAGAGTATTTATTTGGTGGTTGTACAAGGTAAAATGTGCCTAATTCATTAAGTGGTTTTACTCTTACTCTTGAACGTCACTTCATTAAGATTGGCATATGCAATGCTGGCCTTAATGAATTTGGTCCTTATATGTCTTGGATTACTAGCCAGAGCAGGTCCCCAGTGGTTTCTCCCCACCCCAAAGCATTTGACTGATAGGTCTCTCCTTTAGTGTTGAGCATTCCGATATTGCAAGTATCAGGTATCGGCCGATATTTGCGGTATCGGAATTCCGATACCGAGATCCGATACTTGCCGCATATCGGATACCGGAATCGGAAGTTCTCAATTCAAACAGCACGAATTCAGCCAATGAGGAATGATTACAAGTGTGGGCACATCCTGTTCAGCATGGTGGGCATGAAACTACTGGCAAGGCTGTGTTTGGCTGCTGAAATGATGTCATGCTGCAGTTTAAAAGTCGCTGGCGCCATTTTGGGCTCACTCTGCTGTGAATTCAGTTAGGGACAGGACGCTGTGTTCTGACTGAGGGCCAGTTGAGATAGCGATTTGCTTCTTTGTGCTTTTCCCAGGCTAATTTAGCAACCGCTGTGTGTTCACCTTGCTTTTGCCTTGCAGCGCTGTTTTCACAGCGATCTGCAAGGTCTCTGTGTGTGTGTGTGTGTGTGTGTGAGTGCAGCCCACTCTCTAGTCTGTGTGCAGCCATAGTCGGTTGTATTCAGCTCAGGGTGGTTCACTGTCTCATATTGTTCTATCCATTCCATTGTCCTTTTTTGCAAATAGTGCAGGCTGCTGCACATTTTTTCAAATAATTCCTATTAGTGGCTTTCCACCCATATCCAGCTAAATTGTGGAAAAACACTACATAGGATAACGTAGAGGGTTTTTTTGGGGCCTTGCAGCGCCGTTTACGGCTGTCTGCACAGTCTCCGTGTGAGTGCAGCTCGCCCTGTAGTCTGTGTACAGCCACAGCCAGTTGTATCCAGCTCAGGGTGGTTCACTGACTCATACAGTTCTATCCATTCCATTGTCCTTTTTTGCAAATGCACATTTTTTCAAATAATTCCTATTAGTGGCTTTCCACCCGTATCCAGCTAAATTGTGGAAAAACACTGCATAGGATAACGTAGAGGAGGTTTTTGGGGCCTTGCAGCGCCGTTTACGGCTGTCTGCACGGTCTCCGTGTGAGTGCAGCTCACCCTGTAGTCTGTGTGCAGCCACAGCCGGTTGTATCCAGCTCAGGGTGGTTCACTGACTCATACAGTTCTATCCATTCCTTTGTCCTTTTTTGCAAATAGTGCAGCCCGCTGCACATTTTTTCAAATATTTCCTATTAGTGGCTTTCCAACCGTATCCAGCTAAATTGTGGAAAAACACTACATAGGATAACGTAGAGGAGGTTTTTGGGGCCTTGCAGCGCCGTTTACGGCTGTCTGCACGGTCTCCGTGTGAGTGCAGCTCGCCCTCTAGTCTGTGTGCAGCCACAGCCGGTTGTATCCAGCTCAGGGTGGTTCACTGACTCATACAGTTCTATCCATTCCTTTGTCCTTTTTTGCAAATAGTGCAGCCCGCTGCACATTTTTTCAAATAATTCCTATTAGTGGCTTTCCACCCGTATCCAGCTAAATTGTGGAAAACACTACATAGGATAACATAGAGGAGGTTTTTGGGGCCTTGCAGCGCCGTTTACGGCTGTCTGCACGGTCTCCGTGTGAGTGCAGCTCGCCCTGTTGTCAGTTAAGCCCCCAAAAAATAAATAAATAATAAAGTTCACCAAACACACCACTTTACAGTTGTGTAGGCCACATTAGCTCATATTAAAGTCTAGTAGACACTTTAGAAAATTAGTGTTTCTTATACCTGTTAGGAGCTGTTCAGGAATAAGCACACTGAGCCGTTAGTACTTTTCTGCTTATCTTTATCAGTCAACCAAGATGAAGAAGGCAGGGAGTAAGGCACGTGGGCGTGGGCGCGGAGCAGGGAGAGGACGTGGGGATTCTGTGCCTGCTGCGGGCACCGGTGACTCATCATCACCCAGTTTCAGCAGGGAACAGTCCTTCATGAGCAGCTTTGTCGGAGAGCGCCGTACACCGCTGCTGCGTGAAGAACAAATTGAAGCCGTTGTCGGATGGATGGCAGCTAACGCATCGACTTCAATTAGTGCCACATCCTCTCAGACACAGAGCACTGGAGAGCACCCATCTGTCTCTTCACCACCAGCCAAATTGCCCAGGCAGATAGAGAGCCCAGGACAGGAGCCGTCTCTACTTCTGTTCTCTGAATCTCTTGGCTTGGAAACAGGGGGCCAGCCAAGCAGCATTGGAGAAATGGAAGAAGAGGCAGTGTGCAGTGATGCCCAACAGCTTTTTCTCTCTGAGTCTGAAGAGGCGGGTGGGCCAGTGCCTCCGGTCACCACACCGCAGAACGCATCCGCTGATAACACTCAGGTGCCACTTTCTGGTGCGTGCTGTGCTGCTGAGACAACCCAGGAGGAGCAGTTGGTGGCAGAGGGTAGTGTAGATGATGAGGTCCTTGACCCGTCGTGGCGTGAGGGACAGGAAGGTGGTGGGAGCAGCTCTGAGGAAGAGATTCCCCGAACGGGCCAAAGAGGGAGAGGGAGGGGGAAGACTGCGGATCCTGTAGCCTCCACTTTGGCACCCATTAGGAGCATGTCTGTTGTGAATTCCGCTCTTGGGCTCCCTCCGGTGGTTGTAAGTAGCACTTTTGTGAATTCTGCTCTTGGGCTCCCTCCTGTGGTTTTGAGTGGTATAGCTGCTTCTTGGATTTAGCATCAGCAGCTGCTCCCACTGATCGTCTTTCTGGCTCGGCTATTTTAGTCTGGCCTTATTCCTCAATCAATGCCAGTTGTCAATTGTTCCTGCTTGGAGCCACTGCTCTTTTGGATTTCCCTGACACTCTGTCCAGTTCAGCAAAGATAAGTCCTTTTGTCCTTTTGCAGTCCACTTGTTGTGGACTTTATTGTTCAGCACATTCTATGTTTTGCTCATTTGTCCAGCTTATCAGTATGGATCTATTTAGCTAGCTGGAAGCTCTGGGCTGCAGTTTTTGCCCTCCACACCTTTAGTCAGGTGTGGAGATTTTTGCATATCTCTGCGGTGGACTTTTTCTAGTTTTTATTACTGACCGCACAGTGTTTCTTTCCTTACTGTCTATCTAGCTAAATCTTGTTTCATACTACGTATGTCATTTCCTTCTCCTCTCACAGTCAATATTTGTGGGGGGCTGTCCTATCCTTTGGGGATTTTCTCTGAGGCAAGATAGCTTTCCTGTTTCTACCTTTAGGGGTAGCTAGTTCTCCGGCTGTGACGAGGTGTCCAGGGAGTGACAGGAACATCCCAAGGCTACTGCTAGTGTTGTTTTAAAATCAGGAACTGCGGTCTGTATAGTTACCACCTGCCCAGAGCTAGTCGCATGTCGCTCCTAAATTACCAGTCCATAACAGTACAACTGGCCAAAAATGAGTTGAATGCATCTCAAAAGAAGGAAAAGAAAAAGAGTTCTGAGCCATTTTTTTTCCTTTAGTCTGTTTTGTCTTTTTTTTCCTCTTAATCTCTGGGTGGATTTGGGCGCAGACATGGATGTTCAGGGTTTGTTTTCTCATGTGGATCAGCTTGCTGCAAGAGTTCAGAGTATCCAAGATTATGTTGTTCAGACTCCAGCCTTAGAGCCTAGAATTCCTACTCCAGATTTGTTTTACGGGGATAGATCTAAGTTTTTGAACTTTAAAAATAACTGCAAATTGTTTTTTGCTCTGAAACCCCGTTCCTCTGGTGACCCCACTCAGCAAGTTAAAATAGTTATTTCTCTGCTGCGTGGTGACCCTCAGGACTGGGCATTCTCCCTTGAGTCAGGAGATCCGGCATTGCTTAATGTAGATGCATTTTTTCAATCGCTCGGATTATTGTATGACGAACCTAACTCTGTGGATCATGCGGAAAAAACCTTGTTGGCTCTGTGCCAGGGTCAGGAAGCAGCAGAATTATACTGCCAGAAATTTAGAAAATGGTCTGTGCTCACTAAATGGAATGAGGACGCTCTGGCAGCAATTTTCAGAAAGGGTCTTTCTGAAGCCCTTAAAGATGTTATGGTGGGGTTCCCCACGCCTGTTGGTCTGAGCGAATCTATGTCTCTAGCCATTCAGATCGATCGGCGCCTGCACGAGCGCAAAGTGGTGCACCATATGGCAGCATCCTCTGAACAGAGTCCTGAGCCTATGCAATGTGATAGGATTCTGACTAGAGCGGAACAGAGGGGATACAGACGTCAGAATGGGCTGTGTTTTTACTGTGGTGATTCAGTTCATACGATCTCTGATTGCCCTAAGCGTATTAAGAGGGTCGCTAGATCTGTTACCATTAGTACTGTACAGCCTAAGATTCTCCTGTCTGTGACCCTGATTTGCTCATTGTCATCTTTCTCTGTCATGGCATTTGTGGATTCAGGAGCTGCCCTGAACTGAATGGACTTAGAATTTGCCAGGCGCTGTGGTTTTTCTTTGCAGCCTTTGCAGTGCCCTATTCCTTTGAGGGGTATTGATGCTACACCGTTGGCCAAGAATAAACCTCAGTATTGAACTCAGCTCCAGCACATCAGGTAGATTGTCGTTTTCTGGTGTTGCATAATTTACATGATGTTGTTGTACTGGGTTTTCCATGGTTACAAGTACACAATCCAGTGTTGGATTGGAAATCGATGTATGTGACTAGTTGGGGTTGTCAAGGGGTACATAGTGACGTTCCTTTAATGTCAATTTCCTCTTCCCCCTCTTCTGATGTTCCTGAATTTTTGTCAGATTTCCAGGATGTATTCGATGAGCCCAAGTCCAGTTCCCTTCCTCCACATAGGGACTGTGATTGAGCTATTGACTTGATTCCAGGCTCTAAGTTCCCTAAGGGCCGACTTTTCAACCTGTCTGTGCCAAAACATACGGCTATGCAGAGCTATGTTAAGGAGTCCTTGGAGAAGGGGCATATTCGGCCGTTTTCGTCACCATTGGGAGCAGGATTCTTTTTTGTTGCCAAGAAGGATGGCTCCTTGAGACCCTGTATTGATTATCGCCTTCTTAATAAGATCACGGTCAAATTCCAATACCCTTTACCTTTGCTCTCTGATTTGTTTGCTCGGATTAAGGGGGCTAGTTGGTTTACCAAGATTGACCTTCGAGGGGCATATAATCTTGTTCGTATTAAACAGGGTGACGAATGGAAAACTGCATTTAATACGCCCGAAGGCCATTTTGAATACCTGGTGATGCCTTTCGGGCTTTCTAATGCTCCTTCTATATTTCAGTCCTTCATGCATGACATTTTCCGCAATTATCTTGATAAATTCTTGATTGTATATTTGGCTGATATTTTGATTTTTTCCAATGATTGGGAGTCTCATGTGAAGCAGGTCAGGATGGTATTCCAGATCCTTCGTGATAATGCTCTATTTGTGAAGGGGTCTAAGTGCCTATTTGGAGTTCAGAAGGTCTCTTTTTTGGGGTTTATTTTTTCTCCTTCGTCTATAGAAATGGATCCTGTTAAGGTCCAAGCCATTCATGACTGGATTCAACCCACATCTGTGAAGAGCCTTCAGAAATTTTTGGGCTTTGCTAATTTTTATCACCGTTTCATTGCCAACTTCTCTAGTGTGGTTAAGCCCCTGACCGATTTGACGAAGAAAGGCGCTGATGTGACAAATTGGTCCTCAGAGGCTGTTGAGGCCTTTCAGGAGCTTAAGCGTCGATTTACTTCTGCCCCTGTCTTGCGTCAGCCGGATGTGTCTCTTCCTTTTCAGGTTGAGGTTGACGCTTCTGAGATTGGGGCAGGGGCCGTTTTGTCACAGAGGAATTCTGATGTTTCCTTGATGAAACCATGTGCCTTCTTTTCTCGAAAGTTTTCGCCTGCGGAACGCAATTATGATGTCGGCAATCGGGAGTTGTTGGCTATGAAGTGGGCATTTGAGGAGTGGCGACATTGGCTTGAGGGGGCTAAGCACCGTATTGTGGTCTTGACTCTTGACCGATCATAAGAATCTGATTTACCTCGAGTCGGCCAAGCGGCTGAACCCTAGACAGGCTCGATGGTCCCTGTTTTTCTCCCGTTTAGATTTTGTGGTTTCATATCTTCCGGCATCTAAGAATGTTAAAGCGGATGCCCTCTCTAGGAGTTTTTTGCCTGATTCTCCTGGAGTTCTTGAGCCAGTTGGCATTCTTAGGGAAGGGGTGATTCTTTCTGCCATCTCCCCTGATTTACGGCGGGTGCTTCAGGAATTTCAGGCTGATAAACCTGACCGCTGTCCTGTGGGGAAGCTGTTTGTTCCTGATAGATGGACAAGTAAGGTAATTTCTGAGGTCCATTGTTTGGTGTTGGCCGCAATGGCCGGTCATCCTGGGATTTTTGGTACCAGAGATTTGGTGGCTAGGTCCTTTTGGTGGCCTTTCTTGTCGCGGGATGTGCGTTCTTTTGTGCAGTCCTGTGGGACTTGTGCCCGGGCTAAGCCTTGCTGTTCCCGCGCTAGTGGGTTGCTTTTGCCTTTGCCGGTCCCTGAGAGGCCCTGGATGCATATTTCCATGGATTTTATTTCGGATCTTCCTGTGTCCCAGAGGATGTCTGTTATCTGGGTGGTTTGTGACCGGTTCTCTAAAATGGTCCATTTGGTACCTTTGCCTAAATTACCTTCCTCCTCTGATTTGGTTCCATTGTTTTTTCAGCATGTGGTTCGTTTGCATGGCATTCCGGAAAATATTGTGTCTGACAGAGGTTCCCAGTTTGTTTCCAGGTTTTGGCGGGCCTTTTGTGCTAGGATGGGCATTAATTTGTCTTTTTCTTCGGCGTTCCACCCTCAGACAAATGGCCAAACTGAGCGAACTAATCAAACCTTGGAAACCTATTTGAGATGCTTTGTGTCTGCTGATCAGGATGATTGGGTGGCTTTCTTGCCGTTGGCCGAGTTTGCCCTTAATAATCAGGCCAGTTCGGCTACTTTGGTTTCGCCTTTTTTTTGTAATTTTGGTTTCCATCCTCGTTTTTCTTCAGGGCAGGTTGAGACTTCTGATTGTCCTGGTGTAGATTCTGTGATGGACAGGTTACAGCAGATTTGGACTCATGTGGTAGACAATTTGACGTTGTCTCAGGAAAAGGTTCAGCGTTTTGCTAACTGCCGTCGGTGTGTTGGTCCTCGGCTTCGTGTGGGGGATTTAGTCTGGTTATCTTCTCGTCATGTTCCTATGAAGGTTTCATCCCCTAAGTTCAAGCCTCGGTTTATTGGTCCTTATAAGATCTCTGAGATTATCAATCTAGTGTCTTTTCGTTTGGCCCTTCCAGCCTCTTTTGCCATCCACAATGTTTTCCATAGATCTTTGTTGCGGAGATATGTGGTACCCGTTGTTCCCTCTGTTGATCCTCCTGCCCCGGTGTTGGTTGAGGGGGAATTGGAATATGTGGTTGAGAAAATTTTGGATTCTCGTTTTTCGAGGCGGAGGCTTCAGTATCTTGTTAAGTGGAAGGGTTATGGCCAGGAGGATAATTCTTGGGTGGTTGCCTCCGATGTCCATGCTGCCGATTTGGTTTGTGCTTTTCACTTGGCTCAACCTGATCGGCCTGGGGGCTCTGGTGAGGGTTCGGTGACCCCTCCTCAAGGGGGGGGTACTGTTGTGAATTCCACTCTTGGGCTCCCTCCGGTGGTTGTAAGTAGCACTTTTGTGAATTCTGCTCTTGGGCTCCCTCCTGTGGTTTTTAGTGGTATAGCTGCTTCTTGGATTTAGCATCAGCAGCTGATCCCACTGATCGTCTTTCTGGCTCGGCTATTTTAGTCTGGCCTTATTCCTCAATCAATGCCAGTTGTCAATTGTTCCTGCTTGGAGCCACTGCTCTTTTGGATTTCCCTGACACTCTGTCCAGTTCAGCAAAGATAAGTCCTTTTGTCCTTTTGCAGTCCACTTGTTGTGGACTTTATTGTTCAGCACATTCTATGTTTTGCTCATTTGTCCAGCTTATCAGTATGGATCTATTTAGCTAGCTGGAAGCTCTGGGCTGCAGTTTTTGCCCTCCACACCTTTAGTCAGGTGTGGAGATTTTTTCATATCTCTGCGGTGGACTTTTTCTAGTTAGTTGCAGATGACGTTTGCTTTGTCAAATGCAAGGTGTGTCATCATAAAATCAAAAGAGGGAAAAATGTCAGCAACCTCAATACCTCCAATATGTGGAAACATGTGCGGACCAGGCACGTGGCGGAGTTACAAAAACACACTGAAGACCTAGGCCAACCAACAGCGGCAGCTACCACCTCTTCAGCTCGTGTTGCCTCTTCCTCCAGCTCACACACAGCTGGTTCGGCTTCCTCCCAGGATCGCCATGGAAGAACCTCTGGCACTGTTGTCCAGAGACCCACTGTAATTCCACCCGCAGCACCACGTTCCCAGTCATCCTCACATTCCCAGCCCAGTCTACAGCCATCGGTAGTACAGGCATGGGAGAAAAGGCGGCCTTTCTCGTCAAACCACCCACGAGCACAGGCTCTGACTGCAGGCATTGCCAAACTTCTGTCACTGGAAATGCTTTCATTCAGGCTGGTGGAGACTGACAGCTTCCGTGACTTGATGTCATTGGCAAGCTTGAAAAAGACCAACATATGGTCGAAACGTCGCTTTGATGCTCTATGGCTGAATAAAGATTACTTTGGATATTACACCCGGTGGTGCGCTGTTCTTCTGTGAGAAATTTGATGTCATTGGCAGTCCCACAGTACAATGTGCCTAGCCGCTTTTATTTCAGCAGGCAAGCCGTCCCTGCCCTGCACATGCATGTGGAGGGACACATTAAACACGTGCTACTGAACGCCGTCAGTAGCAAGCTCCACCTCAACACCGATGCGTGGACCAGTCACCATGGACAGGGGCGATACCTTTCCCTCACTGCCCATTGGGTTAATGTTGTTGAGCCGGATACAGATCGTGCGAGTGGCACAGGACATGTCCTGCCCTCTCCAAGGATTGCAGGAATCCAGTCTGTACGCATTGACTCCTCCTCTTACACAAATTCCTCAGAATCATCGCTGCAGGAGCCGTCACAGTCCACCTCCACATGGACCTGTGAACGTTTACCTGTTACGACCGACATGAGCACAGCCGTGGCCAAACGTCAACAGGCCGTCTTGAAATTAATTTCTTTGGGGAATCGAAGCCACACAGCGCAGGAGCTCTGGAATGCCATCAAGCAGGAGAGCGATGTGTGGTTTGTGGCAGCGAATCTCCAGCCAGGCATGGTAGTGTGTGATAATGGCCGAAATCTGGTGGCAGCTCTGGGCCTCGGCAACCTCACTCACATCCCATGTCTGGCACATGTGCTCAACTTGGTCGTGCAGAGTTTTTTGAGGGACTATCCGGATCTTGATGCACTGCTGCACAAGGTCCGCCTAGAGTGTGCTCACTTGCGGCGTTCCAGCACGGCAAAATCACGCATTGCGGCTCTGCAGCGCCGATTCCGCCTTCCAGAACATCGCATCATATGTGACCTACCTACCAGGTGGAATTCCACGTTACATATGTTGGAGCGGTTGAGTGAGCAGCAGCAAGCAGTAATGGAGTACCAGCTGCATCAGGCGCAAAGAAGTCGCACTCCGCGCCGTTCAGACTTCACAACCACAGAGTGGGCCACTATGAAGGACGTCTGCCAGGTTTGCGTCCCTTCAATTATTCCACGCGGATGGCGAGTGCAGATGATGCACTAATCAGCATGACTGTCCCCCTTATCTGCCTGCTTGAAAAATCACTGCAAGCGCTAAGGGATGATGTTGTGGAAAAGGTGGAGGATGAGGATTCACCATTTCCATCATCTTCTGGACAGTCAGCGCCATGTGGTTCCTCGCAAACGCGTAGGCAGGGGACACTTTGTGAGGAGGATGAGGAGGAGTCAATGGAGGAGGAAGACATCGGTCCAGAGGAGGGAGTTACACAATTGTCCAGTAGTCAGTGTGTACAGCGAGGGTGGGGTGATGACAAGCGGGCAGAGATCACGCCTCAAGCAGGGGACAGCGTTTCTTGGCCAGTTGGCAGTCTGCAGCACATGGTTGATTACATGCTGCAGTGCCTGAGAAACGACCGCCGCATCGCCCACATTCTCAACATGTCTGATTATTGGGTGTTCACCCTCCTCGATCCTCGCTACCGGGACAACGTACAAAGCCTCATCACACTGTTGAACCGGGAGCGTAAAATGCGGGAGTACCAAGACACACTGGTGAATTCCATCATCTTCTCCAGTCCAACTGAGAGAAGTGCTGCTAGTGCTTTACAAAGCAGCTCAGTGCGTCCAGGCAGTGGAGGAGGCTCTGCACAAAGAGGGAGCAGAAGCAGTGCCTCTGCCCAAGGCAAGACCAGTATGGTCCAACTGTGGCACAGTTTTGTGTGCCCGCCACAAATGTCTACACCATCACAGACGGCTCCAGTCAGCAGGAGGCAACGGTTCCGTCAGATGGTGACAGACTACATGTCTTGCCCTCTTGCTGTACTCCCAGACGGCTCTTCCCCTTTCAAGTTTTGGGTCTCTAAGCTGGATACATGGCCAGAGCTAAGCCAGTATGCATTGGAGGTGCTGGCTTGCCCTGCAACTAGTGTATTATCAGAACGCGTCTTTAGTGCTGCAGGTGGTGTACTAACAGACCGTCGCATGCGACTATCCTCCGATAACGTTGACCGGCTTACTTTCCTGAAAATGAACCAGGCCTGGATCTCGCAGGAATTTGCCACTCCTCTTCCTGACTAAATAATTGGGTGACTGTCTACAGTATCCAGGTCTCCTGTTGTATTCATCTTTCTACCACCTGAACTGTAATTCCTGGGCTCCAACACCGCCAGTTGAGGCTCAGAAGTGCCGTCTGCACAGTCAAAACATATGACCCAGTGTTATTGGGTGTCAGTAACGTCAGCTGATCCCCAGCTGTGTAGCCGGCAATGTGTCCTGCGACCGCCACGCTGACACAACAACTGAAATGTAAGGGAACCTGTCCCCCCACCCAGGCGTTTGTTACTGAAATAGCCACCTTGTGCAGCAGTAATGCTGCACAAGGAAAAGGTAACTATTTTTGTTTAGCTCCTTGCACACGCAGAACTTAACACTTTTAAAGTGTGTCCACTGATACCGTAAAACCATCCCGGAGGTGGGACTTTCCTTTGTAATGTGACGCAGCACACCCGTCATTCCTACCCCCTTGGCGCCGTGCGCCGCCTCCTCCGCGTTGTTTAATTCTGTCCCGGAGCCAGCGCTGTTATGTTATCCCTTGGCCAGGCACACTTTGCGGTGCCCGTCTTCTGACATCATTTGGTGTCAGGCTGGCTGCGCCTGTGCAGCTGCGCTGGCCGAGATCCCGCCTCGCAGTGTCTTCTGATTTAATCACACTGCGGGCCTGGGATCCATGGGCATGCGCAGTGCATATCTTCACCTCAGGCTGTCACTCATCTCCCTCCGCCTTCTTCAGACCGTGCGCCGTCAGCTGATCCCTAATAGCATGCCACGGCCGTGACACCGCACAGTCTGAAGAAGCCGGAGGGAGGGGAGTGAGAGGCGAGGATATGCACTGCGCATGGCCACGGATCCCAGGCCCTTGGTGGGATTACATTAGACGACACTGCGAGGCGGGATCTCGGCCAGCGCGGCCGCACAGGCGCAGCCAGCCTGACACCAAATGATGTCAGAAGATGGGCAGCGCTAAGTGCTCCTGGCCAAGGGATAACATAACAGCACAGGCTCCGGGGCGGAATCAAACAACGCTGAGGAGGCAGCGCATGGCACCAAGGGGGTAGGAATGACGGCTGTGCTGCGTCACATTACAAAGGAAAGTCCAATCTCCGGGACGGTCTCACGGTATCAGGGGGCACATTTTATAAGTGTTTAGTTCTGTGTTTGCAAGGAGCATAATGAAAAGAGCCACCTTTTCCTTTGTCTTCCTTTGTGATGCAAAAGCTGGCTCTTTCAGCTTCAAACGCCATTTGGGGGGGTTAAAGGTTCCCTTTCGACTTGCTCCAATCAGGCTTCGGCCTAAACGGTGTTCCTCTGCTCCTCCTGCTGTCCCTGGGCTCTAACACCGCCAGTTGGTGCCTGGAAGTGCTGTCCGCACAGTCAACAGTCGCTCCTCTCTTATTGGGGTTCAGTAACGTCAGCTGCTCCCCTACTGTGTGTGCTGCAATACCTCCTATCTGCTCCTCCTGCTGTCCCTGGGCTCTAACTTTGCCAGTTGGTGCCTGGAAGTGCTGGATGCACAGTCAACACTTGCTGCCGTGTTATTGGGGTTCAGTAACGTCAGCTGCTCCCCTGCTGTGTGTGCTGCAATACCTCCTATCTGCTCCTCCTGCTGTCCCTGGGCTCTAACACCGCCAGTTGGTGCCTGGAAGTGCTGTCCGCACAGTAAACAGTCGCTCTTCTGTTATTGGGGTTCAGTAACGTCAGCTGTTCCCCAGCTGTGTGTGCGGCAATACCTCAAATCTGCTCCTCCTGCTGTCCCTTGGCTCTAACACCGCCAGTTGGTGCCTGGAAGTGCTGGATGCACAGTCAACAGTCGCTCCTCTGTTATTGGGGTTCAGTAACGTCAGCTGTTCCCCAGCTGTGTGTGCGGCAATACCTCCTATCTGCTCCTCCTGCTGTCCCTGGCTCTAACACCGCCAGTTGGTGCCTGGAAGTGCTGGATGCACAGTCAACAGTCGCTCCTCTGTTATTGGGGTTCAGTAACGTCAGCTGTTCCCCTGCTGTGTGTGCTGCAATACCTCCTATCTGCTCCTCCTGCTGTCCCTGGGCTCTAACACCGCCAGTTGGTGCCTGGAAGTACTGGATGCACAGTCAACACTTGCTGCCGTGTTATTGTGGTTCAGTAACGTCAGCTGCTCCCCTGCTGTGTGTGCTGCAATACCTCCTATCTGCTCCTCCTGCTGTCCCTGGGCTCTAACACCGCCAGTTGGTGCCTGGAAGTGCTGTCCGCACAGTCAACAGTCGCTCCTCTGTTATTGGGGTTCAGTAACGTCAGCTGCTCCCCTGCTGTGTGTGCTGCAATACCTCCTATCTGCTCCTCCTGCTGTCCCTGGGCTCCAGCACTGCTGGTTGCTGCCCGGAAGTGCTGTTTGCACAGAGCCAAACACCTCGCCAATGTGTTAGTGGGGTTCAGTAACGCCTGCTGCTCCCCTGCTGTGTATCCGGCAACGTGTCATGCGACCGCCATGCTGGCACACTAACAGACATTTACATGCCTCCAGTGCAGGCTTCGGCCCAAACACTCTGCTCCTCCTGCTGTCCCTGGGCTCCAACACTGCTGGTTGCTGCCCGGAAGTGCTGTTTGCACAGAGCCAAACACCTCGCCAATGTGTTAGTGGGGTTCAGTAACGCCTGCTGCTCCCCTGCTGTGTATCCGGCAATGTGTCATGCGACCGCCACGCTGGCACACTAACAGACATTTACATGCCTCCAGTGCAGGCTTCAGCCTACACTCTGCTCCACCTGCTGTCCCTGGGCTCCAACACTGCTGGTTGCTGCCCGGAAGTACTGTTTGCACAGAGCCAAACACCTCGCCAATGTGTTAGTGGGGTTCAGTAACGCCTGCTGTTCCCCTGCTGTGTATCCAGCAACGTGTCATGCGACCGCCATGCTGGCACACTAACAGACATTTACATGCCTCCAGTGCAGGCTTCGGCCCAAACACTCTGCTCCTCCTGCTGTCCCTGGGCTCCAACACTGCTGGTTGCTGCCCGGAAGTGCTGTTTGCACAGAGCCAAACACCTCGCCAATGTGTTAGTGGGGTTCAGTAACGCCTGCTGCTCCCCTGCTGTGTATCCGGCAATGTGTCATGCGACCGCCACGCTGGCACACTAACAGACATTTACATGCCTCCAGTGCAGGCTTCGGCCTACACTCTGCTCCACCTGCTGTCCCTGGGCTCCAACACTGCTGGTTGCTGCCCGGAAGTGCTGTTTGCACAGAGCCAAACACCTCGCCAATGTGTTAGTGGGGTTCAGTAACGCCTGCTGCTCCCCTGCTGTGTATCCGGCAACGTGTCATGCGACCGCCACGCTGGCACAACTAAAATTTAAGGGAACCTGCCCACCCCCACCCCCCCAGGCGTTTGTTACTGAAAGAGCCACCTTGTACAGCACTAATAATGCTGCAGAAGGAAAAGGTGGCTCTTTTAATTATGCTCCTTTCAAAGGCTGAACTACAAACTTATGAAATGTGTCTCCTCACACCGTTTAACCGTCCCGGAGGTGGGACTTTCCTTTGTAATGTGACGCAACACAGCCGTCATTCCTACCCCCTTGACGCCGTGCGCCGCCTCCTCAGCGTTGTTTGATTCTGTCCCGGAGCCTGCGCTGTTATGTTATCCCTTGGCCAGGCACACTTAGCGCTGCCCATCTTCTGACATCATTTGGTGTCAGGCTGGCTGCGCCTGTGCAGCCGCGCTGGCCGAGATCCCGCGTCGCAGTGTCTTCTGATTTAATCACACTGCGGGCCTGGGATCCATGGGCATGCGCAGTGCATATCTTCACCTCAGGCTGTCACTCATCTCCCTCCGCCTTCTTCAGACTGTGCGCCGTCAGCTGATCCCTAATAGCATGCCACGGCCGTGACACCGCACAGTCTGAAGAAGCCGGAGGGAGGGGCGTGAGAGGTGAGGATACGCACTGCGCATGGCCACGGATCCCAGGCCCGCGGTGGCATTACATTAGACGACACTGCGAGGCGGGATCTCGGCCAGCGCGGCCGCACAGGTGCAGCCAGCCTGACACCAAATGATGTCAGAAGATGGGCAGCGCTAATAGTGCCTGGCCAAGGGGTAACATAACAGCGCAGGCTCCGGGACAGAATCAAACAACGCTGAGGAGGCAGCGCACAGCGCCAAGGGGGTAGGAATGACAGCTGTGCTGCGTCACATTACAAAGGAAAGTCCCACCTCCGGGACGGTTTAACGGTGTGAGGGGACACATTTCATACGTGTCTAGTTCAGCCTTTGAAAGGAGCATAATTAAAAGAGCCACCTTTTCCTTTTGCATCATTATTAGTGCTGTACAAGATGGCTCTTTCAGCAACAAATGCCGGGGGTGGGGGTTAAAGGTTCTCTTTCAACTTACTCCAGTGCAGGCTTCAGCCTACACTCTGCTCCTCCTGCTGACCCCGGGCTCTAACACCGCCAGTTGGCGCCCGGAAGTGCTGGCTGCACAGAGCCAAACACCTCGCCAATGTGTCAGTGGGGTTCAGTAACGCCTGCTGCTCCCCTCCTGTGTAGCCGGAAACGTGTCCTGCAAACGCCACGCAGACACAACAGACCTAAAACTGCCTCCAGTGCAGGCTTTGGCCTACACTCTGCTCCCTCTGCTCCTCCTGCTGTCCCTGGGCTCTAACACCGCCAGTTGGCGCCCGGAAGTGCTGGCTGCACAGAGCCAAACACCAGCCAATGTGTCAGTGGGGTTCAGCAACGCCAGCTGTTCCCCTGCTGTGTAGCCGGCAACGTGTCCTGCAAACACCACGCAGACACAAGAACTGAAATTGAAGGGAACCTGTCCCCCCCCCAGGCGTTGGCATGTATAACAGCCACCTTGTACTGCAGTAATGCTGCATTTGTACAAGGTGGCTCATTAAGTTACTCTCCTTGCACACGCCGAACGCAACACGTCTAAAATGTGTCCCCTGAGACCATTAAACCGTCCCTGAGGTGTGACTTTCCTTTGTAATGACACGCTGCAACCCCCTTGGTAGCGCTGCCCATCTTCTGACATCATTGGTTGGCTGGCTGCGCCTCTGCGGCCGCCCTGCCCGACACAACGCCCCTCGGTGTCTTATTTATTTTGACTGCGAAGGTGTGATTGACGGGCATGAGCAGTGCATATCTTCGCCTGTCACTCATCTCCTTCTGCCTTCTTCAGACTGTACGGCTTCATGGCCATGGCATGCGATAAGGGATCACCTGACGCCGCACAGTCTGTAGCAGGTGTAAGGGTACCGTTACACAAAACGATTTACCAACAATCACGACCAGCGATACGACCTGGCCTTGATCGTTGGTAAGTCGTTGTGTGGTCGCTGGAGAGCTGTCACACAGACAGCTCTCCAGCGACCAACGATGCCGAAGTCCCCGGGTAACCAGGGTAAACATCGGGTTACTAAGTGCAGGGCCGCGCTTAGTAACCCGATGTTTACCCTGGTTACCAGCGTAAACGTAAAATTAAAAAAACACATACTCACATTCCGGTGCCTGCGTCCGCTTCCCTGCACTCCTCCTGCATCCTGTGTAAGCGCCAGCCAAAGCAGAGCGGTGACGTCACCGCTGTGCTCTGCTTTCACTTTACGGCCGGCGCTCACAGTCAGTGCAGGGAAGCAGACAGCCAGGGACCTGACGGACACCGGAATGTAAGTATGTACTGTTTTTTTTTTTTTACATTTACGATGGTAACCAGGGTAAACATCGGGTTACTAAGCGCGGCCCTGCGCTTAGTAACCCGATGTTTACCCTGGTACAAGCGAACGCATCGCTGGATCGGTGTCACACACACCGATGCAGCGATGACAGCAGGAGATCCAGCGACGAAATAAAGTTTCAAACGATCTGCTACGACGTACAATTCTCAGCGGGGTCCCTGATAGCCGCTGCGTGTCAGACACAGCGATATCGTATGGATATCGCTGGAACGTCACGGATCGTGCCGTCGTAGCGATCAAAGTGCCAATGTGAGACGGTACCCTAAGGACACGAGTGAGAGGCGAACATATTGACTGCGCAAGGCCATGAATCCCATCCCCGCAGTGTGAATTAAGGAAAAGACACTGCGGGGCTGGGATTCATGGGCAACGCGAACCGCACCGGCCGACATGAAATGATGTCAGAAGACGGGCAGCGCTAACAGCGCATGGCCAAGGGATAACACAACAGCGCAGACTCCTGTACAGCTAATAACGACGCTCAGGAGGCTGCGCCCAGCACCAAGGTGGGATTTTTGACAGCTGTGCTGCGTCTCATTAAGAAGGAAAGTCACGCCTCCAAGACAGTTTGACTGTATAAGGGGCTAAATTTTATACGTGTTTCGTTCACCGTCTGCAAGATTCAAAACTTAAAGAGCAACCTTTCACTTGTGCAGCATTACAGCTGCACAAGGTGTGGCTCTTCTAGTTTGTAACACCTGAGGGGGGGGTTAAAGGTTACCTTTAAAATTGGTTCAATTAGGCTTCGGCCTACACTCTGCTCCCTCTGCTCCTCCTGCTGACCCTGGGCTCTAACACCGCCAGTTGGTGCCCGGAAGTGCTGGCTGCACAGAGAAAAACACTCGCCAATGTGTCAGTGGGGTTCAGCAATGCCAGCTGTGCCCCTGCTGTGTAGCCGGCAACGTGTCCTGCAAACGCCACGCTGACACAAAGCTGCCGCCAGTGCAGGCTTCGGCCTACACTCTGCTCCCTCTCCTCCTGCTGTCCCTGGGCTCTAACACCGCCAGTTGGCGCCCGGAAGTGCTGGCTGCACAGAGAAAAACACCCGCCAATGTGTCAGTGGGGTTCAGCAACGCCAGCTGTTCCCCTGCTGTGTAGCCGGCATCGTGTCCTGCAAATGCCACGCAGACACAACGGACCTCCAAATGCCTCCAGTGCAAGCTTCGGCCTACACTCTGCTCCCCCTGCTGACCCTTTGCTCCAACCCCACTAGTTGGGGCTCTAAGAAGACAAGCTTGAATAGGTCCCCATCCTGGTTCCAGTACCGTCAGCTGTTTCCGGGTAGAGCCTTTGGCTTAGGTGCCTCCTTCTGGGTATCCGAGTTCCACCAACGTCAGGTGGTCCTTGGTAGTGCTTTCAGGCACGGGTACCTCCTGCTTAGTAACCGGGTTCCAGTAACGTCAGCTGGTCCTCGGTAGTTCCATTGGCTCTTGGACCTTCGGCTACCCATCCGGGTTCCAGTACCGTCAGCTGGTTCTCGGCAGTGTCTTTTGCTCTTGTACCTTCTGCTCCCCATCCTGGTTCCAGTACCGTTAGCTGGTTCCGGGCAGAGCCTTTGGCTTAGGTGCCTCCCTCTGGGTATCCAAGTTCCACCAACGTCAGGTGGTCCTTGGTAGTGCTTTCAGGCACGGGTACCTCCTGCTTAGTAACTGGGTTCCAGTAACATCAGCTGGTCCTCGGTAGTTCCATTGGCTCTTGGACCTTCGGCTACCCATCCGGGTTCCAGTACCGTCAGCTGGTTCTCGGCAGTGTCTTTTGCTCTTGTACCTTCTGCTCCCCATCCTGGTTCCAGTACCGTCAGCTGGTTCCGGGCAGAGCCTTTGGCTTAGGTGCCTCCCTCTGGGTATCCGAGTTCCACCAACGTCAGGTGGTCCTTGGTAGTGCTTTCAGGCACGGGTACCTCCTGCTTAGTAACCGGGTTCCAGTAACGTCAGCTGGTCCTCGGTAGTTCCATTGGCTCTTGGACCTTCGGGTAGCCATCCGAGTTCCAGTTCCATCAGCTGTTTCTCGGCATTTTCTCAGCCTTCTTGTACCTTCTGCTACATTTCCAAGTTCAAGACCCTAAAGACGATGACCCGGAAGACCACCCCTAAGATGACGACGACACCAGAGACGACAACCACTGAGATGACGACGACCCTGGAGACGACGACGACATGGGAGACCGAGAAGCAGAAGAACAAGAGGCTGCAGAACAAAGAGCAGAAGAACATTAAGCATAACACTAAATATCAGAGCAAAAGATATTATCTAAATTATAAGCAGAAGAAGACTAAGCAGTGTATGGGGGTGAGTCCGTTCCTCCTCATGGTGCCCCTGGATAAAGCCTGATGCTGCAGGCCAAACTGAACGCGGACAAATCTAACTCTTTTGTGACAGGCAGAACGGAAGGTGTAATCTTCAAACTTTTATAGATAACAACTACGGGAATGCCTGTCACAAATAAGAATATGATGAAGAAGTTGAATATGAAGAAGAATAATAGTTAGATAAAAAGAATATGAACAATGTAACAAAAAAAAATTATAGGTAGAAGATGAAGAAGAAGATGAATAAGGTGAAGAAGAACTTGATGTCAAAGATGTTGATGATGATGAAGAAGAAAGTGTGGGAGAAGTAAAAAAGAGGGTGAAGGGCGTGGAAGTAGTGAAACATCAATATCTGACAAAATAAAAAAAATCTTAACATAGTCAATATCTTTGTAACTCCGAACGTCTTAAAAAAAAATTAAAATTCCTGCTATTCTATTTGATTGGGCTAAACCTCTATGCCTTTAATGTCTCCGCCACCTCCCCCAATACATCCTACATTATTCTTAGTTGTTTTCCTTCATGTAGAATGAACCTACAAGGAAAGAAAGGGTTTATTTTAATTCCGATATTTTCGTCCCATTGACTTGCATTGGTATCGGGTATCGGTATCGGCGAGATCCGATATTTTGCCGGTATCGGCCGATACTTTCCGATACCGATACTTTCCGATATCGGAAGGTATCGCTCAACACTACTCTCCTTATGTCCCCACATATGGAGAGGGTGATGGGGTGAAGAGAAGCCACTGGTGACCAGCCTAGGACTAGTCATCCAAGATATTTTGGGACAGATTCATTATTTGTGGAAGGTTTTAAGTCACTTTTTTTTTACTTTTGGTACTAGCTGACTCTTTTTAAGCCAAATTCATCACAATGGTGCACACGATTCATTAATTTTGCGCAAAAGTCAAAAGTGGTCCGCCTTTAACCACTTTTTAAAGCAAAAAATTTGTTTTGCAAAATTAAACAAAAATTGCGAAAAAAAATTTCCTTAACATCTGGAAACCCTAAACTCTGCACAAAATGGTGAGCTTAAAAAAAACCTGGTAAACACATATAAAATAGACTTCAAAAAAGGTGCTAATGAAAGATGAATTTGTTGCAAAGCACAATATACCAAAAAAAAGGTGCAAACGCAATAATGAATTGGGCTCTTAGTCCCCAAATTCCTCAGCTTTTCAGAGTAAAGCAGACATGGCTGCCATAACACAGCCAGACTTTGATTCATGCTGCCAGTGGTTCGGACAGCATGAATCTGATGACAGGTTCCCTTTAAACACAAAGTAATGAGGTTCCGCTTCTGGACAGATGCAGTAAGCGACGTGGACAAATGATGGATATAGTTGAAACGAAATGTGTTTTTCTGAATTGGTTACTTATGCAGCCATTAAACATGAGCTGATCATGCATGATTTACAACCATTTCCCTAATGCAAAAGTCAACATGGGAGAAAAAAATGACCTATTGGTTCAGAACGAGATTTCCTTGAGCTTTTATGCCAATGAGCTTTATTAGGTAGGGCAAGGTGTATGAAACTAAAGCGAAGCCAGTTACAATGTGCATGAGTGAGTTTGCGAAGCTTGTCTTACACCTATTCGCTCATGTTAAGACAAGTGCTATTACTTAATAACACCTTCGACTCTCAGTCATGCACAATTTGGAACATTCGACAGGCGCATGATGGAAGGCTTTAAATAGATCATGACTTAAGCATAAATGTGCCTGCTAATTACCTGTTATTTACGGATAGGAGAAATCAAAACGTGCAGCGTTCTCTCTATACATTCCATGCCTCGGGATAATAGGCAGTAGCCAAACATAGGCCGTAAAGCCTTCTTTTATTTAATGCACCAGTAATCATGTGCTGCCACTGTTCTGTCTATTGTGTAATAGTAATAGAGCTTTCTCTAAACTCACTGGAATTTATGAATCATAGTAACAAGAATATATTGCTCCACATTGAAGAGGCCGCAGCGCTCTAGCCAGCGATCATTGGTTCGGACACCAACACGGTCTTTGTTGATTTTTAGGCTACATTTCTTCTTCTCACGTTTGGCGAGTTTTTTGATATTGCAGATTTTCTGCACCTATTGAGTAAATTAGGTTACTTGCATCTTTTACATTGCTTTTAATTCCCTTTCTTTTTTTTTTACATGCGTTTGTATTGCGTGTTTGACCCTGCGTTTTTTGTCTCTTTTTGTCATGTTTTAAACAAAGCTGCTTTGTTTTTGATAGTTCTTGGTATTTGGCTCCGACAAAACTTTACTGATACATTCACGTGTAAATTACATGCATCTTTGATGTGCTTAATGTTGAGGTCTGAACGAGGGAACCATCTCTATGACATCCATGTTCCCCAATATGATCGAAAAGCCCCTTGAAATTACCAAATACCGCCAACATTTCTGATGTAGAAGATTTCAGCAGGATTTATAGTCCAGTCCCCCGAAAAATACATGCGTGAATATATTGTATGCACACAAAAATACATTATTTAAAAAACACTCCCCAACTCATTCCCAGTCTCACCAATCCTGCGCAGTCCAAGGAATCCAATGTAGTCCACAAATGGAAACCAGAAAAACATAGAAAGAGATAACTAAAAACAAGACACAGTCCCTCGTTCACCAATTTATTATAAAAAAAAAAGGATCCCCTGTAGGTTTGATGCAGTCCAGATCTTCCCACCACATTCCTCGAATCTTCGTTTAAAGCCTATGAAGCCTCGTTCTGAGGCTTCATAGAATTAGCAGCAGTCACTCCTGGCTCACGCTGCGCTCCTCGAGACCCGCCGACTGTAAAGAGCAGTTACGCTTTTCCGAGTTGGTGGATTATGTCCAAGGTTTATAAAAGCCCATTCCACTTGAATATATATATATATATATATATATATATATATATATATATATATATTTATTTATTTTTTAGAGAGGGGCCCAATTAAAACTTTTGTTTTGGGCACTGTGAATTTTTTTACATCTATAGTAATCATGTGTTTTGTCAGTTATGAAGTTACGCAAGTTTTTTGTTTATAGAGGCTTTAACTTGTATGATTTTCCATGTTTGGAAAAGGTTTTGCAATATCTCTACAATGCTACTATTTTCAGTGCATATTTTCCATCTAGCAATTAGTAATCTTTTCTTTTTACTTCCCTGCTCCATAAGACTGAGCTCTCCACTGACGTGATTCATTTTCTGCATCATGATATGCTAATATAGGATATTATTAGCTGTGCTTGGGAATGAGCAGGTGTGCCTGTTCTCCAAGGTAAGGCTGGGAACATATTTCTGGCATGGCTCATGTCAACTTTTCCTACTAGGAGCATTCCAGCATAACGAAAAATGTCTACTGTCATCATTGGTGGGTGGTTATCTCAGTTTCTGGGAACAGCACATGTATAAACATACTGAGAGTATTAGGCACACTCAGGCTTATTTTTCAGGGGCTTGATCTACGTTTACGCTGGAACTGCACAGAGACTTTGGTTGCGACACAGGTTACATTGCCAAAGATTGCTAATGCATATACAACGTAGCATAGTATAAGTAAATGATGTCACATTGCGACCCACAAGGTATCGCAACCATTAGCAGCAACTTAGACATTTTAGACTTGATTGTCACGGTACCTTTCAGGTTGTAATTCACGTGAATTACGGTGTGAGCGTAGCAGTGGCATACAGGGATCTTTGGCCAAGTGATGTGTCTTCAGGCCAAAGTCGCCCTGAAGACCCAGATTGACACATACACCCAATTTCATGCATCTCGCAGCAATGAAAACAACAACTAGAAACAACACTATACTTGCCTGCTAACCCCTGCAATCAGATGGTATCTGTATGTTGCTATACAGATGTAAAACCTGCAGGGGAAATGTAGCATGACATACTGCAAATGAACGACCAACAGAATCCAGCAGATCTCTCCCTGAATGGTCCAGATCTAGAAGCACAAGATTGTGTTCTTGATTGTTTTTCAGAGAGTAATAAAATAATGATCTGTCCATTTTATTTGACTTGCTTGCGCAGTTAGCCCACTCATCAGTCCAATTCTCAAAAGGTGACTATAAACCTTGCATAGCTGTCAGTCATCCTCTCCATTGGTGGATAGTAATTCCTACTCTACAGCCCCCTTCTCCAAACTCGCATATGTATGCTGGGTGAGAGAGACCAAGCAGGAAAGAGGAATAAGCTGTTGTGGACGCCTGCCTATTTCCTGTGAAATAATTAATTGGACATGTTGAAATGCAACATGCCCAAAACCTTTTCCCCAACATCCTCTGTTGGGTAGTGTTGGGATACACTTCTATACAAATAAAACGGTTGGCCAATTTCCTAGAGATTAAGACACTTGTGTGCTGGGAAGACACATATTAGCATGTAAAAACATATTGGAGACTTTAGACCCTTCAAGCCATTGTTTAAACTAGTGGTCAAGGCTCCATAATGGTGACACTCCTGAGAGGATACTCTGGATCAGCCTGCAACTGTACTGGACAGACATGCTATCCTTTTGCAAAATATGCCAATTTCTAATGAGCCAAGCTGTTCGTAAGGTGGCAGGCCTACTGGATTGCCCCAACAGAATGATCCCCCAGGAAATAGTCCATGCCGGGTGGTACGGTAGGCTGCTCCTGGGAGCAGAGTCTTATGCTGCACGTGACAGCTGCATAAACTGGCTTTAATACATACCTTTGCAAGCATTAGAATATTTTCCCAGGTATGAGAAATACCCAGTTTCATGGTGGAGATTATTGCATTAGCCTATGTAAACCACAATTACATTGGGAGTGTCTGGTCTGTAGGGAATCCAAATACCATTCACATGAAGTAACAAAGGAGAGATCACCACTTTAATATGTAAAGTATTTGTGGTCAGAGGGAGGTATATTCATCGTATATGTGTAAAACTCTCCTAGTAGAGAAATGTAAACTGTGAGCGTCACAGAGCTGCAACTGCTGTAATGAAACCATTTCTTAAATGTCAACCACAGCATGGAGGGATGAATGACATAAGCAGTCACAGTGGGTGATATATCAGACTGAAGCTATAGCATCAGAAGTCTCCAGTCCAATGCTGCATAGTTACAAAGGTGACCTATCACACATTCATGTAAAATATACAAGGTACACTATGGTTTAGGAAAGGGAATACCAAACAATTCCCTAATGTAATGTTATTAGTACATTTGTTATTAGATTACATTTGACGAAGATATATTCAAGAAATTCTCTAGAATTAAGACTTAAATAGATTAATTTATATAAAAGTTTTGTACCAAATTAATACATTACACAATATTAATAGAATAGGGAATAACATTTAATTGTTGAGGATTCGTCCATTAGGTCCATTAGGAGCCCTGTCTGGATGCAGAAGAGGTCAAGCATGGTCATCTCCACTTCATTCATTCTCTATTGGACTGCAAGAGATAGCGGAGTACATCACTTGGCAAACGTTTCATATACAAAGAATGATGTGTAGCTGCACATGCTTGACCTCCTCTCCATTCAGTTTAGGGTCTGCATAGCAGTGGCGTAGTATAGGCTGCTAGCGCTCAGGGCAAAGCAAGTATTACTCCGCCCCTAGTCTATTAATAATGGTCCATAAGTGCCCCCTTAACACAAATAATGCTCCTGAGTGCACTCATATAAGAAATAATGTGCCCTGAAGACTCCTTTAAAGGGAATCTGTCACCCCACGGGACGTATATGACCTATTAATATGGGCATACAGGTGATAGAAATATTACACTAGTCCTACCTGTATGCTCATATTAATGGTCTTGTTGTTAAGAAATGTTATATTCTTTCTGTATGTTAATGATTTCTTCCAGGCTCCGGGACATGTGGTGCCAGGAGGAAATCTCTGCCTCCTGTCTTCATTGTAATACTTACCTCCTCCCATCAGAGTCAGTTACGTCCCAGGACAGCACAAAACGGATATGTTGTTGTAGGCTGTAGGTCTACAACAGCCTGTAGGTTGGATTGTGGTGGGGCATGGAGCCTATGGTTCCCTGCTGTTCTACAAAATCCAACTACATCATCAAGTTGACTTAGCCAGTAGTCTGGGGTATGTGCACTGCTTTGGATCTTCAGCACTAGGAACACTACTTTTGTGCACTTAAGAATTTTGCACCAGGGTAAGTAACACAGTAGCCCCCCCCCCCCCCCCACACACACACACACAATATGCCACCTACTCAACCCCATGGGTGCTTTGCACGTTAAAGACCGAACCAATAATTCTGACCACTGTCAATTTATGAGGTTATAGCTCTGGAACGCTTCAACGGATCACAGTGATTCTGAGATTGTTTTTTGTGACATATTGTACTTCATCATAGTGGTAAAATTTCTTCGATATGACTCGATTTTATTTGTCAAAAAAAGGAAATTTGCAAAAAACTTGGAAAAATTTGAATTTCCTTGCCAATAAAACACAGAGATATGTCACAAAAAATGTAAATAAATAACATTTCCCACATACAGTATCTACTTTACACCAGCTAAATTTTTAAACCAAAATGTTTTTTGTTAGGAATTTATAAGGGTTAAAAGTTGACCAGCAATTTTTCATTTTTCCAACAGAATTTGCAAAACCATTTTTTAGAGACCACATCACATTTGAAGACACTTGGAGGGGCCTATATGACAGAAGATACCCTTAAGTGACACCATTCTAAAAACTGCACCCCTCAAGGTGCTCAAAACCACATTCAAGAAGTTGATTAACCCTTCATGTGCTTCAATGGAATTTGTTTGAAAAAAAATTGTTTTTTCACAAAAAATTTACTACAGATCCATTTTTCAAAAATGTTGGGGGTTAACAGGAAAAAATGGACCCTAAAATTTGTTGTGTAATTTCTACTGAGCATGCCAATACCCCATATAAGGGAGAAAACCACTGGTTGGGCGCATGGTAGAGCTCGGAAGGGAAAGAGCGCCACTTGATTTTTTTAATGCAAAATTTGCAGGCACAATTGGCGGACGCCATGTCGCATTTGGAAAGCCTCTGATGTGCCTAAACAGAGAAAATCTCCCACAAATGACACCGTTTTGGAAACTAGACCCCTCAGGGAACTGATGTAGAGATGTAATGAGCATATTGAATCCTCAGGTGCTTCACAGAAGTTTATAACATTGAGCCGTGAAAATAATAAAATCACATTTTCCTCACAAAAATGTTGTTTTAGCCCCAAGTTTGTAATATTTCTAAGGGCTAATAGGACATTTTTTTACAACAAACTGAGGTCCATTTTTTCCTGAGTGCGGAAATACCCTACATGTAATCGGGAAATATTTTTCAGGCACAGTGCAAACATCAGGAGGGAAGGAGCGCCAGATTTTACTGTTATGGTTTGCAAGTACCATGACCCACTGGGAGAGCCCATGAGGTGCCAGAACAGCAGAACCCCCCATAAGTGATCCTATTTTACAACTACACCTATCAATGAAATCATCTAGGGGTGCAGTGATCATATTGACACCATGGGTGTGTCACAGAATTTTATACCATTGGGCAGTGAAGAAAAAATAATTACATTTTTACCACCAAAATATTTTTTTAGCCCCAGATTTTACATTTTCATGAAAGGAGTGGGTACAAATCGCACCAAAATTTCTCCCACAATTGCTACTGAATGTGGTAATACCCCATATGTGGCTGTACAGTATTACTTAGCCACACGGAGAGATTCTGGAGGAATGGAGCGCTATTTGCCTCCTGGAGCACAGATTTTCCTAAAAAAGTTTCTGGACTCCATATACAATTGCTAGAGAGCAGAATCCCCCCCCCCCTGAAGTGACCCCATTTGGGAAACTATACCCCTTGGGGAATTTATCTACAGGTAGTGATGATTTTGACTCCATGGGTATTTTCCAGAAACAAGCAGCAATGAATGTTGCCGAGTGAAAATTGCAAACTGCCATTGTAGTGACCAGTACGCTGTTGTGACCAGTATGCTGCAGTCACCAGTACGTTATGCCTAACCAGTGTTTCCGGAAGCATGCACCCGTAAGTTAGGTGGGCTCTCATCGCTTCAGAAATGTCAAACGTGGACACAATATGTGGTTTAGGTATACTGTGGTGCTTAGAAGGGAGCGGGGCATTTGGATTTGAGAGTGCAGAATTTGCTGAATTTCTTTTGATGGGTGTGGAGCCATTTCACTTTTCCAGAGCCTTTGTACTACCAGTAACGTGTAAGCCAACTATATTTCCGTTAACAGATGACGGACCTGAGTGAGGACTTGCTTTTTTCTGGATTAAGTTGAAGCTTTTATTGGGAACATTTTACATAACGTTAGGAATCACATTTATCCAGCGCTCTATGCTGAGCATTTTTTGGGGGGTTTCCATCTAAATCTCTGAGTGATGTGATTCAGATAAACCTCCCTAGAGATCCATTCACTATAATGAAGCAGCAGAGTTACTCTGGACTCTTTCTGGCCAATGTTCAGCGGTGTCCTTCTTTTCAGAAGTGCACAAAACTGTGGCCGACGGCTCTTTTATGCAATCCTAAAAAGACGGACACTGCCAGATCACACATCAGATGGCACACTGCCTCCATCTGCCTCATTATAGGGAATGTTCTGACAGGGGTTCTATCTGATTCACGTATTTCAGAGATTTACACGTAAACTCTGTTGTAAGCGATTAGCGCAGAGCGCAGGATAAATGTGTGCCGAGCCTTACTGCGATCTTTGAGAGGCAGAGTGAAACAATCAACAAGCATGTGAAGAATTGGTTTTATCAATCTTTCACACCGTTCCTCATGTGGTATAAGTGATCAGGTGACTTTATTCTTTGGGACGGTGCAATTACAGCGATACCAGATTTATATCAGGTTTTTATGCTTGACAGCTATCACATACTAAAAGACGCTTTTTATTGCAAAAAATAGTTTTTGCACTGCCACATTTTGACAGCTATAATTTTTCCATATTTTGGCCCACAGTCATGTGAGGTCTTGTGTTTTGTGGGACAAAATGACGTTTTTATTGGTACCATTTTCGGGCACATGACAATTTTTGATCTCATTCTATTCCGATTTTTGGGAGGCAGAATGAACAAACAGCAGCAATTCAGGAATTTCTTTTGGGGGGGTTTATGTCATTCCGTGTGTGGTAAAATTGATAAGGCAGTTTTATTCTTCGGGTCAGTACAATTACAGCGATACCTCATTTATATTTTTTTATGTTTTGTCGCTTTTATACAATTAAAACTATTTAATAGAAAAAAATAGTTATTTTTGAATCGTTTTATTCTGAGGGCTATAACTTTTTTTGGCTAATTGAGATGTATGTGGCATGTTTTTTGTGGGACAGGATGACATTTTCAGCAATACCATGTTGATTTAAATCCGTCTTTTTGATCGCATTTTATTCCACTTTTTGTTCGGCAGTATGATGATAAAGCATTGTTTTTTGTGAACTTGTGGGATAGTTTTATAGGTTGGGTTTCTGCGGACGTGGTGATACCAAATATGCGTACTTTTATTGTTTATTTTATTTTTTTCATTCAAATATTTATTTAAAGATAAAATATCTTTTACTTTTTATTATTATTATTATTATTATTATTAATTTAAAAAAATATATTTTTAGAATTATTTAAAAAACTTTTCCTTACTTTTTTCTAACTTTTTTACTTTGTCCCACTATGGGACAATCATCTATTGCAGGCTGATTGCTTCTACAGCATGGGAATGCAGCAGTAATTCCCATGCTGAAGAAACTGTCAGCTTTGCAATGCCAAACTTGCTGCTCATGAACTGGGCATGATCAGCAAGTTTCCTAGGTCTGGTGACCTGGATGTTGTCATGATGACATCGGGTCACCATGGCAATGATCAGGACCCCATGTTGCGCCATGAGGTCTCTGATCCAAAGGCAGAGAGGCTGACAGCCCTCTGCCTGCTCCCGTTATGCTGCAATTGTGCTCAATCACAGCATTTTGGGGCTAAAGTGCCGGGAGCGGTCTGTGACCACTCCTGGCACTTAGTGTCGGGTGTAAGCTGTCAGAATCAGCTGACACCGGGCAGTGAACCCCCTTGTGCGCGGGCTATCGCGCGTACATAATAATCCGTCCCTGGTCAAATAGGCCCAGGGCACATGGACGGATTATTACATCTGATGTCAGAAAGAGGTTAAGACAAGCCTTGTCCAAATGCCTTAACAAGGCATTTAGATATCATAGAGGTGGTCTACCAACTTTGACCCCTTTAGAAGAGAGCCTAATCATTTAGGGGACATGTATCTTCAGACAAAACATTAGTGTTTTAATTTCATTAAAGATACCCTAGTTACTTTACCGATCCACCAATACTCCGGGCCTTTATTTCCAGGTTGTACTTTGGCATAAACTGGAAAAGCTAAAAAAAACACAGCGGCGGGTCTCTGCTGCATTTAGTGAACATCTGAGCAGCCTTTTTCTGTGTATCAAGACTGAACCAAGAAGTATAGTCCACCTAGGATCAGGTAAATGTTTGAGCAGCTCTTTGTCAAAACATATTTTCTAGCAGAATAGCCCCTTTAAGGCCATAGTCAAAAGTTCAGTATTTGGTCAGTATTTTCCAACAGTATTTGTAAACCAAAACCAGGAGTGGAGCAATCAGAGGAAAAGTATAATAGAAACACATCACCACTTCTGTATTTATCACCCACTTGGTTTTGGCTTACAAATACTGAGGTAAAATACTGACCAAATACTGAATGTGTGAACGTGGCCTAAAGAGGGCTTACACTGGAATTTTTTATTTAAACTAAGTACCTACTCCAAATAGTGCTGCTCCACTGATTTTAGAATAGATGTTCCTTTTCTTCTGTGTCTCTCCATTCCAAAGTTATGTCTTCCATAATAATGGTGCAAATTTTCCCTTCAACGAACTGGGCGCGCACCACCAAACGTCTCTGTGGGTGGTTGCTTTATTTTCTCTGATGCAGGCCAACAGTGCTGGAAATAAAAATCATAGGATCCCATAGCGAAAAGTCTAATTGTGTCCTCCAACCCCCCCTAAAAAAATGGCCCCACAGCCCTCCATTTAGTATAAATGTCCCCCACCAACCCCACATTCAGCATGATTGGTCACCACCAGCCCCCATTCAGTATAATGGCCCGCACCAGACCCATATTCAGTATGATGGCCCGCACCAGACCCATATTCAGTATGAAGGCCCGCACTAGACCCATATTCAGTATGATGGCCCGCACTAGACCCATATTCAGTATGAAGGCCCGCACCAGACCCATATTCAGTATGATGGCCCGCACTAGACCCATAATCAGTATGATGGCCCGCACTAGACCAATATTCAGTATGATTGCCGCACTAGACCCATATTCATTATGATGGCCCGCACTAGACCCATAATCAGTATGATGGCCTTCACCAGAGCCATATTCAGTATGAGGGCCTGCACTAGACCCATATTCAGTATGAAGGCTGGCACCAGACCCATATTCAGTATGATGGCCCGCACTAGACCCATATTCAGTATGATAGCCCGCACTGGACCCATATTCAGTATGATAGCCCGCACTAGACCCATATTCAGTATGATAGCCTGCCACTAGACCCATATTCAGTATGATGGCCTGCATCAGAGCCATATTCAGTATGAAGACCCGCGCCGGACCCATATTCAGTATGATGGCCCACACCAGACCCATATTCAGTATGATGGCCCACACCAGACCCATATTCAGTATGATGGCCCACACCAGACCCATATTCAGTATGATGGCCCGCACCAGACCCATATTCAGTATGAAGGCCCGCACCAGACCCATGTTCAGTATGAAGGCCCGCACTAGATCCATATTCAGTATGATGGCCCGCACTAGACCCATATTCAGTATGATGGCCCGCACTAGACCCATAATCAGTATGATGGCCTTCACCAGAGCCATATTCAGTATGAAGGCCCGCACTAGACCCATATTCAGTATGAAGGCTGGCACCAGACCCATATTCAGCATGATGGCCCACACTAGACCCATGTTCAATATGAAGGCCCGCACCAGACCCATATTCAGTATGATGGCCCGCAATAGACCCATATTCAGTATGATAGCCTGCACTAGACCCATATTCAGTATGATTAGCCCCCATCAGCCCACCATTCAGTATTATTGACCCCACAATTACTGACATTTCAAATAAAAAAAACACTACTCTCCTCTCCCCGCTCCCAGGCTTGGTGCTCCAGTCTGTTCAGTGTGCATACTGAGGTTTCGGCACAGCAGATGCAATGTTTTGACATTATTGCGCCTGCTGTGTATAGGATCTCAGACTCACAGGTCCCGGTTGAATTGCATCCTGAAGATGCGTATAGTTATGAAATTGTGATGACAAGGAGAGGGGGCCCCATGTTCACTGCGTGAGTTGCCGCTATGGATGGTACGCCTTTTTGGCCAATCAAAACATGTCCTCATCCACAGTGAAATTCTGTGTATATGTTCAGTTGGTTCTGAAAATTTGCATCTTTATTACCATGGGGCATAACGTTAGAACAGGGTGGCACAGAAATAAAATAAAAACTGCTCCAGGATGTTTGAAACAGCAGTATTTGTAGGATGTATTCACTTTTAATGAAAAAAAATCACTTTAATAAGTGATCAAATTCTGGAAGAATTTAGATACTACTAGAGGGGGGCATCTGGATGGAAGCTGTACTTTAATTATCTGAAAAGTTAATCAATATGCAAGTTTATTAGCTTTCCAGAGTGGCACATTTAAGTTTCATTTAAATTTATTACCCAAAACAAAAACGTGAATCACAGAGCGAAGTACCATTAAATATAATCAAGGGTAATTTTTAAAAATACATATAGAAAATAATAGCAGGGATAGTGACACCTAAGTACCATGTCCAGCAAAAATATAATACAAATGTAAGGAGGTAAACCCTCTAGCAAAATAAACCCAATATAAGGAGAAATAGCAGGGCAAAGTTGGCACACTTATAAAGCTAGATGGCACTACACATAAATATGCAAGTGCAAAAAGAGTATAAGTAAGAAAGCAAGCAGAAAGTCTCTAAATCCACAATAAATATACCAGAGGGTCCTATAGAGTAATAGAGGTAATACCAACCTATATGCCAGACATGGGAGAGGCCCCGACGCGCGTTTCGCTATCAATGCTTCCTCGAGGGGGTGGGGTGTTGGGGGCGCCGAGTCTGAGACCCTATTGCTCTATAGAACCCTCTGGTATATTTATTGTGGATTTAGAGACTTTCAGCTTGTGGTAACTTTGCTTGCATGTAATATGGCTATACTATTGATGGCTTCATATATCCTACTACACTGATTGAACTGGCTATTTACTTATACTGTTTTTGCACTTGCATATTTATGTGTAGCGCCATCTAGCTTTATATTTATAAGTGTGCCAACTTTGCCCTGCTATCTCCTTATATTGGGTTTATTTTGCTAGAGGGTTTACCTCCTTACATTTGTATTATATTTTTGCTGGACATGGTACTTAGGTGTCACTATCACTGCTATTATTTTCTATATGTATTTTTAAAAATTACCCTTATTTTGTACTATTTATTAATAAAAATGATTATATTTAATGGTACTTCGCTCTGTGATTCACTTTTTTGTTTTGGGTAATATATCATATCTGATGTGATAGAGCTATCATTTGTTTTGGCAGCTGCTTGGTAAATAAGTTTCATTTAAAGCAGGGGGTAGGGGAATTAGATTTAAAGCACCACCCCAAAATAAAAAAGCGACAGTGGAGCGGTGCTTTACAAGAAACCTGTCAGGATGATTTTTACAATGGAGATTAATGATGTGACTGTGTATGTCCTATTGCAGCAATAATAATTGTTTTGTAATAATGTGATGTGTAGTAACACATCTAAAAAAAAACCTTCATAATATAGTATATACAAGTATGTGTTCTCTATAGATGTGTATAAACGCAATTCTGCAGAAATGCCCCATATATATACATTAATTGCAATCTTCCTTACACATTAATAATAGAATATAAAAGCACAGTAAAATAATGACTAAGTCTTTGACAATGCAATAAATAAAAAACATTGCATCTCTTTAAACCACAAAGCTGAGGTCAACAGGAATCAGCTGGCTGCATTCCACGTGCTCCCCATGAAAGGGGTAGACAACAAAAGGCACCCATCGGCTGGCCTACTGGTGATATGGCAGAGGAGTAGCCTCTCTCCTGATGGCCCAGTGTCACTATTCACAATTGTCAGCGGTGAAATGTGGTTCCTCCTCAGTGTATTGTGCTAAAACGCTCGTAATTAACAGCCCTGAGCTGAGGTCGCCTTCTGCATCAATAGATTCAGGGCAGCAGCTGGCATCTGTGTCATCCACTAATTCTACTGCAAGGTTCTTCTGAATGACGCCCTCCCCTCTTGGAATGTCCTGAAATTGGAATATTCTGCGTGCAGATATTTTTGTATGTCGGAGACTTCACAGCACAATTGGACCATACATCTCACATACACATCTGTATATTTAGATCTCCTGTCATTTATGTTGCATTTTTAGTAGATATTATACAGTAACTTGCTGCATTCACTTGAATGGAAGATTAGGTGCAGTCGCTTACAGCAGCCACCATTGTATGAGGCTGTAATGTTCTGCTCCCTACATTGCTTACACCTGAATGCTGCTGAAGCAAACATCAGTTGATTGGTGGGGATACCAGGTGTTTGACTCCCACCGATGTCACACTGATGACCTACAAATAGGTCATCAGTATATTAATCCAGGACAACACATTTCAGTTCAATGAACTGACCAATATCACCTGATCATACTGAATTGCTGACCTGATACAGTGGGTTCGGAAAGTATTCAGACCCCTTTACATTTTTCACTCTTTGCTTCATTGCAGCCATTTGATAGATTCAAAAAAGTTCATTTTTTTCACATTAATGTACACTCTGCACCCCATCTTGACTGAAAAAAACAGAAAGTTAAAATTTTTGCAAATTTAATAAAAAAGAAAAGCTGAAATATCACATGGTCATAAGTATTCAGACCCTTTGCTCAGACACTCATATTTAAGTCACATGCTGTCCATTTCCTTGTGATTTGCCTTGAGATGGTTCTACTCCTTCATTGGAGCCCAGCTATGTTTATTTAAACTGATAGGACTTGATTTGGAAAGGCACACACCTGTCCATATACCTCACAGCTCACAGTGCATGCCAGACCAAATGAGAATCATGAGGTCAAAGGAACTGGCCAAGGAGCTCAGAGACAGAATTGTGGCAAGGCACAGATCTGGCCAAGGTTACAACAAAATTTCTGCTGTACTCAAGGTTCTTAAGAGCACAGTGGCCTTCATAATCCTTAAATGGAAGAAGTTTGGGACCACCAGAAGTCTTCCTAGACCTGGCCATCCAGCCAAACTGAGCAATTGTGGAAGAAAAGCCTTGGAGAGAGAGGTAAAGAAGAACCCCAAGATCACTGTGGCTGAGCTCCAGAGATGCACTAGGGAGATGGGAGAAAATTCCACAAAGTCAGCTATTACTGCAGCTGTCCACCAGTCAGGCCTTTATGGCAGAGGGGCCCAATGGAAGCCTCTCCTCAGTGCAAGACATATGAAAGACTGCATAGAGTTTGCAAAAAAAAAACATATGAAGAACTCCCAGACTATGAGAAATAAGATTCTCTTGTCTGATCAGATGAAGATAGATCTTTTAGGTGATAATTCTAAGCGGTATGTGTGGAGAAAACCAGGCACTGCTCATCACCTACCCAATACAATCCCAACAGTGAAACATGGTGGTGGCAGCATCATGCTATTGGGGTGTTTTTCAGCTGCAGGGACTGGTTGTCATTAAAGGAAACATGAATGCGGCCAAGTACAGATTGGTTGTACAGACTGGTTGTCATGAAAGGAAACATGAATGCGGCCAAGTACAGAGATATCCTGGATGTAAACCTCTTAATATTTTCCGTACTCACTGTACCCTGAGAGGGTTATGACAAAGAAGAGTGTCAGGTTGCTGTAGCAATCAGATGCACAGATTTGCAGAGGGACAGGCAGCAGCAAGAGGAGGACATTGTGCCTCTAGATCTAGGACAGCAGTGTCAGCCATATTAAAATTATTTTTGACCAAGTAACCCCCTCTGTCTGCTGCTGGATAAAATATTGTGAAATAATGATATTGCAGCCATATATTTTACATATTCCTAATCTGGAATACCCACTGCACCCTAGAGCCCCATGTACTTCTCTCCCTCTGTTTTAACTGATATGTCTGAACTGTCTGTTTCCATTTCCTCTTTCTGCTGCTCCTTCCATGACTTTAATTCCATGTATCATACTTCAAATTTACTGAATGCATAGTGATATATCCATGCTCTTCACACCTAGCACTATCCTTCAATCTTACTCTGTCTCTCTCCAGCTTTGATGGTAGTCAATTGTTCTTTTAACTGCAATCTGTTAATTGTTCCCTGCTTGAACTGTCCTCCTGCTCCTTCCTCCTCCCCCCTCCCTCTCTCACCTGGCTTCATTTCATGGACACTTGAATGGTACTAGTTGAATGTAGCTGGTCAGATATGACCTGGTCAGATGTGACATCAATTGAAGTGACAATTTTTAAGTGTAGCATCAGAAATATACCAGAAATAGTCCAGAAATCAGCCAGACGGTAAGACTAATCACTGTCTTCTAATTTTACTTGCCTTTCTTCCCCTGCTCTTTAATTATGCTCACATTTGCCCCCACTGTTTTTGCTCCACTAATCCTCACTATCCTACGCTAACACCTGTAATAATTATAGGGGATAACTCAGGAGACTCTGCGTGGAACAAGACAACTACAGGACACAGTTTTATAAGTGGTAAAGTCTATATTATCACACGGTGATTCAAACAGGTGCAGAGAGAAACTCAAGTCCACAACACTTGGTGCAAATATCAAATGCAGCTCAGCAGTCTATAGGAAACTTCAGAGGAAAATTCAATCACGCAGAAAGTCTATGAAGCACAATTATTCTTGAGGATACTTGACACGAATAAGTCCTTGCTTAGTCCACAACACAGATAGATATGCTTATAAGGCAGTTCAAATAATATCTTAGCTCAACCAGGGAGGTCTGGGTAATAGTCTCAGGTTCTTGCAGAGCAGAAACAGCTTACATGTCCAGCAAATGCAGATGGAAGCAAACACGAGCAGCAGATGAAGGAGGATTACTGGAACTGGTGTATGCAGCAGGAACTCAGAGCAGAGTAGCAGGATAACCCCACAGGTTCACAGGAGCAGGTATATAGCCAGGGAGTCACCAGAGGTCAGGAGCTGGATGCAAGGCAGAATACTCTAGCACAGACTGAAGGCTGGGGTGGAGTTTTATAGCAGGAAGACACAGTGCACATGAGACCAAGGACGCCATCTTGGAAAAGGGCAGTAATGCACAAAAAGGTAATAAAAAATGTTCAGAGTCCTGACATTACTCCCTCCTTAGACCTCAGGACGATCCTAGACCTGGTTTCTCAGGGAATCTCTGATGAAAATGAGAAATCTTCTGTTGGGCATTGATGTTTTCCACAGGTTCCCAAGAGTCTTCCTCAGGGGGATATCCCTGCCATCTTATCAGATATTGGAGCCGATTCCGGCGAATCCTGGAATCAACAATTTCCTCCACCACAAATTGTTCTTGCCCATCAATCACCACAGGCTGCGGAGGTGGCACAACATGTCCCTGGAAGGTATTAGGAGATACAGGCTTTAGTAAAGATACATAAAAAACTGGGTGTACCTTCATAGTCCTAGGCAGCTTCAGCCGGCAGGCCACAGGGCTCACAATATCGTTGATCTTGAAAAGGCCAATGAATTTCTGTTCAAGTTTTTGTGAAGGAACGTTTAACTTCAGATTCTTAGTTGCTAACCACATGGAATCTCCTACCCTGAACATGGGTGCAGGTTTACGGAATCTATCAGCCGATCTCTTATAACGTTCTGGAGCTGTGGTCAGGGATTCCTTTAGAACCTCCAGATTTTGCCTCATCACAGTCAGCCTTTCTTCCACTGCCGGAACCGGAGAATTAATTGGAGACCTAGGAAAGATACACGGATGATAACCCAGATTGGCAAAGAAAGGTGTAAATTTAGTGGAGGCGCTCTGAGAATTGTTATATGAAAATTCGGCTAACGGCAGCAACTCCAACCAATCATCCTGGAGATGGCTGACATAGCATCTTAGATATTGTTCCAGCGTCTGGTTGGTACGCTCAGTCTGACCATTTGTCTGGGGATGGTAAGCAGAAGAGACACAGACATTAATATTGAGTGCAGAGCAAAACCCCTTCCAGAATCTTGAAGTGAACTGCACTCCACGGTCAGAGATGATCTCATCCGGAACCCCATGCAACCGAAAGACATTCTGTATAACCAAGTTCACTGTATCTTTAGCTTAGGGGAGGCCGGTGCATGGAACAAAATGAGCAGCTTTAGTCAGGCGATCAACTACCACCATGATTGTATTCATGCCCCCTGACGTAGGCAGCTCCACAATAAAGTCCATTGATATAGACCCCCAAGGGCGGGACAGAACAGGTAATAGTTGTAGAAGACCCGTAGGTGCCACATGAGGAGTCTTGTAACGAGCACATACCTCGCAAGAGAGAACATAGTCCTTGGTATCCTTCAGGCAAGTTGGCCACCAGAAGAATCGGCTCAGTAACTTATTTGTCTTCTGTACCCCCCTGTGACCAGCCAACTTGGAGTCATGTACCAACTTGAGGATCTGCAACGGACGACCTCAGGGACGTAGATACGTCGATCTCTGAACCACATGCCACCCTTAAAGACAAGATTAATATCCACAGGTGGGTTGGCCAGAAATACATCACCGTCATAGGCCTCCTCCGATGAAATTGGCATCAGATAGAATGGTCTTGGACGGGGCTCCAGGTACGGAATCCGCAGCATGGATTCGGGATAAAGCATCAGCCTTCCCATTACGAGAACCTGGATGGTAGGAGATAACAAAGTTAAAGTGATTTAAAAATAAGTTCCAACGAGCCTGACGAGGAGAAAGACATCTAGCGGATCTAAGGAACTCTAAATTGCGATGGTCAGTTAGCACTATGATCTGTTGTGCAGCTCCTTGCAGATGATGCCTCCATTCTTTGAAAGCCGCAATAATAGCCAGCAATTCCTTGTCTCCCAAGTCGTAATTCTTCTCTGCTGAGGTTAGTCTACGGGAAAAGAAAGCACAAGGATGCAGCAGACCCTTCTCTCCAGTTCTTTGGGAGAGAATAGCCCCCAAAGCATTATCAGAAGCGTCCACCTCCACAATGAAAGAACGTGTTGGATCTGGGTGTATCAACAGCGGTGCTGATGTGAAACAGATCTTAAGCCGATCAAAAGCTTTTTGAGCCTGTGGTGACCACTTAAAGGGCTTTTCCTTCTTTGTCAAAAAAGTAATGGGACGAACAATATCAGAAAAATTTCGAATGAAGCGTCTGTAGAAATTTGCAAAACCAATAAAACATTGGACCTCCTTAACGTTCTTGGGTACCGGCCAGTCAAGGATAGCCTGAATCTTACCAGATCCCATGTTCAGCCCCGGGGAGAGATGATATAACCTAAGAACTGTATCTCAGAACGATGGAACTCACATTTCTCCGGCTTAATATACAGATGGTTCTCTTTCAGACGTCTTAAAACAGTTTTGACATGTTCTTCATGTTCCTGTAGAGAGTCAGAAAAGATTAGTATATCGTCCAAATAGATCACTACAAACTGGTCCAACAAATCTCTGAAAATGTCATTAGCAAGGTGTTGAAATGTTGCAGGGGCGTTACAAAGCCCGAAGGGCATCACAAGTGATTCAAAGTATCCATACCGGCATCTGAATGCTGTCTTCCACTCATCCCCTGGACGAATACGCACCAAATTATAAGCCCCATGAAGATCCAGTTTAGAGAACACCTTAGCATGGCGGACTCTTTCCAGTAATTCGGGAATCAGAGGCAAAGGGTAATGGTTTCGTATGGTTACCTTATTGAGTTCCCGATAGTCAACACAGGGTCTCAGGGCCCCATCCTTCTTCTTTACAAAAAAGATAGGTGCCCCTGCTAGTGAGGAAGAAGGACGTATGAAGCCTTTGGCCAGATTTTCATCAATATACTCCTTTAAGGCTTGAAGCTCAGGTGCCGCCAAAGGGTATACGTTACCAAAAGGAATAGCTGCCCCAGGAAGCAACTCAATGGGACAGTCATAATGCCTGTGTGGAGGAAGCTGATCTGCATTCTTCTTGTCACAGATGTCAGAGAACTCTTTATATGCTGGAGGTAAAGAAAATACCTGTACATGTGGTTCCGTAGCCGTGGACTCAGGGACAGCTTCTGTTAACGCTGAGTTGCTCCATGTTGGAAAGATAATCTCCTTGGTCTCCCAGTTGATAATTGGGTTCTGAGAATGCAACCAAGGAATGCCTAAAATCACAGGAAAATGAGGAGAAGAAATTAGCAAGAAAGAAAGTTGCTCCTGATGATTAGGCTCTAACAAAATTTCAAGGGGTACGGTCTCCTGATCCACAGGCCCAGAGATTAAAGGTGACCCATCCACTATTTCCATGGTAATTGGAGAGGATCTTTGCTGAATTTCAATACCATGTTCCTTGGCAAATGCGATATCCATGAAATTGCCACCTGCACCAGAGTCAATCATAGCTGCACTGGAAATCCCCTGTCCTGAACACAGGATCTTAATAGGGAGAGAAGAGTGAGAGTTCTTTTCCTTAAGCTCCTTGGGGGGTGAAGTCATAGAAAGTGAATGGAATACAGCATTTAAAGGCAGGCTACATTCAGAGATGTCAGATTCATCATCACAGTTGTCATACTGCCCTACTGCTGCTAGCACCTTGTTAGGCCGTCTAGGACACTTAGGACAATTGATCAAGAAGTTGTCAGACTGGCCGCAGTAGAAACATAGACTTTCACGAAGGCGATGCTCCCGGCGCTCATTAATCTCGCGCCTCTGAACGGAATCAATTTGCATGGGCACCTCCTCCATCTCCCGAGATGTTTTACCTGCAGGCTCTTTGGAAGGGAGGGAAAAGTTAGAAATACGGTTATATGCAGCAAACTACTCCTGCCTACGCTCATTAAGGCAAATGTCAATGCACACACAATGCTGTATAAATGTCTATAGCTCTTGTGGTGACTCAGAGCGAGCTAGTTCATCTTTTACAATACTAGACAGACCCCTTTTAAAAATAGGCAATTGTGCATAACTGTCCCAATTGGTATCTACCGCTAATTTCCTGAATTCAGTAGCATACTCAATAACAGAACGTTTTGCCTGGTGTAAAGACAATAAAGCAGATTCAGCGGTTGCACGGCGATTAGGATCATCAAACATTAATGCCATAGCGGCCAAGAAATCATCCAAGTTATTTAACCGTGGGCCACGAGACTCAATCATCGGATTCGCCCAGGCTAGCGCTCGTGCGGTCAGCAGCATTATTACACACAATACTTTGGATCTATCATTAGGAAAACGGTCAGCATGCACATCAAAATATAGCATACATTGATTCACAAAGCCACGAAATTTGTCGCGATCACCATTTAATCTGAATGGAGCAACTTAGGTGGGCTAGCTGGTGGCGGTTGCCCAGAGGGAAAAGTCGCTTGTGCAGCTATTTGCGTGCTTATGTCCTGAAAAGCCCGTCCATACTGGGACTCTATGCCAGCAAGTGTTGTTGTCCTGCAAAGTCTGTCCAAACACTTGTTGATTGAGTTCAAAGCTTCCAAACTTCTTTTGCAGACCTTCCACATCTTTCTGTAGTGATCCAATTATGGAAAACACCTGCTCTAGTCTGCTTTCTGCAGTCATTGTTCCAGCAGTCTCCTTTTTTTCTTAGGCTAGAGTATCCTGTAATAATTATAGGGGATAAAACAGGAGACTCTTTGCGTGGAACAACACAACTACAGGACACAGTTTTATAAGTGGTAAAGTCTATATTATCACACGGTGATTCAAACCGGTGCAGAGAGAAACGCAAGTCCACAACACTTGGTGCAAATATCAAATGCAGCTCAGCAGTCTATAGGAAACTTCAGAGGAAAATTCAATCACGCAGAAAGTCTATGAAGCACAATTATTCTTAAGGATACTTGACACGAATAAGTCCTTGCTTAGTCCACAACACAGATAGATATGCTTATAAGGCAGTTCAAATAATATCTTAGCTCAACCAGGGAGGTCTGGGTAATAGTCTCAGGTTCTTGCAGAGCAGAAACAGCTTACATGTCCAGCAAATGCAGATGGAAGCAAACACGAGCAGCAGATGAAGGAGGATTACTGGAACTGGTGTATGCAGCAGGAACTCAGAGCAGAGTAGCAGGATAACCCCACAGGTTCACAGGAGCATGTATATAGCCAGGGAGTCACCAGAGGTCAGGAGCTGGATGCAAGGCAGAATACTCTAGCACAGACTGAAGGCTGGGGTGGAGTTTTATAGCAGGAAGACACAGTGCACATGAGACCAAGGATGCCATCTTGGAAAAGGGCAGTAATGCACAAAAAGGTAATAAAAAATGTTCAGAGTCCTGACAACCCCAAACCTCTGCACCCTCGAACCACATAACTACCTCCCCCCTCTCTCCTACCCTCCACCTCGCTTCATCTGCCGACCTGCTCCTGAACCTCAGACCTCTCCTACTAAAATATAACATAAGCTGATCACTCTCCTTCACCCACCTGCTTTCCCTCTCTCTGCTCATTCTCACTGCTGGGGACATATCCCCCAATCCTGCCCCGCCTCATGCATCCCACTAATCCTCACCCCTATCCTTCTCACACTAAGAGTAACTACCGCAATCCCTCACACTTAAAATCTGTGCCACTGACCCCCACCCCTCTGCTTCCTCCCTCTGGGGTATTTTGGAATGCCCTCTCCATCTGCAACAAGCTCCACATGATCCACAATCTCTTTACTTCCCGCAACCTTTCCTTCCTGGCCCTCACTGAGACCTGACTCACGCCCCCTGACACGGCCTCCCCTGCTGCACTGAGTTACGGTGGCCTCCAGCTTACCCACACTTCTCACTCTGGCAACAGACATGGAGAGGGGAGTGGGTTTCCTTCTTTCTAAAAACTGCTCCTTCAACCCTATCCAACCCCCACCCTCCCTTATCCTCCCTTTTTTCGAGGTTCACTCTGTCTGTATCTACTCTCCCTCTAATCTCCAAATGGCTGTCATATACTGACCACCAGGCTCAGCCACTGCCTTCATTGACCAATTCTCCACCTGGCTTCTTCATTTTCTCTCTGCTGACATCCCCACCATCATAATGGGTGACTTTAATATCCCTACTGACACCCGCCAGCCAGCAGCCTCCAAGCTCCTGGCCCTTACCTTATCCTTTGGACATAAGGTACCGTCACACTAAACGATATCGCTAGCGATCCGTGACGTTGCAGCGTCCTCGCTAGCGATATCGTTTAGTTTGACACGCAGCAGCGATCAGGATCCTGCTGTGATGTCGCTGGTCGCTGAATAAAGTCCAGAACTTTATTTGGTCGTCCGATCGCCGTGTATCGTTGTGTTTGACACCAAAAGCAACGATACCAGCGATGTTTTACACTGGTAACCAGGGTAAACATCGGGTTACTAAGCGCAGGGCCGCGCTTAGTAACCCGATGTTTACCCTGGTTACCAGCGTAAATGTAAAAAAAAACAAACAGTACATGCTCACCTGCGCGTCTCCCAGCGTCTGCTTCCTGCTCTGACTGAGATCCGGCCCTAAAGTGAAAGTGAAAGCACAGCGGTGACGTCACCGCTGTGCTGTTAGGGCCGGAGCTCAGTCAGTGTCAGGAAGCAGACGCTGGGAGACGCGCAGGTGAGTATGTACTGTTTGTTTTTTTTACTTTTACGCTGGTAACCAGGGTAAACATCGGGTTACTAAGCGCGGCCCTGCGCTTAGCAACCCGATGTTTACCCTGGTTACCTGGGGACCTCGGCATCGTTGGAGAGCGGTCTGTGTGACAGCTCTCCAACGATCAAACAGCGACGCTGCAGCGATCGACATCGTTGTCGCTATCGCTGCAGCGTCGCTTAATGTGACGGTACCCTTACTCAGTGATCCTCCACAGCCACCCACATAGACGGACATACACTAGACCTCATCTTCACCCGCCTCTGTTCCTTATCTAATCTCACAACCTCTCCCTTCCCCCTACCTGACCACCATCTACTCACCTTCTTATCCTTGTCCTCCTCACCCGCACCCCATGTCCAGCCACTACCACATCATCACAGAAACCTCGCACACCTAGACATTGACAGACTCTCAGACTCTCATCTACCCCTGTCCTCCATATCTTCCCTCCATGACACAGACAGCGCCACTGCTTTCTATAACTCCACCCTCCCATCAGCCATAGACTCAGTCGCCCCTCTCATGCATGGCAAAGTGCGACAAATCAATAGGCAACCCTGGCATAACAATCTCACCAAAAACTTCAACAAGCATCCAGAGTCGCGGAGCGGCGTTGGAAGAAAACACGGCTGCCAGACGACTTCACTGCTTTCAAACAAGCTACACTTGCCTTCAAATCAGCCCCCACCTCTGCTAAACAGACCTATTTCACAAACCTTGTATCTTCATTATCCTACAACCCAAAACAACTGTTCAGCACATTTAACTATCTCCTCCGCCCACCACTACCACCTCCAACTCCCCTCATCTCTTCCGAGGACTTTGCCACCTACTTAAAAAACAAGATCGACCAAACAAGGAAAGCCTTTAATGTTCCACCACCCCAACAACTCCATATACCAGACCTCTGCCCTTCCCTAATAACCTCCCTCTCCAACATCACTGAAGGAAAGCTCACTCACCTCCTTTCCAAATCACACCTCACCACCTGCGCACTTGACCCCATCAATTCCCACCTGCTCCTCAACCTCACTAACATGCTGATTCCAGCCCTAACCCATCTCTTCAACCTATCCCTATCTTCTGGTACCTTCCCCTCTGCCTTCAAACATGCCACCATCACACCCATCTTCAAAAATCTAACCTTGACCCAACTGCTATCACCCCACATCACTGCTCCCGTTTGCTTCAAAACTCCTTGAGCAGATTGTCCATGCTCAACTTTCCGCCCCCACCACTCCACCGAAACCGCCATGACCAAAATTGCTAATGGCTTACTCACAGCTAACTAACTGACAGTTCTCCATCTTCCTCGTTCTCGGTCTGTCCTCTGCCTTCGACACAGTCGACGACTGCCTACTGCTACAGATTCTGTCTTCCCTTGGCATCAAAGACCTTACCCTGTCCTGGATTGCCTCATACCTTTCCGACCGCACATTTAGCGTTTCCCACCCCCACACTACCTCCTCATCCCACCCTCTCTGTTGGTGTCCCTCAAGGCTCTGTCCTAGGGCCCCTACTTTTTTCCACCTATATCCTTGGCCTAGGACAACTCATAAAGTCCCATGGCTTCCAGTACCACCTGTATGCGACGACACTCAGATCTACCTCTCTTTGGCCAGATGTCACCTCTCTGCTGTCCAGAATCCTGGAGTGTCTATCAGCCATATCCTCCTTCTTCACCTCTCGCTTCCTAAAACTCAATGTAGACAAAACCAAACTCATCATCTTTCCCCCATCTCGCGTATCCCCCCTACCTGATCTGTCTATTATGGTAAACGGCATCACGCTCTCTCCCGCACCTGAAATCCGCTTCCTCGGGGTAACTCTTGACTCTGCCCTGTCCTTAAAACCACACATCCAAACTCTGGCCACCTCCTGTCGCCTCCAACTCAAAAATATTGCCAGAATCCATTCCTTCCTCAGCCCACAATCTACTAAAACTCTTGTGCATGCACTCATCATCTCCTGCCTGGATTACTGCAACACCCTCCTCTGTGGCCTCCCCGCTATCTCTCTTGCACCACTCCAGTCTACCCTCAACTCTGCTGCCCAGCTAATCCACTTCTCTCCTCGCTATCCGCAGTTTCTGCCCTCTGCAAATCCCTCCACTGGCTCCCAATTCCTCAATGAATCCAATTCAAACTACTAACACTGATCTACAAAGCCATCGACAACCTGTCCCCTCCCTATATCTCTGAACTAATCTCCCAATATCTCCCCTCATGTAATCAACAATCCTCCCAAGATGTCCTACTCTCCTCCACACTTATTTGTTCCTCACACAACCGCCTCCAAGATTTATCACGAATATCCCCCATCCTCTGGAATTCCACTCCTCAACACATCCGATTATCCACCACCCTCGGATCCTTCAGACAGAAACTGAAAACCCATCTCTTCAGGAAAGCCTACAGCCTGCAATAACCATTCTGCCGCCTCACCACCACCAGAGCTGCCACCTCACCACCACCCGAGCTGCCGCCTCACCACCACCAGAGCTGCCGTACCCTCAACCTTCTGTCTCTTCCCCATTACCCCGTAGAATGTAAGTCCGCAAGGACAGGGTCCTTTCCCCTCTGTACCAGTCAGTCATTATAAATTTGTTGAAAAGAAAAAAAAGAAAAGAAAAAAAGCCAGCTCACTGGTTCTCAGAAGCACGGAACTCCGTCTTGAAGGGTAATGAATCCATAGGAAAAAAGCAAATGTTCCAGCTTCATATGAATAAAATACAAATCTTAATAGAAATTTTTTTTTAAAAGTGCATACTCCACGGAGTGGAGTGTGAGGTCCGTGGAGTATGCACTTTTTAAAAAAATGTTCTATTAAAATTTGTATTTTATTCGTATGAAGCTGGAACATTTGCTTTTTTCCTATTAATTATAAATTTGTTGACTGTAAATGATATCTATAACTCTGAACGTAACCCCTTTCTCATGTACAGCACCATGGAATTAATGGTGCTATATAAATAAATAAAAATAATAATAATAATAGAACATTTAACAAACAAGACACATTACTATAGACAGATGCGATAGCAAACATAGTGTTCACTTATTGATTATGACTGCCTGCCTTATATGTTTCTGACTTTACAATACCAATATGAAAAATGGAATTTGCCGTTGAGACATTTTTAATACTGTATGTTCCCCTTTTGATTTTCATTGGACATGGTTGGCAAGTACCTGCTTCCATAAACCAACCATGAGAACTGTCATCTAGCACTTCTTGTTTGATCTGACAATCTTAACCGTGTTAATGTTTATACCTGTATGTGTTCCAGGAATGCAGGTAAGTAATCGTATTATGTAAAAAGCTCCCACTCCAGATATACCTAGTTAGGTCACAACAATCTGTCATTTGCAAACGTGAAGCAAGGACCGGCGGAGACTGAGCAGCACCCAGACTTGTTGATGCATTTTGTGAAGGTGTTTTGGTATCAGCCAGTTTGACTTAAAGATGGTGTGTACAGTAAACACTCAGTGGCATGCCATCTGACTTTCATTTATTTGTGTCAGTCTACTAGTGAAAACAGCGATGTATTCTCTATAAACATACATCAAGGTATAGATATTATAATGATAGTATGTAGGCCACCGTAAACAGGTTTAGCCTGACTTCTATTCTATTTCTGGGTAGAGACGGCATGATACTGTTCAGAATGAAGTAGTGCGTTCACTATAAATATACATAAAGGTATACATAGCATAATTAAAGTTGAGCAAATTTTTCAAAATTCATTTCAGATTACGATCGGTGGCGATTACTGTTTTTGAAATATTCGCCGAACGTCATTGGAGTCAATGGTAGTAGAAATGAACGAATATGTTCGGAACTGATCATCAAACATAAATTCGTCACGAATAGGGTACCAATATGGCACAAATATGGCAAATTCAGATTCGGTGACCGATTCCGAACATATTCGCTCAAATCTAATTATAATGATAGTATACAGATCACCATAAACAGGTTTAATCCGGCTTCTATTTTATTTCTGGGTAGAGACAGCACAGTACTGTTCAGGATGAAGTAGTGTATTTGCTGTAAACACACATGAAGGTATAGATATGATAATGATAGTATGCAGATCACCGTAAACAGGTTTAGCCTGGCTGCTATATTATTTCTCTGCAGAGACGGCATGATACTGTTCAGAATGAAGTAGTGTATTCGCTATAAACATACATAAAGGTATAGATATGATAAGGATAGTAGACAGGTTTGGCCCAGTTGCTATTCTATTTCTGGGTAAAGAGCAAGGTCCTGCTCAGGATGAAGAACAGAGGTTTTGTTTAAATTAGTAGATTATATAATATAACATTTCATTATACTCTATTTAGGCCATGAAGGAACAGCTGGATTGTTACTTGTGCATACTTTATAGGCTCAAGGGCCCAAGAGGAACTCTTAGGGTGCGTGTCCATGCTCCGTAATGACTGTGCTTTGGACAGAGCGGAAACCCCGCTCTGCCCAAAGCGCCACCCCCTTCTGTACACGCGGTGATTCCGGATGTGTTCAGTGCACATCCGGAATCTCCGCACCCCACACATAGGGCCCTGTGATTTACCTTGCGGTGATGGAGCGTCGCTGCAAGGTAAACAGACATGCTGCATTCTAAAAAGACGCGCCGCATGTCCATTAATGCAGGGCCACCAGATGCGTGTTCACACGCATAGTGGAGATGGGATTTCATAAAATCCCCTCCACTATGCTGTAACATCTGGACGCTGCGGGTTGGACGCTGCGGCTGTACGCAGTGTTCAATCAGCAGCTAATCCGGATGTATTCCTGAACGTGGACACATACCCTTAGGCTATGTTCAAACATGATGGGGCTGCAGCATGCAATTTAAGGAGGTGTACACAGAATACCCTTCTTCAGTCTAGGTTAAAGGGAACCTATCAATTGTAAAATAACACTATTAACCTGCAGATATGGGGTTAATCTGCATGTTAACAGAGTTCTGACATCATATGGCTCTTGCACTGGAATCCTCGCTGCCAGGAGGAAATTAACTTTATTCCCCCAGTGCACAGTAGTCATGATATAACCGCTGCAGCCTGTAAATAAAACAAGAGCAGTGGTGGAGAGGCAGCGCTGGACCGAAGAGGGTAAGTGACAGATGTGTTTATTATTTTAAAGTGGTTGTCCAGACTTGAATCTCTAGTCTGCAGTCATTCTATATGACTGCAGACTTGAGAATGTGCGTGCTGTCAGGATGCTCCATAAGTGGGCGATGACATGACACAAGTGGATTGAGGTAGGCAGGACACGTCTATTCGGAATGCGGCTTTACGTGTGGCACATGACTGCCAGCTCCCAATGCCGGAGAATCCTGACAGCATGCACTGTGCACACTGTGAGGATTTACAAATCTGCAGTCACATACAGTCATTGCAGACTTGAGCTCCAATCCGGAACAACCCTTTTAACTAAGATTTACAAATAGGAAATATGGTTCCAGGTATATTGTTAGGGCAAAAATTACATACAGTACACCTTCCACCTTCCACCTTGACTCTTGAATTTAGTTTTATCATAAGTGGACTTTTTAGGTAATTTTTGCCCTTACAGGTATTAGTAATTAGTAATTATTATTTTAACCTAGCACAGACCGATAGGCTGAAGAAACGTATTCCAGGAAAACCGCTGTAAAGAGTAACTAAACATTAAAGGGAACCTGTCACCTGAATTTGGCGGGACCAGTTTTGGGTCATAGGGGCGGGGTTTTCGGGTGTTTGATTCACCCTTTCCTTACCCGCTGGCTGCATGCTGGCCGCAATATTGGATTGAAGTTCATTCTCTGTCCTCCAGAGTACACGCCAGCGCAAGGCAATATTGGCTTGCGCTGGCGTGTACTGTCTCCGGAGGACAGAGAATGAACTTCAATCCAATATTGCGGCCAGCATGCAGCCAGCGGGTAAGGAAAGGGTGAATCAAACACCCGAAAACCCCGCCCATATGACCACAAACCTGTCCCGCCAAATTCAGGTGACAGGTTCCCTTTAAGGGTATGTGTCCACGTTCAGGATTGCATCAGGATTTGGTCAGGATTTTTCATCAGTTTTTGTAAGCCAAAACCAGGAGTGAAACAATTAGAGGAAAAGTATAACAGAAACATATGCATCACTTCTGCATTTATCACCCACTCCTGGTTTTGGCTTACAGATACTGATGAAAAATCCTGACCAAATCCTGATGCAATCCTGAACGTGGGCACATACCCTTATGAGGGTTTTTTCATATTTTAGTGTCATAATTACAAGCAGATAAGTGTGCTCTGGGTCATGAGACCTCCACTGATCACTCTCCACCACAGACATGTGCAGTTGAGCAGACAGAAGTACACAGCTCCTGGCTTAGCATGCACACAGACCAGAATATGGATTTAATAAAAATCATAGAGGGTGGGGGGATTGGGAAAGCCAAGGGGGTCTCAGGACTCACTGCATAAATAAGGACAGTGCCTCACAAGTTGGTGAATTTGCATCACAGTTATTCTGCCTCCAGTTGTTCCGAGAAGGACTCCTTGGATGTGACGTGCGCTTCAGCTTTGGGTAATGTTGACCCTATTGCCCCTATTGCTCCGTGAGATGATGTGAGTCTAAGTTGTATGATTAAGTGTACGTCAGACCCCCACTGGTCTGCTTGTATTTATAAGGGCACTGAAATATGACTAAAACTTAGGTTTAAGTACTCTTTAAGCAGTAAGATTTGCAGGATGGTATCATGAAAACAAATAGTAAAACCCCAATTTATATGCAGAAAAAAAAATACTTGGATCTGAAATCTTGGATCATGTTCTAGACTTCTTCCTTAGCGTTGCAAGGAGTAAAATCCATGGCTAAATATGCAATGAAACTTTTCTCATGAATTTGCAGGCCTGCTCTGCAGGGCCCATTCCAACGTTAATTGCAGATTGGACCGTAATGCAAGGATTATCAGGCAGGTCTCCCAATCCGAGCGTGAATGATTTGAACACACAGCCCAGACACGCTGGTGGGGCTTCTGACCCGAGCAAGATGGCGTCATATATTTCTTTGAGACCCACCTGCCAATCTGTGCATTGAGGTCCAATCTCGGTCCGATTTGCACGGACGTCTGAATACAGCCTAAAGGGGAAATAATTGTGCTTCTATGGAATGGAAACCACAATATATTCCTATGTAGTGGGGCTGCAGTGTGATAATTATCACGTAGCCTCCCAGTATGAGACACTCTGACTCTTCATGAGACTATATCGTGGCTGCGGCATGTATGGAATCACTTGTTATATAAGCAGGAGAGAATGACAGCCCTCAATGTGGCTTGTGCCCCGCACACTTTCGCCCTGATGTGTGATCACCTAGTTTGACTAATGGTTGCTTTACTATTTCAGATCCAAATGCTTAAAATAGCCAGAGCTTCCCTTTCATTTGCAAACGATTCATTATTGCTAAAAGTGTGCAGTCCCTCTCCCCATCCTCACTGCAGCCTGTTGTATTTGTGAAAGGACCGTTTCAAATTTCATGTGCCGGAGCAGCTGTTGTGGGGCTGAGCCGCCCCTTTCAGAGCTGCACTGAGCACCCTTTTCACTTGGCTCTTCTGCAGCTTTTGTCTTTGTCAATGCAAAGTCCCCTTTGACCCTTGATGCAAACTGGAGTCTACCTCTTTTGTGAGCCTCTACAGACAAGTTCCAGCCTAAATCAAGTATTGTCTGGGCCTCCAGAAGCCAGCACGTGCCCACATCTCCTTAATCTTTTAATTTCACCCCAGCTAGAGACAGCTGCTACTGATACACGCAACTCACAGCTGTCGACTGTGGCCTGCTGCCTGCATTCTGAAAGCCATAATAAAAAGGAGAAATAGAAGAAAAGTGTGTGTGTTTTTTCTTTTTGAAACAGTAGACAGCACGTGCGTCTTAATTCCACATTGTCATGAAAACCACTATCCTCCTTTAACCTCACATTAAAAGCCCCTGTAAGAGTTTTAACTGAATCTGATATAGAAATGACTTCCAGCTTCAAAGAACTGGCCTCATGGCTCGCTTTACTATAGATTAACTATGAAGTGATCTGCGGCTAAATTATAGGGGTTGGGGGAAATAGAAGCACATGAACAGATGACTCTACATTTCTAGACATGGGTGGATGAAATGTAAGAGACTGCCTCAAATGTAGGGGGTAGCATGAAGGAGTTAGTGTGAACAGTATTATATGATAATGTGTTATGTTATATGTTTGATAAAGAGTGTTGCATTTTATAATCATGGCCAGTTTTAGGTTTTGGTTCTCCTGGAGGCTCGCCTCAAGGCTCTACCCGGGGATTTGGGAGGTCTGTCCACTAGGGGAAACATTACAAAGGATAGGGATATAGTTTGCATCACCCAGGGTAGTACACAGTTAACAGCTTTGGATTAGCAACCCAGTAGTTTTAGAGGTTAGATCAGATAACAAGGGAAGCACTTCCTGCTTTAGTCAGTCAGAGAGAGTGAAGTTTAGGAACCAGTCAAGTTCAGAGTCAAGTGTTTGAGTGGGTTGCAAAGGAAGTGCTAGATAGTGCCAATGTTCTGCAAGGTCCAAGAAAGCGGATGCAGCAGAGGCCAAAGGGTCCTGTCAATGCAAGTCTCCAAACAGTACGAGTGATTATGCTGCGGCAGTCTTGCCAATGGAGTGCAAAGCCCTAAGCCCTGCTGTATTCTGACACTGTCCCTATTCCTACAACTCAACTGTCCCTACTTAGGCTAAATGCATAATGTATCTGATACAAACAGCAGAGCACAAGATTCGCCCTCAGAAGGACTGTTCGTAAGATGGTTCAGCTTCAGCACCAGTATCAACACTGCAGGACTCTGATTCATTAAATTGTGCACACACAGGCCTGTACAAGCATAGTTCCCTCCAATAAGAACTATCCATGAGCTGTGCAATGGTGTCAGTGTACCGAGCATGATGGCGCCTGTCCTTTTATAACCTCTGATGAGGTAATGCCGTCAGCCAATCACAGTAATGCCACTACCAAGATGGCTACAGCATTACAGTGACTGGCAAGCAATCCCCACCTTTACTGGCTGTGTAACAGGTGCCAAATATGCATGGTGGGGATTCGTTCATTACATCCAAGCACCGGTTAATACTTGCGGAGTGCCAAGCATATCCGGGCCCCCAGTAACTTGAGTGATATCCGAGTATCAAAGATCACGTTTGCTCATCCCTAGTCCTCAGCAGACAGGTGATGTTGAGACATGTCTGCAACTTGATCACTGTGCATCATTTCTGAGGTTTGTTATCCGAGGTGCTGTCATTTTTCCTGTTCTGAGGCTAGTAACTCTCAGGAACTTATATTCTGCAGCAAAGGTAGTTCATAGTCTTCTTTTTGGGGGGCAGTCCTCATGAGAGCCAGTTTAATCATAGCAATTGATGCTTTTCATGACTGCACTTAAGGATACCTTCAAGGTTCTAGCAATTTTAATGATTGTCTGACCTATATGTCTTAAAGTAATGCTAGATTGCCATTTCTCTTTACTTAGCTGAGTATTTCATGCCATATTCAAGCTTAGAACAGACATATCACTCAGCACTGTATAGTACAATGTACCAACACTGCCTCTTCAAAATACACTGAATTGTAGACACTTTCTGAAGGAAGGTAATTCCACAAATGAACTCCTGGGATGATGTACCTATTATTTGGAAACCGCTTGAGAGAAGTCCAAGGGTGTATAAAGCTCAATAAATGGCGGGTACTTTGATGAATCTAAGACATATTTTGGCTTGTTTCACACATTTCTTTACTCTTTGTTTCCATATGTGTTCCTGAATTTACAATGTGCACATTAACACAAGAACAAGGAAATCTATTACATGAACAGTTGTGTCCAAATTTGTGACTGGTACTGTATATCTATCATACACAGCACCAGGAACAAAACTACAGTAAGGCCAAGTTGTCATCCATATGTGGAACATTCAGTGTGGTCAGAATATCATACTTTTTGCAAATTATTGAAACATATTGTTACACAGTATGGTTAAAAAAGACAAATGTTTCAGCAAGCTCAACCTAGGGATAGAAAAATAGTGCACGAACCAATAGGTCCTAAAAGAGCAATTTTTTCCCTCCTGAACCCAAGTGCATTGCAATTTTGCAATTATAAATGTAATTATAAGTTGTGTCTTCATTTGCAAAATGTTGCTAAATAATTACTGCAGCCAATAAAGGATCATACAAAATCCAAAGCAAAACTTTCTATTAGACTTTTATGTGTTTTCACAAAAAGGAAAACAATTGTAGGAGGTGAAACTGTAATTGGGTTTTCCCTTTACCATTTTATGTGACATTATACTACCGTAAGTAGCGCTTGCTGTATGATTCAGAATCTGACATGTCTGTGGTTTTTGCTGCATGAGATAAATATCATATGTAGGTGTTATGATACTGCGCTATCTGGCAATGGGAAAGCAAGCTAATCGCAATGCATACTGTGCTGGTAAATAGAATACTAATTACCCAATCTGTAGCAATTTATGTGTGGGCTCAATATAAGAGATAAATAAAATGAATGCGAAGCCATGATGCCTGATTCATATCTTTCACGTTAGCCTCTACTTGTCATAGAAATGCATGCAAAATTAGTTTAAAAAAAAACCTTTTGTAACAAAATAATTTTCCTGTGATTTTTGCTAAAGTGTTTATATCTATGTGCATTCATTCATGTGGTCATTTTGTTCTGCCCATGTTTAATATACAAACTCAAAGGGGGTTATCTCGTTAAAACAAGTTTTCACCTTATCCGCATGTGATTGGTTGGTGAACAACTCTTGGAACCCACACATTGATCAACAGACCGGGGAATCTTTATCTTCAACAGAAAACTTTTATATCCAGTACAAAATGGCATTCCATTGATTCTCCATGGGACCGCCGAAAAAAGCCGAGCGTAGTGCTTGGCATCCCTCTAGGGTATGAGTCAGAGGTGGACAAACCAAGAGGTAAGGGGCTCATTTTTACCTCCAAAGCAAGAGAATTCTGCATTCTGCAAAATTCCCTGTTCTACCATTTGGTGCAGTTTCCAGCAGTTTCCAACAAATTTCCACCATCTTGCGATATGGACAACCTCTTTAAGTATATCAATCTCAAGGTACCAAACATGGGAAAAATGAAAGGCTGTGTACGTGTTTGAAACATATTTTTTATTTCTTCAATACAACTAAAATCAAGATCAAACCTATGTGTCTCCATCAATCTAATCTACAGACAGACCTTGTATTGTCCATCAGTAGTGGCTGGTAGACCTTATTTTATAAATAATATATGCACTAAATTCAACATGACTCTAAATGGCTAGATTGGCATTATTTTATGTTTTTTCTTAAATTACCATAGCAAAAAACATACATAAACACACATAAAATGCTTGAATAATTGGGGTAAATATGGCCACATTTTAAATACAGAAATGCTGTGAATAGAAATGCACATGTACAGAATATGTGAACCTAGCCTAACACAGAAATGTATGCGACGACCACTGGAGGTCAGAACTCTAGAAATTAGGAAGTGATTAGCTTGTTGTGCTTTGCTGTTTCCTTACCTGCCATTTAGAGGAATATTCTCAAGTTTGGATAGGGGATAACATCCCGATCACTGGGGATCCAAGCTTTGTGACCTTCACCGATCCTCACAACTGGGACTCTAAAGAGCCCTGTGTGAATGAAGCAGTGGTAAACCATTTACACTGCCGTTTCATTAATTCTTAAAGGGAACCTGTCAGCAGTATTGTGCTAAAAAAAACTACAGACAATGTCTGGTTGGCGCCATTATACTGATTAAAATGATACCTTGGTTGATGAGATCCGTCTTGTGGTTGTTGTTTAATCTGTATTTGTAGTTTTCAGTTAATGATATGCTCATGCTCCAGGGTGACCTGTGGGGGGATCTTCTTGTGGTGCTCTGCTGACATATACATCTTTATGGGCTTCTGTCAGGTCACTGATTCTTCAATGACCTGCCCCCTATTTTACACACTGCATATCATATTGTGTGGTTACAAAAAAAATTTACATTCATCAAAATGGCGCTGGTGGTGGTGCTTGCGCTATATCATGATACAATGGCTAATATATTCATATATGCATTTATAATTTAGTCATATAGCATTGTGGGTAAAAAAAAGTATCTTCATCAAAATGGCGCCAGCAGTTCTGATAGATGCTACTGCGCCGCCACCGCGGTTTTGCTGAAGAAAAAAAAATTGGGCTCAATCAAAATGTCGCCAGTGCCTGCCCAGTAGCATCTATCGTAATGTGATAAATGCTACTGCGCAGGCACCGCTGCCATTTTGGTGAAGATAATTTTTTCCCCACAATATTACAGTATATGACTAAATTGTAAATAGGTAGATAGGCATTGTATCATGCTACAGCGCAAGCGCCGCCGCCATTTTGATGAATGTACTTTTTTTATTCTAACCTCACAATAGTATATTTATTATGTAAAATAGAGGGCTGGTCACTGAGGGATCAGTGACCTGTGAGAAGCCCATACAAATGCATATGTAATCAGAGAACCACATGAAGACCCCCCCCCACAGGCCGCCCAGGACCACAACAATCTCATTCACTAAAAACTACAAATACAGATTAACCCCTTAGTGACAGAGCCAATTTGGTACTTAATGACCGAGCCAATTTTTACAATTCTGACCAGTGTCACTTTATGAGGTTATAACTCTGGAACGCTTTATCGGATCCCGCTGATTCTGAGATTGTTTTTTCGTGACATGTTGTACTTCAAGTTAGTGGTAACATTTCTTCGATATTACTTGCGATTATTTATGAAAAAAATGGAAATATGGCGAAAATTTTTAAAATTTTGCAATTTTCAAACTTTGTATTTTTATGCCCTTAAATCAGAGAGATATGTCACAAAAAATAGTTAATAAATAACATTTCTCACATGTCTACTTTACATCAGCACAATTTTGGAAACAATTTTTTTTTTTGTTAGGGAGTTATAAGGGTTAAAAGTTGACCAGCAATTTCTCATTTTTACAACACCATGTTTTTTTTAGGGACCACATCACCTTTGAAGTGATTTTGAGGGGTCTATATGATAGAAAATAACCAAGTGTGACACCATTCTAAAAACTGCACCCCTCAAGCTGCTCAAAACCACATTCAAGAAGTTTATTAACCCTTTACGTACTTCACAGGAACTAAAACAATGTGGAAGAAAAAAATTAACATTTTACTTTTTTTTGCAAACATTTTACTTCAGAACCATTTTTTTTAATTTTCACAAGTGTAAAAACAGAAATTTAACCACAAATTTTGTTGTGCAATTTTTCCTGAGTACGCCGATACCCCATATGTGGAGGTAAACCACTGTTTGGGCGCACCGCAGAGCTTGGAAGTGAAGGAGCACCGTTTGACTGTTTCAATGCAGAATTGGCTGGAATTGAGATCGGACGCCATGTCGCGTTTGGAGAGCCCCTAATGTGCCTAAACAGTGGAAACCCCCCACAAGTGACACCATTTTGGAAACTAGACCCCCCAAGGAACTTATCTAGATGTGTGGTGAGCACTTTGAACCCCCAAGTGCTTCACAGAAGTTTATAACGTAGAGCCGTGAAAATAAAAAATCGCATTTGTTTTCACAAAAATGATTTTTTCGCCCACAAATTCTTATTTTCACAAGGGTAACAGGGGAAATTAGACCACAAAAGTTGTTGTGCAATTTCTCCTGAGTACGTCGATACCCCATATGTGGAGGTAAACCACTGTTTGGGCGCACCGCAGAGCTTGGAAGTGAAGGAGCACCGTTTGACTTTTTCAATGCAGAATTGGCTGGAATTGAGATCGGATGCCATGTCGCGTTTGGAGAGTCCCTGATGTGCCTAAACAGTGGAAACCCCCCACAAGTGATACCATTTTGGAAACTAGACCCCCCAAGGAACTTATCTAGATGTGTGGTGAGCACTTTGAACCCCCAAGTGCTTCACAGAAGTTTATAACGTAGAGCCGTGAAAATAAAAAATCTCATTTTTTCTACAAAAATGATCTTTTTGCCCCCAAATTTTTATTTTCACAAGGGTAACAGGAGAAATTAGACCACAAAAGTTGTTGTTCAATTTCTCCTGAGTACGTCGATACCCCATATGTGGCGGTAAACCACTGTTTGGGCGCACCGCAGAGCTTGGAAGTGAAGGAGCACCGTTTGACTTTTTCAATGCAGAATTGGCTGGAATTGAGATCGGATGCCATGTTGCGTTTGGAGAGTCCCTGATGTGCCTAAACAGTGGAAACCCCCCACAAGTGATACCATTTTGGAAACTAGACCCCCCAAGGAACTTATCTAGATGTGTGGTGAGCACTTTGAACCCCCAAGTGCTTCACAGAAGTTTATAACGTAGAGCCGTGAAAATAAAAAATCTCATTTTTTCTACAAAAATGATCTTTTTGCCCCCAAATTTTTATTTTCACAAGGGTAACAGGAGAAATTAGACCACAAAAGTTGTTGTGCAATTTCTCCTGAGTACGTCGATACCCCATATATGGGGGTAAACCACTGTTTGGGCGCACCGCAGAGCTTGGAAGAGAAGGAGTGTCGTTTTACTTTTTCAATGTAGAATTGGCTGGAATTGAGATCGGACGCCATGTCACGTTTGGAGAGCCGCTGATGTGCCTAAACAGTAGAGACCCCCCACATATGACACCATTTTGGAAACTAGACCCCTTAAGGAACTTATCTAGATGTGTGGTGAGCACTTTAAACCCCCAGGTGCTTCACAGAAGTTTATAACGTAGAGCCGTGAAAATAAAAAAATTCGCATTTTTTCTACAAAAATGATCTTTTTGCCTCCAAATTTTTATTTTACCAAGGGTAACAGGAGAAAATGGACCCCAGAAGCTGTTGTACAATTTGTCTTGAGTACGCCGACACCCCATATGTGGGGGTAAACCACTGTTTGGGCGCATGGCTGAGCTCGGAAGCAAAGGAGCGCCATTTGACTTTTCAATGCAAAATTGACTGGAATTGAGATCGGACGCCATGTCGCGTTTGGAGAGCCCCTGATGTGCCTAAACAGCAGAAACCCCCCAAAAGTGACCCCATTTTGGAAACTAGACCCCCCATGGAACTTATCTAGATGTGTAGTGAGAACTTTGAATGCCCAAGTGCATCACAGAAGTTTATAATGCAGAGTCGTGAAAATAAAAAATATATATTTTTTAACAATAAAGATTTTTTAGCCCCCAAGTTTTTATTTTCACAAGGGTAACAAGAGAAATTGGACCCCAAAAGTTGTTGTCCAATTTGTCCTGAGTATGCTGGTACCCCATATGTGGGGGTAAACCACTGTTTGGGCGCATGGCAGAGCTCGGAAGGGAAGGAGTGCCATTTTGGAATGCAGACTTTGATAGAATTGTCTGCGGGCGTTATGTTGCCTTTGCAGACCCCTAATGTAACAAAACAGTAGAAACCCCCAACAAGTGACCCCATTTTGGAAAATAGACCCCCCAAGGAACTTATCTAGATATGTGGTGAGAACTTTGAATGCCCAAGTGCTTCACAGAAGTTTATAATGCAGAGTAGTGAAAATAAAAAATATTTTTTTTCCCACAAAAAAGATTTTTTTAGCCCCCAAATTTTTATTTTCACAAGGGTAACAAGAGAAATTGGACCCCAAAAGTTGTTGTCCAATTTGTCCTGAGTATGCTGGTACCCCATATGTGGGGGTAAACCACTGTTTGGGCGCACGGCAGAGCTCGGAAGGGAAGGAGCGCCATTTTGCAATGCAGACTTTGATAGAATTGTCTGCGGGCGTTATGTTGCGTTTGCAGACCCCTAATGTACCTAAACAGTAGAAACCCCCACAAGTGACCAAATTTTGGAAACTAGACCCCCTAAGGAACTTATCTAGATATGTGGTGAGAACTTTGAAAGCTCAAGTGCTTCACAGAAATTTATAATGCAGAGTAGTGAAAATAAAAAAATATATTTTTTTCCAACAAAAAAGATTTTTAGCCCCCAAGTTTTTATTTTCACAAGGGTAACAGGAGAAATTGGACCCCAAAAGTTGTTGTCCAATTTATCCCGAGTACGCTGATGCCCCATATGTGGGGGTAAACCACTGTTTGGGCGCACGGCAGAGCTCAGAAGGGAGGGAGTACCATTTGACTTTTTTAGCGCAAAATTGGCTGTCGTGTTTGGAGACCCCCTGATGTACCTAAACAGTGGAAACCCCCCAATTCTAACTCCAACCCTAACCCCAACACAGCCCTAACCCTAATCTCAACCCGATCCATAATCCTAATCACAACCCTAACGATAATCACAACCCTAACCCCAAAACAGCCCTAATCTCAACCCTAACCATAACCCTAATCAAAACCCTAAATCCAACACACCCCTAACCCTAATCCCAACCCTAACCCTAATCCCAAACGTAACACTAATCCCAACCCTAATCCAAACCCTAACCCTAATCCCAACTCTAACCCTAACTTTAGCCCCAACCCTAACTTTAGCCCCAACCCTAACCATAACTTTAGACCCCGTCGTCACAAAAAAAGTTCAATGTAACCTTTTTTTTGTACGTCGCGTCCGCCATTTCCGCGGATGCGTGGCCGTAACTCTGCCCCCTCCTCCCCAGGACATAGACTGGGCAGCGGATGCGTTGAAAAACTGCATCCGCTGCCCACGTTGTGCACAATTTTCACAACATGCGTCGGTACATCGGGCCGACGCATTGCGACCGCCCCGTACCGACGCAAGTGTGAAAGAAGCCTTAGGCTACTTTCAGACATAGCGCATTTTTGAGCGCTATTTTGCGGGCGCTTTTCAAAAATGCGCAATGTCATTTTCGTCCCACGCCGATCGGCTGCTCTCCGGCGATACACTGCCAGGAGCGAAGCTCCTAGCAGTGTATCGCGTACTGTTCCGGAGTTCAATGACTCCGGCATCTCGGTTAACAGCAGTACAGCTGCGTTGAACTTTCCCACGCAGCACTGCCGTTAAGCGAGAGTGCCGGGGTCAATGACCGCCGGTAAACTCGCTCGCGCATGCGCAGTGACACACCGACAGGAACTATGGCTCCTGTCAGTGTGTTGCTGCAGCCGTGGAGAGCAGACATATCTCTGGATGTGTCTGTTCTCCATGGAAAATCTTGATTCTTTAAGTGGCACTTAAATATGTGGCAATTAAATACGTGACACGTGGCACTTATACGTGATACGTGTCACTTAAATACGTGGCACTGAAATACGTGATACGTGGCACTTTGATACGTGGCACGTGTCACTTAAGTACGTGGCACTGAAATATGTGGCACGTGGCACTTTGATACGTGGCACGTGTCTCTTAAATACGTGGCACGTGGCACTGAAAGATGTGGCACGTGGCACTTTGATACGTGGCACGTGGCACTTTGATACGTGGCACTGAAATATGTGGCACGTGGCACTTTGATATGTGGCACGTGGCACTTTGATACGTGGCACGTGTCACTTAAATACGTGGCACGTGGCACTGAAATATGTGGCACGTGGCACTTTGATACGTGGCACGTGTCTCTTAAATACGTGGCACGTGGCACTGAAAGATGTGGCACGTGGCACTTTGATACGTGGCACGTGGCACTGAAATACGTGGCACGTGGCACTTTGATACGTGGCACGTGGCACTTTGATACGTGGCACGTGGCACTTTGATACGTGGCACGTGGCACTTTGATACGTGGCACTGAAATATGTGGCACGTGGCACTTTGATACGTGGCACGTGTCACTTAAATACGTGGCACGTGGCACTGAAATATGTAGGACACGTCGCACAAAAAAGTTACATGTAGTTTTTTTTGTGTCGACGGTCCGCTGAAGCACGACGCATCCGTCGCACGACGGATGCGACATGTGGCAATCCGTCGCAATGCGTCGCTAATGCAAGCCAATGGAGAAAAAACGCATCCTGCAAGCACTTTTGCAGGATGCGTTTTTTCTCCAACGACGCATTGCGACGGAAGCCAAAAAACGCTAGTGTGAAAGTAGCCTAACCCTAACCCTAGCCCTAACCCTAAATTTAGCCCCAACCCTAACCCTAACTCTAACCCTAACCCTAACCCTAACCCTAACCCTAATTTTAGCCCCAACTTGTCTTCTCCTGCCGGCCGGCAGATGGCAGCAGATGGCGGGCGCACTGCGCATGCGCCCGCCATGATGAAAAAGCCGGCTGGCAGTAGAAGACAGAAGAGGACCCAGGGACCCCGGGTGAGTATGATAGGGTCCCCGAATCCCCCTATTTCTCTGTCCTCTGATGTGCGATCACATCAGAGGACAGAGAAATAACTGATCGCTTTTTTTTTTTTTTTTTTTTTGCGGTCGCCGGTAAACTGTTAATTACCGGCGATCGCAAAGCAGGGGTCGGTGCAAACCGACCCCGATCATGTTCTTTGGGGTCTCGGCTACCCCCGGCAGCCGAGACCCCAAAGAACATCCGGGTGCCGGGCGGCGGGCGTACTGCGCGTGCGCCCGCCATTTTTTCCCGGAAAAAAGATGGCGGCGCCCATGGGGAGACACGAGGAGCACCGGGGGAGGTAGGTAAGTATTGGGGGGCTATTGGGGGCCATCGGGGACCACATTTCTCTGTCCTCCGATGTGCGATCACATCGGAGGACAGAGAAATTAAACGGCAAATCGCGTTTTTTTTTTTTTTGTTGCGACCGCCGGTAAACGGTTAATTACCGGCGATCGCAACTCGGGGGTCGGTAAAAACCCCCCGAATCATGTTCTCTGGGGTCTCGGCTACCCTCGGCAACCGAGACCCCAGAGAAAATCCGACTCTGGGGGGCGCTATTCACTTTTTCCACAGCGCCGTTAATTAACGGCGCTGTGGTTTAAGTACCCTTAGCGGCCGCCGTTAAAAGGCGTATCGGCGGTCGTTAAGGGGTTAAACAACAACCACAAGATGGATTTCATCAACCAAGGTATCATTTTAATCAGTGTAACGGCACCAACCTGACACTGTGTGTAGGTTACTGTGCACAATCCTGCTGACAGGTTCCCTTTAAGGGAGTGCAAAAGATCTGCTGAGTAGAGTGCTTGGCTATCAGTTCCATTAAGAATGAATGGACCGGCAGTGCACATGATCAACCACAGCTCCATTCACATAGTGCTCTTCAGAGTCTTGCATTTTGCAATTGGTGGGAGTTTCAGTGGTCAGACCCCCCATGATTAGGAATTTATCACCTATCCCATTAGTAGGGGATAACTTCCAAATATCCCTTTAACTGCCATGGCAGTTATGGAAACAACGTGATGCAGCCCAACACTGCTGTTTCTGTAGCACCGACAATTGTGACCAATGTGTACAGATAAAATGTAGGAGGCAGAGCCCCATTGAATATCCCCTCTATAACAGGTCAATAAATTATAACTTTTATTAGATTAATATTACATTTACATTATGAGGTTTTCAATAAAATTTAACTCATAATTGCCCTTATCTAATTATAATGTGTGCATTGGATAGCAAAGTCTATATATTGGAGAGCACCACGGGGTATCATACATAAATAATATGGCAAATAGTGAATGTTAAAATTCAAACATGTAGCACATGCCCCTCCAATCTGTTTCACCGAAGTAATGGCGTCATCAGGGGATGGGACAGCAGCGTGTATGTGAACGGACAGATATTCTCATCTCAGTCATGACTGGCTGAGATTGGAATACCTCTTTAAGGCTATGTTCATATTTGCGTTGCGTCGGGCGCAGGTTCGGCGACGCATAGTGGCGCATGCGTCATGCGCCCCTATATTTAACATGGGGGTGCATGGACATGCGTTGTCTTGCGTTTTGTGACGCATGCGTCATTTTTGGCGCAAGCGTCAGGGCGCACAGGACGCTGCATGTTGCATTTTTTTGGCGCCGAAAATCAGGCCAAAATTGGACGCATGCGTCACAAAAAGCTGCGTTTTGCATGCGTTTTTGCATGCGTTGCGTCGCCGACGCTGCACCGCACAGCGCAAATGTGAACGTAGCCTAAGGTAAGCTTCATTCCAGCTCCTTAGCGACCTGGACTATGTGTCATTGCATCACGTAATTTGATAAATGGTGAACAATGAACATGACAACTTTCAATCCACAGGTAGAGACAGCTACTGTGAAGAATGCAATCATAAAAACAGCCATAATACGGGAATTGTGCACTTGTGAGATGTTTCGGCTATGCTACCTTATTGGTAAACTCTGACCTGCAAAGTGCATTCAACTAGAACTTATTTTGGCTGTAAGAAATGGCAGATTTAGTCTCTACAGACTTCTTGCAAATATGAAGACACTACACATTCAGTTAGATAATTCACATGAAACCTTAGCGGCTGAGCTTGCATGACAAGGCAATTTACTCTTAGGTTTGATGTGTCTCATGCTACATAAATGTGTATACATACAGTCGCGGAAAAAATTAAGGCCACCCCATACAAAGATTTTGTAGATCTATTGTGGAAATAAAGTTTTGATGCTGTGTAAAAGGGGTATTCTCATCTCAGTAAGTGATGGCTTATCGACATTATGACATTACTTAATAAACGCTAGGGGGCAACTTCTTGGATCCCATTCCCCACTGTTCATGAGGTTGCAGCATTGCTTCATTATAATTAAATTAAAGGGAATCTGTCAGTAAGAACAACCCTGCTAAGCCATCTATATTGGCATGCAGGTCACAGGAAGTTCTATAAAATGGTACCTTGGTATTTGTGATCTGATGTTTTATTAAGGGAAATCTACGTTTCTCTTAATATGTAACTAAGCTGTTAGAGACTATGGACCAGACACTGATCTGCGTTAGAATCTGCCTCAAAACATTATTGTAAATAGAAGGGGAGTTTCCAGAGTGAGACAAGTAATTGTCTTAGGATGGTTAATCCAACTGACAGATTCCCTTTAACATCAATAGAACAGCCTTAGGCTATGTGCACACGTTGCGGATTTTGATGCAGATCCACAGCGTTTTTGGACTCGTGGAATTGCATCAAATCCACAGTGTAGTGCACAAGCAATGTTAGTCTATAGGAAATTGACATTTGGTAAATGTATCTTACAGATGCGTCATTTCTGTGGTGACTGAGTGCTAGTGTTTGTAGCCGGGGGGCAATGTCCATGGTCCCTTCCTAGGCTATGAACATCAGCCCGCAGCTGTCTGATTGGCCTTTTCTGGCTATTAATTATAGGAGGACCCACGTCGCTTTTTAGGGGGGTTCCCCCTATTTTAATAGCCAGTAAGGGCTAAATATACAGCTGCAGGCTGAAATTCATAGCCTGGGAAGATCCATGGGTATTAACCCCTTCCCAGGCTATAAACATTGGCCCACAGCCACTGGCTTTCCCTCTCTGGTGCAGAAAATTGCGCAGGAGCCCACACCATTTTTTTTTCAATTTTTTGTATAAATTAAGCAGATATCTATCTATTATCTATGTATCTATCTATTATCTTTCTCCTATCTACAGTTATATGAAAAAGTTTGGGCACCCCTATTAATCTTAAGCTTAATGTTTTATAAAAATTGTTTTTTTTGCAACAGCTATTTCAGTTTCATATATCTAATAACTGTTGGACACAGTAATGTTTCTGCCTTGAAATGAGGTTTATTGTACTAACAGAAAATGTGCAATCTGCATTCAAACAAAATTTGACAGGTGCATAAGTATGGGCACCTCACCAGAAAAGTGACATTAATATTTAGTAGATCCTCCTTTTTGCAAAAATAACAGCCTTTAGTCGCTTCCTGTAGCTTTTAATGAGTTCCTGGATCCTGGATGAAGGTATTTTTGACCATTCCTCTTTACAAAATAATTCCAGTTCAGTTAAGTTTGATGGTTGCCAAGCATGGACAGCCCTCTTCAAATGATCCCACAGATGTTCAATGATATTCAGGTCTGGGGACTGGGATGGCCTTTCCAGAACAGTGTAATTGTTCCTCTGCATGAATGCCTGAGTAGATTTGGAGCGGTGTTTTGGATCCATCCCCTGCGTAACTTCAACTTTGTCACTGATTCATGAACATTATTGTCAAGAATCTGCTGATACTGAGAGGAATCCATGCGTCCCTCAACTTTAACAAGATTCCCGGTGCCGGCATTGGCCACACAGCCCCAAAGCATGATGGAACCTCCACCAAATTTTACTGTGGGTAGCAAGTGTTTTTCTTGGAATGCTGTGGTTTTTTTGCCGCCATGCATAACGCCTTTTTGTATGACCAAACAACTCAATCTTGGTTTCATCAGTCCACAGGACCTTCTTCCAAAAAAAATTGGCTTCTCCAAATTTGCTTTTGCATACCTCAGCCGACTCTGTTTGTGGCGTGCTTGCAGAAACGGCTTCTTTCGCATCACTCTTCCATACAGCTTCTCCTTGTGCAAAGTGCGTTGTATAGTTGACCGATTCACAGTGACACCATCTGCAGCAAGTTGAGGCTGCAGCTCTCTGGAGGTGGTCTGAGGATTGTCCTTGACTGATCTCACCATTCTTCTTCTCTGCCTTTCTGATGTTTTTCTTGGCCTGCCACTTCTGGCCTTAACAAGAACTGTACCTGTGTTCTTCCATTTCCTTACTATGTTCCTCACAGTGGAAATTGACAGGTTAAATCTCTTAGACAGCTTTTTGTATCCTTCCCCTGAACAACTATGTTGAATAATCTTTGTTTTCAGATCATTTGACAGTTGTTTTGAGGAGCCCATGATGCCACTCTTCAGAGGAGATTCAAACAGGAGAACAACTTGCAAGTGGCCACTTTAAGTAGCTTTTCTCATGATTGCATACACCTGGCTATGAAGTTCAAAGCTCAATGAGGTTATAAAACCAAAAAAAGTGCTTTAGTAAGTCAGTAAAAAGTAGGTAGGAGTATTTAAAACAGGAAAATGATAAGGGTGCCCATACTTATGCACCTGTCAAATTTTGTTTGAATGCAGATTGCACATTTTCTGTTAGTACAATAAACCTCATTTCATGGCAGAAACATTACTGTGTCCAACAGTTATTAGATATATGAAACTGAAATAGCTGTTGCAAAAAAAACAATTTTTATAAAACATTAAGCTTAAGATTAATAGGGGTGCCCAAACTTTTTCATATAACTGTATCTATCTATCTATCTATCTATCTATCTATCTATCTATCTATCTATCTATCTATCTATCTATCTATCTATCTATATCATCTATCTCTATCTATCTTTCTGGGTGTGTGTAAACATTATTCTTCAATGGAGTATATAAATGAAGAGGTTGGACAAGAAATGACATCACAATTCTTTTTTTGTTCAATAATAGATCTTTATTTAGCTTACAAAAATGCATACAAATCTGCATGAAAAAAATGCATGAAAATCTGCATTAAAAACGCATCAAATCCGAGTGGACAAGATAGAAACAGAAGAGGCGCAGCCCCCTTTAAAATTTGATTGGTGGAGGAGCTTAGAGTTGGACCACCTATTGGATATGGTTAGGTTACCCTAATCTAGAAACAATTACTGAAAAGAACATCCAATGTAAAAAAACATCATGGAAAAAAAGGCCTGATTACCAATACTTGGTCACAATGTCAATATATACTTTAAGGACTCTTTTTAAAAATGTATTGTCCTGTCTTTACTACTTCACCAGGGTTGTCCTGTATTAAAAAAAATCCTAGAAATCGGATGGTGACAAATAAAAGGACTCTGTTAGCACAGGATGACTGGTCAAACCACGTACAAGTGTTCTGTGCACCCTTGGTGTTGCCAAACATTTACGTACACCTTACCACCTACTTGTTTTCCAACCCCTCCGCCCATACAAGTTAGCAGAAACTTGTTTATAAGTACTGTATTTAAAGAGTTAGTCTCACCTTCAACATTCAGGAGAACATTGCTTCCCTACCTCCCAACTGCTTGCTTGGAGAGGGGGCAGAGGAAGTTAGGGGAGTGTGCCCTCCTGGTGATCTACACTTTGGACTAGTGGCATGGTTGCCCCACTGGCCCTAACTATGCTCTCTCCCTTGATAAATGCAGCACCAATGAAGCGATCCGGCCAGCTTCGGAGCAGTACATGCACGCTCTGTAGCAAGAAGCTTCCATGCACTGCGTTCCTTGCCTAGGTGACTGCCACCTCTTATAGACTGCGGAGTTGACTGGTAACTTAGCTAATGAACAGTAAGACAAGAAAAAAAGATTTTTAAATGAGAGGTAAAGTAAAACGTTTTACAAGCACTTTGCAATTTTGGCCAATAAAAAATTGACACAACCAGTTTATGTTATTTCTTAGTAATTGAACATTTTTCTCGAATGATGTTGGGTGTATGCGTTAAGCTGGTGAATATAAAAGTATTTAAAAAGGTATTATTACATTCCTTACTCTTATTATCAGGTGTATATTACCAGATGTATTATTATATACCAGCATCAGGTGAATATAAAGGTATATAATAGGGTATTCTTTCCCTCAGTTCTCTAGTGCATGTGCTGTATCTGTCATCCCATAGATGTAGCAGGTGATGGGAGAAGATAACAGAGCTTTGATCACAACGAGCCGGCTTTGAGTGGAGTAAATCAGAGTAATCCCTTATTTGTCAGGTTTTTTCATGTCAAGAAGAGGCACACAGCAGCCAGCAGTCAGATAGGGTGCTCCTACTTGTCTGGGCTGGTGTTTTGTGTAAAGTTTCATTACAGTCGGAGACGTCCTTCTATAGACAGGACATATGGTAAGCGTTACACCTGTCTCCTACTCCACACCTGCTTGCAGGAGAGCCTGCTACACATAACAGGCCAGGGGCAATAGCATGGCTGTATGCATACTGGACATTGGACACGTTGGACACGTGCTTTCATCATTTTCAATTCTTATCAAGATTGAAAGGTCCACAGGAGGCATGAGATGTAAGGAACAAAACAAGGTTATCTACCAGCCAGCCCTAAAGAGACATTAAAAGAGAACAAACAGTACTGGGACATGCAATTGATTGAATTACCTAATAGCACTAATATACAGTGCAATACTATAGAAATTCAACAGTTTTCTAATGGTTTACAAAGCAAGACACTAGAACATAAGCCGTGGATCTTATATGGTCACTGAATACACTGATGTAGCGTGCTTTATCACCCCACCTATGCAATTATTAGCAGTCATACTTGTAAGGTAAAGCTCACATGTCCAAAAGTGTGCAGACACAAGTTTTTAGTCTGTTTTTCAAAAACTGATCTCTCCTCCACCCGTTTTTTTAACATTACATTATATGGACAATGGATCCATCAGTTGTCTTCCATTGCTAATGGATCTGGCAAGCAAAAAAGAGAGAGCCCTGCTGCCGGGAGGAAATTAACTTTACTCCTCCCACCTGCCTAAGGCTTTTAGTCATAAAGGCACAGCTCCAGTCATCACTCAGTAAGCAACAGCTGAAACCACGCCCTGTCACTGACTGACAGCCAGCTCAGTACTGATGCACAGTAGGGCCAACTGTTAATCAGAGTCGTGGTGTGGTTTCAGCCATGCCTCTATGACTGAAATCCCCAGGCTGAGGGGAGGAATAAAGTTAAATGGGATATCTGGGACTTTGTGAAAAACAAAAATGCGCCCAATCACTAACAGCCAGGCAGTTGCTACCTACTTGCCTGGTGTGCCCAGCATTGTTCTTCGCCATCACAGACCGCTCCTGCTGGCGATTCAGCTGCCTCTGCTGACATTATGTCGACAGAGCGACGCTTCTTTTCCACTTCACTCTGTTGACAGGGTGGGACTTCTGATGTAATTCTGATTGACAGCCAGATCCCAGCTGTCTTACTTGGGGAGCCATCTGTCAATCAGAATGACATCGGAAGTCAAGACCCATCAACAAAGCATGGCGGAAAAGAAGCTGCCGCTATGTCGAAAAGGCCAAAATACACATTAGATGGCTGTTGGCTGATCCATGGTTTGTCCATTCGTTCAGCCATCAGTCATCTCGGATGGCTCTCCCAAACATAGGAGCACGTCATTAATTTTCTATATAAATATATACCATAGATGTCTATGAATTATGTCCATAAATTATGATTTGATTTCTTTGCCTGTGTGGATTGGATGGGTAGCTACTGACATCTGATGAGAATTTCATGTCAATAGCATCTTTAGGAATATATTTACCTAGAGAATTGGTGACGTGTTCAATACTTATTTCACATATTAAAAAAATATTTAAAAGTTTAATTACGTGCACTGTCTTCTTCAGTCCTACTGAACTGAACTTAGATGACCCAAAAGGTTTTCTTGATGGTACTGAACTGAAACAGAAGTTTCAAAAATATTATATTTTGTTTTTGGTCATCATTTTAGTAGTAGTATCATAGCAGGTTATTAATACAAATGAGCTACTGTAATAAAGTTATTCACTAATAATTATATTTCTATTAGTAGTATAATTGAAGTTGTACTAGTAAAAGTGTGAATAGGAAATTACAACTAATACAGACTTTTTCAGCCAGCAGTACATACTAGTTTGCTCTTAAATATTTATTAATAATAATAATAATAATAATAATAATTTTATTTATATAGCGCCAACATATTCCGCAGCGCTTTACAACTTATAGAGGGGACTTATACAGACAATAGACATTACAGCATAACAGAAATCACAGTTCAAAACAGATACCAGTAGGAATGAGGGCCCTGCTCGCAAGCTTACAATCTATGAGGAAAAGGGGAGACACGAGAGGTGGATGGTAACAATTGCTTTAGTTATTTGGACCAGCCATAGTGTAAGGCTCGGGTGTTCATGTAAAGCTGCATGAACCAGTTAACTGCCTAAGTATGTAACAGTACAGACACAGAGGCTATTAACTGCATAAAGTGTATGAGAACATGATGGAGGAACGTGATTATGTTGTTGTTTTTTTATTAATAGGCCACACAGGGATAATTAGGTTAATGCGTTGAGGCGGTAGGCCAATCTGAACAAATGAGTTTTTAGGGCACGCTTAAAACTGTGGGGATTGGGGATTAATTGTATTAACCTAGGTAGTGCATTCCAAAGAATCGGCGCCGCACGTGTAAAGTCTTGGAGACGGGAGTGGGAGGTTCTGATTATTGAGGATGCTAACCTGAGGTCATTAGCAGAGCGGAGGGCACGGGTAGGTTGGTAGACTGAGACCAGAGAGGAGATGTAGGGTGGTGCTGAGCCATGGAGTGCTTTGTGGATGAGGGTAGTAGTTTTGTACTGGATTCTGGATTGGATGGGTAGCCAGTGTAATGACTGGCACAAGGTAGAGGCATCGGTGTAACGGTTGGCGAGGAATATGATCCTGGCAGCAGCATTCAGGACAGATTGGAGCGGGGAGAGTCTGGTAAAAGGTAGGCCAATTAGTAGAGAGTTACAATAGTCCAGACGAGAATGAATAAGTGAGACAGTAAGAGTTTTTGCAGAGTCGAAAGTAAGAAAAGGGCGAATTCTGGAAATGTTTTTGAGATGCAGATAAGAAGAGCGAGCCAGTGATCGGATGTGGGGGGTGAATGAAAGCTCGGAATCAAGGATGACTCCAAGGCAGCGGGCATGTTGCTTTGGAGTAATGGTGGAACCGCACACAGAGATGGCAATGTCGGGCAAAGGTAGGTTTGTAGAGGGAGAGAACACGAGGAGTTCAGTTTTTGACAGGTTCAGTTTCAGATAGAGGGAGGACATGATGTTAGAGACAGCGGTAATTAGTGTTATTATTAACACTTTTCTTTTTGTTTGGGGATAATATCTTATTGCTAATCTGTTGATTATTTTTAATGGACTATGTTTTAAATTGATAAAATTATTGATTTTCTTTTAGCTTAAGTATGTTCTAGAATTCCTTTTTCCAGGATACTTTCCAATACTGTTTTTACTATTCAAAGTAGCAATACAGAAGAAAAAAAAGGAATATTTGAAAGCGTAGCCTAAAAAGTTTTTCTCATTCTGCGTAGATCAACATTTGCCTGTTATGGTTTATTGGCTACGCTGAATTGGGCTATTAGTAAGCGCCCTAAGGCTGCACGCTAGACTCAGACAAACTCCGGCCCATCTGTCACTGTATCTGGGGCATCTTGGCTGCATAATTGGGCAAGGCTTGAAAAGACTGTATAGAGGAGGCCATGTGGTAACCCTGCAGAGTTAAGTGAGGGTGAGGACAGGCGGGCAATGCTCATTGGAGGGTGGAGAGTGCCATAGAGTGACATAACACTCCAAGCCTTAGTTAATCACGGCAGCTGATAGTACTAGACATCCACTTACACCGGGGCCGCTACCCTGCCTGGCCTACAGCTGCAATTACACATTCACAGAAGTAGCTTTAATTTGGAGCAGGGATTAAGGCTTTCCTCATTTGGCCTCACTGGGGTCACAAAGGAAATAGGCAGGGCCTTTGTAAGACCATTAGTAAAGAAGAATAAAAAGCTGACAGGATAATCAGTGAAAAGGGGAATAAAACTTGGCATGTGCCAGAGATCAGGCTCTAGCTCATTATGCATGACAGCAGATGGAGTGTGGCCTAGTTGCAGGGCAGAATCCAAGGGGGGTGGGTGTCTGATACTACAGCTATTGTCACTACTACCATTCTACAGCACTCTATCCAGCTGATCAATAGAAAATCATCAACAGGCTGTTTCCTAAAGCTAGTAGTGATGTTACTATATGTATATATAGAGCGCTATCATATCCCATAGCGCTTTAGGCTACTTTCACACTAGCGTCGTACGACGCACGACGAATTGCGTCATTGCGACGTACCGACGCAAGCAGTGAAAGCGCAGCACAACGGGGGCAGCGGATGTTGTTTTTCAACGCATCCGCTGCCCCATTGTAATGTGCGGGGAGGAGGGGCGGAGTTCCAGCCGCACATGCGCGGTCGGAAAAGACGGTTACGACGCACCAAAAAACGTTACATGCAACGTTTTTTGGTGGCGACGGACCGACGCAACACGATGCAACTGTCACACGACGGTTGCGACGTGTGCCAATGCGTCGCACTGCGTCGCTAATGCAAGTCTATGGAGAAAAAACGCATCCTGCAAGCACTTTTGCAGGATGCGTTTTTTCTACAAAACGACGCATAGCGACGTGCAGTGCACGATGCTAGTGTGAAAGTAGCCTTACATACAATATCATCGCTGTCCCCAATGGGGCTCACAACCTAACATCCCTATGAGTATGTCTTTGCAGCGTGGGAGTAAACCGGAGTACCCGGAGGAAACCCACTCAAACACTGGGAGAACATACAAACTCCTTGCAGATGTTGCACATGTTGTCCTTGATAGGATATGAACCCAGGACCCCAGCGCTTCAAAGCAATGCCAATGAGCCATTACTATACAATATCTTCTGCCTACTCAGTTAAAAACAAATTTAATACCCAATATACACAAATATATTATCCATTACACACATATATACTATCCAATATACACGTATATACTACTGTTATGACCCCAATGGCAGAGGGTCTCAAAAGTACATACCAAGTCTGCAAACACAAAAAACCAGCTCATAGGGCAGTGGTAACTGGGCTGACCATATATCTAATCCTAATCCTAGCACCACAAATAGCAGCAGCCGGGGAACGTGCCTACGTTGGTTCTAGACGTCTCGCGCCAGCCGGAGAACTAACTAACCCTAGAAGGGAAAAGATAGACCTTTCTTGCCTCCAGAGAAAAGACCCCAAAAGTTGGATACAAGCCCCCAACAAATAATAACGGTGAGGTAAGGAGAAAAGACAAACGTAAGAATGAACTAGATATTTAGCAAAGAGAGGCCCACTGACTAATAGCAGAATATAGTAAGATGAATTATATGGTCAGCAAAAACCCTATCAAAATTTCCACGCTGGATATTCAAGAACCCCCGAACCGTCTAACGGCCCGGGGGGAGAACACCAGCCCCCTAGAGCTTCAGCAAAATCAGGAATCACATTTAGTACAAGCTGGACAAAAAATAAGAGCAAAGCAAATAACCAAAAAACAAGGAAGCAGGACTTAGCTTAATTTTGCAAGATCCAAGACCAGCAGACAGGAGCAAACAGAAAGGAACTGATTACAACGATGCCAGGCACAGGACTGAGAAACCAGGAAGTTTATATAGCAACACCCCTGGACTAACGACCCAGGTGGGTGCCAAACTGAGGAAAGACAATCCCAGAGTCATATCACTAGTGACCACAAGAGGGAGCCAAAAAAGTCTAATTCACAACAGTACCCCCCCTTTAAGGAGGGGTCACCGAACCCTCACCAAGACCACCAGGGCGATCAGGATGAGCAGCGTGAAAGGCACGAACTAAATCGGCCGCATGCACATCAGAGGCAACCACCCAGGAATTATCCTCCTGACCATAGCCCTTCCACTTGACCAGATACTGAAGCCTCCGTCTGGAGAGATGAGAATCCAAGATCTTCTCCACCACGTACTCCAACTCGCCCTCAACCAACACCGGAGCAGGAGGCTCAACAGAAGGAACCACAGGTACAACGTACCGCCGCAACAAAGACCTATGGAACACGTTGTGAATGGCAAACGACACCGGAAGATCCAAGCGAAAGGACACAGGATTAAGGATTTCCAATATCTTGTAAGGACCGATGAAGTGAGGCTTAAATTTAGGAGAGGAGACCTTCATAGGAACAAATCGAGAAGACAGCCATACCAAATCCCCAACACGAAGTCGGGGACCCACACCGCGGCGGCGGTTGGCAAAACGCTGAGCCTTCTCCTGTGACAACTTCAAGTTGTCCACCACATGATTCCAGATCCGCTGCAACCTATCCACCACGGAATCTACCCCAGGACAGTCAGAAGGCTCCACATGTCCCGAGGAAAAACGAGGATGGAAACCAGAGTTGCAAAAAAATGGCGAAACCAAAGTAGCGGAACTAGCCCGATTATTAAGGGCAAACTCAGCCAACGGCAAGAAGGTCACCCAATCATCCTGATCTGCAGAAACAAAACACCTCAAATAAGCCTCCAGAGTCTGATTAGTTCGCTCCGTTTGTCCATTAGTCTGAGGATGAAAGGCAGACGAAAACGACAAATCAATGCCCATCTTAGCACAAAAGGATCGCCAGAACCTGGAAACAAACTGGGATCCTCTGTCAGACACAATATTCTCAGGAATGCCGTGTAAACGAACCACATTCTGAAAGAACAAAGGAACCAGATCGGAAGAGGAAGGCAGCTTAGGCAAAGATACCAAATGGACCATCTTGGAAAAGCGATCACATACCACCCAGATGACAGACATGCCCTGAGACACCGGAAGATCTGAAATGAAATCCATGGAAATGTGTGTCCAAGGCCTCTTCGGGACAGGCAAGGGCAAGAGCAACCCGCTGGCACGAGAACAGCAAGGCTTAGCTCAAGCACAAGTCCCACAGGACTGCACAAATGACCGCACATCCCGTGACAAGGAAGGCCACCAAAAGGACATAGCCACCAGATCTCTGGTGCCAAAAATTCCCGGATGCCCTGCCAACACCGAGGAATGAACCTCGGAAATGACTCTGCTGGTCCACTTATCAGGAACAAACAGTCTGTCAGGTGGACAAGAGTCAGGTCTACCAGCCTGAAATCTCTGCAACACACGTCGCAAATCCGGAGAAATGGCTGACAGGATAACTCCCTCTTTGAGAATACCAACTGGTTCTGCGACTCCAGGAGAGTCAGGCACAAAGCTCCTTGAAAGAGCATCAGCCTTCACATTCTTTGAACCTGGTAAATACGAGACCACAAAGTCAAAACGGGAGAAAAACAATGACCAGCGGGCCTGTCTAGGATTCAGGCGTTTAGCAGACTCGAGATACATCAGATTTTTGTGATCAGTCAAGACCACCACACGATGCTTAGCACCCTCGAGCCAATGACGCCACTCCTCAAATGCCCACTTCATGGCCAACAACTCCCGATTGCCAACATCATAATTCCGCTCAGCAGGCGAAAACTTCCTAGAGAAAAAAGCACATGGTCTCATTACAGAGCAACCAGGGCCTCTCTGCGACAAAACGGCCCCTGCCCCAATCTCAGAAGCATCCACTTCAACCTGAAAGGGAAGTGAGACATCAGGCTGGCACAAAACAGGCGCCGAAGTAAACCGGCGCTTCAACTCTTGAAAGGCTTCCACGGCTGCAGGAGCCCAGTTAGCAACATCAGAACCTTTCTTGGTCATATCCGTCAAAGGTTTAACAACGCTAGAAAAATTAGCGATAAAACGACGGTAGAAGTTAGCAAAACCAAAGAACTTCTGAAGACTCTTAACTGACGTGGGTTGAGTCCAATCATGAATAGCTCGGACCTTGACTGGGTCCATCTCCACCGCAGAAGGGGAAAAAATAAAACCCAAAAAGGGAACCTTCTGTACTCCAAAGAGACACTTTGAGCCCTTAACAAACATAGCATTCTCACGCAAAACCTGAAACACCATCCTGACCTGCTCTACATGCGAGTCCCAATCATCAGAAAAAACCAGAATATCATCCAGATAAACAATCATAAATTTATCCAGATACTTCCGGAAAATATCATGCATAAAGGACTGAAACACTGAAGGAGCATTAGAGAGCCCGAAAGGCATCACCAAGTACTCAAAATGACCTTCGGGCGTATTAAATGCAGTTTTCCATTCATCTCCTTGCTTAATGCGCACAAGGTTGTACGCACCACGAAGATCTATCTTGGTGAACCACTTGGCACCTTTAATCCGGACAAACAAGTCCGACAACAGAGGCAAAGGATACTGAAATTTAACAGTGATTTTATTCAGAAGCCGATAGTCAATACAAGGTCTCAAAGATCCGTCCTTCTTGGCCACAAAAAAGAATCCCGCACCAAGAGGGGAAGAGGATGGACGGATATGCCCCTTCTCCAGAGATTCCTTGATATACGAACGCATTGCGGTATGCTCAGGTACAGACAGATTAAATAATCTTCCCTTAGGAAATTTACTACCTGGAATCAAATCTATAGCGCAGTCACAGTCCCTATGAGGAGGAAGAGCACTGGACCTGGACTCGCTGAATACATCCTGGTAATCAGACAAATACTCAGGAACTTCCGAAGGAGTAGAGGAAGCAATAGACACCGGCGGGGAATCACCATGAATTCCCTGACAGCCCCAACTTGACACAGACATTGCCTTCCAATCCAAGACTGGATTATGGGTCTGTAACCATGGCAGACCCAAAACGACCAAATCATGCATTTTATGCAGAACAAGAAAACGAATCACCTCCCGATGTTCAGGAGTCATGCACATGGTTACCTGTGTCCAAAACTGCGGTTTATTTTCCGCCAATGGCGTAGGATCAATACCTCTAAGAGGGATAGGATTTACCAATGGCTCAAGACCAAAACCACAGCGCTTTGCAAACGACAGATCCATAAGACTCAGGGCAGCACCTGAATCCACAAACGCCATAACAGGGTAGGAGGACAATGAGCAAATTAAAGTCACAGACAAAATAAACTTAGGTTGCAAATTACCAATGGCGACAGGACTAACAACCCTAGTTAGGCGTTTAGAGCATGCTGATATAACATGTGTAGAATCACCACAGTAAAAACACAACCCATTCTGACGTCTATGATTTTTCTGTTCATTTCTAGTCTGAATTCTACCACATTGCATTAAATCAGGTGTTTGTTCAGACAACACCACCAGAGGATTCGCGGCTTTGCGCTCCCGCAAACGCCGGTCAATTTGAATAGCCAGCGCCATGGAATCATTCAGACCTGTAGGAATGGAGAAACCCACCATCACATTCTTAATGGCTTCAGAAAGGCCATTTCTGAAATTTGCGGCCAGAGCACACTCATTCCACTGAGTAAGCACGGACCATTTCCGAAATTTTTGGCAATACACTTCAGCTTCATCCTGACCCTGAGAAATAGCCAGCAAGGCTTTTTCTGCCTGAATTTCAAGATTGGGTTCCTCGTAAAGCAATCCGAGCGCCAGAAAAAACGCATCAATATTTGCCAATGCCGGATCTCCTGGCGCTAGCGAGAAGGCCCAATCCTGAGGGTCGCCCCGTAAGAAAGAGATAACAATTTTTACTTGCTGAGCTGAGTCTCCAGATGAACGGGGTCTCAGAGATAGAAACAATTTACAATTATTCCTGAAATTCCTAAACTTAAATCAGTCTCCAGAGAACAGTTCAGGAATAGGTATTTTAGGTTCAGACATTGGACTACTGGTAACAAAATCTTGTATGCCCTGCACACGAGCAGCAAGCTGATCCACACTTGTAATCAAAGTCTGGACATTCATGTCTGCAGCAAGCACAAGCCACTCAGAGGTAAAGGGGAGGAAAAAAGAGAGGAAAGAAAAAAAAACAAAAAAAACTCAGACTTTCCTTTCTTGTAATCCCACTTCTGCAATGCATTAAACATTCAACCTTGGCCTGGCATACTGTTATGACCCCAATGGCAGAGGGTCTCAAAAGTACATACCAAGTCTGCAAACACAAAAAACCAGCTCATAGGGCAGTGGTAACTGGGCTGACCATATATCTAATCCTAGCACCACAAATAGCAGCAGCCAGGGAACGTGCCTACGTTGGTTCTAGACGTCTCGCGCCAGCCGGAGAACTAACTAACCCTAGAAGGGAAAAGATAGACCTTTCTTGCCTCCAGAGAAAAGACCCCAAAAGTTGGATACAAGCCCCCAACAAATAATAACGGTGAGGTAAGGAGAAAAGACAAACGTAAGAATGAACTAGATATTTAGCAAAGAGAGGCCCACTGACTAATAGCAGAATATAGTAAGATGACTTATATGGTCAGCAAAAACTCTATCAAAATTTCCACGCTGGATATTCAAGAACCCCCGAACCGTCTAACGGCCCGGGGGGAGAACACCAGCCCCCTGTTATGACCCCAATGGCAGAGGGTCTCAGAAATAATAACTAAGTCTGCAAACACAAAAAACCAGCTCATAGGGCAGTGGTAACTGAGCTGACCATATATCTAATCCTAGCACCACAAATAGCAGCAGCCGGGGAACGTGCCTACGTTGGTTCTAGACGTCTCGCGCCAGCCGGAGAACTAACTAACCCTAGAAGGGAAAAGAAAGACCTTTCTTGCCTCCAGAGAAAAGACCCCAAAAGTTGGATACAAGCCCCCAACAAATAATAACGGTGAGGTAAGAGGAAAAGACAAACGTAAGAATGAGCTAGGTATTTAGCAAAGAGAGGCCCACTAGCTAATAGCAGAATATAGTAAGATGACTTATATGGTCAGCAAAAACCCTATCAAAAAATCCAGGCTGGATATTCAAGAACCCCTGAACCATCTAACGACCCGGGGGGAGAACACCAGCCCCCTAGAGCTTCCAGCAAGGTCAGGAATCACATTTAGTACAAGCTGGACAAAAATGAGAGCAAGCAAATAACCAAAAAACAAAGAAGCAGGACTTAGCTTAATTTTGCACGAACCCGGACCAGCAGACAAGAGCAAACAGAAAGGATCTGATTACAATGATGCCAGGCACTGGACTAAGGATCCAGGAAGCTTATATAGCAACTCCCCTGGACTAACGACCCAGGTGGGTGCCAAACTGAGGAAAGACAATCCCAGAGTCATATCACTAGTAACCACAAGAGGGAGCCAAAAAGTCTAATTCACAACACCCCCTAGAGCTTCAGCAAAATCAGGAATCACATTTAGTACAAGCTGGACAAAAAATAAGAGCAAAGCAAATAACCAAAAAACAAGGAAGCGGGACTTAGCTTAATTTTGCAAGATCCAAGACCAGCAGACAGGAGCAAACAGAAAGGAACTGATTACAACGATGCCAGGCACAGGACTGAGAAACCAGGAAGTTTATATAGCAACACCCCTGGACTAACGACCCAGGTGGGTGCCAAACTGAGGAAAGACAATCCCAGAATCATATCACTAGTGACCACAAGAGGGAGCCAAAAAAGTCTAATTCACAACATACTACCCAATATACACATATAGACTATCCAATATACACGTATATACTACCCAATATACACATATAGACTACCCAATATACACATATATGCTATAGATACGAGATGTGCAGCATCTGAAACAACAGATACTGGAAGCTTGTGCTAGCATTTCTTCTGCGGTGTTGCTATCAGTGTGTCAAGAGTGGGAGAAGAGGGTTGCATTGACAATCCAACATAATGTGCAGCACTTTGAATACATTTCATAAGTGGTCATAAACTTGTAAATAACTCATGAAAGAATAAAGTTACGTTAAAACCAAGCACACCATTGTTTTTCTTGTGAAATTCTCAATAAGTTTGATGTGTCACATGGCCCTCTTCCCATTGAAAAAAATAAAGTTGAATCCAAAATAGACTAACCAATATACACAAATATATTACCCAATATACACAAATATACTACCCAATATACACAAATATATTACCCAATATACACATATACACTACCCAATATACACAAATATTCTACCCAATATACATGAATATACTATTCAATTTACACAAATATTCTACACAATATACACAAATATTCCACTCAATATACTCAAATAGGCTACCCAATATATGTGAATATACTACCCAATATACGTATTTTCTATCCAATATACACAAATATTCTACTCAATATACACAAATATATTGCCCGATATACACAAATGTTCTACCCAATATACAAATACACATTAGATTAAAATCTTCCAAACCTGACTATTTTGGCATGCTCATCTGATTGTTGAATGCTCATGGAGGTTCCTAACTCTCCCCCAAAGAATGAGACTGATGAACCCCCGAACATAGACTTTTTACTGTATGTCCGGTTTCCTGTTCAGGTTCACCAGTCTAACAAAGCTTGTTGAAAGACAGCAGCGCAGCCAATCAACATGATTTTAACCCCTTCACCCCCGGAGCTTTTTCCGTTTTTCCGTTTTCGTTTTTCGCTCCCCTCCTTCCCAGAGCCATAACTTTTTTATTTTTCTGTCAATTTGGTCATGTGAGGGCTCATTTTTTGCGGGACGAGTTGTACTTTTGAACGACATCATTGGTTTTACCATGTCGTGTACTAGAAAACGGGAAAAAAATTCCAAGTGCAGTGAAATTGCAAAAAAAGTGCAATCCCACACTTGTTTTTTGCTTGCCTATTTTGCTAGGTTCACTAAATGCTAAAACTGACCTGCCATTATGATTCTCCAGGTCAGTACGAGTTCATAGACACCAAACATGACTAGGTTCTTTTTTACCTAAGTGGTGAAAAAAAATTCCAAACTTTGCAAAAAAATAAATAAATAAAATTGCGCCATTTTCCGATACCCGTAGCGTCTCCATTTTTCGTGATCTGGGGTCGGGTGAGGGCTTATTTTTTGCGTGCCGAGCTGGCATTTTTAATGATAGCATTTCGGTGCAGATACGTTCTTTTGATCGCCCGTTATTGCATTTTAATGCAATGTCGTGGCGACCAAAAAAACGTAAATCTGGCGTTTCGATTTTTTTTTTCATTACGCCGTTTAGCGATCAGGTTAATGCTTTTTTTTTATTGATAGATCGGGCGATTCTGAACACGGCAATACCAAATATGTGTAGGTTGGGCTTTTTTTTTATTGATTTATTTTGATTGGGGCGAAAGGGGGGTGATTTAAACTTTTATATTTTTTTTATTTTTTTCACATTTTTTTTTACTTTTTTTTTTAACTTTTACCATGCTTCTATAGCCTCCATGGGAGGCTAGAAGCAGGCACAGCCCGATCGGCTCTGCTACATAACAGCGATCATCAGATCGCTGTTATGTAGCTAAAATGCAGGTGTGCTGTGAGCGCCGACCACAGGGGGGCGCTCACAGCCACCGGCGATCAGTAACCATAGAGGTCTCCAGGACCTCTATGGTTACAATGCACAAGCATCGCCGACCCCCGATCATGTGACGGGGGTCGGCGATGCGCTCATATCCGGCCGCACGGCCGGATGCGGTAGTTAAATGCCGCTGTCTGAGTTTGACAGCGGCATTTAACTAGTTAATAGCGGCGGGTGATCGCGATTTCACCCGCCGCTATTGCGCGCACATGTCAGCTGTAAAAAACAGCTGACATGTCGCGACTTTGATGTGCGCTCACCGCCGGAGCGCACATCAAAGCGGGGGTCCCGACATGTGACGTACTATTACGTCACATGTCGGGAAGGGGTTAAACTGTGGGCACTTCCGGAACTATAACAGCCATGCCAAGTATTAGCAAGGCTGTGATTGGATGGCGCATCACGTGACCCGGCCTATATAAAGGCTGGATCACGATTGATGCTGCCTTTCTGCTCTTATTAGTGTAGGCATAGAACGCAGCTGGAGTGAGAGACAGATTCTGACTTAGCACACACTAGAAAAAAAACCACTGTGTTTACTCTGCAACCACATTTGTGAGAGTACTGTGCTAAAAGCCGCTGTGTGTACTTTGCGCTCCCCACCTGTGAGAGTACTATCACTTTAAGCCACTGTGGGTACTCTGCATCCCCAGCTTAAAGGAACACTACTCCAACAGGCGAGCAGTATCAAGGTGAGAACACCGAAAGTACGCAGTTTCAGAAACAGCTTTGACATATCTGTGTGATTTTTACGGAAGCTCTGCACCACCAAATTCAGCACATGCACCAGTCAAGGGATGTGTTACCTGATTTCGCCCGTTATCACACATCATCAGGCCAGGTTTGAGGTTTATTAGCACCAACCATTCATCGGTCTGTTCTTTGATCCCCATCTACAGCTTCTGCGCAGTGTGGGATTTTTCCCATAAACAGATGAATTTCAAAACAGCCTGCTATAGTGCTGAAGTTGGTGCTGCAGGTGTTATGCTGAGCATATGAAGAGGCGTTGGAGGAAATGGACTAGGAATAGAAGGCAACACGGACAGAGAAACATCCCAAAAACATCCAGCAATCTTCTGCGGTGGTAGGACATGCATCTAAACGCTTTCTGCCTCAGATCCAGACACCATGACATTTACCCAGCAGGCAGTTACAGAGACATAATGTCCCTGCCCGTGCTTACTGGCTCATGTATGGGTGGTTATGTGGGCCTTTACACTGATGGCATTGTGTAGTGCACACTTGATTTTGTACACAACATGTTAGTGCAGGGCAGGGATGTCCCACTGGAATAGTAGTGGCGGCTGGGAACCACATACCACATACATAAGAAATAAAACTAGCAAAATTATCTAGCGAGAAACAAATTGCCAGCGACATTAAAATAAATCCTCCAAATTTTTATAAAATCATATGGTATCGGTCCCTTAAAAGACGACATTAACAAGATAATTATAGAGGATAAGAAAAAGGCTGAGATATTAAACAGGCACTTTTCATCCACGGTCACCAATGAACTGTTCGTTCCAGAGATCTTTCAGAAAGCAAAAATCAAAGTTCACCATCTGATATATCTAGTTTAACACAAAAAGAAGTATGCCTGCGTCTAAGCAAATTAAACATTGACATATTCCCCTGCCCAGATGGCATTCATCCATGGATACTGAGGGAATTGAGCTCAGTAATTGACAGACTGCTGTTTCTCTGTATCGCTGTATCATATTCTTAGACTCTCTTGTAACAGGCATGGTGCCACAGGATTGGAGGATGGCTGATGTGGTACCGATATTTAGGAAAAGTAAGAAGGTGGATACAGGCAACTACCGTCCAGTAAACCTGACATCAGTATTGTGTAAAGTTTTGAGGGAATTATAAGAGATGACCTGCAGAGATATATTGCAGAGAATGATATAATAAATGACAATCAGCATGAATTCATGAAAGATAAGTTGTGTCAAACCAATATGTTGGGTTTCTATGATGAGGTAAGTGCAAATCTGGATGTAGGTAATGCGGATGATCTGATTTATCTGGACTTTGCAAAGGCATTTGACACTGTACCATATAACAGCCTTACACTGAAGCTACAGAAGCAAGGACTATGGGAAACTATATGTAGATGGGTAAGGAATTGGCTAAATGACAGGAAAAAAAAAATCATCAAAAATGGTATGTTCTCCAAGTGGGATATAGTCAGCAGTGGGGTACCGCAAGGATCTGTGCTAGGACCGATTTTTTTTAACCTCTTTACTAATGACCTAGTGGATGGGATTGACAGTAAAAACAGTCTTTGCTAATGACACCAAACTATGTAGGATATTAAAATCGGACCTTGACATTATAATATTGCAAAACGATCTGAATTAGATCACTGACTGGGTAAACATTTGGTAAATGAGATTTAATGTAGATAAATGTAGAGTAATGCACTTAGGACAGAGTAATCCTATTGTTGCATATACATAAATGGGAGTATACTTGGGACTACAGAACAGGAGAACCTTAACAGCAGTACTCAATGTCAAGCAGCAGTCGCAAAAGTAAACAATATTTTAGGGTGTATAAAAAGTGAGATAAAATCCCTCAATCCCAACGTTTTGTTAGCCCTTTGAAAATCACTTATAGAATATGGGAGCCAGTGTTTAGAGGATGTACAGCTGAACCCTTCAATGGTATGGTGCAGTGATTCTCAGTGACACTGCTGGTGGTTGTGCTGTCACATTCTCTCTTTGCGGGGAGCCAGGTGGCCCTGTTGCTCTGGAGGGGGAGGAAGAGGCTGAGACCGCAGCAGAAGAGGAAGCAGAAGGAGGCTCAGATCTTTCCTGGTTTTACAGGTGTGTATTCCACTGCAGCTCATGCTTTGCATTCAGATGCCTCATCATGCAGGTGTTGCTCAGGTTAAGAACATGTATGCCTCGCTTTAGTCTCTGATCGCACGGTGTGCAAGCTACCCGTATCTTGTCAGGGTGCTCCTTTGAGCTGGCATTGGTGTGCTCAGTCATGCTCACTCAGTTGGCACGGTGGCTAGTAGCAGCTGACATACTGGCTAGGGGCCCCCCACTGTGCTTTTGCACCAGGCTCCCTCTTTTGCGGTACAGCTGGGACAGCATGACCACCACTTCTTCCTTGACTTGGCCTTGACTCAATGTAGGGTCTAGGACCTCATTATCCCCCATCGCATCATCGCACCTCTCCAGTCTATCCTTAACTCTGCTGCCCTACTAATCCTCTTCTGTCCACGCTACTCCTCCGTTTCTCCCCTCCGCAAATCCCTTAATTATCTCCCAATTCCACAACGCATCCTCTTCAAGCTACTTAAGGTACCTTCACACTAAGCGACGCTGCAGCGATACAGACAACGATGCCGATCGCAGCAGCGTCGCTGTTTAGTCGCTGTGTGGTCGCTGGAGAGCTGTCACACAGACGGCTCTCCAGCGACCAACGATGCCGAAGTCCCCTGGTAACCAGGGTAAACATCGGGTTACTAAGCGCAGGGCCGCGCTTAGTAACCCGATGTTTACCCTGGTTACCATTGTAAAAGTAAAAAAAACAAACACATACTCACATTCCGGTGCCCGGCGTTCGCTTCCCTGCACTCCTCCTGCATCCTGTGTCAGCGCCGAAAATCTCCGGCATCTCCCACAGAGCAGAGCGGTGACGTCACCGCTCTGCTTTATGGCCGGCACTTACACAGGATGCAGGAGGAGTGCAGGGAAGCGGACGCCGGGCACCGGAATGTGAGTATGTGTTTTTTTTTTACTTTTACAATGGTAACCAGGGTAAACATCGGGTTACTAAGCGCGGCCCTGCGCTTAGTAACCCGATGTTTACCCTGGTTACCAGTGAAGACATCGCTGGATCGGTGTCACACACACCGATCCAGCGATGTCAGCGGGAGATCCAGCGACGAAATAAAGTTCTGGACTTTCAGCAACGACCAGCGATATCACAGCGGGATCCTGATCGCTGCTGCGTGTCAAACACAACGATATCGCTATCCAGGACGCTGCAACGTCACGGATCGCTAGCGATATCGTTGTAAAGTCGCTTAGTGTGAAGGTACCTTAACACTGACCTACAAAGTTGTCTATAATCTGTCTCTCTCATATATCTCTGAACTAATCTCCTGATATCACCCACCAAGTAATCTCTGGCCTTCCCAAGTCTCCCTCTCTCCGCCACAATCATATGTACCTCATCCAATCGCCTTCAAGACTTCTCCCAAGTATCCCCCATCCTGTAGAATTTTGTGGCCCAACACATCCAATTATCCCCTACATTCAGAAATTTCAAGCGGAACTTGAAATCCCATGTCTTCAAAACAGCTTACAGCCTGTAATGACCCTCCTGCTACCTCACAAACACCAGAGCTGCTGTAGCCCCCAGAAACTTCTGTCTCCTTCCCCATTATCTGGTAGAATGTAAGGCTGCAAGGGTAGGGTCAACTCCCCTCTGTACCTGTCACTTTTAGTTTATTCATTGTACTTTCTATTTGTGTTTTATATGTAACCCCCCTCATGTACAGCACCATAGAATCAATGGTGCTCTAAAAATAAATAATAATCATCATCCCCCACATGATGTTCCACCCAGTTTTCACCCCTGCGCTTCTTGCCAGTGCACACACAGTAGAAAACTGCAGCAGAAGGCACCTCTGTTTTGTCATCTGCATTATCACAGATTTAGTACAGTGGTCTGCTCAGGGCTGGCATTAGGGGCAGGCAGACCAGGCAGCTACCTAGGGCCCCCGCTTCTCCAGGGGCCCCCAGCTGAGCCAGTTGCATGTCACTAATAGCGGCACACCCCATGGCCTCTGAGGGGCCAGGCACCATCCCCCTTCACTGATTCAATTTATCGGCATCATAGACGCTGATACAGTTGAAAACAGTGATGGAGGAGAGAGGGTCTGCTGATGCTCCCTCTCCCATCACTCCCCCTGCCTGTGACTCAGCAGGCGCATGATGACGTCACTTCATCGTGCGCCATTTTGTGCCAGAAGTGGAGCCGATGAGACCAGAGCAGCAGAGTCTAGAGCAGCGCGGGGAACAAGGAGGAGGGGTGAGTATTGTGCATGTATGTGTGTGTGTATGTGTGTGTGTCTGCATCTGCACTATACTGTGTGTTGTGGGGAGCTGCACTGTACTGTGTGTTGTGAGGAGCTGAAATATACTGTGTGTTGGGGGAGCTGCACTATACTGTGTATTGGGGAAGCTGCATTATACTGTGTGTTGGGGAGCATCACTATACTGTGTGGTGAGGGGAGCTGCACTAAACTGTGTGTAGGGGGAGCTGCACTCTACTGTGTGTTGGGGGAGCTGCACTATACTGTGTGTTGGGGGAGCTGCAGTATACTGTGTGTCTGGGGAGCTGCACTATACTGTGTTGGAGGAGCTGTACTATACTGTGTGTTGAGGAAGCTGCACTATACTGTGTGTTGGGGAGTTGCACTATACTGTGTGTTGTGGGGAGCTGCACTATACTGTGTGTTGGGGGAGCTGCACTATACTGGGTTGGGGAGCTGCACTATACTGTGTGTTGGAGAGGGAGCTGCACTATACTGTGTGTTGTGGGGAGCTGCACTATACTGTGTGTTGGGGGAGCTGCACTATACTGGGTTGGGGAGCTGCACTATACTGTGTGTTGGAGAGGGAGCTGCACTATACTGTGTGTTTGGGGAGCTACATTATACTGTGTGTTGGGGATATTTACTATACTGTGTGTTGGGGGAGCTGCACTATACTGTGTGTTGGGGAGCTGCACTATACTGTGTGTTGGGGGAGCTGCACTATACTGTGTTTTGGGGGAGCTGCACTATACTGTGTGTTGGGGGAGCTGCACTATACTGTGTGTTGGGGAGGGAGCTGCACTATACTGTGTGTTGGGGGAGCTACATTATACTGTGTGTTGGGGTGCTGTAGAATACTGTGTGTTGTGGGGAGCTGCACTATACTGTGTGTTGGGGGAGCTGCACCTTACTGCGTGTTGGGGGAGCTGCATTATACTGTGTGTTGGGGAGGGAGCTGACTATACTGTGTGTTGGGGGAGTTGCACTGCACTGTGTTGGGGAGCTGCACTATACTGTGTATTGAGGAGGGAGCTGCACTATACTGTGTATTGAGGAGGGAGCTGCACTATACTGTGTGCTGGGGAGGGAGCAGCACTATACTGTTTATTGGGGAGGTAGCTGCACTATACAATGTGTTAAGGAGAACTGCACTATACTGTGTGTTGGGGGAGCTGCACTATACTGTATTTGGAGTGATTCTGCATTATAGTGTGTGTGGGGGTATCTGCAGTATACTCTGAGGGGGGCTGCAGTATACTCTGAAGGGGGCTGCAGTATACTCTATAAGGAGAGTTGCAGTGTACTCTATGAGGGTGGCTGCAGTATACCCTGAGGGGGCTGCATTATACTATATCAAAAACAATGGGGAGCTGCATTATACTGTTTCGAGGACTGTCGGTTCCCATCATTTTTCCTCAGCTGGTGTAAAGAAGCTCGGGAACAAGCGTCAAACAACCTCAATACCGTCGATCACGCTTGCTTAATGGCCTGAACTTTGCACCTGTAAATACAGCCGAAATGTTTGTGTGATGTAGAATATGTGAGCATTAGGGGCCCCACTTTCTCAAAAACCGGCCCTGGGTACGCTGAAAGTTTGCACTACCCCTCCCATGTTCTCATTCTCAAACAGAACAAGTGGTTTGGAATCAGTGCACTCAATTTCTTTAAATTGTGAGGCATGGCCAAGTGGATGAAGCAGAAGTGACTACTGCATGATTTGGGGCTCAGACTGCTTGCCTGATTTGCAAGGGGAAAGATGGAAGACAGATGTCCATTGGCTGCAGGTGCAAAATCTGTGCTTTCAGCAGGGGACCGGGTAGAAGACAAAGCAAAGGGACTGAAGGCAGCCTCAGACAACCAATCTAAAATCACCTCTACTTGTTATCGCCTCACCATTCATCACCTTGCTCCGACCATTTTACAGCACTGAAGTTCGGGTCCCCATTGACTTGAATGGGGTTGGAGTTGGGGTCAAATTCAGAATTCATTTTTCCAAAAATGATTGCAAGCCACCTTTGCCCAGATGCAGCAAAGCAGGCCCAAACCATGATACCACCACAATGTTTCACAGACGTATGATTATCCTGTAATCCAGTGTTTTCCTATCGCTAAACATAATGCTTCTAATTTAAACTAAAAAGCTCTATTTTAGTCTCATCCGTCTACAAAGCATGATTCCAATAACTTTATGATTTGTCCAGGTGTTATTAAGCAAACTGAAGACGAGCTGCAATGTTCTTTTTGGAGAGCAGTGGCTTTCTCTTTGCAATCACATAATGCAAGCCATTATTGTTCAGTGTCATTCTAATGGTGGTGTCACAATTCATTTTTGGATTTGTGGCAGCTCTGGTTCTGCTATGATTTAGGCTGTGTGCACACGATGCGGATTTAGTGCGGATCCGCAGCGTTTTTTCTGCGCAGAAATGCTGCAGTTCCGCACAGTGATTTACAGTACAATGTAAATCATTAGAAAAAAAAATGCTGTGCTAATGGTGTGGAAAAATCCGCATGAAAACCGCTGCGGATCAAAAAAAGTAGCATGTCACTTCTTTTGTGCAGAACTGCAGCGTTTCAGAACCCTTCCAGCATAGAAATCCGCAGGGGAAAAAATGCAGAAAAACTGCAGAAAATCCTCATCAAATCCGCAACAAAAACGCACAAAATCCGCACCTGCGTTTTCTGCCAGGAGATGTAGATTTTGTACGGAAAATTCTGCACCCCAATTCGCAACGTGTGCACATAGCCTTAAATGTGGATCTTTTTCCTTTTTGGGTCTGCAAGGGTTAATGTCAGTTTCCTTGCTGGCAGATGCTTTGTTGCTGGTCAGCTGATGTGCATGGTGACCACTCTAACCATCCTCTAAATAGTCACATGATGCATCAGCTGGTAATAGAGCTTGTCTATGTAGACCAGCCTAGGCGTTTACAGCTCTCTGGTTTCAGCGCTGTATCTGCTATTTCTGTGGAGTTCGGGGTCCCGTTTCCGTATCCTCTGCTATGTGGAACTTTACAGCGGAGATGAGCTAAGTAACATTTTCCTTTTATTGTCTGTCTCGTGCTTATCACTACTCCCCCGTGTTGACACAATCTGCAGTGGTGAGGCTAGCGCCCTGTGTAGTGCAGTGCCTGCCAGTGCACTAGCCAGGGTATTGTGAGGTCACAGCAAGGGACTAGGCACGTAACGGCAGTGGGCCGAAGGACCTGCATAGGGCGTTAGTGGAGCTTAGGGATAGGCAAAGGTTCTGGTTAGTAGGTGTTCCATCCATCACCCCCTACTGTTAGGGCCTTCCTCTCCCTTTTTCCTTCCCGTTGCTTGTGTGTGTTGCGCCGTCCATCCCGAACGTGGGAGGTGGGCTCATAAACATTAATGTTAGCTAGAGAGGCCTTTTGTTGCTTTAAGTTACCTTGGGTTCTTTTTTCAGTTTAATATAATAATTATCTTTATTTTTATATAGCGCTAACATATTCTGCAGCGCTTTACAGTTTTGCACGCATTATCATTGCTGTCCCCGATGGGGCTCACAACCTAAATTCCCTACCAGTATGTTTTTAGAATGTGGGAGGAAACCCATGCAAACACGGGGAGAACATACAAACTCCTTGCAGATGTTGTCCTTGGTGGGATTTGAACCCAGGACTTCAGCGCTGCAAGGCTGCAGTGCTAACCACTGAGCCAGTTTGTTGACTATTATATGCTGATGATCCTTGGGTGATCTTTGTTGGTCAACCACTCCTGGGGAGGATAATAATGATTTGTACTCAATCTGTCTCACTAAGGAATGATGGAGTCCCAACTCTTTTGAGATGGTTTTGTAGCCTTTTCCAGCCTGATGAGCATAACCAACTCTCCTTCTGAGGTCCTCAGAAATCTCCTTGATACACTTTCTTGCCATGATACACATTCACAAATGTGTTGTATAGATCAGGACCAGCCTTTATTAGATTCTTGTACTTTAAAGAAGCACTCCCATCAAACGTTTTATTATCTAAATATATTGCAATCATCATATTATATAGCACTGTATTTACAATTGCTCATTTTGCTTTTCTATATAGTAAATTCTTCTCTTTGCTCTAGGAAGAAACAGGACATCACTTGTCCCTGCAATTATCATTCCACTTTTCAACTCTTGACCCAGTTGCTGACTCATCCCTCCTGCCAGGGACTTTTGCAATGAGTTATGACTCTTAGACCTGTGTAACACTGGCGTGTTTTACGGACGTATGAGAGGCACAGAAAATATGGATTGCATACGGTACCATGATTCTCTATGGCCCTGCTCCTATCTGCTGTATTTTACTGATTCGTATTATACGGTCTTGTACGGCCGGAGAAAATTGCAGCATGCTGCTTTTTTCAGCGTATTGCGCCAAAAATCCACCAATGAAAGTCTATGGGGGCGAGAAAATTACGGATTACACATGGACCATGCGTGTGACTTGTGAGAAATACGCAGCGGTGTTCTCTAGAAAAGCCTCAGTGAGACACATATATATATATATATATATATATATTTATATTTAATTTAGCGCAAGATAGCATAAAAGCCAGTAATTCAATTGCCGGCTTTTGCTCTCTCCTTCTCAAACCCAATAGGATATGAGACATGGTTTACATACAGTAAACCATCACACATCCCTTTTTTTATTACATAGTCCTCTTTAGTAATGTAACAAGTGTCTGTGTGTAAAATTTTGAAGCTCTAGCTATTAAATTAAAGGGTTAAATCCCGGAAAAAAACAGGCGTGGCCTCCCGCTCAATTTTCTCCGCCAGAGTGGGAAAGCCAGTGACTGAGGGCAGATATTAATAGCCTAGAGAGGGTCCATGGTTATAGGACCCCCCTGGCTAAAGAAAACATCTGCCCCAGCCACCCCAGAAAAGGCACATCTGTAAGATGCACCTGTTCTGGCACTTAGCCTCTCTTTTCCCACTCCCGTGTAGCGGTGGGATATGGGGTAATGAAGGGTTAATGTCACCTTGCTATTGTAAGGTGACATTAAGCCAGGTTAATAATGGAGAGGCGTCAATTATGACACCTATCCATTATTAATCCAATAGTATGAAATGGATAATAAAACACACACACATTATTAAAAAGTATTTTAATGAAATAAAGACACAGGGTGTTTTAATATTTTATTATACTCTCAATCCACCTGAAGACCCTTGTCACCTGAAATAAAGTTAAACAAAAGAAACAACAATATTCCATACCTTCCGTCGATCAGTCTTGTCCCACGCTGTAAATCCATCTGAAGGGGTTAAATCATTTTACACCAAGGAGCTCTGCTAATGCAGCTGTGCTCCTGTCTGTAAAATTTGGTGAATGAATGGAATGCAGGGGAGTGTCCTATAGTTACCTCGAGTCGCAGTGATGCACCCTCTGCTGGATGAACTCACATGAACTCGACCGTGGGAACTTTTCAGAAAAGTTGAATATTGTTGTTTGTTTTGTTTAACTTTATTTCAGGTGACAAGGGTCTTCAGGTGGATTGAGAGTATAATAAAATATTAAAACACCCTGTGTCTTTATTTCATTAAAATAATTTTTAATAATTTGTGTGTGTGTTTTATTAACCATTTCATACTATTGGATTAATAATGGATAGGTGTCATAATTGACGCCTCTCCATTATTAACCTGGCTTAATATCACCTTACAATAGCAAGGTGCCATTAACCCTTCATTACCCCATATCCCACCGCTACACGGGAGTGGGGAGATAGAGGCTAAGTGCCAGAATAGGGGCATATTACATATGTGCCTTTTCTGGGGTGGCTGGGGGCAGATGTTTTTAGCCAGGGAACCCTCAGTCACTGGCTTTCCCTCTCTGGCGAAGAAAATTGCGCGGGAGCCCACGCCAATTTTTTCTGGGATTTAACCCTTTAATTTAATAGCTAGAGCTGCAAAATTTTACACACAGACACTTGTTACATTACTAAAGAGGAATATGTAATAAAAAAAGGGATATGAGATTGTTTACTGTATGTAAACCATGTCTCATATCCTGTCGGGTTTGGGAAGGAGATAGCAAAAGCCGGCAATTGAATTACCGGCATTTATGCTATCTTGCGCTGAATTAAATATAAATATGTATATATGTCTCACTGACTTATATATATATATATATATATATATATATATATAGACTGTATATATGTTTTTAGGAATATTCTAGCCAATGGATCCATGACACATTTTGCAAGCCTGCGCAAAAAAATTGCCATACGGATGCCATACGGATGACACACGGATACATTTGTCAGCAAAAATCACATCCTCGCATTGAATACGGAACAGTGTTTTGTGAAAATTACTGCGTACATGGCTGTAAAATACGGACCATATTTCCCTACGCTGAGTGTGACGCCGGCGTCACAGGGAAAATTGACCTCCTATTTCTTCATGGAACTTAGAAGGATTCAGCTAGTCAGTTTTTAATTATGTGAAGTCAATGACCTAATGGAATATAGAAGAATTAATTGGGTAGAAGGACAAACTGAGCAATTGTAAGTACACCATGCTATATAATATGATGATTGCAATGATTGCATTATATTAATATGATAGAAACTTTGATGGGAGTGCTTCTCTAAATATAACAGGTCACCCACTCATGCCTTATTGTCATCTCACTAGCGGCAAGCAGCAGTCTCTAATTTCACCTTCAAATTGTCTATTAACCCTAAAGCATTAGAGATTGGCGGCTCCCTGGATGTTTGGGTCTGGCAGGTTCGGCCAAACAGTTGAAAAAAGTTCAGTTTCAGGTACCAGAACAGTACCCGGAACTGAACCATATTCACTTGAATGGGGGGCCCGAACCTCCAGTGTTTGTCACGCTGTCATGTGTAGTAAAATTATTACTGCTGGTCAGACAGCTACAGTTCCCATGCTGTCAAATTACATTGTGAGACCACAGCTATGATTCGTGAAAAAAAAATTACCTCCAGTCACTGGCATTGGCTGATGGGACTACTATTCCCATCAGCCTATGCCTGCTGCCACTAATAACAGTGAGAGCAGGCTGTGGCTGATGGAAGTATTCATCAGCCGGTGCCTGCATTCTAAAAAAATAACTTAAAGAAAAAAACGGCATGGGTTCCACTGTATTTTTGATAACCAGCCAGGCAAAACTGACAGCTGGAGGCTAAACCCCTCAACTGTCAGAGTTAACAAGACAGGTTATCAAGAATAGAGGGGTCCTCATGCCATTTTTTAAAATTATATAAATAAATAATTTTAAAAAATGGTGTGGGATCCCTCCCATTTTTGACAACCAGCCAAGCTAAAGGGAACAGCTGGAGCTGGCATTTTCAGACCATGGATATTGCCCCCCAGCCAAGAAATAGCAGCCAGCGCCAATTCTGGCGTTTTGTCTGGCTCTACCCACTTGCCCTGTGGCGGTGGAAAATGGGGTTCATGTTTGTGGGGTTGATGTCACCTTTGTATTGTCCGGTGACATCTTGGCTAATCCTATAGTAATATTGTAAATAAACACAAAGTCAGAATATACGGCTTAGAAATGGAGTGACATCTATAATCCTATAGTTATATTGTAGATAAACACAGTGAGAATATAGTCCTTTATTTGAAATTTTAAAAAACACATTTTTACTTTTTTATTTAAAAATAACAAACACAGTTTACTCACCTATCGCCCATTCCATTGAAGCCGTCGTCTCCTGAAAAAAACACAATAATAAACAATAAAAATACCTAATTCCCAATTCCACTGAAGCCAACGTCTCCTGTACAAAAAAGACAAAACTAAAAAGCAACCATATCCCTCACCTGTCTGATGTTCTGTCCCACACCGTAATCCATGTCTGGCACAAGCAGTTTTCAACCCGAACAGTGGCAAGATGCAACTGTCCAGGCTGAGAACCACTGGGAGAATGAGCTGCTGCGAGCGCAGCCACGGTGACGTCATGGAGATTAACGCAGGTCACTGAGGCTGCATTCCCAGCGAGGCCAATGTACTGTGGTGACCTCGGTGAGATCATCTATTGCACAGTGAGAAAAAGTCTCACGGTGCAGCATTGAGTTCACCGGGAGACATTTCTAACGGTGAAATGAGGTGAACTCACCGCTGCACCTTGAGACTTTTTCTCATTGTGGTAGCAGTGACCACTGTAGTTCAGGGGTGTGCTTGCTACAGCTCATTCTTCCTTGATTCTCAGCATGAATGGTCACATGATGCAACTGTTCATGCTGAAGAGCACATGTCGCACAGATGGATTACGGCTTAGGACACTAGGGATTCCAGCCATCCCTCCATTCAGCAACTATTCCATCCATCCCTCATCCATCCATCCATCCAGCCTTCCCTCCAGCCATTCCTCTATCCATCCCTCATTCATCCATCCATCGCTCATCCATCCAGCCAACCCTCCACCCATTCCTCATCCATCTCTCATCTAGCCATCCATCCATGCATCACTCAAGCATCCATCCATCCATCCCTCATCAATCCATTCAGCCAGCCATCCATTATCCAGCCATCCATCCCTCATCCATCCCTCATCCATCTATCAATCCATCCCTCATCCAGCCATGCATCCCTCATTCATCCATCCAGCCATCATCTATCCATCGTCCAGTCATCCCTCCATCCATGCATCCATCCATTCCTCCATCCCATGTAGCCTCTGTAACCAGCAGTAACCTCAATGACGTCACTTCTAGTTACTGCTGCTGCATCGCAGCAGCTCATTCCTCAGTGGTTCTCAGCCTGGACGGTCGCATTTTGGCACCGTCCAGGTTGAAAACTGTTTATCCTAAGACATGGATTACGGCGTGGGACAGAACATCAGACAGGTGAGGGATATGGTTGTTTTTATTTTTGTTTTATTATAGTAGATGAGGACTTTAATGGAATGTGCATTAAGTTAGTATAAAATTAAAAAGTGTGTTTTGTTTTCATTTCAAATAAAAGACTTTATACTGGCTGTGTGTTTTTTTACAATACATCTATAATAGTGATGAGCGAATATACTTATTACTCGAGATTTCCCGAGCATGCTCGGGGTCCTCCGAGTATTTTTTAGTGCTCAGAGATTTAGTTTTTATTGCCACAGCTGAATGATTTGCATCTGTTTTAGCCAGCATAAGTACATGTGGGGGTTGCCTGGTTGCTAGGGAATCCCCACATGTACTTATGCTGGCTAACAGATCTAAATCATTCAGCTGCGGCAATAAAAACTAAATCTCTGAGCACTATAAAATACTTGGAGGACCCCTGAGCATGCTCGGGAAATCTTGAGAAACTAGTATATTCGCTCATCACTAATCTATAGGATTAGTAATGGAGAGGTGTCTTATAGATATCTCTCCATTACTAAGCCATGGGCTTGATGTCACCAGACAATACAAAGGTAACATCAACCCCACAAATATGAACCCCACTTGCCACCACAACAGGGCAAGTGGGAGGAGCCAAGCAAAGCACCAGAATTGGCGCATATAATGGATGTGCCTTTTCTGGGCAGCAGCGGGCTGCTACTTTTAGGCTGGGGGGCAATATCCATGGCACTTTACCAGCTCGAAACTACCAGCCCCAGCTGTTTAAATAATTTAAAAAAACAGCATGGGGACCCCTCTATTCTTGCTAACCAGCCTTGCTAAAGCTGACAGATGAGGGTTGCAGCTCGCACCTGTTAGTTTTGCCTGCCTGGTTATCAAAAATACAGGGCAGCCCACGCTGTTTTGTTTTTTTTAATCATTCATTTACAGCACTGGCGCCGGCTCATGAATACTCCCATCAACCCCCGCCTGCTCTCGCTGTTATTAGCGGCAGCGAGCATAGGCTGATGGGAGGAGTAGCCCCTTCAGCCGACGCCAGTTACAGGAGGTGAACTTTCTACTTCCAATCACAGCTGCAGGCTCACATTGTCATTTAACAGTGTGGGAACCACGGCTGTCTGACCGGTGGTAATGATTTTACCGTCAATCAGAAGTAGTGTTTGCCGTGCTGTCATGCACATGCCAGCGTAAGAAACACCCGGTGTTCGGGGGGCCGAAACCCGAACAGCAACACGGACTTACTGGTGAAGTCCTTGTTCGGTGTCCATGCCCGAAAGGTAGGTGTTCAGCGCAGATGCCGAACTTTACTGTTCAGGTTCGCCCATCTCTATAAAGCATCACACATTTTTGCCACACACAAACGTGCTATTAAACCATTTTCCGCAATAAAAAATTATAAAATTTATTAATTTTAACTAATTTGTTTGATTTGGTTTCTTTATCTACTTTATGACTTTTGTGAAATTGTGATTTAGATTTAGGTCATTTTTACGCAGTAATATGGAAAATCTGAAGGTCTTCACAAACTTTGTACATCCACGCTAAAATATTAATTATAGTGATGTTTGCTTATTGGATAAAGTAAGGGCCATTCTAAAAGATATATACAAATTAGCACTTTATACATACCGGCTCACATAATATATCCATATATATTGCACTTTGTATTTGCCGGTTTGCAGCTCGGTTTTATTCTTTTCGGCACTGGCATGAACTTTACTCAGCATTGAGTGAAGCTAGTCGTGTGACTTTCCAAAATTAGCTTGCATCATGCATCACAATGTGCTATAAACCAGCTGACCATGACACAGCATTTTCAGGAATATACCGTCCCTAGATATTACATCAGAATTTCCCTTAAACTGAAGAGAAAGCAAAGGGATATGATTTCATGTTGTTGCACTAGCAGGAAGCAATGCAATACAAGGAGCTGAGCAACAAACATGTTTATCTCTCACTTTCCCTTAGTAAAAAAAAATGTGCTAGTTTCTATGAGCCTAACTGTTCTCGGAAATGGATCACAGCACAGAAGTCTTCACTTTAAATTTTTAAAGGGTAACATTTTTATTTTAAAGAGAACCTGCCAGATCCAATAACGCTAACCTGCAGATATAGGATTAATCTGCAGGTTAATAGTATATGAAGGTGTTGGGCTACTCTACTGAAAATGTGGCACCCAGGAGAGAATAAACTTTATTTCCTCCAAGAGCCACCGGCTTTCAGTAATGTTCTGTGAGTATAAAATATCATTGCTCTAGTCAGCATATATCCCATTTATACACGTCATGTGCTGCTGAGAATTATGATTTTTTAAGCAAGCTTAAAAATAATTTCCCCAACGAACAAGTATTTTGCTTGTTCATCGGGTAATTGACAGCACGTTTAGACATGCTGATATTCGGGGAATGCTCATTTCCCAACTATTTGCCAATGTAAATGCACCCTACGACTCAAAGGTATTGTTATATTAAAGTTCAGATTGCACAGAGCAAAACAGTACAATAGCTGAATGGGACTAGGTGAGTTATGTTTATCTTCACATGTTTTAGTCAGTACAAGTGATGAGCGAGTATGCTCGTTACTCGAGTTTCTCCCAGCATGCTCGGGTGGTCTCGAGTATTTTGGTGTGCTTGGAGATTTAGTTTAAGTCGACCAGCTGCATGATTTACGGCTGCTAGACAGCTTGAATACATGTGGGGATTGCCTGTTTGTTAGACAATCCCAACATGTATTCAAGCTATCTAGCAGCCGCAAATCATGCAGCTGCATTGACATAAACTAAATCTCAGAGCACGCCGAAATACTCGGAGACCACCCAAGCATGCTGGGAGAAACTCGAGTAATGGGAATACTCGCTCATCACTAGTCAGTACTTGTAGGAGGCTGTGAGGGCATCATACTGTGTGGGAAGCTGTGGAGGCATCATACTGCATTGGGGCCATGATCATACTGTCTGGGGGCCAAATACTGTGTCTGGGATTTAGGAGAGTCATACTGTGTAGGTATCCATCATACTGTGTGGGGAGCCATCAGGGCTATCATTCTGTGTGTTGGGTTCACAGGCCTTCATACTGTGTGGGGAGCTGTCGGCATCCTACTATGTAAGGGCGGATAATACTGTGTGGGGGTGGGGCTGGCATCACACTGTGGATGAGGACTGTGGGAAATCATACCTTATAATGTGTGTGAGATCTGCTGGACATCATACGGCATTGGGTGCACTACAGTGGCATAATATTGTTAGGTTGCACTGGGGGGCATCATAGTTTGCATTTTGGGGATATTGTGGAGGAATTCACTGTGGGGTAGCATAGTGTGTTGGATGCATTTTGGGGAGCATCATTCTTTATTGCAGCCATGAAAGGTGTATTATAATGGGTGAACACACTAAGTAACTTCAATAAGGGCAAAATTTACCTTTGCTCATGTATTTTTTCCCCGTCTTTAAAAGTTGGGAGTTATGCCTTTCTGTGACGTCTCTAAGACACCTATCCATTACAAATCCTATGGTTTTAGTGTAAATAAACACACAGCCAGAATAAAGTATTTTAATTGAAAGAATGACATAGACTCCTTTAATGAATCTAAATTAAACCATACTCACGTCATCACTCCCACTGAAGTCAACATCTCCTGTAATAAAACAAAAATAAAAAACAACCATATGATTCACCTGTCAGTCGTTCTGTCCCACACCATAATCCATGTCTGTGGGATAAACAATTTTCAACCTGTACGGTGCCAAGATGTGACCGTCCAGGCTGAGAACCAGTGAGGAATGAGCTGCTGCGAGCACAGCATCAATGACTATCAGTGACATCAATGAGGTTTCCGCTGATCACTGAGTCTGCCTTTCCAGCCGTGCCAATGAACTGCGGTGACCTCGGTGAGATCACAGCTAGCACAGTGAGAAAAATTAGAAATCTTGCAATCTTCATACAGGACCCTAGAGCTTTTTTACACTCTAAAAGCCTGTGCACATACTGCAGATTTGAAGCTGACTGGATTGAGAGCTAACAGAACATCGCATACAAGCACTATTCTTGCCAGTCCAGTGGCCAGTTCCATAGGTAACACTAACGAGCCATGAAAAAAAATATCTGCAGTTTTGAGAACGGAGAGGATTTTTAAAAACAAGTATCTTGCAAAGTTACTTGCTTTTACAAGCACTTTGAGATATTACTCATTAACGAACATGAGAGTAACCCTTTAATACATTTCTTTTATACAATATATATTATCAGCAGTGCACTCTTCTGCTATATAGCTTGACTGGTCTGTACTTAGGGAGCTCACACAGAGAACATAATCTAGCACAATTAGTCACAAGAGACAGCTAAGTAGATAATTTTCTGGAGGCCACCTACATGGTATTGTTTTAGCAGATTTGAAGATGCCTGGAATGCCTTGCTACTGTGAGGTTCAGAGATGGAATGTGGAGAGATACTTTGAGATTCTAATGTGGAATGTGGAGACACACTGAGAGTTTGTTCTGCAATCCAGAGAGGAATGCTGAGTAATGGAGACTTTCTCTAGCTTTTATTACCTTTCACATCCTGTATCTACTATAACTAACACTAGTGCTAGTGGCTTGATTGCGAATACTCTCTATATATGGCAATATGATGCCTACTGGTTATACTTGTGTCTAAAGTTACAGTTCAAAACAGGAACGCAAGAATGTTTGCATAGGTAGAACACTTTTCTGTCATGTCATACTAACTAATGGTTATAAATGATGTCACTAAAAGTGACAAATGCTCCAATATGCTCATTTTACACTATTAGTTTTGTAGGAACCTGTACATTTGTGGATCTAAATTATTATGTAAAAAGTAAAACAGATAGAGGAACCAGATTGTAGAAGTGTCTTCAGCTTCAAGACAGATTGTGCCTTGTTTTATATAGATTTCATGACTCCACTACCTGTGAGGTCCTATAGATCAAATCTCATCCCTGTAATTATGGTGACATAACATGTGACAGGCCTGTCTTTCTACTTACCCTTTTTTCAGCAGACACATTTTTCATATGAATTGTCTCATTTTAGATCTCGGGGAGAACAATGCAATCCACGGTCCAAAATAGAACGTGAGTGATCGACATCTCTCCCAACTATCAGTTGGCTGCCGCCCCCATACACATTAGGCCGTCAGCTGAACCTGTTGATATTGGCGAGTTCGGACAATATTGGTCTGATGTGCATGGATGCCTTTTGTACAAAGTTTTTGATGGAAGTGCACCTAAAAATCAGTTGATTTATGCTTTCTATAGGTGAACTCAGCAGCAGGTGTTTAATCCCACTGTAGTTCCACCACAACTGAAATAAAGCATTACATGATGATGACCATTGAGAACAAATATTCTGTCCATGTAAAATATGAATGCATTTATGTCTCCAATAAGAGAAGCTATTGTAGCTGTTCTATTGATGGAAGGAAGATAAAATAAAGGACTCTCTTGGGATATGTGCACACTGTGCACACAACCTCTTTTTCAGGTTGATTCTGCCTGAAACCCATCTGAAAAAGCCGGCAATAAACATTAAAATGAATAAACATATACATAGCAATGTCAAAATGACTTGATGTGCATATGTTCTGTCTTTTCAGCTTCCTTTAATGGCTTCGGGCTTTAAAAGCCATGAATCTGCTTAAAGAATTGACCAGTTCATTCTTATGGTGGCTTCTGCTTCGAAGCTGTTCTCTACTTTCTATATATAAAAGTGCTTCTCACTAAATTAGAATATCATCAAAAATTTAATTTATTTCAGTTCTTCACTGCAAAAAGTGAAACTCATATATTATATAGAGTCATTGCAAACAGAGTGATCTACTTCAATCATTTAAAAAGGTCACTTAGTCTCTTTCAGTAGGCTCCACAATCACGGGGAAGACTGCTGACTTGACACATGTCAAGAAGGCAGTCATTGAGTTGAAAGGATTGTTAAGAAAAGGCCATTCAAAAATTTGGGGCAGATTCACAAGGAGTAGACTGCTGCTGGAGTTATTGCTTCAAGAGCCACCACACAGATGTATCCAGGACATGGGCTAAAAGTGTCGCATTCCTTGTGTCATGCTATTCATGACTAATAGACAGCACCACTGTTGCTCAGGGGTCCAAGGTGTTGTTTTCAGATTAAAGTAAATTTTGCATTTCATTTGGAAATCAAGGTCCCAGAGTCTGGAGGAATAGTGGAGAGGCACACAATCCAAGCTGTTTGAGGTCTAGTATGAAGTTTCTACAATCAGTGATGGTTTGGGGAACCATGGCATCTGCTCATGTAGGTCCAGTGTGTTTTATCAAGACCAAAGTCAGTGCAAACATCTACCAGGACATTTTAGAGAACTTCAAGATTCCCTCTGCCGACAGGCTTTTTGGAGATAGAAATTTCATTCTCCAGCAGGACTTGGCACCTGTCCACACTGCCAAAAGTCCCAGTACCTGGTTTAAAAACAACAGTATCACTGTGCTTGATTGGCCAGCAAACTCGCCTGACCTTAACTTCATAAAGAATCTATGGGGTATTGTCAAGAGGAAGATGAAACACCAGACCCAACAATGCAGACAAGCTGAAGGCTGCTATCAAAGCAACCTGGGCTTCCATAACACCTCAGCAGTGTCACAGGCTGGTCGCCTTCATGCCACACTGCATTGATGCAGCAATTGATGCTAAAGGAGCCCCGATCAAGTATTGAGTGCATTTACTGAACATACATGTCAGTAGGCCAACATTTCGAATTTTAAAATAATTTTAAAGCTGGTCTTATAAAGTGTTCTAATTTTCTGAGATAATGACTTTTGGGTTTTCATTGGCTGTAAGCCACAATCACCAACATTAACAAAAATAAACACACACTCTGTTTGTAATAGCTCTATATAATATATGAGCTTAATTGTATTGAAGAACTGAAATAAATTAACTTTTTGATGATATTCTAATTTAGTGAGAAGGACTTAGTAATATATGGGTCAGCTGTATGGCACTTTCACACAAACCACTTTTAGTTGTAAACAGTTTTCAGTGTTTTTTGTGCAAATGATGTAAACTACAGTAATTGCATACAATCATATCAGATTGCATCAGTTTTCTAAACTTGGATCTGGTTTATATCTAGTTTTTAGGATCCAAACATAGCAGGTTACTCCTAGAGTTTCAGATTGAACTAGTAGAAGCTGATGCAAACAGATGCATCTTTTGCATCAGTTTGCATCTATTAGAATTAAATGCCATCACACTTTCCTATTCGGGTTTTATATGTGTATTTTATATAAACATTAGACATGAACAGATCGATCCACAGAGTAGGATTGGAATTTCCTGATAATCATGGTTTCATGCAAATTCGAACATTTCAACATTCGATTTGAAGCGCTAAAAATAAAATACTTTCCAGCATAATTTCACCCACTGAAGCATCATAGAGCAGGAATTTTGCATTTCCACACAAGATTCTCCATAATGTCCTACAGCTATAACATTTTATGGATCATTATACTTTGTACATCAGTGATCAGTACCTGGGCCATCAGATATCAGTGGTTCCCAGTAGAGCACAGTTTGTATGGCAATCTTTTCCATCTCCAGAATCACTGGGTAAGTCTCTTTCTTCTGTAGAGTGTAAGCTCTTATGGTTAATGGGATAATCTCTCTAGCCTTTAGACAATAAGCTCTTATGATCATTGGGGTCATCTCTCTCTCTCTCCTGTAGAGTGTAAGCTCTTGTTGGCAGCAGGGTTCTCTCTCCTCTCCCCCACATGTATTTAGAAGTAATTACAAGCTTTCCGGAATTGAGATTTGAGCAAAATTATTTGCTGTAAATCCAATTTTTTGGGCAAAATTCAGCAAAGTTTATGAATTTCAAAATATCCGCTAATCTCTAATATACACTAGTCAGGATTCGATCTCCCTGGTGTACTAGCTATAACAGATTATATTAATTTCTTTTACAAGATTTTCCAAAATAAAAAAAGCAAAAATAGTATATACACTGCTCAAAAAAATAAAGGACACACTAAAATCCCACATCCTAGATATCATCAATGAAATTTTCCAGTTGTAAATCTTTATTCATTACATAGTGGAATGTGTTGAGATTGAGAACAATAAAAAAAATTATCAATGTAAATCCCAATTAATATCCCATGGAGGTCTGGATTTGGAATGATGCTCAAAATCAAAGTGGAAAATCAAATTGCAGGTTGATCCATTTTCACAGGAAATACCTCAACACAAGGAAATTATGCTCAGTTGTGTGTGTGGCCTCAATGTGCCTGTATGACCTCCCTACAACGTCTGGGCATGGTTCTGCTGAGGCAGCAGATGTTCTCCTGAGGGGTCTCCTACCAGACCTGAATTAAAGCATTAGTCAACTCCTGTACAGTCTGTGGTGTAACGTGGCATTGGTGGATGGAACGAGACATGATGTCCCAGATGTGCTTGATTGGATTCAATGGGCTGGCCAATCCATAGCATCAATGCCTTCATCATGCAGGAACTGCTGAACTTTCAGCTACATGAGGCCTAGCATTGTCATGCATCAGAAGAAACCCAAGGCCCAGTGCACCTGCATATGGTCTCATAATGGGTCTGAGGATCTCATCCCGATACCTAATGGCAGTCAGGCTACCCCTGGCTAGCACAAGGAGTACTGTGCAGCCTTCCAAAAAAATGCCACCCCAAACCATTGCTGATCCACTGCCAAACTGGTCATGCTGGAGGATGTTGCAAGCAGCAGAACGTTCTCCACGGCATCTCCAGACTCTGTCAAGTCTGTCACATGTATTCAGTGTGAACCTACTGTCATCCGTGTAGAGCACAGGGCGCCAATGTCAAATCTGCCAATCTTGGTGTTCTCTGGCAAATGTCAATCACCCTACACAGTGTTGAGCTGTAAGCACAATATCTAATTGTAGACGTCGGGCCCTCATATCACCCTCATGGAGTCTGTTTATGTCAGTTTTAGCAGATACATGGATGTTGGTGGCCTGCTGGAGGTCATTTTACAGGGTCTCTACTCCTCCTGTTCCTCCTTGCACAACGGAGGAGGATAGCGGTTGTGCTGCTGGGTTGCTGCTCTTCTATGACCCACTCCATGTCTCTTGGTGTACTGGCCAGTCTCCTGGTATCTGCTCCATGCTTTGGACTGACAGGCCCAGCTACCCTTCTTGCCACATCTCACATTGATGTGCACTACCTGAGTAACTTCTGTGGGTTGTAGACAATGTAGCAATATCTGTGGGTTGTAGACAATGTAGTAATGACAAAATACAAAAGTGACCAAAACAACAGCCAAAAAGGATAAGAACAGAGAAATGGTCTGTGGTCACCCCCTGCATAATCACTCCTTTATAGGGGTCATGTTTCTAATTGCCTATCATTTCTACCTGTTGTCTGTTTCATTTGCAAAACAGCAGGGGAAATTGATTCACAGTGTTGCTTCATGACTGGAGAGGTTGATTTCCTGTTCCAATGTTTAAGTGCTCCCTTTATTTTTTTAAGCAGTGTATTTAGCAATTGTACAATTGAAAAAAATGTCATAAAAAGCTGCCTTGTTGTAAGAGTTAATAATTGGCTGTACATGTATGGTATATCTGTTTTTGTTACAACATTATTATTTTCTGCTTCATTTGTATGAACCTTAAATAAGAACTGTTTAGGCAACATATAATCAATGAGATGCATATGTACAGAATTCAGTATGCTAGGTAATGTGGTTAGACAATTAATCAGAATGGGAAAACACGTCAATGTGGAGCCGCCAGAACTATGCAAGTTGGAAAACAAAGAGTTCCTCTCTTCCTAAAGATGTAAGTATATATACACAAGCTGTACATACCCAGCCGGCTGGATTCCCCTCTGCCTGATTTACTTAGTCTTGCTAAGGTGCCAGGAAGCATGTCTCCAGCATGGCTCTCTGCCGGATGCAGGACAGTTCTACATCTATTTATTTCACTACACTGCCATTCTTGCTTCCAAGGATTAATGTTCATTCCAACAATATATTTTGGAGAAGATGAATAGCAATTTATGCCTTACATGTTCAAATTATGATTCCATTGTGGCCACTGTGGGTTTTTGGTAAGGACTATGAAGATAGCATACGGGTAAAGACAACAATCTATGTGGCATGACACACAGGAATATATTATATTATGTGTGGCTGCACAAATAATAGTGTTAAACATTCAAAGCCAATTATATAATGGGCAGAACAGACCACCAAGGAAGCCGAATGTACAGTCAGCCATGTGTGCAGCCGTTCTACCATTGTCCTCTGCTTATGTGGACATGTTTTGCAATGGTATGAACAAATCATTGGAGTAGAATAAATGATTTTAATAAAATTTCTCATATTTTTAGAAAGTACAATTAAGGCTATGTTCACACATTGCGGTTTTGCTGTGGTTTTCTTTTTTTGCTGCGGTTTTAATGCAAATTTCAAGCTGTGTTTTACAGTACCAGCAAAAGCTATTACATTTCAGAACACATATTGCTTTTTTTCCTGACTGATTTGGAAACGTACTGCGTTTTTGCAAAGTGCAGCAAGTCACTTAAGTCAGCAGTTTTGAAGCGTTTTTTTCACCAATAGTAAAAAAAACAGCAGAAACGCAGCAAAAGATGCAGGTACAAGGTTTGCTGCGTTTTTGGTGAAAACGACTAAGGAAGTTGCGGGCACTAAATTATCAGCATGCACAAAAGACAATAAAACGTAGACAAACCTGCTTTTTTTAAGCAGCTTCTTTACTGTCAGGAGAGTAGGTTTTGTCTGCAGAAAACAAATGCAGCAAAAACACAACGTGTGAACATAGCCTTAGCCTTCATATTATGTTTCCTTACAAGCGAATAAGTCTACATTGTCCAGGATCTGGGTATCGTAGTAGTGTAACTACTGGGAGGGCAGAGGGGACCGTCTCCCCGGTCTTGTCACATAAAGGGGCCCACCCGGAGCCATGGCCGCTTCTGTCATGAGGAAGAAGGCAGCACTCAGGAAGAGCGCAGCAAAATATATGCTCTCCTATCTCACTAAAGGCAGAGACAGACTGCCCTATTTCTTGTGCGAGAATCGCATCGCACTGCACACACTGGCCTGGCACCTCTCCTGACCTAAGCAAGACAGCATGATGGATTACTATGCAGCTGTCAAGCTCAGATCAGGAGAGCCGACAGCCAGTACAAGGTTTACGATGCCATTCTCGCATGTGAAATATGGCAGTCTGTCTCTGCCTTTAGAATCTGCAAGCTGGCTGGCACAGGGGTAGAGTCTCAGTCAGTGCCGTATACTGTGCGGGCTGGAGCTGACCTGACAGGCTCGGCTGTCAGTGCTACAGTTAGCTCCGCTCCATGCATTCTCTGGTTCACGCACTATGGACCTCCGATGGGTCCTAGTCAGGGCTGGCACCAGGTTTTCATGGGCCCCCGGAAAAAAAAAGTCTCAGTGGGCCCCTTTAAAAATGCCACAATTCACGATGTCATGAATGATGCACAGTTAATAAATATAGATATAGTACCAAAGATTTCGCTTACTTCTTACATTACATGAGTGATACCTATTGGAAATTTTACAATAGCTCAGAAACTGGCAAATCCTCACAGCGCACAGTGCGTGATCTGGGGGGATTCAAAAGTCTACAGTCACACAGAGTGACTGCAGACTTTTCATTTTAGACCAGACAGTATAGTCCTCCATACAATATTATGGGCACCACATAGTCCTCCCTACAGTATTATGGACACCACATGGTCCTCCACACAGCATTATGGGTACCACATAGTGCTCCATACATTGCTTCATACAGTATAATTGGCCTCACATTGTGCGCCATACGATATAATGGACCCCACATAGGGCTGCATACAGTAACTAATGGTCCCATATAATGCTCCATACAGTCTTATGGGCCCCGTATATATTGCTCCATATAGTATATAATGGCCTCATATAATGCTCCATACAGTATAATGGCCCATGTAATGCTCCAGACAGTATATAATGGCCCATATATTGCTCTATATAAGTATATAATAGACCCATATATTGCTCCATGCAGTATAATGGCCCCATATGTTTATCCCAATATACACTATCTCATATGATGAAACTGCTTAGTTTGTAAAGTGGCCCTATCTGAATGTACTCTAATTGCAAGTGTTGCATTTTCTTACTACACACTGCACTGTCTATAGATCAGTGGTTCTTAAAGGGAACCTGTCACCCCCAAAATCGACGGTGAGTTAAACCCACCGGCATCAGGGTCTTATCTACAGCATTCAGGAATGCTGTAGATAAGCCCCCGATGTAACCTAAAAGATGAGAAAAAGAGGTTATATTATACTCACCTGGGCAGGCGGTCTGATCTGATGGGCATCACGGTCCGGTCCGGGGTCTCCCATTTTCATAGGATGATGTCCTCTTAAGGTCTTCTTCACACTGTGGCTCCGGTGCAGGCGTACTTTGTCTGCCCTGTTGAGGGCAGAGCAAAGTACTGCAGTGCGCAGGCGCTGGGAAAGGTCAGAGAGGCCCAGCGCCTGCGCACTGCAGTACTTTGCTCTGCCCTCAACAGGGCAGACAAAGTACGCCTGCGCCAGAGCCGCAGCATGAAGACCAGAAGAGGACGTCATCTGATGAAGATAGGATACATCGGGGGGCTTATCTACAGAATGCCAGAATGCTGTAGATAAGCCCCTGATGCCGGTGGGTTTAACTCACCCTCGATTTTGGGGGTGACAGGTTCCCTTTAATCTATTTAGGTCATGAGCCTCAACTATGACAAGTGCTGTTGAGCTACACTAAAAGGAGTTTTCCAGGTACACTTTATTCATCCCCCTCAGCTTTCACTTGGTTAAAGTAATAAACTTAAATGGGAACGTACAGTTCCCATATAAGCAAAACTTTGCATAAATCAACAGGACAACAAATATAGAAACAATATAATATACAGTACTGTGCCAAACATTGAGACAGGTGTGGAAAAATTGCTGCAAAGTGAGACTGCTTTCCAAAATAGAAGTGTTACTAGTTTATTTTTTATCAATTAGCAAAATGCAAAGTAAATGAACAAAAGAGAAATCTAAATCAAATCAATATTTAATGAGACCATACTTTTTCTTCTAAACTTCTGAAGGAACTCAGCAGGAAGCTTATTCCCAAAAATTTGGAGAACTAACCACAGATCTTCTGTAGATGTAGACTTGTGCAAATCCTTTTATCTCTTAATGCAATCCCAAACAGACATGATGATGTTGACACCAGGACTCCATGGGGGCCATACCGTCACTTCCAGGACTCCTTGTTCTTCTTTATGCAGAAGTTAGTTCTTAATGACATTCGCTGTGTGTTTGAGATTATTGTCCAGCTGCAGAATAGTGTTGGAGCCATTTAGATACCTCCCTGATAGTATTGCATGATGGATAAGTATCTGCCTGTATGTCTAGAGCAGTGTTCCCCAACTCCGGTCCTCAAGAGCCACCAACAGGTCATGTTTTCAGGATTTCCTTAGTATTGCAAAAGTGATAATTGCATCCCCTGGACGGGCAAGCATTCAATCACCTGGGCAATACAAAGGAAATCCTGAAAAGATGACCTGTTGGTGGCTCTTGAGGACCGGAGTTGGGGAACACTGCTCTAGAGTATGTTAGCAAATAGAGTGTCTCAACATTTAGGACATCATTAATCATGCATTCTTGATGCTGTGCTCAGTCACTCCATTATTTAGGACCTGTGATATGAAATTGTCTTCAATAACCTCACCCTTAAAGGACAATTTGGCTAGTCCTCACCCAGTTTTACACCACTACACAGCAAATCCAGTTACAGTTAATGACTGTGTTTCAACCTACATATTAAAATGATGATCATTATCACCTGGAATCCAACAACCATCCCATTTGTATGGAGTTTAAATTAATGTAACTCTCCTGATCCAGAAGAATTACACCTTAGAGTACTGAAAGAGTTAGCATTGGAGATTGCAGAACCATTAGCCACAATCTTTTGAAAAATCTTGGAAATCAGGAGAAGTCTCAGAAGATTGGAGAAGGGCGAATGTTGTCCTTATCTTCAAAAAGGAAAAAAGATGGAGCCAGGAAATTAAATAATTATCCCCCTCTACTCATTCTGGAATATTCTGTCCAGTTCTGGTCATTACATTTTAAAAAAGGCATTGAAAAACTGGAGCAAACTCACAAAAGAGCTACCAGGATGGTGAACAGACTGCAAAGTATGTCCTATGAGGAACGGTTACAGGTTCCGGGAATGTTTAGCTTGAAAAAAAGAAGGCTAAGAATAGACTTAATAGCTGTATACAAATATCTGAAGGGATGTCACAGTGTAGAGGGATCATCCATATTCTCATTTGCACATGGAAACAAGAGAAGCAATGGAATGAAACTGAAAGGGAGAAGATACAGATTAGATATTAGAAAAAACGTTTTGACAGTGAGGGTGATCAATGAATGGAACAGGCTGCCACAGGAGTTGGTGAGTCCTCCTTCAATGGAAGTCTTCAATTAGAGGCTGGCCAGACATCTGTCTGAGATGGCATAGTGAATCCTGCATTGAGCAGGGGGTTGGACACGATGACCTTGGAGGTCCATTCCAGCTCTAACTTTCTATTAATCTTTCTGATGTTCCCAATGGCAAATATCTGGGGAGTGAAGCATTTCGCATTTCCGTGTGCGAATGCAAAGGAATGCAAAGAAGTTCCGACACTGCCTCCCGTTCCCAAAGACTTCCATCCGGCAGAGGAGGGAAAGTTTAAATCTGCTGTTCTATGCACCAGACCTCCAGTGCCTAATGAAAAATACGGCACTGGGTATCTGAAAACAAAAATAGGAAATATATATAAATATATATGTATATAGCAGGATACAATAATATGTCTTAGATTGTAATTTTGTGATCTAACACTATTCATATCTTGAATTCACAAATACAGTAAAATGAACTTTCTTTTCATTAATTTTCCATAAAACTGTACTGTGTACAATAAGCAACGCACACAGTAAAGACTTCATGAAATATGGCCATAATCCATTGGAATTCCAGCTTCTTTGCCATGTTTGATACAATTCAGATGGAATACAAGTAACAATGACCAACATTTCAGTATACATCCACCACATAAAGAGGTTTTCCCACAAACCAAAGTTAATTTTAATCAATAGATCTTGGAAGGATAATAACTTCTACAATTCGATGTCTTAAAATGTTCCTGTGCTGAGATAATCTTATCATTTATTAAATTGAACTTTTGTTCATGGGAAATCCTTTCAAGGATTAAATTAATGGAAAATGCATAAAATAACTGTACAGAAAGTGTAATAAAAAAATAAATGGATGATTAATCCTAGATCACTAATAATTAGCCATACTGGATGGCGTGCGCTGCAATTTCTTATGATAAATGTGACCTAAATTTTATACTTCTTCATGCTAAAAAAAAAACCCAACAAACCATACTATACAGTTTTCACTACACAACCAGGTAACTGGAATAAACTAAAAAAAAGATACAAAAGAAATGTTTTGTCTCTCTGTTGCTTCAGAGTTGCCCTAGAACTGTGTTGCCCTAGATTTGTCTCTTCCAAGTCTTATATGGGAGATAGTTCTTTGTAAAGTGTTATATAACAGGTTGAGTTAAAAAAAAAATCATAAAGCATAAAACAAAAGTTGTTTTGTGTGATTTCTTATTAAATAATCCAGGAATCGCCACAGAATAATTAACTTCGTGATGGTTTATGATCAACCAGGTCATGAGGAATTGCTCTGAGATTACCTTTTGAATTCATGCGAGGCCCTGTTCACACAATAGATTTTTTTTTCAAAATTGACAGTAAATTCTACAGTTAAAGTGAAAATATTTTCCTTATTTGCAATAAAAAAAACCGCATCAAATACTCCATCAAAATTGCATTGCGTAAACAAGATTTTATCACCAATTACATCCATCTTTACAACCATTTTTATTTCTCCAAAACAGCTAAAATAAAAAAAAATAATCAAGGTTAAAAACTTTCTCTACGGTTACAGTCTACAAAGCACATATGCGATTTACACACTTAGTTACGCGCTGACAAGCTGCTCTCCCTAATTCAATGTTCAGTGAAAAACTAAGACAATCTGGAAGAGAAGCTCGGTGTCATGTAACAGCGTAAGTATGAAAATCGTATATGAGTGAAGCGAACATGTGATGACTGCTGGAACCAGCAAACAGAGCTGAATCCTGATAGTGAGGATATTACACGGTATTAGGATTGGCTGCAGGGCTTCATTTTATAATGAAAATCTGTGGCTGCAGGTTCTTAATTCTCAAAGTGCATGCACTGCACACTTTTAGGATTTGCCCTTCCACGAGCATGTGATTTGGATACTTTTGGCCACATTCTGACTAGACATGCCCTGCCTCGCTCAGTTCATTTTCATTGAGTGCGGCCACACATGTCTAGTCAGCACGTGACCGCATGTTTGCAAATCACCGGCACCAGAGAATCCTGACAGCGTGCAGTGTGCACTGTGAGAATTCAGAAGTCTACAGTCACAAAGAATCACTGCAGACTCATCACAAACTTGTACAATCCTTTTAAAGTTCCTAACATAAATAAAAATATGAGAATTAGTATCACAAAAAAACATTTACATCCAGGTACCTTATAGATGACGCCTCTGGAGTTGTAATTTTTCTTTTCTTCTTCATCTTGTCCAGACCCCATGAGTTTTCTCATCCACAGCCATCTCTGCAGACTTCCATCTTCTCCTGTCTTGTGCAGCACATCCCCACACGATATCCTTAAGGATAACAGTGTCATTATAATGCTCCCAAATAAAAATATTTGCGCTATGCTGAGTTCCAGAATAAATAATTGCCCCTCACAAGATATGACCCCATGCTGTCCCTCCATGCTCTCCACAATGCTCCCTCCTTTCCATACTGTGCCCCCTCTCCATACTGTTCTCTCACACTGAATCCCCCCTATAGGGCCCAGGAGAGGAACAATCAGAGGAAAAGTATAGTAGAAACACGTCACCCACTCCTGGTTTTGGCTTACAAATACTGATGTAAAATACTGACCAAATACTGAACGTGTGAATATGGCCTAATAATCAGAAAAAATAATGCAGCTCACAAATGGATCTGCTAATTTACATATAATAACTAGCTCCTTTTTCCAACAACCGTAGGCTAATTTTTAGCTCATCCGCATTTTGTGGCCTGAATACGCTCCAAGATGTTGGGAGAAGCCGCAGGTCTCCTGAACTGAACTCAAAAGCTTCATATAGGGCTATGAGGATGTCATGCTCAGGTCAGTAGACTCACGCCCGTCTGTGCATGGCGGTCCATACTGGAGCCGTAAAACATGGATGTGTGAAACCAACGTTTGACACAACAATACAAAAATCATTTTATAAAATGCAAGAAGATCTTGGAATACTGACACATATTTTGCAGCCTCAGATCTAACACTGAGCACCTGCTGGATCTTCCTTTTTCTTTTCTTCATCCTCTTTAATATCCGCCAGGATCCTAAACTGTGCGGCAAGGTCAAGAGATAACGGGATACATGTAGATGCTTCCTAGCAACTGCAGCACAGGGACCAGATGGGCAGATTGCTTATTGTCTAGATATCAGAGAGATTAGAAGAAGCTGAAAAGCTGAGAAAAACACACTGGATTAGGAGACTGATAATTTGATCTGGTAATTTAGAGATAAACTCTGGTAACCCAGGAAAATAAGAGAAAGCAAACAACTTATTTTTCTCTTCTGGTCAGCAGACTATGTTATGATCAGTATTCCAAGAAGAATAACAAACATGAAGGTAGATTGTGCAACTTGCGTAGTTGTCCGAGGGAAAGCTTCAATCCCGGCTTCTAGAACTGCCCCCTCCATGTCTTTATCTGCGCAGGGGCCTTTTAACCATTCAGAACAACACGCCATATTTAGCACATAAACACGTTGGATAACAAGTGTGTAGCACACAGGAACACAACATTATCTGGAGGCTGGATCTCGCTGAAGTTTCCAATTAACCAGACAGACAGCCCCGTAATGCTGGTGGAGACGTTCTCAGATGTGTTTATGAGCAGTTTGTGCTGAGACCCGGGACGCCCGAGTCTCATATGTTCTGATGTCAGATGATTTCATAGGAATATGTTCTGAACTCTGGTGGAGCTTTTTGCCTTGAGCTTTCTTGGCAGAAATCCATACAGGATCTTTTTTTTTAAAGTCTTGGACGGCAGCCAGATAGAATTGTGTCACTGTGAGAAAGTCAAATGGGTTTGTTCCTTCCAGGCTCCTAATGTGTGACCTTAACATGTGCAAACAGAATTTTACCATCTCTGCATGGGATAGCAAATATAAACTCACCTCACCTTATTATATAGTATAACGTGATAGCAAAATGTGCGCGCGAGAAGCTCCTAAAACACAACGTTCTGCCAGGAGCACAGAGAGTCTAGCGTGGATACTTGGCACACAATGCGCTTATAAACAAAAGGAGATTTTAACCACTTCCAGAATATCGTTGAGGAAAAGAAATGTGCCACCATTGTTTCAGTGTGTACAGGCAGTGAAAGAACAGCCCCTCAATTATACTATTTGAAGAGGACAATAAGTAAAGCAGTACATATTGTTCCAACTCTCTCATTTAACCTGTAGTAGAGGTGGCACCAATTTACGGAAGGAATGTATATTGCTACATGATGGAAGGGTCTCACCCCGATAGCAGGGTGTCACCTCCAGCAGAATAATCCATACTATTTCTTCTATACTACTAAACCTGGAGCCTTTTCTGATCATGAAACATGGAGGGCTGAGGAGGGGCCTGAACAAAGTCTGTAGAGCTACGACCAGCGCACCATACACTGTGGTATTCAAAGATAATGATCAACAATGGGAAAGTGCAAAGTCTGCCCCCTCTTTTCTAAGAATGATTTTTCATAAAATACTTTGGAAGTTCCAGGAAAAATCCTGACTGCAGTGGGTGCAGTGCCTTCAACATGCTGGAGAGGGTTGACTACATTAGTTCTAACAGAAGCATGGAGTTATTCTGCTTTATGCCAATTTACAGCAGACCATTGATTTTGTTATTTTGCATTTTATTTTGCTTAATGTATGGGCTAATTACATTATTCACGACATAAAAAATCTTGTTAGGTTATGTGTACACAGATTTATTTTGAGCAGAAACTCTCCAATCCGCCTCCAAATCTCAAAACTCCTCAAAAACTTTGGCCCCAATTCATGAAGACTGGTGTTTTTCATGCCCGTCTTGATGAGGGGACATGCTCGAACCAGATGCTCTTGATTCGTTAAGATGCACAAGTCACTTAATGAATTAATGGCGCATGAAAAGTGGTGTGTCTCCATTTCCTCCTCGACACTATTCTTACGTCTTACACTTCTTACTTACGCTTCTCATAAAGAATTTTCTGAAGAATTTTCTGAAAGCAATTGGCATGAGAACTCCAAAATCGCTAAAATTTAGCCGAGCCCTACATTGTGCTAATATTTTGTGACTTTTCCGCTTTTCCGTGTGCACATAACATTAGGCTATAGTATATTCACACAACCATATTTTCGGCATTTTGTTTTGTATTTCAGATGAAATTCAAGTCTATGAGTGCACAAAAAATCCCGACCGTGTAGCATTCGATTTTCACAGATACATTGCAATTATTTAGCACAGGAAACTGTATTTAGTCTTGTGAATTTTATTAACTTCTGCCGTATAAAAGCAAATGTCATATGTATGCCACGCGAATATAAAAAAATGGACATACAGATTATATATCGGTGTCATGCTGATGACAATGTAGATGGAAAATCGTCCATTGTTGGGAGGGCGAATATTTTATGCACTTGTGTGAACTTAGCCTTAGCATTTTTTATCTGGTTATTATTTATCTGAGAAAGTTGTGTTGTGGTGGGTCATAACCATTGCTAAAAAGAGAATGGTCCCCTTTGGTTGGGGTTTTTACAGTGATTTGATATATGTTTTTGTCCATATTTCCAATGTTTCTATTCATATTTTTTGGCAATCCAAATAATGAATATTTTTTTTACCAGAATATTTTTTTGTCATATACAGACATTCGAGTATGGTCTTCTTTTTATATACGCTGCCTTATTGGATTCAAGTGTTACCAGTAGCTTACAGTGCACATAAGTATCACCGTATTGTGTATCTGTTGTTGATGCCAGCCTTTACTTTACTTTTTAAGCACTGACGATTGCTGGCTGCAGAAAGAGTTAACTAACAATCCAGTCAGCCCGCTATGAACGTTTGATGGGAAGTTTGTACATTTTTTTTCGCTGTGATTTTCTGATCTCCTCTCAGGTGCCCGGCCGCAGTACTGCAGCATCCGGAAGAAAATGAACTTTATTTTTCCCGGGAGCCACTGGCTTTCAGTCATTTAGGCGTACCTGGAGCAATTAAAGAGTGTCAGACGGACGTAAGCACGCCCCAGGACTGACAGCCGGCTGTGAGCGCTGACTGTAATTGCACCGGCATGCCTGTATAACTGAAAGCTGGCAGCTTCTGGGTTCTGACTTACAAATACTGGTGTAAAATACTGACAAAATACTGATCGTGTGACCGGGGCCTAAATGTATACATCTTTTGAGTTCTATTGAAACAGACTAGGCCTTGCAACCATTCAATTCGATCAGGCTGCAACTTCTCAATAGACTCATTTCTATACATTAATATACTTAATTAAATACTCAAATAAACCCTCTAACTAAATGCTGAAGAAAGCAGGAAAAGTACATATGATTTTTAAGTTTCTGCACTGTGTATACGCACATATTAAAATCAAGTTAAAAACCTCTTACATCACGAGATGTCCCTGGCACCACTACCAGTGTATTGGCCACAGTTCTGGAAATTGTAATGAGTAGATCACTCATCTGAATGATCTTGTCCTAGTTCTTCGCAATGTGTTTATTAGTTACGGCCACTCAATAGCCACACATAGAGCGACTGCAGACTTGTAGGTTAAGACCGAAAAACCCCTTCAAATCCTGCTCCATTACATGATATTTCTAAAGCCATATGAGGTCCTTCGCTGTTCTTTGCTGCTATAGCAAAGTAACAAAAACTGTATGGGTGTGTAAAAGAAATAACGGAGTAATAAATCCCAAATTTCATATTCACCCAAACTCTAATGTAAACAGGAGCAGTAAATGTCATCCTATGAAGTTTCTGCACTGTGCACACACACATATTAAAATCCCCCTGCATCCCCCTGGCACCATTACCAGCATACTGACCACAGTAATGGAGACTGTAATTAATAGATTACTGAGCCCAGCTCTACCCAACAGATGAATATGTTTTTTAGATGTGCACAGGAAAATTTTTTTAAGTCAGTGTGGCATTACAGATCAATAGTAAAACCGCATACTACACAGATGATCTATAAGGGATTTGATTTTTTTCTATGCCCCCATAGATTTGAATGGGCACGGACGAGATACGAGGGAGAATAGTACAAGGACACTCGGCCAGTGTAAAAAAAACCTGTCATCTGATTAGTCCTATTGTTTTACATTGGACAGTGTTCTGTCCAATTTTCCCTCTGACAGCACACTCCCCGTACTATTTGCTCATCTGATCGAGCCCACGGTGATAGACAGCATTGAGCAATACCAATAAAGCCATGTTACGTCCTCCCATAGAACTATATGTACTACCTGCAACCCAGTAATGAATACAATTGTGACACTGCAGAATTTGTCAATTCTGGCACAAATACTAAAGTTACATTAAGGAAAACAGTTATCCAAGGCACAATAGCACTGACACCTAGGGGGCACGTCTTATATACGTCAGTGCAAAACTGACTTGACACTTGAAAAGTATTCTAGGTGTTTAAGAAATGTAGGTGGCGTGCTTCAGGTGCCTAGAGAAAGGTAACTAGGTGATCATGCACTTGCAGGTTATTTCATACTGTTTACTTTTCACCTTTTTTTGCAAAAATATAAACATTAAAAACAAATTCCGTACTTGCAACTTTGAAAGTACATAGTGTTACTTTAATGCAGTCTACATATATTGCTTAAATTAAAGTACAAATGGTGCGTGGATACTTTATATCATGGCCAAAGTGTATGAAAAGAACATAAAACCCCGCTGCACGATATATGAAACTTAACGGAGTGTTAGGAACGACACCGATTTTATCCTTTGGATCTGTATGGTATGGCAGCTCAGCCCCATTTACGGCAGTGTGCATGCGCTGCAATACTGGACACTTCACATAGACAAGTGTCTGTAGGTTCTAGAAAAAGATTCTTTTAACTAATCATAGATAACTTATACAGTTGTTCATAAAAAAGTTAATTGCCATTCACAGTATTTGGGTTTCTTGCATTCCAAGAACCAGTATAAAGCATGTCTACAGTATGTCCATATTACCGATACTACCCTACTGGAACATTCAGGAGGTGCCTAAACAAGGCAGAGACCTCCCTTTTTACTGGAACTCGCAGGACAGTTGGCAATGTTTACATAAACCTCCTGCAAAGTAGTGATTAGTAGCGTACCGACAAAAGCGGCAGACCATGCAGCCACTATGGAGCCTGTGAGTCAGGGGCCCGGTACCAGCGCCAACATGATGAAAGAGGGAGCGCTTCGCTCCATCCTCCATTATTCTCCCTCTTGTCAGAGATCTGACATCTCAGCCCAGTGGGTGTGATTACATCACTTCATAGCACTTGCATCAGAACTTTTTCTTTTTTTAAATCAGTGAGGACATGGTGGCCAAACTTCTACATGGATGACTATGGGCTGTGCATTGTACTATATGGAGGATTGTGGTCTGTGCATTATACTATATGAAGGACTATTGGCTGTGCATTATATTGTATTGTATGAAGGATATGGGCTGTGTATTATACAAATATGGAGGACAATGAACTGTGCATTATGTATGAAGATGCATTATACTATATGGAGGACTATGCGCTGTGCATTATATTATATGAAGGATATGGGCTGTGTATTATACTAATATGGAGGTGTATTATACTATATGGAAGACTAATGGCTGTGCATTATACTATATGGAGGACTATGGGAGGTGCAGTATACTATATGGAGAACTATGGGGTGCATTATACTGTATATTAGGACTATGGAGGTGCAATATACCATATGGAGGACTATGTGGGGTGCATTACATATGGAGGGACTAAAGAGGGTGCATTTTATATGGAGGACTAAGGAGGGTGCAATATAAATGCAGGACTAAGTAGGGTGCATTACATTATATGGTGAACTATGTAGGGTGCATTATATTATATAGAGGACTATGGAGGTGCATTATACTATATGTATAACAATGGGGATGCCTTATACGGAGGACTATGATGATGCTTTAAACTATATGGAGGACTATGGGGAGTAAATTATACTATATGGAGGACAATGTGGGGCCCATTCTACCATATGGAGGACTATGGGGGATACATTATACTATATGGAAGGCAATGTGGGACCCATTATACTATATAGAAGACTATGTGGGCGCTATTATGCTATTATAATATTTGAAGGGATATGTGAAGGCCATTATACTAATTAGAGGGCTATGTGGGGGCCATAATAATATTTGGAGGTCTATGAGGGAGCCTTTAGACTTCATGGATGGCTATTTGAGGGTCTTTATAATGTCTGCATGCAATTATACAGTGTGAATATTGTGTCAGGTTCATCATACATAGTTAAATAGGTTGAAAAAAGACCTAGGACCATTAAGCTCAACTTTTCTCCACCAATTATACATTTTGTCACTAATTTAACTATAACACGCAATGTTATATGTATCAAGGAAATCATCCAGCCCTTTTTTAAAAGCTGTCATAATGTCTGCTATTACTACCTCTTGGGGTAGAGCATTCCACAGTCTGACTGCTCTAACCGTAAAGAACCCTTTCCTATTTAGCTGCCGGAATCGCCTTTCTTCTACTCATAATGAGTGCCCCCTAGTCCTTAGTATGGTCTTTCGAAGGAATAAGTCATGTGCCAGTGTTTTGTTCTGGCCACACATATATTTATAAATGCAAACGAGATCTCATTAGAGGCTTATTTTTTCTAAGCTAAACAATCCCAACTTTTAAAACCTTTCATCATATGAGTGGCCTTTCATCCCTTGTAATAACCTAGTTGCCCGCCTTTGAACTGACTCTAATTTCTGAATATCCATTTTAAAATGTGGGTCCCAAAACTGGATCCGATATTCTAGATGTGGCCTCACCAGTGATTTATAAAGGGGTAATGATACGTTGGGATCGCGGGATTTTACCTCTCTTTTCATACATCCTAAAATCTTGTTTGCTTTTGTGGCTGCTGCTTGGCATTGAGTATACTCCTATTTAATGTATTTGCATCAATAGAATTACTCCGTCCAAGGTCAATCACTCTACATTTATCTACATTAAATCTATTTTGCCAAGTGTTTGACCATACAGTCATCTTGTTCAGATCGTTTTGCAATATTGTAATGTTAAGGTCAGATTTTAGTATCCTACATAGTTTGGTGTCATCAGCAAAGACTGACAAAGACTGACACTTTACTGTCAATCTCATCCACTGGGTCATTAATAAAGAGGTTAAGAAAAATCGGTCCTAGCACAGATTCCTGCAGTACCTCACTGCTGACTATATACCACTTAGAGAACATACCATTTATGACGATTCTTTGTTTCCTGTCATTTTGCCTATTCCTCTACCCATCTGCACATAGTTTCCCCCAGTGCCTGCTTCTGTGGCTTCAGTATAAGGCTGTTATGTGAAACTGTATCAAATGCCTTTGCATAGTCCAGATAAATCACATCAGCCGCATTACCAACATCCAGATTTGCACTCACAGTACCTCCTCATAGAAACCCACCATGTTAGTTAAACATGACTTATTCTTCTTGAATCCACTGTGCAAAGGGGTGTTTGGGGGCAATTATACTGTTTGGCCTATTATACTGCATGGAAGGCTATGAGGGGGTCACAGTTGGGGATTATACTTTTTGGCGTCACCATACTGAATGACTTAAAGCACTTGGAGATGCTTCAAATAGGATTTATTGGCAGTATTTCATATCCATTGTTTACACTGCAGCAAGTAAAGTATTCCGTTAACTTTTCGTGTGAAGACCCTTCATCAGTCATATAGGCTATGTTCAATGCATATAGATCAAACAGGTACAGGCTGCAGGGTGGGATTCTCCCAAAACAAGGACAACTGGGATGCATGTATATCAAGGCCTGCAGTATGACACCTGGTTGTCCCTTTTTGGGAGAATCCCACTCTGCAGCCTGGACCCTTTTGACATAAAGGTGCTTCTCACAAAAATAGAATATCATCAAAAAGTTAAGGCCCCTTTCACACATCAGTTTTTTCTATCAGTGGTAATCTGTCGAATTTTTTAAAAAACGAATCCAGCGACTGATGCCTCCAGATCCGTTTTTTCTCATAGGCTTGTACTAGGGACGGATTGCGATGGATGGCCTCATGTTTCATCCGTCATTCGCTGGATCTGTCAAAAATTGTTTGTCCGGCAGCCGGAGACAATGGGCAAAGTATCGTTTTTTGTGTACGTCGAAAGCACGGACAGCGACGGACCCGTCGCCGTCCGTCGTTTGCTCGAATGGAAGCCTATGGGCACCTGATCCATCAAATGACGGAATCCGGAAACGGATTCCGTTTTTTTTAACTGAGTATGCTCCGATTTATTTAGCCAGATCCGCTAGTCGGATCCATCGAAAAAACGAATCCGTCGCATCAGTTTTTCACAATCTGCGAAGGATCCATCGAGCCAATGGATTGTGACTGATGGCAAAAAACTGATGTGTGAAAGGGGCCTAATATATTTCAGCTCCTCAATACAAAAAGTGAAACTCATATTATATTGAGTCATTACAAATAGAAGGATCTATTTCAAGTGTTTATTTCTGTTAAAGTTGATGATTATGGCTTACAGCCAATGAAAACCCAAAGGTCATTATCTCAGTAAATAACAATACTTTATAACACCAGCTTGAAAAATTATTTTCAAATTTGAAATGTTGGCCTACTGAAATGTATGTGGAGCACCCCCACGTCAGGGCAATGGGGTACTCGGCACCGGGTCCTTCGGTTCGGGGGATGTCACGGTGGCACGACCCGGTCCATGGCCCTTTGAGGGGCGTCCAATAAAAGGAAAAGTTTATATGATGTTCGTGACGCCGCCTGTGGTATTCGGTCAGGGTGACCGACGCTGCTTAGGGGTCCACTGGGGTGATGGATTGGCAGCTAGATGGTATACCTTCCCACAGGTGAATTGTATCCCCTGGGCTTCCCAGAGGTGTAGATGGTGATGGTGTAAGGCGCAGTGAATAACGAGGACACAAATGGTGCAGTCTCTTTACCTTTTACTGAAGACTTCAGCATCCACAGTCCAAGGTACAGATCACAGGGCAGGCAGAGTCCAGCCGGTCCGAAGGCAAATCCAGAGTGCCCTTATCCAGGTGGAAATCAGTAGCCTTCCTACTAGCGCCTGTGTGTTGTAGTACCTCCCTGCTGAGCTTCCCGGTAAGGTCCTCACAACTCTTGTAGATGTTCTAGATGTTATTTCTTCCTCTCTGTCCCCCAGATGGTATGGATAGGACAACCCGTATGACTGATGGCCTGAGGCTTGTTTATAGGGACCCTAGAGACGCCCCGACCCCCACAATTTGCCACTGTGTCTTCATAGGTATTTAGGTCGGGCAGCCAACTTGGAATTGACTGTCCTGCCAGTCTGTGAAGTAATGCATAGAGTCAATTACTCCCTCGGTGTTCCGGCCACCGGCTACGCGCCTCAGAAGGAGGCAGCCTATTTCAGGGCAGAACTCCTCCCGGTGTTTTCTCCTTGTGCTGTGACTTCGTTTCTCACTCTCCACAATACAATTCCTTTCTTGTCCTTTCTTAGGATGCTGCCACACGTGGGGCAGGTGCAGCTCCGTGTCTCTCTGTCTCGTGCTAGGCCTCTGCCAGGATCCCACCTCTGACAGGGACCCCCTGTCTGCAGCTCAGATGTTCCTCCTTTCCCCCTGTCTGCCTGACAGGTGTTGCCTGGGCGGAGCCCAGTCAGCTTCTGCCTAACTTCCTATCCAACCCACCAGTTTTACCCTAATGTGAGGAGTGCCCTAATAGATAGGAGCAAGGCTCCCCCTGGTGGACTGGAGTGTGAAGTGTAGTGTGTGTTTTGTGATACCTGGTAAGGTGAACTCTTTTAGTGCCATCAGACGTAATATCACTCCCCCTGGTGGAAGAATGACATTACTGCAACGACCAGGACTCTGGGGAGCGGGATATGTTCAGTAAATGACCTCAATACTTGGTCCTGGCTCCTTTTGCTTCAATCACTGCATCAATGCGGCGTGACATGGAGGCGTTCAGTCTGCAGCACTGCTGAGGTGTTATGGAAGCCCAGGTTGCTTTGATAGCAGCCTTCAGCTCGTTCTGCATTGTTAGGTCTGGTGTCTCTCATCTTCCTCTTGATAATACTGCTGTCCAATCACGCACAGTTATACTGTTGTTTTTGAACCAGGTATTGGTACTTTTGGCAGTGTGGACAGGTGCCAAGCCCTGCTGGAGAATGAAATTTCCATTTCCAAAAAGCTTTTCGGCAGAGAGAAGGATGAAGTGCTCTAAAATTTCCTCATAGATGGCTGCGCTGACTTTGGTCTTGATAAAACACAGTGGACCTACACCAGCAAATGACATGGCTCCCCAATTCATCACTGATTGTGGAAACTTTGTGTGCCTCTCCACTCTTCCTTCAGACTCTGGGACTTTGATTTCCAAATAAAATGCAACATTTACTTTCATCAGAAAACAACACCTTGATTCACTGAGCAACACTCCAGTTCTTTTTCCCCTTGGCCCAGGTAAGACACTCCTTTCATTGTCTATTGGTCATGAGTGCCTAGACACAAGGAATATGACACTTGTAGCTCATGTCCTGGATATATGTGTGTGTATGACTCTTGAAGCAATGACTCCATCAGCAGTCCACTCCTTGTGAATCTCCCCCCAATTTTTGAATGGCCTTTTCTTAACAATCCTTTAAGGCTGCAGTTATCCAGGTTTCTTGTGCACCTTTTTCTACCACACTTTTTCCTTCCATTCAACTTTCCATTAATATACTTGGATACAGCACTCTGTGAACAGCCAGCTTCTTTGTCAATTACCTTTTGTGGCTTACCGTCCTTGTGGGGTCTGTCAATGACTGCCTTCTGGACATCTTTCAAGCAAGCAGTCTTCCCCATGATTGTGGAGTCTACTGAAAGAGACTAAGGGAGCTTTTTTAATGCTTAGGAAGCCTTTGCAGGTGTTTTTTGTTAATTACTCTAATTTACTGAGATAATGTCTTTTGGGTTTTCATTGGCTGTAAGCCATAATCATCAACATTAACAAAAATAAACACTTGAAATAGATCACTCTGTTTGTAATGACTCTATATAATATATGAGTTTCACTTTTTGCATTGAAGAACTGAAATGAATTAACATTCAATATTCTAATTTTGCAAGAAGCGCCTGTTTCTTCAAGTGCCTTTAATCGTGCAGCTCCTTCACTCTGTCTACTATTGGTCTATGGGACCTCAGTGGTTGGCTCCATATGAACTAGCATCCTTCTCAATCTAATTCTGTTTTACTGGGTGTGCCACCTACCTGTTTGATAACTACTCAACATCTATGTCTTTTCATCTAAAAAACAACCAGAGGGTCATAGCAATTTTAATAGAGAGAATGATGGCACCAGAAACCTCTGTAGCAGTTATATTGGGGAAGCCCGAAGAACCAGGTATGCTCAACATGTCGGGGACAGTAAGGATTATTAAATCCATGGTATAAGGCTTCAGTTGGTCCAACCAAAATGTGTGAATATGGACCTCAATTACCTTGTGCGTAGGGCAAGCTTTAGTAGCTGAAGGCCCATTAAAGCAGGGGTGGGGAACCTCAGGCCCCAGGGTGTTGTGAACTCTGTTTTTGGGCTCCCTCTTGTGGTCACAAGTGGTACTGTGTGAGTGCTATCTTTGGGCTCCCTCTGGTGGCTCTTTTTGTCATTCTGCAGGTCTGTGGCTGGGATCAGCTGTCTCGTTATCTGCTAGTTGGTTTCCTATTTAGCTCACCTGGACTTTCAGTTGTTGCCTGCTGTCGATGTATTCAGTGCTATTTTGATCTCTCCTGACTACCTTCGTTATCAGTCTCTCCAAGAGAAGCTAAGTTTCTGTTTGTTCATTTTTTGATCATCAGTGTTCAATATGTTTCTTGGTTTATTATCTGTCCTTGTCCAGCTTGCTAATATTTGATTTCCTTGCTTGCTGGTAGCTCTAGAGGGCTGAGTTTCTCCCCTCACACCGTTAGTTGGTGTGGAGGTTCTTGAATTCTCAGCGTGGATATTTTGTATAGGGTTTTCTACTGACCGCACAGTTTCCTATCTGTCTTCTGCTATCTAGTACTAGCGGGCCTCATTTGCTGAATCTGTTTTCATTTCTACGTTTGTATTTTCCCCTTACCTCACCGTTATTATTTGTTGGGGGCTTTCTATATCTTTGGGGTTATTTCTCTGAGGCAAGTGAGGTCTTACTTTCTATCTCTAGGGGTAGCTAGTTTCTCAGGCTGCGTCGTGACGTCTAGGAATTCAGGCACGTTCACCGGCTACCTTTAGTGTGTTTGGTTAGAATCAGGATTGCGGTCAGTCCAGTTACCACCTCCCTAGAGCTCTTTCTATGTTCAGTTACTTAGCTCGTCAGTTCTGTGATCCTCAGCCACTAAGGATCATAACAGTACAGCAGGCCAAAGAGTGTTTAATGCATCGCAGAAGTGGGATAAGAGAAGTCCTGAGTGCAATTTTTTTTGTTTTTTCCTCCCTTTGCTGCAGTCTGTCCAGCTTCTCTCATCCCCTTAATCTCTGGGTGGCTTTGAGTTCAGCTGCAGACATGGATATTCAGAGTCTGACTTCTAGTGTGGATCATCTTGCTGCAAGGGTGCAAAGCATTCAGGATTTTGTTGTTCACAGTCCTATGTCAGAGCCAAAAATACCTATTCCGGAGTTGTTTTCTGGAGATAGATCTAGGTTTCTGAATTTTAAGAATAATTGTAAATTATTTCTTTCCTTGAGACCTCGTTCCTCTGGTGATTCCGCTCAGCAAGTTAAAATTGTTATCTCCTTGTTACGTGGCGACCCTCAAGATTGGGCTTTCTCCCTGGCGCCAGGAGATCCTGCATTGCTGAATGTGGATGCGTTTTTTCTGGCGCTTGGACTGCTTTATGAGGAACCTAATCTTGAGAACCAGGCAGAAAAGGCTTTGCTGGCCCTATCTCAGGGACAGGATGAAGCAGAGGTGTATTGTCAAAAATTTTGGAAATGGTCAGTGCTTACTCAATGGAATGAGTGTGCCCTGGCTGCAAATTTCAGAGAAGGTCTTTCTGAAGCCATTAAGAATGTTATGGTGGGGTTCCCCATGCCTGCAAGTCTGAATGACTCAATGGCTTTGGCCATTCAGATTGATCGGCGTTTGCGGGAGCGCAAATCTGCGCACCATCTGGCGGTGTTTTCTGAACAGAGACCTGAGTCTATGCAATGTGACAGAATTCTGACCAGAATTGAGCGGCAAAGTCATAGACGTCAAAATGGGTTGTGCTTTTACTGTGGTGATTCTACTCATGTTATCTCAGCATGCTCTAAGCGCTTAAAAAAAATCGCTAAATCTGTCACCGTTGGTACTATACAGCCTAAATTCATTTTGTCTGTTACTTTAATTTGTTCTTTGTCATCCTACTCGGTTATGGCTTTTGTGGATTCAGGTGCTGCCCTGAATCTGATGGATTTGTCGTTTGCCAGGCGCTGTGGTTTGGTCCTGGAGCCTTTTAAATTCCCTATTCCACTGAGGGGAATTGATGCTACACCATTGGCTGAGAATAAGCCTCAGTATTGGACTCAAGTGACCATGTGTATGACTCCTGTACATCAGGAGGTGATTCGCTTTCTTGTGCTGCATAATTTGCATGATGTTGTCGTTTTGGGTCTGCCATGGTTGCAGGCCCATAATCCAGTTCTGGATTGGAAAGCTATGTCTGTGTCAAGTTGGGGTTGCCAGGGAATTCATGGCGATGCTTCTTTGGTGTCAATTGCTTCTTCCACTCCTTCTGAGGTCCCTGAGTTTTTGTCAGACTACCAGGATGTATTTGATGAGCCCAGATCCGGTGCCCTGCCTCCTCATAGGGATTGTGATTGTGCTATAAATTTGATTCCTGGTAGTAAGTTCCCTAAGGGACGACTTTTTAATTTGTCTGTACCAGAACATGGCGCTATGCGGAGTTATATAAAGGAGTCTTTGGAGAAGGGACATATTCGGCCGTCCTCATCCCCTCTTGGTGCAGGATTCTTTTTTGTGGCCAAGAAGGATGGTTCTCTGAGACCTTGTATAGATTATCGTCTTCTAAATAAAATCACGGTCAAATTTCAGTATCCTTTGCCATTATTGTCTGATCTGTTTGCTCGGATTAAGGGGTCCAGTTGGTTCACCAAGATAGATCTTCGTGGTGCGTATAACCTTGTGCGTATTAAGCAGGGGGATAAATGGAAAACAGCATTTAATACACCCGAAGGCCATTTTGAGTACTTGGTGATGCCTTTTGGACTCTCTAATGCTCCTTCTGTGTTTCAGTCCTTCATGCATGACATCTTCCGAGAATATCTGGATAAATTTATGATTGTGTATCTGGATGACATTTTGGTCTTTTCTGAGGATTGGGAGTCCCATGTGAAGCAGGTCAGGATGGTATTTCAGGTCCTGCGTGCTAATGCCTTATTTGTGAAGGGCTCAAAATGTCTCTTCGGAGTACAGAAGGTTTCCTTTTTGGGTTTTATTTTTTCTCCTTCTACTATTGAGATGGACCCAGTCAAGGTCCAGGCTATTCATGACTGGACTCGGCCTACATCTGTTAAGAGTCTTCAGAAGTTCTTGGGTTTTGCTAATTTTTACCGTCGCTTCATTGCTAATTTTTCTGTCGTGGTTAAACCCTTGACGGATTTGACCAAGAAGGGTTCTGATGTGACTAATTGGTCTTCTGCGGCCGTGCAAGCCTTTCAGGAGCTGAAGCGCCGGTTTTCTTCGGCTCCAGTTTTATGTCAGCCTGATATCTCTCTTCCTTTTCAGGTCGAGGTTGATGCTTCTGAGATTGGAGCAGGGGCTGTTTTGTCGCAGAGAATCTCTGATTGCTCTGTGATGAAGCCTTGTGCTTTCTTTTCAAGAAAGTTTTCGCCTGCCGAGCGGAATTATGATGTTGGTAATCGGGAGTTGTTGGCTATGAAGTGGGCATTTGAGGAGTGGCGACATTGGCTCGAGGGAGCTAAGCATCGTGTGGTGGTCTTGACTGATCACAAAAAACTGATCTATCTCGAGTCTGCCAAGCGGCTGAATCCTAGACAGGCTCGTTGGTCGTTGTTTTTCTCCCGTTTCGATTTCGTGGTCTCGTACCTGCCTGGTTCGAAGAACGTGAAGGCTGATGCTCTTTCTAGGAGTTTTATGCCTGACTCTCCGGGAGTTTCAGAGCCGGCTGGTATCCTCAGAGAGGGAGTGATTTTGTCTGCCATTTCCCCAGATTTGCGATGAGTGCTGCAGGAATTTCAGGCGGATAGACCTGACCGTTGTCCACCAGAGAGACTGTTTGTCCCAGATAGATGGACCAGCAGAGTTATTTCCGAGGTTCATTCTTCGGTGTTGGCAGGTCATCCTGGGATTTTTGGTACCAGAGATTTGGTGGCTAGATCCTTCTGGTGGCCTTCCTTGTCACGGGATGTGCGTTCCTTTGTGCAGTCCTGTGGGATTTGTGCTCGGGCTAAGCCTTGCTGTTCTCGTGCCAGCGGTTTGCTTTTGCCTTTGCCTGTCCCGAAGAGGCCTTGGACGCACATTTCCATGGATTTTATTTTGGATCTTCCAGTCTCTCAGAGAATATCTGTCATCTGGGTGGTGTGTGATCATTTTTCTAAAATGGTCCATTTGGTGCCCTTGCCTAAGTTGCCTTCCTCCTCTGATTTGGTTCCTCTATTTTTTCAGAATGTGGTTCGCTTGGACGGCATCCCTGAAAATATTGTGTCTGACAGAGGATCCCAGTTTGTGTCCAGATTTTGGCGGATCTTTTGTGCTAAGATGGGCATTGACTTGTCTTTTTCGTCTGCCTTCCATCCTCAGACGAATGGCCAAACTGAGCGAACTAATCAGACCTCGGAAACTTATTTAAGATGTTTTGTTTCTGCTGATCAGGATGATTGGGTTACTTTTTTGCCATTGGCCGAGTTTGCCCTTAATAATCGGGCTAGGTCTGCTACTTTGGTTTCGCCTTTTTTTTGTAATTCTGGCTTTCATCCTCGTTTTTCCTCGGGTCAGGTGGAGCCGTCTGACTGTCCTGGGGTGGATTCTGTGGTGGATAGGTTGCAGCAGATTTGGAACCATGTGGTGGACAATTTGAAGTTGTCACAGGAGAAGGCTCAGCGCTTTGCCAACCGCCATCGCGGTGTGGGTCCCCGACTTCGTGTTGGGGATTTGGTATGGCTGTCTTCTCGGTATGTTCCTATGAAGGTCTCCTCTCCTAAGTTCAAGCCTCGCTTCATCGGTCCTTATAAGATTTTGGAAATCCTTAACCCTGTGTCATTTCGTTTGGACCTCCCAGCGTCGTTTGCCATTCATAATGTGTTCCATAGGTCTTTGTTGCGGAGGTATGTGGTGCCTGTGGTTCCTTCTGTTGAGCCCCCTGCTCCGGTGCTGGTTGAGGGAGAATTGGAGTACGTAGTGGAGAAGATCTTGGATTCTCGTATTTCTAGATGGAGGCTTCAGTATTTGGTTAAGTGGAAGGGCTATTGTCAGGAGGATAATTCCTGGGTTGTCGCCTCTGATGTTCATGCGGCCGATTTGGTTCATGCCTTCCATGTTGCTCATCCTGATCGCCCTGGGGGTTTTGATGAGGGTTCGGTGACCCCTCCTCAAGGGGGGGGGTACTGTTGTGAACTCTGTTTTTGGGCTCCCTCTTGTGGTCACAAGTGGTACTGTGTGAGTGCTATCTTTGGGCTCCCTCTGGTGGCTCGTTTTGTCATTCTGCAGGTCTGTGGCTGGGATCAGCTGTCTCGTTATCTGCTAGTTGGTTTCCTATTTAGCTCACCTGGACTTTCAGTTGTTGCCTGCTGTCAATGTATTCAGTGCTATTTTGATCTCTAGAAAAGGAGGTAGCCAGCCCACCAGTAATCACCGCAGGTGCACGGAACTCCGCTGCAGGCAGACGTAATGTTCATTGAAGAGAAAAAAAAAAAGGTTGAGTTCCAGCTCCTTAAAACAATTATTTTATTGAATCCAAATATAAAATCCAAATGTCCATGGTGTATGACTCCCACCAATAAGTGCCCGGGATGACAGAGCTTTAACGGCTACGCGTTTCGATCAGAATGATCTTTATCAAAGCCATCTTTATATTTGGATTCAATAAAAGAATTGTTTTAAGGAGCTGGAACTCAACCTTTTTTTTTTCTCTATTTTGATCTCTCCTGACTACCTTCGTTATCAGTCTCTCGAAGAGAAGCTAAGTTTCTGTTTGTTCATTTTTTGATCATCAGTGTTCAATATGTTTCTTGGTTTATTATCTGTCCTTGTCCAGCTTGCTAATATGTGATTTCCTTGCTTGCTGGTAGCTCTAGAGGGCTGAGCTTCTCCCCTCACACCGTTAGTTGGTGTGGGGGTTCTTGAATTCTCAGCGTGGATATTTTGTATAGGGTTTTCTACTGACCTAGCGGGCCTCATTTGCTGAATCTGTTTTCATTTCTACGTTTGTATTTTCCCCTTACCTCACCGTTATTATTTGTTGGGGGCTTTCTATATCTTTGGGGTTATTTCTCTGAGGCAAGTGAGGTCATACTTTCTATCTCTAGGGGTAGCTAGTTTCTCAGGCTGCGTCGTGACGTCTAGGAATTCAGGCACGTTCACCGGCTACCTTTAGTGTGTTTGGTTAGAATCAGGATTGCGGTCAGTCCAGTTACCACCTCCCTAGAGCTCTTTCTATGTTCAGTTACTTAGCTCGTCAGTTCTGTGATCCTCAGCCACTAAGGATCATAACACCAGGGCCTTTTACGGCCCTTGAAGACCTTTTATCAGGGCCCCGAGCAGATTCTCAGGGACTGCATTCTTGGCCAAGGAGCTGTAATTTGATTGCCACAAGCTCATTAATTTCTTCTTGCTCTGTTAGCACACACACACAGTGCTCACTACTGAACACTGAAGGGCATGCAATGAAAGATTACGTCCTGAAACCAGTACCAGAGTCAGGATGTACTTTGTGGGCGGAGTTTGTATGGCCCCCGAAGGATGGTATAAATATCTCAATGGCGCTTGGCAGAAAAAAGATTCCCCACCCCTGCATTAAAGGACTACAAGCTAGAATAAGGGATGGGCATCAACAAGAATTAAAATAACCCTGTTTTCTTGGATTTAAGATTATGTAAGTATATCAAGATGTCAGCCTATAAAACATGGCTACTTCTTATAAAAACAGCATCATGCCTGTACAAAGGTTGCACATGGGATTGCAGGCTAGCCCCATTACCTTCCATTGAACTGAGCTGCGATCCATGCACAGGTGTTGTACTGTTCCCATGTTTTTTCTAATAATGTGCAATCCCTTCAATCTTATCTGCTTCTCAATGAAGCTGAATTTCAAATTAGCTAGCTACTCTCAAAAAAATCTATCTAAAGCTGAAGTCAGTCATTCATAGTCAGTTTATTTTCAGGCATTAAAGTCACATAGTGTTCTGGAGTTTCCTAATTTCAGGGAACACGTATGACATTGCCGAGTTAAACTACCAAGGCTTAATTATTTACTACCAGGAATCTGTAGAAGAAAATATATGTTTTTTTCCATTAGAATTGGACATTACGGCGATTCTAGCTATGTCTGCTAAATACATTCTTGCCAGTTTCATCCAAGTTATTACTTATTAATTTTGTTATATTAATAAACATGATATTGAACCAGTGGTATGTTTGTATATATAAGACCAAATTTGCCAATGTAACATAGTCTAAGTACATACCACGCAGTAAAACTGTTTAATCTATCCCTGCCGCCAGTTACACATAGCTCTGCTTTATTTTGCACATTGAAAAATTGGATTCTGCTACTGTGTTTGGTTTTGTATATTTATCAAGGAAAATATTTAGCTAGTTATAAAGCCTGATGTTTGAAGGAGCCATTGAACCAAAACTAAAATTGTGCAGAGAGAAGTCATATGTAAATGTACTAAAGGATAAAAATATATGGAATGGAGTACAGTCTAAATATAAAAGGTGTCTATGAGCAACCAAAGCTGAAGATATTCAGAATAGTTACAGTATGTTAGTGGAAGAAATGTGTATTTTTCATTTTTTAACACACTGTTTATCACTTATTACCTCTGTTCTTCCCTTGCACGAGCTGAGAAGACTTCTGCCCTGCGTCACCAAATTGTTTTCGCCAGATTTCTACTGTTAAACACTTTAAAAAGTCACAAAACTTGTTACGTGAAAAAATGGCGATTTTTGGTGTTTTCATGAGCGTTTCATCCAGCTCTGCCAAAATGAGAGTAGAATGGACAGAACAGGACAAAGCGAAGGCCGAATACTAATACTAATTCATCAAAAGTTGTGGCATGAGGCAAACGGAGATGTAAACCACAGAGAAAATGGTCCTCTTAATGAAATAGGGGCATCTTATTCTTCCATGTCCATCATCAAGACTGGCGTACAAAACACCAGTCTTAATAAATTGAGCCCTTCGTTTTCCAGTTGAATTATATATGTAATGCTGCATCCTTTGGCACAATCAATTAAAGAGGTTTTCCCAAAAACAAAACAGATTTTAATTAATAGCTCTTGGAATACTAATGAGTTCCACAATTTGATGTGTTAAAAAGATGTTCCTGTGCTGAGATCATCTTATAAATGCGTCTCTGCTATGTCCTGTTTTATTTGCTGTGTCCAACTGTGTAGAGTTGATTCAGTTCTCTGTTGGTGCATACCATAGCTCCTGGCCAGCTAAGGAAGCATAAATGAGCATACAGAGGTCACTGCAGGGGATCACAGTGACTTCTTTCTGTGAGGTAACACATTTCCCTGCCTGTTTTATCACAGGAGCAAGTGTTTCTGCCATGTTTCCAGCCCTCTGAGGTCATCATAAATCACATCAGTGGCATAAGAGCTCCTGCGACCACTGAGCTGCATCCGGGAATGATGATGCTTATGCAAGATCACAGATGGGGCAGGTCACCGTCAGCAGGTAGGCAATGAATGGGGAAAAGCGATAGGGAGGCCGGAGAGTTATAAGTGCCGGGCCAAGTTCCCTGAACTTGAGGCTCATTTGCATAAAAAATTGTCAATGGAGTTCTATAAAATGGAGACATGGACTTTAAAACAAAGGTATGGCTGTAATCAACATTACACAAAATCTACATAGATGACGTGAGTTTGAGGTCTAAAAATCTGCTGACAGGTTCCCTTTAAGAGTATTAACTCTTAGTACCTTAGTCTAAAGTGCACACTTGGCATTTCCCAAAGCACACCTGTACCACAATTCCACTTTATATCTTTACACAAAAGCACTTATTTTTTTTGAAGCGACATGATTGAAAGAGACATATCCCTGATATAATAGAATAGTAAAGTAGGGAGAGGAGTAAAATTCCCTCTCTATACTGAGGAGCACAAATGTAAACATTGTTTTGTACAAAAGCCCCAATCTCCACTTTGAAAGAGTTTTGATTTGGGGAATTCTCGAGGAGCATTCATCTTGGCCCTCCAAGTTTCAGGTAATATGGGTATTAGTATACAGGTGCTTCTCCCAAAATTAGAATATCATCAAAAAGTATATTTATTTTAGTTTTTCAATACAAAAAGTGAAACTCATAAATCATATAGAGCCATTACAAACAAAGTAATCTATTTCAAATGTTTATTTGTTATTGTTGATGATTATGGCTTACAGCCCATGAAAACCCAAAAGTCATTATCTCAGTAAATTAGAATGATTAACAAAAAGCATCTAAAAAGGCTTCCTAAGCATTTAAAAAGCTCCCTTAGTCTGTTTCAGTAGGTTCAACAATCATGGAGAAGACTGCTGACTTGACAGATGTCCAGAAGGCAGTCATTGACACACTCCACAAGGAGGGTAAGCCACAAAAGGTCATTGCTAAAGAAGCTGGCTGTTCACAGAGTGCTGTATCTAAGCATAGTAATGGAAAGCTGAGTGAAAGGAAAAAGTGTAGCAGAAAAAGCTGCACAAGCAACCGGGATAACCGCAGCTTTGACATTTAACTGTTTGATGATATTCTAATAAAGTGAGAAGCACCTGTATGTGCACATGACATCCTTTTCATGCAGGTAAGCTCCAGAACCCACCTGAAAAATCTCTTAATAAATGGTAAAATGCTAAAAAGAATGAATAATGCATAGCAATGTAAAAATCACTCACTGTTCATATGTTCAGTCTTTTGAGCTTCTTTTAACTGCTTCATGTTTCCAATTATGCAAAGTGATTAAAAGATGTGACCTGACTATTCTTCAGTGTCTTGCACTTGGAAGCTGCTCACTAGTTCATTGAATACAAAATTTAAAAAAGGTTGAGGTAAAAAAAATATCCAAAACCACGATTCAAGACAAAAGACGCTGCCCTTAGACATAGTAGACTGTGTCTGAGTGTCAGCCTCCAGTAGGCGTACAGTTGTACATGCTCGAAAATGATGCATGGCAGAGCTCATGCACATTCTGCCCGGACCATTATAGCCTATGGCCCAGGGATGGGTGGGGGTTCATACATATGCCCCGACGGAGCCACTGAGCATATACTAAAGGCAATGTGAAAGCACCCTTAGAATAAAGGATGACAACCAATAATGAATTTCCAGTCATACATAGAAGAATGTGTTGTTCATTCATCCCAGCCATCTTCATGTTTGTGGACACCTGGAAAATTGTAGTGCTGCAGACATCTGACCCCTTCGCCTACTAGAAATATTCAGATTGGTTTATTGAATAGAGAATAGCTTTTCCAATGTGAGCATACATCTCAATATCCATGGCCTTCTGTTTGACTCAACCTGTCTTTACTGCTTTTCATGAGGACCCAAAAAATGAAATAATTTATGGATGTTTAAAAGTTGCATTCAATCACCTGTGGTAGATCAGCTCACCCGGCTGCACACGGAGTCAGACACAGGAACACTGTCTCTTTAATTCTTCCACTAGTTTATTATATACATGCAGCATAAATCAGTGCCTTCAGACAAAACAGAAAAGAAAAGCAAAACAAAATTGTATACAGTTTGTGTCGCTGCAGGCATCTGCCCGCTCAGGATTACCAAAACACACTTTCCCGTTTACCTCAAACATGAGGACCACTCTGGAGTTAACCTCTCCACACATACTGAGCCACTACTGACTGAGAAGGCTGACTACACTGTGTTCCAACTTATTATGCACAAAGAGTTTAGGAGTGATCGGGTTAGAATTTTTTTGTTTGTCATTTAAACTCATTGATGGTGATGTGTGTCAGGGCTCTTTATATCACTGAAAGCAATTGCAGATACCTGTGCAAATTAGTTTGGCAGGTGTGTCCAAATAAAGGCAAGACTACTTAAGAAGGCTGCTCCACATTATTAAGCAGCCTACATTTTTTGCCAAAATGGGAAAGAAAAAGGATGTGTCGGCTGCTGAGAAGCAACAAATTGTGGAGTATTTAGGTCAAGGCATGACTACAATCAACATTGCCAAGACACTTCATCGTGATCATCGCACAATCAAGAAGTATGTAGCTGATTCCCAGCACACACGTGTGCGTGCTGATAAAGAAAAGTTAAGGACTCTTTCCAACAGGCAATTGCGTAAGATTAAAAGATCAGCAGCAAAAACGCCTTGTCATAGCAGCAGACAAGTTTTTGAAGCTGCTGGTGCCTCCAACGTCCCCAGAACAACAAGATGCAGGGTCCTTCAGAGGTTTGCAGCTGTGCGTAAGCCATCTTGTCGACCACCTCTATCCACTGCACACAGGCAGAAACGGCTCCAGTTGGCCAAACGATACATGAAAACTGACTTCCAAACTGTTTTGTTCACCGATGAGTGTCGTGCAACGCTCGATGGTCCAGATGGATGGAGTGGAGGATGGCTGGTTGATGGACACCCCATGAAAATACGGCTAAGGCGCCAACAAGCAGGAGGTGGAGTAATGTTTTGGGCTGGAATCATGGGGAGAGAGATTGTCGGCCCCTTTATGATCCCTGAAGGGGTAAAGATGAACTCCATAATCTATGTGGAGTTTCTAAAACAACACTTCCTGCCATGGTTCAAGAGGAAGAACCGTGCTTTCCGCAGCAAGATCATTTTCATGCATGATAATGCACCGTCTCATGCTGCAAAAAACACATCTGCATCTCTGGCTGCTATGGGCATAAAAGAGGACAAACTTATGGTGTTGCCACCATCTTCCCCTGACCTCAACCCCATTGAGAACCTCTGGAGCATCATCAAAAGGAGTGTCTATGATGGCGGGAGGCAGTTCACATCTAAGCAACAGCTCTGGGAGGGTAGTCTGTCCACATGCAAAACAATTGAAGCAGAAACCATCCAAAAACTGACAAATTGTATTGTTCTATACAGAGTATTCTCACATTACAGTTTTTAGGTTTGCTTTTTGCTTTTGACAAGTACTAAATCTGCTCCTCATGTGCCTCCTCCTATATAAATCCCAAGGTATTATTCAAGAGGCAGACTCAGAAACCTTATGGACCGGTAAAAGACCACCTGCTAAATTACTGGTAATCTAGATAAAAATTTGTATTGTCTTTCCACAGTGAAGTGGCAGTTGTGCCAGCTGTTCCTTTTACTCCAAGGAATTTAACGAATGGAACATACTGTGACTACATGAGAGAAGCAAAATTTACTCATCTCTGTTTAAAGGAACATTATGTCACCTCGAAATTCTCAGTACAATACAAGATATTAGAAAATTAGAGATTGCAATACAATTTTAATTAAAGGGAACCCTTCATTTGATTCATGCTGCAAAAATAACGTGCAGCATGAAACAGAGTATACTTTTCCCTAAAACGGTCAGGCGTTTCAGATAATATATAGCAAATAGGTGTGGTCGAGAACTATAGACAGAGACGATACTAGTCTGGTTATGCCTCAGAACGCCTTCTCACTGCACCACCCTGGTTAAATGACAGGTCTCTTACTAAGTACACAGATAGGTAGATTTATCAATCAACTGGAGCGGCTCTAGGAAAAATGTCCAGGGTTAAGGTACCGTCACACTTAGCGACGCTGCAGCGATATAGACAACGAGCCGATCGCTGCAGCGTCGCTGTTTAGGTCGCTGTAGAGACGTCAAACACAGCAGCTCCAGAACGATGCAGGAGCGATCCAGTGACGTAGCGGTGACTCACTTATCGTTCTCACAGGTCGTTAGCTCCATGTAAAACATTGCTGGCATCGTTGCTTTTGCTGTCAAACACGACGATACACGCCGACCTGACGACCAAATAAAGTTCTGGACTTCTAGCTCCGACCAGCGATATCACAGCGGGATCCAGATCGCTGCTGCGTGTCAAACACAATGAGATCGCTAACCAGGACGCTGCAACGTCACGGATCGTTGTCTTTCTCGTTGTAAAGTTGCTGAGTGTGAAGGTACCTTTAGCCCCAGACTAATCTCTTCTCTGCCTATCGTCCTCAGCCAACTATTCAAACTATATTTTCTCTGAAACCCCGAAATGTTTAAAGAAAATTAAACCTAGGTGCAATCATGCAGCGAGGCTCTGACTCGTGTCACCCACGGTTTGGGCATCATAAATAAAGTGAAAGTTCGCTTTTAGGAGACTTTCAGGATTTGCTTTTTATACTAAGTGACGGTACATCTACTGCAAAAGACACATCTACATTGTACATATTAGTCACATTATGTGCGATGGGTCATTGAACACAGGTTCTAGAGGCTGTATGCCATAGGGTTCGCTCCTCTGCCATTGACTTTCACTGAAGGGGTTGTTCTCTGCTTGACAGCCCCTTATAAATGCCCCATGGATTCTGCAAAAAATAAAAAATGTTTTACTAATCTCCGGGACTAGAGCTTTCAGCCTTAGACAATCAGCGGCCACTGATCGGCTGTAGCCTTCACAATTACATCCAAGCAGAGGAACAGTGTTTTTTCCACTTGGACAGACACGGGGCTGATCTGGTTTTTAATCCCTTAACAACCGCTAATACGCCTTTTAATGGCGGCAGTTAAGGGTACTTATTCCTCAGGTTATAACGCCCCCCAGCGTCAGAAAATCTCCGGGGTAGTTGAGACCCCAGAGAACATGATTCGGGTTGGTTTTTACCATCCAAAATCTTGTGATCACCATTATTTACCGAATAACGCTGATCGCAAAAATAAAAAGTCTGATTTCCCATTCAATTATCTCTCCTATGATAAGATCTAGCATACCAGAGGACAGAGAAATGGGGTCTGCCGAGCCCCCCCGGTACCTCCGATGTCCGTGGCCCTCCGGCTCTGTCCCCCAGCCCTCGGCGTCTTCTTCCTGGAAGAAAATGGGAGGCGCATGTGTAATGTGCCTACCGAGATCTAGGAGAAATAGGAGATTTTTCCTATTGGTTCATTTTGATCACTGTGATAAACCCTATCACAGTAATCAAAATAAAAAAATAGTAAATCAAACCCCCTTTATCACCCCCTTAGTAAAAATAATTAAGTAAAAGAAACGTATTTTTTCCATTCTTTGCAGTTAGGGTTAGGGTTGGGATTAGGGCTAGGGTTGGGGTTAGGGCTAGGCTTAGGGTTGGGGTTAGGGCTAGGGTTGGGGTTAGAACTAGGGTTAGGGTTGAGCTAGGGTTAGAGTTGGGGCTAGGGTTAGGATTGTTTTGGGGTTAGGGTTGTGTTGGGGTTGCGGTTGGGGTTATGGATGTGGTTTTGGGGTTACGCTTGTGGTGTTTGTGTTAGGGTTGCAGTTAGTGTTGTGTTGAGGTTAAGGTTGTGTTGGGGTTAGGGTTGTGTTGGGGATACGGTTGTGTTGGGGATACGGTTGTGTTGGGGATGCAGTTGTGTTGGGAATACAGTTGTGTTGGGGTTAGGGTTGGGATTAGGGATGGGATTAGCGTCAGGGGTAGTGTTGTGTTAGGGTTGAAGTTAGAATTGGAGGGGGATTTCCATTGTTTAAGTACATCAGGGGTCTCCAAACACGATATGGCCCCCGCCTTTGATTCCAGCCAATTTTGTGTTCATTAAAAGGGAACCTGTCACCTCAAATTGGCGGGATATTTAAATGAGTTTTTACCGGTCCGATGGGCGGCGTTTCATCTTTATTTCTAGACCCTGTCTGTTTCTGTTGTCCGCAATATGTTAGTGAATTAGAGTACCTGTGCTCCATAGTTGGCGCATGCGCAATGGAATCTTTGGTCGTGCACACGCGCAGAATGCTTTGTCCAACTGCGGGCAAAGCCGAAAAGCATTACTGCGCATGTGCCCGCGCACTATGTCCCGCAACACAGCAAAATACTTCTGGGACATAATGCGTGGGTGCATGCACAGTAATGCTTTTCGGCTTTGCCCGCAGTTGGGCAAAGCATACTGCGCGTGCGCGACCGAAGATTGCATTGCGCACGCGCCAACTATGGAGCACACGTACTCTAATTCCCTAACATATTGCTGACAACAGGGATGGACGGGGTGGAGAAATGAAGATGAAATACCGCCAATCGGACCGGTAAAAACTCCTTTAAATATCCCGCCAATTTGAGGTGACAGGTTCCCTTTAAGTCAAATGGTGCTTCTGAGCCCTGCCATACGCCCAAAAAATGGCTTTCCCCCACATAGGGGGTATCGGCGTACTCAGGAGAAACTGCACAACACATTTTGTGGTGCATTTTCTCCTGATACCCTTGTGAAAATAAAAAAGTTTGGATTCAAAGTAATTTTTTTGTGAAAAAAGTAAAATGTTAATTTTTTCCTTCCACATTGCTTTAGTTCTTGTGTACATCTGAAGATTTAATACATTTCTTAAATGTGGTTTTGAGCACCTTGACGGTTGCGGTTTTTAGAATGGTATCACTTTTGGGTATTTTCTGTCACATTGACATCTCCAAACTCACTTTAAACGTGAGATGGTCCCTAAAAAAATGGTTTTCTAAATTTTGTTGGAAAAATGAGAAATCGCTGGTCAACTTTTAACCCTTATATATTCCTAACAAAAAAAATTATGTTTCCAAAATTGTGCTGATGTAAAGTAGACATGTGGGAAATGTTATTTATTTACTATTTTCTGCCATATGACTCTCTGATTTAAGGGCACAAAAATTAAAAATGTGAAAATTGCAACATTTTGGACAAATCTGTTTTTTTCATAAATAAGTCATATTGAAGAAATTTTACCACTATCTTGAAGTACAATATGTCATGAAAAAAACAGTCTCAGAATCAGTGGGATCCGTTGAAGCTTTCCAGAGCTATAACCTCATAAGGTTAAAGTGGTCAGAATTGTAAAAATTGGCTTGGTCTTTAAGGACAAAATTGGCTCTGTCACTAAGGGGTTAAAATACAAGTCTGCAGTCACTCTATGTGACTGCAGACTTGTCAGTCCTCACAGCGTGCACACTGTGAGGATTCTCCGATGCTGGAATTTGCAAATATGCGGTCACATGCAGAATAAATGGGCGTGGCCTCACTCAATGCAAGTGTATGGAGAGAGGCCAGATACAGTCTGGCAAGGAGTATGCAAATTGCATAGTTGGGCGTCACATGACCGCCTGCACCCAGCATCGGTGAATCTTCACAGCGGAGAGTGACTGCAAACTTATACGTTAAGACAGGACAACTCCTTTAATTCAGTATCATGGGGCCATTAGTAAGAAGTTTTCCTTTCCAATATCCAATAAGTAACAACCCCTTTAAAAAAATAGTGTATCATCAAAGCAGAAAGTGTAGACATTTGCATTTTGGTATTTTTGTCAGAACTGCAGCAAAACTGACATTTTTAAAGACCATACTAAAGTTAATAGGATCCATCGACGTCCACTTGGATCTGTTGGAAAATCCAATACAGACAGAAGCCATGACACTGATTTGAGCCTACTAGAGGTCTATATACTAGACATATAAGCCAGTCCAAGTGTCCACACGCAGGGTGAGCCTGATCTACTTATAGAGGGCAGAGTGCATATTTGATACAAAAAAAAATAAAATAATAAAAAAACACATTAATAAAGAATGGCATTGTTCAAGGTAACACAGCATAGTGTTGTCTCTGACGGCTTCCCTCCAGGTAATTATTTTGTCCATTACTGCACTTATGACTACTTTCATTCATAAACAAAGAGTAAATGCTTAGAATAATGGCAGTGTTATGTTCCCTGCATCTAGGCCGGCAGAAGAGAGTGTGCTGAGACCACTCTTGCGTGGGATTTTACGCAATCCTGCTTTGTATTGCTGATTCCCGAGCAGCTTATCTTTCACAATATTGTTCCATAACATTCAACTGTCCAGGTTTTACAGGACACATGCTCATGTGAGGGCGTATTTGCCAATGCCGTGGTCACTAAATGTTCAGCCGCTGGAATGGCACACGGTACGTTACTACACTATAAACATGCTTTGCTAGTTGGGAAAGAACAGGAATACATGGAGCGATGCGCACACTAAAATAAGGCTAGAGTCAAAATTGTTATGGCCGGCTGTCCTATAAGGACACTAACAAGGGGCATCATCAAAATCATATTGTTCCCTTGGTGTAATGATCTATGTGCAGTGACAAAGGTCATCCTTACGCCAGGTGAACCTGCAATTTTACCCCATTGGGTTACAACAATCATCACTCTATGGGCGCTGTCTCAATTTTTTAATTATCAATTATAAAATGTATGTGACGTCCGGCACATTTTTTTGGTCAGTAAGAATTTTCTATCAGTATGTCCTTGGAGTATGGGAAGCTACAGGTCAATGTGGCAACGTTCTGGCAGTCATGACACTTGGGGGGAATTGAATATAACTTTGAATATATGCCTTTCATAGGGTACTCCCAACAGAAATATTAATTTTAATTGACACATTAATATACAGTTTGGGATTGTTATGTGATAGGTCTTGCTGCCATGTGTATACTGCTCTGTCCTAATGTTTTACTTTTAGTGGGTAGTTTTTAGAGATTTTTCTAGTTTGCGAAATTTGTACATAAAACACTGAATAAAGATATTTAAGCAATACTAATTGATTGTGGATATATTTTCATATTCACATTAGTGTATGAAAGTTGTGTAGTTATATGGTATAAGTGGGTTTACCCTAGATATGTCTACTGTGAATACCCCATGCAGAATTCTTCTTTTAGAGGGCCTTGAATTGCATTACTAAAGGGAACCTGTCACCATGTTTTCCCTATATAAGGCCTCTTTCACATGTCCCTGTCTCAGGTACGTGTGGTGACAGTTTTCACACATACCGGAGACACTTAAGTGAAAGGGTCTGTGCACATGTCAGTGTGTTTCCACCGACAGTGTGTCTGTGGGCAAAACACATTAACATGTCCTTTTTTAGCGTCAGCATAGGCCGCAAAACGTCCCACACATGTGCACACTGATGACACACATGGATGTCATCCGTGTGACACATCCCAGCGCCTGGGAAGCAGCGGTACAGTTAGTGCTGTTCCCCGGCGGCGGGTGCTAAAGACCGCTGCCATCATTCTCTCCTGCTCTGCTGACGATCAGCGCGAGCAGGGGAGAATGATGAGGGTTATATTCGAGTCATAGCAGTGAGAGCAGGCGATGGGACTATTAACATATTTTGCGTACAAATTCTCCAAAAATTGCAAAGTTACTTGTCCAGTCTACAATTTCAAAGACAATACTGGCTTATTTCTGCAGGAAGTGCTATATACATTGCACATAGTATACAAATGTATAGGGTTTACTTGCAGTGCAAACATAGTTCCCAGCTCGAAAAGAATGAGTTTGATTTTCTTATGTCCTAAGGCCATACAAGGGATGTCACTATACAACAGAATATTAGGGGAAATTGTTGCATCTGATCTGCAGGCAGGATGTTATAGAGCAGAAGGAGCGGATCAGATTGATAGACATTTTTATGGGAAAATAAGCAGTAAATCTTGCATTTTATTAATTTTAGTCCTTGGTGTTTGCATGCATACGAGTCCAGCTGAGTGACTGACAGTCTGACTATTTATGCAGACATAGCTGTCACTGAGTATGACCGCCCACTGGACTCATACACATACAAACACTAAGGATTTCAATGAATAAATGACAATCTTTTTCCACAAACCTACATATCATTCTGCTCACCTTCTCCATTTCACTGCGTGCACAACAGGTGTCCTTTACATTTTTTATATATTTTAGTTGAGTCACTGCAGCTACCGTGCATAATTAATATTTTGTTTTTTTGTGAGAATATTGCAAACTAAATTAATGATTCCCATTAAAAAGAAAGCTGAGCTGACAATCCTGAAGAAGAACAGCGGATAAAGCTGATGAACTTTACCAGAAGAGCAATGACACAGTTTTGTCTTCCAGCACATGAGAACTTTGCCAACTCATTTCCCCTTTTGAACATGACACTACTGAGTACAACATCACGAGGGCGCAACCTGGAGTTGCCTGAATGACAATATCACGCACAATAGAATGTGACCAAAGGTCAGGCCAAGTTAAGATTTCCTAACACGAACATCGCAGCTTCTTCAATGCAAAGATGACACACGTCAATGGTGGATGTATTTATTGTCTGCCACCTACTTTTTTGTATTTACCCATTGGCTCCTTGGTAACAAGATTTCTATAAAGTCATGCTGAGCTGGAAATCTCAAATTTGGGATTAGAAAGTATAACAGCATCATATTGCATCATAAGATCCTATCTTTGCCCATCCCATGCACTGGGTCATTCTGCAGGGTAATAATCATGAGTGGTGGGTGGCATGACTAGGGTATTGATAAATGTCTATGGCATTAATAAATAAGGACCTAACACTGAGTGATGATGGAAGCATATGGCGATGGCAGCCTTTATTAAATACAACATATATAACAAACACCATTAACAAACACTATTAGTTCCCTGAGGAGATCCTGGATAGCTCATAAACACCCATGTTCACTGATCCTGGATCCTGAATGGCAGCTATTGATCCACTGGTCTTCCTCTGCCTATAAAGGTACTCTAAGGGTACTGTCACACAGTACCATTTTGATCGCTACGACGGTACGATTCATGACGTTCTAGCGATATCGTTACGATATCGCAGTGTCTGACACGCAGCAGCGATCAGGGATCCTGCTGAGAATCGTACGTCGTAGCAGATCGTGTGGAACTTTCTTTCGTCGCTTGATCACCCGCTGACATCGCTGGATCGTTGTGTGTGACAGCGATCCAGCGATGTGTTCGCTTGTAACCAGGGTAAACATCGGGTAACTAAGCGCAGGGCCGCGCTTAGTAACCCGATGTTTACCGTGGTTACCAGCGTAAACGTAAAAAAAACAAACAGTACATACTCACATTCCGGTGTCTGTCCTCCAGCGTCTCAGCTTCTCTCCACTGTGTGAGCGTCTGCCAGCCGGAAAGCGAGTACAGCGGTGACGTCTGACGTCACCGCTGTGCTTGCCGGCTATGGCGCTTACACAGTGGAGAGAAGCAGAACGCCGGGGACAGACACCGGAATGTAAGTATGTACTGTTTTTTTTTTTTATTACTTTTACGCTGGTAACCACGGTAAACATCGGGTTACTAAGCGCGGCCCTGCGCTTAGTTACCCGATGTTTACCCTGGTTACTGGGGACTTCGGCATCGCTCCAGCGCCGTGATTGCAACGTGTGACCGCAGTCTACGACGCTGGAGCGATATTCGTACGATCGCTGCGACGTCACGGATCGTGCCGTCGTAGCGATCAAAATGGTACTGTGTGACAGTACCCACTCTTCCCCCTATAACAAATTAGCCAATCCTAAACTACCCCAACCACTTGTGACCTATACTGCAACCCATACCTTCTAACTGTCCCTCTGGAGGATGTGCAGATCCACCAGTTAACTCTTTCCTAGCCTCCACTTTCAAACGCCTATCATGAACCGGGCCCACGCTAGTTGTGTCCATCCCAGCCCTATTTGAGAACTGGTGACTGCCGGACCCCAATGTTGGAGAAGGCTCTCTTAATACAGTACCAGCTTTCATAGCCAAGATGTACCTAGGCTTATCCTTAAAATAAAAAAAAACTCATGTTAAAAAAATATATCTTGTAAGATTGTGCGCGTCTATCTCACATTCATACTGCTTAAGCACAATGGAGCATTATCAACATACTGAAAACATTATTAGCCATATGGCCATATATTAAGTGTCTCCATCTGGAATAACTGAAGTAGTTGAGTACAAGTTTCTGTTTGTTTTTATCTCGCACTGGAGTCCTGGGTTCAAACCCCACCAAGGACGACATCTGCAAAGAGTTTGTATGTTCTCTCCGTGTTTGCGTGGGTTTCCTCCGGGTACTCCGGTTTCCTCCCACATTCCAAAGACATACGATAGGGAATTTAGATTGTGAGCCCCAGTGGGGACAGTGATGATATTGTGTGCAACCTGTAAAGCGCTGCGGAATATGTTACCGCTATATAAAAATAAAGATTATTATTATTATTATCTCTTTCATCCTCACTGATAATGCCCAATGAAGAGGTCATACATTTTCCTAGACATTTATTATTGGTAGTAGATAAACATGGCAGGAAATAGGATTATTATGATTGTGAGGGGCACTTCAATCTTTTATTCAATGCCTCCCGACTGGTGTGCCCTGTTTTAAAAGGGTTAAAGCTTATGTCCCAATGTTCCCTTTTTTTCTTATCTCCTCCTTTCCTGTTTGTCACAATGGCAACCCCCTTTTCCTCTTCCCTGTGTGCCACCTGTTATAAAGGATGCCCCATCCTCTTCCTGCCTCTCTCCTCATAGCGGTGGGACCCAGGGGCTGCGTTGTGCTGAGTGCTGCTAGGCTGCCTTGCTGATGAGAGATGGCTCACACTTTGGTGTCAGCGATAAGGGACAAAATCAGGAGGGAAGGCGATTCCAGGCTTACCAACATCTTGGTCAAGAAGGAAGCACCCCCTCCTGCTACTCATGTGTCTGTTCCCGTTGGCCGGCGGTCTGTTCGATGAATCCGCCTGCCGGAGCATTTAAGCCCCGCTCCCATTAGGTCATGGGGTGGGCACATGTGTCATTCGTGTCATCCCCCAAACACAGCTCCTGCTCTGTGCACAGTGGCTGCAACCCTAATATCCCAGAGGCAGCGCAGAGCCACGCGCAAATACTATGGCCACGCCCCCTCTACTCTCACAGCTTCTGAACTCCTTCCTCCTCATAGAGGCAATGCAGAGTTGCCATTTTGCAGCCCCTCGCACCCAGCACTGCTACAGTACACGTCTCAGTACCCTGCAGTGCTCCAGTGCCAGCCAATAACTGCAATGGGAGGTCAGGCTTGCAGCAGTACATCCTCTGTTGAGGAGCCTGCCTCCCCTTTGCAGATCTATGATTTTTTGTTTGTGAGTCCAAAGGACTCCAGGTCCTGCCAGATTTTGTTGGACACTTTCTGCTTTTTCATGTCACACTTTGGTGTTCCTGTATCCACCGAAAAAACTTTTGGTCCTTCCACCATCCTATCCTTTTTAGGGATTGAGCTCGCTTCCACGGCAATGGTTTTTCAGCTTCCATCTGAAAAAAATTTCAAAATTGATTGAAGGTTTTTGCTCCATACGAAAAGTTACACTATGACAGATGCAGTAATTGGGTCTTTTCACATTCGCATGCTATGTAATGCCCATGGGAAGAATTTTTTCAAAACGTCTGTCCCTGTCAACCTGAGGTATCAAGCTTCCCCATCGCAGAATTAGAATAAAACTAGCTTTACAAGCTGATTTACTGGTTTGGAAAGAGTTCCTCTTGTCCTACAGTGGTCACACGTGTTTTCAGTCCCTGGAAGTGACTAATGGGGATCTCTCCCTTTTTCCAATGCCGCCGTGTCCTCAGGTGTCGCTGTTATTTGCGGGTATCAATGGTGTGCAGAACATTGGCCGGAGTCCTTTCTCGCCTCAGGCTGGGTTAAAAATCTAACTTTGTTAGAGTTATTTCCCATTGTCACGACTATTGTCATCTGGGATTCTTCCCTTTGGAATAGATTAATTTGTTTTTGCACAGACAACATGAGTGTGGTACACTCCATAAATCACCTGGCATACTTTCCCCCCCTGTCATCAAGCTACTTAGGTTCTTGGTTTTACAATGTTTAAATTTTAACATCTGGTTTATACCTCAACACATCCCAGGTACTAACAATGTAATCGCTGACTCTCTTTTTCGTTTTGATTGGCAGAAATTTCAAGACTGTTTACCCTCAGCCAAAGTGGAGGGGCACCCATGCACGTCCCTCATGTGGCAAGTGGTGGAGGACGTATAATGGACCTGGTGAGATCCTTGGTAGCCCTGTCTTACGGTAAGACATGAAGATAGTGGTACAATTTACTGGGGGACAGACCGATTTTATCATCCCATCACATCCGTTTGGAAGTTACCATTGATTTCCTACTTCACCTTCGAAGCATTTGGGTATCGGGAGCAGTTGCTCAGAACTGCATATCTGGTTTGGCCTTTTATTATCGTCTTTTTGGTTGGATGGATGGTGCCAAGCTTTTTATCATTCATCACCCACCCCCTGAAGATGGCTGGACCATCACTGTAAATACATCATTGTAAATACACACCTGTACTTTGTATCTCCCCCACCTCATTGCAGATTGTAAGCTCTCACGAGCATCTTATTTCGCTTTAATTATTATATTGTTAACGTTGTTACTTATGACTCTTGTGTTTGAAACTGTAAAGCGCAGCTGAATATGTGGGCGCTATATAAATAAAGATTATTATTATTATTATTATCAGGCCATCAAAGGTTGGAGGAGGGTGCACATTCATCAGCAGAGCAGATGGCCTATTTTTTCAATTTGCTTACTCGTTTGATTAAAGCAGTGTTTCCCAAACTCCAGTCCTCATGGACCCCACAGGTCATGTTTTCAGGATTTCCATAGTGTTGCAAAGGTGAGAGAATTCCTGAGAGCTTGATGAAACTTCCATCACCTATGCAATACTAAGGAAATCCTGAGAACATGACCTGTGGGGTCCGTGAGGACTGGAGTTTGGGAAACATTGGATTAAAGGCACCTCCGCCATCTGTTCTTCTCCTTTCGAATATGCTCTTTTATCTAATGCATTTACTATTGCTTTTTCGGTGCTTTACGCATCAGTGAGTTAGTCCCCTCGTCAAAGCATACTTTAGGTGGTCTTCAGCATGATGATGTCTCCACCTGCAATGGGGGTCTTCGGATTCGAATTCGTAAATCCAAGACTGACCTGTCAGGGATGGGTTCATGGGTCACTCTTTTTGCCATTCCTGGTCCTATGTGTCCTTTAAATCTAGTTGACAATTATTTAGCAGTTCCCCATTACGGTATGGCCTTTTTCTCCTATGAGGACAGTTCTCCCCTGATAGTATTTCAATTCCAATCCGTCTTTCGTAAATTCTTACTTCCCCTTGGCCTCCCTCCTAGGGAGTTTGGTACCCACTCATTCAGGACTGGAGTGGCTACAGAAGAGGCCCGACCCGGTTTATCTAACCCTGAAATTCAGCATATTGATAGATGGCATTCCTCTTGTTTTGCCAGGCACATAAGAACGGATTTATTAATCTAGTAATTTTAGAATTTGTTTTTCAGGAGTTTTGAAACCCGCCATGTGGATTCTTGGACATAGAAAGCGATCAAAAAAGTTATGTGACCGTAAATGGTACTAATAAAAGCATCAACTCATTCCACAAAAAATAAGCCCTCACATGATTCAGTTGGTAGAAATATAGAAAAATTATAGCTCTCAAAATATGGCATTTCAAAAACTTTTTGCAAAAAAAGCATTTTTAGTGTGTGACGGCAGCCAAACATAAAAAAATATAAAATCTGGTATCACTATAATCGCATCAACCCAAATAATAAATCTGTCTAATCATTGTACGGCATAAAAAATAGATAAAACAAATTCTAAACCTGCTGTTGATTTGTTCATTCTGTCTCACAAGGATGGCAAATCGGTTCACATTTATCTTACACCGAGGTTTCCATGTAAATCAATAACTTACATAATTCAGAAGTTTCCCTATAAGGAGGCAGACTGAGACACTTTCTGTCTGGCCTATGATCTCACAGTGTCTGTCATTTTAGCTGTGCATAAAAACGCGGTCGACCACAGTTTTGCACACCTCTGAAAAGATGGACATTGCTGAACATAGGATAGACGGAGTACAGAGTTACTCTGCTGCCTCACTATAGTGAATGGATCCCTTGGGAGTTTCATCAGATTCACGTCACTTGAAGATTTAGATGGAAATCTAATCTAATGCAGCAAACCCATGTAATAAAGATGGTGGCAATACTGATGCAAAATACTGATGAGACAACCACTCACAGCCTACCAACTCATGGAGGGGGTGATTGCTTAGTACATGATCTTTATAACATGGGTTTGCTGCATCCTGGGAGTGCTCTAGTTCAGAGACCTGGACAGGTAAGCACTGCAGTCCGATTATGTTGTACTAATTCTTGAATTTTGGGAGTAATTTCCAAAATGGGGTCCCCTGTGGGAGTTTTTTACTGTTTAGGCACTTCAGGGGCTCTGAGAACACAACATGACGTATGCTGTCTAATCCAACCAATTTTGATCTCCAAAAGTCAAATGGCACTCAATTCCCTTTGAGCTCTGCCGTGAACACAAACAGTAGTATTCCACCACATATGGGGTTGTATCGGCAAAGTCTGGAGAATTTGCACAACACATTGTATGGTCCACTTTCTCCTGTTACTCTTAAGAAAATGAAACATTTGAGGGTAAATCAAAATTTTAATGGGAAAAATGTTTTCACAGCTCAATGTTATAAACTTCTGTGAAGTGCATGTAGGTTCAAGGTGCTCACTAGGGTTGAGCGAAACGGATCGTTCATTTTCAAAAGTCGCCGACTTTTGGCAAAGTCGGGTTTCGTGAAACCCGACCCGACTCCAGCGTGGGATCGGCCACGTGGTCGGCGATCTTGGCGCCAAAGTCGCGTTTTGTATGACGCCTTCCCCGCCATTTTTTCAGCCAATTAAGGAGTGTGGGCAGCGTGATGACATAGGTTCCGGCCTGGTTTCTGCGGCTTCATAGAGCCATATTACCGTTTGGGCTGCAGTGATTTCCGCAGTCAAACACAACACATGCTATTGCTTTGCACAGAGAGAGAGAAAGAGAGAGAGAGAGGGCGAATAAAATAATCCACATTGATTTGCATTGGGTTTCGTGTTCCGGTCCGGAGCCCGACTTTACAGTAGAATCGGCCGATTTCACGCTATCCGACTTTCGAGAAGGTCGGGTTTCACAAAACCCAACTCGACCCTAAAAAAGCAAAAGTCGCTCAACCCTAGTGCTCACTACACCTCTAGATAAATTCCTTGAGGGATGTAGTTTCCAAACTGTGGTCTTTTGTGGGGAATTTACACTGTTTAGGTACATGAAGGGCTATGCAAATGCTACATGCCAATTTTGCACTCCAAAAATCAAATGGTGCTCCTTCTCTTCCGAGCACTGCAGTTCACACAGTAATTTTTTTCCACATATGGAGTATCGGCATACTCGCATACTCAGAAAAAATTGCACAACATATTGTATGGTTAATTTTCTCCTGTTAAACTTGTAAAATGCCCCCAAAAAATTGTCGGGCTAAATAAACATTTTTGTGGGAGCAATTAAAATGCTCATTTTTTCCTTCCACTTTGCTTTAATTGCTGTGAAGCACCTAAAGGGTTAATAAACTTAATGAATGTGGTTTTGAGTACTTTGAGGAGTTCAGTTTTTAAAGTGTTACTTTTGTTTTTTTTTGTCACATAGGCCCCTCAAAGTCACTTCAAACATGATGTGGTCCGTAAAAAAAATGGTTTTGTAAATTTTGTTGGAACAATAAGAAATTGCTGATAGACGTTTAACACTTTTACCTTCCTAACAAAAAAATATGTTTAAAAAATGAACGCTGATGTAAAGTAGACATATGGGAAATGTTATTTAAAAATTATTTTGTACAGCATGCCTAACTTGTTTAAGGATCTAAAAATTGAAAGTTAGAAAAATATGACATTTTCACCAAAATTTCCTTAATTTCACAAATAAACACAAAATATTTCAACCTAAGCTTACCACTAACATAAGGTGCAATGTGTCACAAAAAGGCAGTGGTCCACAAAAAAAGAATCTCAGAATCACTAGAATTTGTTGAAGCGTTCCAAAGTTATTACCACATAAAGTGACACTGGTCAGAATTGTAAAATTTGGCCTGGTCAGGAAGGTTCAGGGCCACCAATAGGGCATTACTGCCCTTACTGGCTTATGGGGTCGGTTAACAGAGGGGGGGGGCCCCGATACAGGCCCCCTCTTCTGCTCACCAGGCCCCAGCCGGTTCAGTAAATGAACGTACGTCCTCGGATCCTGGTGGCAGACCTGGGAAGGTTTGAAAAAAGGCTTCGTGTAAAATGGTTAAAAAAAAAGAATCTAAAGCACAAAATAAATAGGTCTAATGCTACAAGCGAAAATATATACGTCAAACTGTTCACTCATTTGGATCTCTCTCAATACCATTAGTGTCTTTAACAGTCAATATAGAAGATATGTTAATCATAAATATGAAAATATACTAATGTCTATATAAAATAACAAACATGCACTGTATAATAAGATTCCAAAGTAAAAAAAAAAGGGGCACCAAATAGCACCAAACTGTCTTGCACCATATTTAAAGAAATAGTACTGTTAGGATCACCAGGTGAGGTGGATCCTCAAAACTCAAGGCCCGAGTAGACACACTGGCCGCAGGCCAGTGCAGCAGGCAGGGATGCTTGAAACAGGTAGCAGAGTTACGGGAGACTACAGAAAAAGAAGAAATCCGGGTACAGGTATCAGAGGTCCTGGAGACCTCAGATAGGTACTGAGCAGGTTGTGGTCCACAGATCAAATAAGAGTATTAATACAAAGAAACAGGTGTGTGTTGGTAGGACTTATAAAAGCCTAGGTAGATGATCACATGGAAGCGCACCGGGCTAATTGCAGAGCACGACATGGAGAGCAAGAGAATTTAGCGGACTGTGGTGAAGGGAGCAGAGCCCAGACCAAGGACAGGTGTGTAACAAGCACATGTGTGTACCCTATTTTTCGGACTATAAGACGCACTTTTTTCCTCCAAATTTGGGAGGAAAGTGTGGGTGCGTCTTATAGTACGGATATAGCATGTGGGGAGGGGGGCAGCAGCGAGTGGGATCGCACTGTTATCCCACTTCAGGATGTCCCTGCTGCCGGAATCAGCTGCTGGGGAAAGCAGATGGCCCCGCTGATTAAGTGCAGTGAATATTTATTAGCTGCTCCCCGCCCACCGATCAGCTGAGCGGTGAGCCGGGAGCAGCAAATGAATGCTGCACTTAAGCAGCGACACACAGTTTCCCCAGCACTGATTCCGGGGAGAATCTGTGTGTCCGGGGGAGGAGGAGGCAGCAGCAGGGGCCAGGAGATCGCTGTCTACCTGCCTGTGCTGGACGCTGAGCTGTCTGGTGCACAGGGAGGACCTGTGTGATGTCAGAAGTGGGCGGGCTGGAGCATCACATGGCAGCTCAGAGCCCTCCCTCTTCTGACATCATCACAGGTCCTTCAGACTCCCACCTAGAATCTGCAGCTTCCTCTTATGTCCTGCGCTGTGGAAAGGCAACAACAACAGGGAGGGCTCTGTGTGTGTGCAGCCATGGGATGCTCCAGCTTTTACCTCACAACAGTGTGGCTGGCTGCCACAATTAAGAGGTCAGTCTTTACAAAACACAATAAAGCACTCTGCCACTCCTTTGGTGAACTATAACTCCCAGCATGTCATAGGATCTGCAGGACATGCTGGGAGTTATAGTTCTCCCATGGGATTTTAATGCAGCACTCCAGTGTTATTTTGCAGTGCTGGAGTGGTGCTTTCACTATAAGCCCTGTGCCCCCATTCTTAGGGCTCATTTCCACATGCGAGGCACACGTCCGTATCTCGCATGTGGAAACCAAGCTGTGGAGCCGGCACCCCAGAGCGGAGCGTGCGGCCGCATAGGAACACATGGAGCTGCACAGCTCCGCTCCAAAGTGCCGGCGCCAGAGCTTGGTTTCCACATGCGAGATACGGACGTGTGCCTCGCATGTGGAAATGAGCCCTTATACTCACCCTCCAGCGTCTTCATATCGTACTTCACAGACACCACACTGGTCCCGCAGCTTCCAACATAATAACATACTATTATATGTAATAACACCACATATAATAGTATGTTATTTATGTTATTAAATATTTTACCACATTTTTTTTTGCTTCAAATATTTTTTTCCCTATTTTCCACCTCTAAAACCTGGGTGCTTATAGTCCGGTGCATCTTATAGTCCGAAAAATACGGTATTTTTCAGCAGCCTGATGGTTTCTTATTGGTAGACATAAGAAGACGTAGTCTCAGGCATGTTGGATTTCACCATGTCCAATCCTTTGTTTATGAAAATACACATGCACACTCAGTTGAACCCTGCATGCATGTTTATAAAAAAAATTGAGAAAGGTGCTAGTCTAAGCAACTCTATAGATATTTTTTGTTAAGTCATATATATCACATTGTCATCACTGTACCCAATCTAATTGCCCTACAAGTATGTCTTTGGAGTAAGGGTTTACCCAGAAGAAACCCATGAAAAGTCAGGAATAGCATACAAAATCAATGAAGATGTTTGTCCTTGGTGGGATTTCAACCCAAGACTCCAGTGCTGCAAAACAATAGTGCTACCCACTGAGCCACTATACTGCCCTGCATTACTGGGCCAGCTGACTTTCCCACAACAGATGATATTAACGCAGTAGGCTAAGAGTGTTAAACTTCAATGCCTGATCATTTTGTTCTCAAGGAAGATAAACCACTGTCAAAGGAGTTAGGTATCAGTTTACACCACTCTGCTGCTTAAAAGCAAGCATGCTTGACTGAACTGAGTGTGCATGTGTTTAGGAGACCCGAGAGAGACCATCACTTACATTTACCCAACAGTTATCTAAGGTGTAATTATTGACTAAGGCCAGCATGAGGTATCTCCTCTCAGAAGCTATTCAAGCATGTTATTTTCGTGCATTGAATTTTCATTTTTGGAGAACAGTTCTTAATGGGTAATCCTAATGAGCATTAGACCAAGATTATAGTAGTCGAGGCTGGACTTGGGCAGGTTCCTAGAATCCTATAAAGTGTATCAGAGTCAGAAAACTGAGACAATCTCCAAGTTGTTCCCAGAACATTTTCTCTTCTCAGTGATAGCCTTGCGAGGAAAATCGATCAAGCTGAGCCGTATCTATCCCTTCTTTAACTCCGTGCTCAATATTCACTTTTAAACAAACATCTCTTTCCTAAGAAATGTGTCTTCTTGAAAAGGAAATTTCATGTAATTGACTGTGATGATAAAATACTCATGCGTTTCTCCACCCTTGTGCAGATTTAGTTCCTCATAACTGAGGTTCCTTTTCCTGATTTTCTTGAAGTGATTATGGCCGAGGTTCTAAGAAACAGTAATGCAGGGAACATTCTGGGGAAGTAACATGGATAAATGGTTCTGAGAATATTCTCAATCTTTTCCAAAAATCCCCTACACATGTTCTCTGACTCTGTAATGTACATATAGCTTATCGTATCCATAGATTATATTCTGCAGGAGACCAGGCCTCATTCAAGTAAGCATATTATCAGTGCATGTATTGTCCGTGTGCACAGTAGATGCATATGGATGGCCCCGAGCAATTGTAGACGATGTACTAGTGCACGTGAGCAATTGTTCACCAAGATCTAATGTCGGTGTGGAAAGAAGCGCAGCATGCAACCAATGGTAATGCAGCGGAGCGCATAGAGCTCCATTATTTATTTATTTTGCTCACTTATTTAGCGCCGCCATATTCTGCGGTGCTATACAGACATCATAGTTGCTAGATTCCCTATCAGTATGTCTTTTGAGTGTGCGAGGAAACCGGAGAACCCGGAGGAAACCCACACAAACGGGGAGAACATAAAATCTTGCAGATGTTGTCCTTGGTGGGATTTGAACCCAGATCTGCAAGGCTACAATGCTAACTGAGCTGTATGTGACTTTGTATGCGATTTTGTAATTATTACAGCAGCTTTCTGAACCCAGTCTAAGAAGAAGGTATACTTCCATTTCACACCTTAAATGTGAGTGATATTTCTTTCTAACACCTACTTGCTGCTCATTATTATATGAAAAGTATACAATGACCATATACTTTAGTTGTGATTCCCTTATATACCTTATAAATAATGAAATAGGAGGAAAATTGATTTGTTTTGGAAAAATGTTTTTTTAATTTGGGTCGCATGATGACTGATATAATAAAAGATCAGGGGACGCTGGGGGGGATTCATATTTCTACTTTCAAAGACCGCAATTTTAATGATAGTCCAAAGAGTATAAATTGTGGTAGATCGGCTCACTCGACTGCACATAGATGTAGACACAGGAACGCTTTCTCTTTAATTCTCCTATTGGTTTATTTAAAGGTATTGCATAAACCAGTGCAGAGTTAGCAAAATAAACATGGCCTTTCTGGCCTAACGGGAAAACAAAAAAAACATAGCATATGGCACAGTCCATGTTGCTGTGGGGATCTGCCCGTTCAGGAACAACATAAAAATGTTCATCTTTCCTTATCACAAGCACACACAGCTCTGGAGCTCTGATCTCCAGGCGCACCAAACACTGAATGAGCCAGAAGGCTGTGTATTTACCTTCTGGACTTCAACCTGGGCTGGAGATATGGTGAACAGCCTCTCACCCACTCTTCAGCTGTTTACTAAACCTAGCCCTTAATATGGCCGATTAACGCCTCTCAGCACTTAGTGTGCTGGAGCATTTTCCTAGGTTAATATCACTGACGCTAATAACTTCAGTGACACATATCTCACCTCCAGTATTTTGTCAGTGGCTTTGTCACAAAGTATTGGTAAGGGAATTCCATAGCAAAAATTTAAGATGGCTATCCTAACTCCCCCACACCACGTCACTAAAACTCTAGCCGCTAAAAAAGGAGGACTTGTTTGATTGCGAGCAATCCTAACTATGACTTGTTAATCTTGTAGGTCCCTCTCCATGGGTTCTTATCAGATGCTACTCGGTCTTGGCAAGTCTCACCAGAGGGCTCCACCATAGCCACTTGAACTGCCTTTATGGTACACAAACCTTGGATAGGCCTTATATATTAACTTAAGCACTTTCAAGTATAAGTATTGACAATCTTCAGTTGAACTAACTAATATTTTTCTCCTTGCCAACCCCAGCAACTAACAGTTATGTGCTACCAAAGTAACACAGTATTCATGGATGGCTGCTGGAAAGAAATGAAGCTAAAGTATGTTGGTATTAAAAGCATGGTGCACTGAAGGCATGTGGCAGGATTCTAATGGAAATCTTATATTAGAAGGCCGAGCACATCTCTCATAGTATTCTCCGTCATACAACAATAGGACCTGATTTATAATCCAGTAATTTGTAACATTTATCTAATTTACACTATAGATATATTTTTATTATCAACTATTACACTATTGGCTATACAATACAGATTTTTCAGTTGTAGTTGAACAGATGTTTCACTCTGCCTCTGACCCACCAACTAATTTCATGGCGGCAGGTTTTGCCACTGCTCAGCACCATACACAGCAGGTTCTTCTGGCAGTATACGCAGGTACTCCTGCATTTTTGTTGCAGATTCTTATTGCTGGCTCCTGTCTGAATATTATACTGCAGACAGGAGTCAAGGATGAGAGTGCACACTGACACTGAGCAGAGTTGAGCACTGTCAATCAAGATTTGACAAAGTTTTCAGTATGCAAAAAAGGGGTTTTGCAGCAGTGTGTGGTGTGGTCACAGCTGCACCAAAGCCTCCTCATTTCCATACAAAATATGTATAAGTGTTTGACATAAACCAAAGGGGAATATAGAAATATTATAAGATCAGAAATGTGGAGCTTCAATTAAAAATAAGTTCTCATGATGATAAAACAACCTCTTTAAACTGCAATTTACTGAAGAGTAGAGACTGAAGAAAATGCAGTATAAATAAAACGTGCTCTCCTACAACACATGCCCAATACATTTGCACTATGTAATGATGCATGCCCAGCATACTATCGCTCCTATTTCAGACTGGCTATTTCAAGTGTGGCATTCTTCTTTGCCGAGCACCAGCCTATCAATGTAAAAGTGCACAGACAACAGACAAAATGGAAGACTATGCTCATGGTCATGTTACAGTTACTTTTGCTGAGGACATGTGAAGAAATTGAAGCTCTTTTCTTTCTTTGGCATTACCTTCCAGAACAGTGGCCAAGCCCACAAATTCTTGTAATGATACAGTACAAAATAAGTATGTTTTTAAATAGCATGCTACTGCCGTCGCTTGCCAAATAGTGATGTTACATTTAGATGTTGGCAGCTATCAGATGGACATAGAAACCCTGGGTATGGCTATCCGTGTTTGAGGTAAAATGCAACATAACTGGAGAGGATAAAAAGACGTTAGTGATGAGGGAGCGCACTCAGATATCGTGTTATCCGAGCATGCTTAGAGGCTATCTGAGTATCTCAGGCGTGCTCGAGTAGTATGTTCGAGTCCCTGCGGCTGCATGATTGGCGGCTGTTAGACATCTGCAACACATGCGGGGATTGCCTAACAAACAGGACAAAATGGCAGCCAAACAGTAAGGCTTGATCACACATTCAGTATTTGGTCAGTATTTTACCTCTGTATGTATAAGTCAAAACCAGGAGTGGGTGATAATACAGAAGTGGTGACGTGTTTCTATTATACTTTTCCGCTGTTTGTTCCACTCCTGGTTTTGGCTTACGAATACTGAGGTAAAATACTGACCAAATACTGCATAGCCTTGGGCCACATGCACACGTTCAGTATTTGGTCAGTATTTTACCTCAGTATTTGTAAGCCAAAACCAGGAGTGGGTGATAATACAGAAGTGGTGACGTGTTTCTATTATACTTTTCCCCTCATTGTTCAACTCCTGGTTTTTGCTTACAAATACTGAGGTTTAATACTGACCAAATACTGAAGGTGGGAAAGTGGCCTAACACAATTGCTTGGCTATCATGATTTATATTGCGATGTATAGAGTTGATATTATCTATATGACATTGTACTCTATGGGCCACCAGGTATTGGAATCAGAACACAAGTGAAATCTACATGCAGAATATACTCCAATTATATACACAACTTCTGACTGCTGTGGTCATAAAATGTACATTTTCTTTATATCTAGTAATGTTGCCTAGTACCATAGTTTGTGAGGATGGCCCTTCACCATAGGAAGTACAATAGCAGTGGTAGTATGCCATTTTATCAATGAGATTATGTCACCTTTCAAAATTTGTAACCCCGCCCCAATCCATGAATAAGATAAGTCAGCTAATCCCTTTAAGGCTCAACATCAGCAGTGAGAAATCACGTTTAGTTAAGTTTGAAAGTGCATTAGGGCATCACGATACACTTACGTCTCCTTAGCCTTCTCCGTATTCCTCTAAAACAAGCACGCTTCCCAGGCTGATTGACAGGTCAGTGGCCGTGTATCAGAGCAAGCGACCAGTCAATCAGCTAGGGGAGAGTTCTGCTTGGTAGGAAGTACAGCATGAGGCTGAGAAGCTAGACGTGCATCATCACGCCGTAATGGACAACAGGACGGAATTTCAAAATATGGTTTCTCGTTGCTGAAGCAGCACTTTGGGGTCATAAAGGGATTGACTGGGTTATTTTTTTTTTAAATTGTTACACAGCCGTATTAGTGGTTTGGCTTTCTGACAGTGGTTTGGCTTTCCATTTCTTTCCTTTCAATTGGATTTTCTGTGAATATCCCAAAATTCTAAGTACCTGAGAGTGAGAAATTATGCTGTTTGTCATATATGTTAAAAATTATTGACACATATAACCATATAGGATTTCAGAATAATGCAATGAATAAGCAGGATTCGGCCGGCTGGGCGCGACCAATTAGCAAAGCGTGGTTCAAATCCCAAGCCAATTTGCAGCCGGACTGCGTCTGTCACTGATTGTTCGCGGCCGACGGGATTTCCGTGACAGACAGACAGACAAACAGACAGAAGTGGACCTTAGACAATTATATATATAGATGGTTGTCTGAGTAATGTTCTGCCACTCTGAAAGCAGTTTGGCATGCAAATAATTTTTATTTCGCTGTTGGCAGCTCCTTTTGCAATTGCCGACCAATGACATCCAACATGTGCTCGATGGGAGACAAGTCTGGAGACGCTGCAGTCCATGGTAGCACATTATTGCCATTCAGGCTGCTCACAGTAGCATGAGCAACATGTGGTCTGGTCTTGTTGTGTGGAAAAACTGCTCCTGGGACACTGAATAAATGGTCATTCCACTGGTTCTATGATTTTCCATTCTGTACTGCAACATAGGGCTAAGAGCCAGACATCCATCTCCATTGACCTCACTCCACCTCTCCCAAAAGTGATCATAGCGCATAGCAAGACGGTGATGGAGGCTGGAGAAGGGATCTATCCTCTCCAGCAATGAGTCTCACTTTTTCCTTAATGCAATGATAGCCCGAAATTGGTCTGGAGATCACACTATGAACCTTCATGAGGGAACATTACAGCTGCCTGTTCAACAAGACGACGCAAGGACGCATTCCTTGAGGTACTTTGAGCAGCCTCCATGGCCTAAAAATGGTGCAGCCTTTTTGGCAAATGCCAGGGAGCTGCTAACTGTGAATCATGATGATTCGCAAGCCCAAGTGCATTCAGAGTGCATTCAGCATGTCTATCAATCGTGTGATGTCCAGAATTCTGCGACTTTTTCTTCTTGGAGTCTCAATTTTAATGTTGAGGAGCGTATATAATACTGCTGAATGTTTTACGTGTAGCGGGGCTGTGTAGTTTGGCCATGTCCACAGTAATTAGCAGTGAATAGGGATTGTGCAGCCATCACTATCATTCATTGAAATGAAGAAATGTTATGACTCAACATAGACCAATGACAATCCAGCAAGTAGTTATATCGTATGTGTAATGTCTATATGTCAGTAACTCCCTCCTTACCACATTGACGCAAATGTGTTTCTCTTCCTTACATTAGTACCAAAAATATCCTCTGGTGACCCAATATGTGACTATTGTGCAAACGCAACATAAATGAGTCTGGAAGTTGTTCCTTTTCTACTAGATGTATATAGTATTTGAAAGAAGACTTCTCTTTCCTCTCTCTGACTACACTTCCTCTAATCTGTAAGCTTAGCTGCAATTACCTTAGAGGGAATCTGTCAGAAGGACTTCACCCCCTAAACTATTTATATGGCCAGAGCTGCCTCCTCCTTCGTGACCAACAGCCTTAATGCTGTGTGACTCCAAGAAAAGGAACTGTCAGTAAAGTGGGAGGAGGCGGCGCTGGGTGGGGAATAGAGACAAAGAGCAGAGGGTTGGGAAGAGGTGCTATGAATAGTGTTGAGCATTCCGATACTGCAAGTATCGGGTATCGGCCGATACTTGCTGTATCGGAATTTCCGATACCGAGATCCGATATTTTTGTGATATCGGGTATCGGGTATCGCAACAACATTAATGTAATAATGTGTAAAAAAGAGAATTAAAATAAAAAATATCGCTATACTCACCTGTCCGACGCAGCCGGGACCTCAGCGAGGGAACCGGCAGCGTTGTTTGTTTAAATTTCGCGCTTTTACTTGGTTACGTGAAGTCCCGGCTTGTGATTGGTCAGGGCGGCCATGTTGCCGGGACGCGGACCAATCACAGCAAGCCGTGACGAAATTACGTCACGGCTTGCTGTGATTGGTCCGCGTCCCGGCAACATGGCCGCCATTAACCAATCACAAGCCGTGACGTCACGGGAGGCTGGACATGCGCGTATTTTGAAAAGCGCGCGTGTCCAGCCTCCAGTGACGTCCCGGCAACATGGCCGCCATTAACCAATCACAAGCCGGGACGTCACGGGAGGCTGGACATGCGCGTATTTTGAAAAGCGCGCGTGTCCAGCCTCCAGTGACGTCCCGGCAACATGGCCGCCATTAACCAATCACAAGCCGGGACGTCACGGGAGGCTGGACATGCGCGTATTTTGAAAAGCGCGCGTGTCCAGCCTCCAGTGACGTCCCGGCAACATGGCCGCCATTAACCAATCACAAGCCGGGACGTCACAGGAGGCTGGACATGCGCGTATTTTGAAAAGCGCGCGTGTCCAGCCTCCCGTGACGTCACGGCTTGTGATTGGTTAATGGCGGCCATGTTGCCGGGACGCGGACCAATCACAGCAAGCCGTGACGTAATTTCGTCACGGCTTGCTGTGATTGGTCCGCGTCCCGGCAACATGGCCGCCCTGACCAATCACAAGCCGGGACCTCACGTAACCAAGTAAAAGCGCGAATTTTAAACAAACAACGCTGCCGGTTCCCTCGCTGAGGTCCCGGCTGCGTCGGACAGGTGAGTATAGCGATATTTTTTATTTTAATTCTTTCTTTTACACATTAATATGGTTCCCAGGGCCTGAAGGAGAGTTTCCTCTCCTTCAGACCCTGGGAACCATCAGGAATACCGTCCGATACCTGAGTCCCATTGACTTGTATTGGTATCGGGTATCGGTATCGGATTGGATCCGATACTTTGCCGGTATCGGCCGATACTTTCCGATACCGATACTTTCAAGTATCGGACGGTATCGCTCAACACTAGCTATGAACCAAAGTGCCACCGCCTCATTTATACAGTATATCAGTTCAAACTCTGATTTCTCAGAAAAGGAGAAACAGATTGCCTAACGAAAACGTATGCGTGGACTTGTCTTTGGAAGATATATCTATATATATAATCGTCTAAGGGGCACTTCCGTCTGTTTGTCTGTCTGTCTGCCTGTCACGGAAATCCCAGTGATGGGCACAGTCCGGCCGCAAAATGGCCGCTCCCTACTCCCCTGCCGTCAGTGCCCGCTCCATACTCACCCCCAGTCAGCGCCCGACACCCACATAGCGTTTTAGCAGTCCGTTAAACTGACTGCGTTACACCGCGGCGTAACGCGGTGTAACGCAGTCTGTTAACGCTCCTATTAACACTGTGTGACAAACTTTTTACTATTGATGCTGCCTATGCATCATCAATAGTAAAAAGATATAATGTTAAAAATAATAAAAAATAAATAAAAAATGGTACTATTCCCCTTCTGAGGAAGATTGAATATCTAAATGCGCGTTAGGCCGGTTTCACACGTCAGTGATTCCGGTACGTGAGGTGTCAGTTTTCTCACGTACCGGAGACACTGACACACGTAGACACATTAAAATCAATGTGTCTCTGCACATGTCAGCGTGTTTTCACGGACCGTGTGTCCGTGTGCAAAACACGGAGACATGTCAGTGTTCGTGGAAGCGCACGGATCACACGGACCCATTAAAGTCAATGGGTCCGTGTAAAACACGTACCGCACACGGATGCTGTCCGTGTGCAGTCCGTGTGCCATGCAGGAGACAGCGCTACAGTAAGCGCTGTCCCCCCAGCGTGGCGCTGAAACCGCCATTCATTTCTTCTCTCCAGCAGCGTTAGCTGGAGAGAAGATATGAAAAATCTTTTTTTGTTTTTTTATTGTTAAAATAAACTTTCCGGCAACCTCCCCCCTCCCACCCCCGGCCTGTGCCCCCGGCCGCTGTTACATCACGTGACCGCTCATACAGGACAAGCTGCGGCACGGAGAGGAAGCGTCGAGGGAGCCGGGTGGAGCCGGGTGAGTATTTTACTAACAGCGGCCGGGGGCACAAGGGGTGGGAGGGGGGAGGTTGCCGGAAAGTTTATTTTAACAACAAAAAAACAAAAAAAAACAATGATTATTCATTCCTTCTCCCCAGCGAATGCTGCTGGGAAGAAGGAATGAATTCCGGCTTCAGCACCCAAAGCAGGGGACAGCGCTTACTGTAGAGCTGTCTCCAGCACAGTCCATGTGGTACCCAGTCGGCACACGGGCGGCACACGGCTGCCGCACGTGTGCCACACTGATGTTCCACGTGAGCTCACGGACACACGGACATGGATAACTCCGGTACCGATTTTTCCGGTACCGGAATTATCTGGACGTGTGGGACAGGCCTTAAGGGGTACACTGGTACGTGACTTCAGACAGGTTGTATCTTGATTACCTTTGATGCTTTCAGTTGCTGCCACTGCGGTCTATTTAACCATTTCAGGTCATGGGGTGCACATTATGCTCTGTTTTTCCTTTGAAGGCTTTGGATCTCACTGATCCTACTACACTGCTTCAATAATTAAAATAAGAATTTTTTTCTTTATACAGTATTCTTAGCCTTCAGATGAAAAACGGACAGATTTAATATGTAATTAGATGCTGGATTGTTTTACCAGTCTCTATATATTTCATTGAAAATTGTCTGCACTATGCACTTTACCTAATCTTCACACCATATTGTTGAACAGCCATATTATTTCTATGACTAGTATTGATGATATTATACTCACCTTTACTCCATTTATATTGTCAAATTTTTCTATCTCTCTTTAAACTGTCTGTCGGATTATTACTTGATGTTCGCTATTCTGCATAATTTGTATTGTTGCACTTTTTGTACCATATCATAATCATGTACGGTGTTTGCGCTTTTTCTCATCATTTTTGGGGTTGAGTTGCATTTCCAATTTTTAATGGTTTTTAATTCAAATTATGTACTTTAATAAAATTATTTTCTATGAGAATCCACTCTGGAGGATTTTGTTTGTCCCTACATTTTCTTTGGTTACCTTATGGTCCTCCTATCTTGGTATTTTTTGAGCAGGTAATTTTGTATTTACATGCTACGTGGTTGTGCTATATACTACGTGGCTGCTATATACTACGTGGCTGTGCTATATACTATGTGGCTGCTATATACTATGTGGCTGCTATATACTACGTGGCTATGCTATATACTACGTGGCTGTGCTATATACTACGGGCTGTGCTATATACTACGTGGTTGTGCTATATACTATGTGGCTGCTATATACTATGTGGCTGCTATATACTACGTGGCTATGCTATATACTACGTGGCTGTGCTATATACTATGGGCTGTGCTATATACTACGTGGCTGTGCTATATACTACATACTACGTGGCTGTGCTATATACTACGTGGCTGTGTTATATACTACGTGGCTGTACTATATCCTGCACACCGAACCCCGACATCCTGCGACCAATCAGCGATAGACGCAGTCCAGCCGTGAATTGACTCGGGATTTAAACCACGCTTCGCTGATTGGTCGCACCCGGCCGACCACGACCAATCAGCAATATTGGCACGGGATTTAAACACCGCTTCAGTGATTGGTAGCTCACGGCCGACTGCAACCAATCAGCGATATTGGCTCAGTATTTAAACACCGCTTCAGTCATTGGTCGTGCCCGGCCGGCCGCGACCGATCAGCGACAGGCGCAGTCCGGCCGCGAATTGGAGCCAGATTTGAACCACGCTTCGCTGATCGGCCAGCCGGGCGCGACCAATCAGCGATATTGGAGCGGAATTTAACCCCCACTCACAGCGCGACATACATACATACATACATATTCTAGAATACCCGATGCGTTAGAATCAGGCCACCATCTAGTATACCGTATATATATATATATATATATATATATATATATACAGTGGGGAAAAAAAGTATTTAGTCAGTCAGCAATAGTGCAAGTTCTACCACTTAAAAAGATGAGAGGCGTCTGTAATTTACATCATAGGTAGACCTCAACTATGGGAGACAAACTGAGAAAAAAAAATCCAGAAAATCACATTTTCTGTTTTTTTATCATTTTATTTGCATATTATGGTGGAAAATAAGTATTTGGTCAGAAACAAAATTTCATCTCAATACTTTGTAATATATCCTTTGTTGGCAATGACAGAGGTCAAACGTTTTCTGTAAGTCTTCACAAGGTTGCCACACACTGTTGTTGGTATGTTGGCCCATTCCTCCATGCAGATCTCCTCTAGAGCAGTGATGTTTTTGGCTTTTCGCTTGGCAACACGGACTTTCAACTCCCTCCAAAGGTTTTCTATAGGGTTGAGATCTGGAGACTGGCTAGGCCACTCCAGGACCTTGAAATGCTTCTTACGAAGCCACTCCTTCGTTGCCCTGGCGGTGTGCTTTGAATCATTGTCATGTTGAAAGACCCAGCCACGTTTCATCTTCAATGCCCTTGCTGATGGAAGGAGGTTTGCACTCAAAATCTCACAATACATGGCCCCATTCATTCTTTCATGTACCCGGATCAGTCGTCCTGGCCCCTTTGCAGAGAAACAGCCCCAAAGCATGATGTTTCCACCACCATGCTTTACAGTAGGTATGGTGTTGGATGGATGCAACTCAGTATTCTTTTTCCTCCAAACACGACAAGTTGTGTTTCTACCAAACAGTTCCAGTTTGGTTTCATCAGACCATAGGACATTCTCCCAAAACTCCTCTGGATCATCCAAATGCTCTCTAGCAAACTTCAGACGGGCCCGGACATGTACTGGCTTAAGCAGTGGGACACGTCTGGCACTGCAGGATCTGAGTCCATGGTGGCGTAGTGTGTTACTTATGGTAGGCCTTGTTACATTGGTCCCAGCTCTCTGCAGTTCATTCACTAGGTCCCCCCGCGTGGTTCTGGGATTTTTGCTCACCGTTCTTGTGATCATTCTGACCCCACGGGGTGGGATTTTGCGTGGAGCCCCAGATCGAGGGAGATTATCAGTGGTCTTGAATGTCTTCCATTTTCTAATTATTGCTCCCACTGTTGATTTCTTCACTCCAAGCTGGTTGGCTATTGCAGATTCAGTCTTCCCAGCCTGGTGCAGGGCTACAATTTTGTTTCTGGTGTCCTTTGACAGCTCTTTGGTCTTCACCATAGTGGGGTTTGGAGTCAGACTGTTTGAGGGTGTGCACAGGTGTCTTTTTATACTGATAACAAGTTTAAACAGGTGCCATTACTACAGGTAATGAGTGGAGGAAAGAGGAGACTCTTAAAGAAGAAGTTACAGGTCTGTGAGAGCCAGAAAGCTTGATTGTTTTTTTCTGACCAAATACTTATTTTCCACCATAATATGCAAATAAAATGATAAAAAAAACAGAAAATGTGATTTTCTGGATTTTTTTTTCTCAGTTTGTCTCCCATAGTTGAGGTCTACCTATGATGTAAATTACAGATGCCTCTCATCTTTTTAAGTGGTAGAACTTGCACTATTGCTGACTGACTAAATACTTTTTTGCCCCACTGTATATAGGGCTAAGACATCAATGCTTTTTATGTATGCAAAATAAATGGTACCAGTGCCTTTGATCTCCTTCAGACATCCATGTTGCATGTAACTGTTCTATCTGTTTTTGTTTCATGGTTAAAAAAAAGTACCCATTAGTCTATGGGTCTGTTCACATGTCCATGTTTTTTCACAGACTGTGTGTCCGTTTTGTTTTCAGCAGCACAGAGGAAAAAAGCCAATACAAGTCTATGAGTCCGTGAAAAATACTTACAGCACACGGATAGCATCTGTGTCCCATTCATGTGCTGATCCTGTTTAACATTACAAAGGATAGGACAGTTCGTGAAAAAAAAACACTGATAAAACACTGATGACACACGGAAGCAAAACACTGATGACACGTGGAACCAAAACACTGATGAAACACTGATGACATACGGAACCAAAACACTGATAAAACACTGATGACACATGCAACCAAAATACTGATGAAACACTGATGACATACAGAACCAAAACACTGATAAAACACTGATGACACATGGAACCAAAATACTGATGAAACACTGATGACATACGGAACCAAAACACTGATAAAACACTGATGACACATGGAACCAAAATACTGATGAAACACTGATGACATACGGAACCAAAACACTGATAAAACACTGATGACACATGGAACCAAAATACTGATGAAACACTGATGACATACGGAACCAAAACACTGATAAAACACTGATGACACATGGAACCAAAATACTGATGAAACACTGATGACACACGGAACCAAACCACTGATAGAACACTGATGACACACGGAAACGAAACACTGATGACACACGGAACTAAAACACTGATAAAACACTGATGACACAAAGAACCAAAACAATGATAAAACACTGATGACACGTGGAACCAAAACACTGATAAAACACTGATGACACGTGGAACCAAAACACTGATAAAACACTGATGACACATGAAAACAAAACACTGATAAAACACTGATGACACACAGAACAAAAACATTGATAAAACACTGATGGCACACGTAAGCAAAACACTGATAAAACACTGACACACTGAAACAAAACACTGATGAAACACTGATGATACACGGAACCAAAACACTGATAAAACACTGATGACACGTGGAACCAAAACACTGATGACACATGGAACCAAAACACTGTTATAACACATATGACACACAGAACGAAAACACTGATAAAACACTGATGACACACGAAAGCAAAACATTGATAAAACATTAATGACACATGGAACCAAAACATTGATGACACAGGTGCCATTTTTTTGCATTTGGGAAAAACACAGACGTTCGTCTGAATGAGGCCTTTTTGCTGCTTTCTGATACGTGGGAATTGTCATAAGGGCTCTCTCACAATTGCAAATAAATTAGATGAATGCAGTCCGATAAAAAATTAGATTGCATTTGGACCAATGTTATTCTATGATTGTGTGCTCATCTGCGTTTTTTTTTTTTCAGCTCCGATCAGATCTAGATCGGACTGAAAAAGAACACATTATGCTGCTATTGCATGCGAAGTTCCGAACACCCTCAGCCATACAAGTCTATAGGTGCATGTCAAACATCGCACTGCACTCGGATGTCACTTGAGTGCAGTGCAATTGCCGAGGACGCTGGCAATGTAGGAGATGGATAAATTAATTTTTCCATGTCCACCTCACCGGTGCTCCAATTCTCGCATGTGGAAGCAGAGCTGGAGCAGAGTGTCACTAGCATATAGCATCCAATGATCTCGCATCAGATGCCATACGCTAGTGTGACTCCATCTTAAGGCAATGACTCTGAAGAAGAGACTTCATGGTTAAAAAAATGCCCATACTGTATACTGTAGTAGATCAAAAACAGTGTCGGACTGGGTTCCTAAGGACACACCAATAAGATTGATTCTGGGGACTGACTATTCAGCTGTTTGACAATAATACATTACCTTAATTCACAAATTTACTTCTGCCTCTATATAATAATAAACTGGGTAGCTTATTACATGAATGACGAGATGTTGCCGCTATCTGTACAGAGGGAATCAAGTGCATGATGCCAATTTCTGCTCTTATACTGTGTGATGGGGACCGCACTCCTGCATAGGGGCCCACCAGGGGATTCATATATTGTTCTGTGGGCCAGTCCGAGCATGTTCTCAAATTTAATGGAGGTATCCACTACATTAAAACAGGCTCAAAATAGCCCATATTAGTTGAGAAATTAAAAAAAATTCAATGCTCATCCATTGAATGGGACCACTTCTCCATGCTCCATACTGTGTTCCCCACCAGTCTATGGAAGGTGAGTACTGTTTCTACCACCGTGCATCCATTTCAAATGTATTTTAAAGTGATGGATAGCCTCTTTAACGGCAGTCTAATAAGGTTATTAGAATCAATAAATGTAATGTTGTGATACACTACTATACCATAGGTCGCGCACCACTTTACCACCTCACTATGCACGGGACAATAATAAAAGAAAACGAAGTTTGACATGCCAGGATTCACTTAATTAACCTCTGTGGTGCACTCCAAATAGTCCAGAAAACAGGGAAGCCGGAGAGGCTATTGATAAACTTTACTTGTTGCACGAATATGAATCGGAGTCCGGGCACACGTGTTTGCATTTGCTGTGGGCCGGAACTGAGTTCTGATTACCCCGCAACCTCTTTTAAAAGGATGTCTGGGTGGAGTGTGGAGTGGAGATCATTCATTACTCACTTTTACTTTGAGAGCCCTAATGACAACAAACAAGATAGAAGACCTTGAGTCTGGGTTAACAGGTTCGCCTTTACTGTGCAATTCGTTTACACATGGCTGCAGCATACAGATTAATAAGACAAAGTCTCTATTTAGTGAAGTTCCCTTGGTTTTGTTATCCATTAGTCCTTGTCCCCGTCCTGTCCTGAGACCCTCCATCTTCACCTCACTCTGCGACCTAGCTGACATTTTCCTCATCTGGGAAATCATAGTTAGTTAATAGATGTGGGATTACCTCTACCGAACCTTATGTACAAGACTGTTCCGACATCCAGATGTGTCCTCATTCCTCTATGAGACTACGGCTGCCGTCACACTATCAGTATTTGGTCAGTATTTTACATCAGTATTTGTAAGCCAAAACCAGGAGTGGAACAATCGGAGGAAAAGTATAATAGAAACATGTGCACCACTTCTGCATTTATCACCAAATCCTGGTGTTGGCTTATAAATACTGAGGTAAAATACTGACCAAATACTGATAGTGTGACGGCATCCTAACACTGACCAGACCTGTTCTCTTCTGCTACAGCTTAGCTGCACTAGAACCTACTAGCTCTGCCATGTTCAGACTTGCTCTCCACTCCATAGAGAACTTGCACTTACTGGGTCTTAGACTCTGAGTAACTCTGACTGACTTTGACTTCTCCTTTCTGTAACCCAGAAACTTCTATATATATAATTGCCTAAGGTCCACTTCCGTCTGTTTGTCTGTCACAGAAATCCCGCGTCGCTGATTGGTTGCGGCTGGCTGGGCGCGACCAATCAGCGACAGGCACAGTCCGTCCGCGAATTGGCTCCTCCCTACTCCCCTCCAGTCAGTGCCCCCTCCATACTCTCCTCCAGTCAGTGCCCACATAGCGTTTTAGCAGTCCGTTAAATGGACTGTGTTACACCACGGCATAACGCGGTGCAACGCAGTTCGTTAATACTGCCATTAACCCTGTAAGTGTGACCAACTTTTTACTATTTATGCTGCAACATATAATGTTAAAAATGATTAAAAAAAACCAAAAAACATTATATTCTCACCTTCGGCGTCTGCGGCAGCCTTTTCCGCTCCTCGGGACGCTCCGGTCCCAAGAATGCATTGCGGCAATCGCTAAAGGCCTGGGCTGGATCCGGTGGCCACTGGGAGGGGAGTAAATAACTATTTTTTATTTTAATTCTTTTTTTTACAGGAATATGGTGCCCACATTTCTATATACTACGTGGGCTGTGTTATATACTACGTGGGTTGTGTTATATACTGCGTGGGCTATGTTATATACTATGTGGGCTGTGTTATATACTATGTGGGCTGTGTTATATACTGCGTGGGCTGTGCTATATACTATGTGGGCCGTGTTATATACTGCGTGGGCTGTGCTATATACTACGTGGGCTGTCCTATATACTACGTGGGCTGTGTTATATACTGCGTGGGCTGTGTTATATACTGCGTGGGCTGTGTTATATACTGCGTGGGCTGTGCTATATACTACGTGGGATGTGTTATGTACTATGTGGGCTGTGTTATATACTGTGTGGGCTGTGCTATATACTACGTGGCTGTGCAATATACTACGTGGCTGTGCAATATACTACGTGGCTGTGCTATATACTATGTAGCTGTGCTATTTACTACGTGGCTGTGCTATATACTACGTGGCTGTGCTATATACTACGTGGGCTGTGTTATATGCTATGTGGGCTGTGAGACTCTTTCGCCCGGGCCTTCGAAAACCTGGAGCTGGCCCTGGCTTCACTGATTGGTCGTGCCCGGCCGGCCGAATCCTGTGTATTCATTGCATTATTCTGAAATCTTCATAAATAAACTACAGTACATACATATTCTAGAATACCCGATGCGTTAGAATCGGGCCACCATCTAGTCTACTATATTATTGTCTAAGGGTCACTTCCATCTGTCCTTCTGTCTGTCTGTTTATGCTGCAACATATAATGTTAAAAATGATTAAAAAAAAACAAAAAACATTATATTCTCACCTTCGGCGTCTGCGGCAGCCTTTTCCGCTCCTCGCGACGCTCCGGTCCCAAGAATGCATTGCGGCAATCGCTAAAGGCCTGGGCTGGATCCGGTGGCCACTGGGAGGGGAGTAAATAACTATTTTTTATTTTAATTCTTTTTTTTACAGGAATATGGTGCCCACATTTCTATATACTACGTGGGCTGTGTTATATACTACGTGGGTTGTGTTATATACTGCGTGGGCTATGTTATATACTATGTGGGCTGTGTTATATACTATGTGGGCTGTGTTATATACTGCGTGGGCTGTGCTATATACTACGTGGGCTGTCCTATATACTACGTGGGCTGTGTTATATACTGCATGGGCTGTGTTATATACTGCGTGGGCTGTGTTATATACTGCGTGGGCTGTGCTATATACTACGTGGGATGTGTTATGTACTATGTGGGCTGTGTTATATACTGTGTGGGCTGTGCTATATACTACGTGGCTGTGCTATTTACTACGTGGCTGTGCTATATACTACGTGGCTGTGCTATATACTACGTGGGCTGTGTTATATGCTATGTGGGCTGTGAGACTCTTTCACCCGGGCCTTCGAAAACCTGGAGCTGGCCCTGGCTTCACTGATTGGTCGTGCCCGGCCGGCCGAATCCTGTGTATTCATTGCATTATTCTGAAATCTTCATAAATAAACTACAGTACATACATATTCTAGAATACCCGATGCGTTAGAATCGGGCCACCATCTAGTCTACTATATTATTGTCTAAGGGTCACTTCCATCTGTCCTTCTGTCTGTCTGTCTGTCACGGATATTCATTGGTCGCGGCCTCTGTCTGTCATGGAAATCCAAGTCGCTGATTGGTCGCGGCAAAACGGCCACGACCAATCAGCGATGGGCACAGTCCGGCGGCAAAATGGCCACTCCTTACTCCCCACAGTCAGTGCCCGCTCCATAATCCCCTCCAGTCAGCGGTCACACAGGGTTAATGGCAGCGGTAACGGACCGCGTTATGCTGTGGGTAACGCACTCCGTTACCGCTGCTATTAACCCTGTGTGACCAACTTTTTACTATTGATGCTGCCTATGCGGCATCAATAGTTAAAAGATCTAATGTTAAAAATAATAAAAAAATTAAAAATCATTATATACCCACCGTTCGTCGGCCCCTCGGATCCAGAACCGGCCTTTCCCGCTCTTCGCGATGCTCCGGTGACCGTTCCATGCATTGCGGTCTCGCGAGACCGCTACGTCATCATCTCGCGAGACCGCAATGCACCCTTGGGACCGGAGCGCGCGAGGAGCGTCGGTAACTAGGGTTGAGCGAAACGGGTCGGCCATTTTCAGAAGTCGCCGACTTTTGGCAAAGTCGGGTTTCATGAAACCCGACCCGACCCCTGTGTGGGGTCGGCCATGAGGTCGGCGATCTTCTGAATCTGGTATCGGAATTCCGATACCGAGTTCCGATATGTTTGCGATATCGGAAATCGGTATCGGAATCCACATTTAAGTGTAAAATAAAGAATTAAAATAAAAAATATTGATATACTCACCTCTCCGGAGGCCCCTGGACATCGCCGCTGGTAACCGGCAGCCTTCTTTGCTTAAAATGAGCGCGTTTACGGCCTTCCATGACGTCACGGCTTCTGATTGGTCGCATGCCGCTCATGTGACCGCCACGCGACCAATCAAAAGCCGTGACGTAATTCTCAGGTCCTAAATTCCTCATTCTAGGAATTTAGGACCTGAGAATTACGTCACGGCTTGTGATTGGTCGCGTGAGCGGTCACATGGGCGGCCGCGACCAATCACAAGCCGTGACGTCATCTAAGGCCCTTCACGAGCTCATTCTTAAGAAGGAAGGCTGCCGGAAAGAAGCAGGGCACGTCCGAGGGTGAGTATATACCTAATAGGAATATACTCACCCTCGGCTTCTTTCCGGCAGCCTTCCTTCCTAAGAATGAGCGCGTTCAGGGCCTTAGATGACGTCACGGCTTGTGATTGGTCGCGGCCGCCCATGTGACCGCCACGCGACCAATCACAAGCCGTGACGTAATTCTCAGGTCCTAAATTCCTAGAATTAGGAATTTAGGACCTGAGAATTACGTCACGGCTTGTGATTGGTCGCGTGGTGGTCACATGAGCGGCACGCGACCAATCAGAAGCCGTGACGTCATGGAAGGCCCTGAACGCGCTCATTTTAAGCAAAGAAGGCTGCCGGTTACCAGCGGTAAGGTCCAGGCTGCGTCGGAGAGGTGAATATATCAATATTTTTTATTTTAATTCTTTATTTTACACATTAATATGGATCCCAGGGCCTGAAGGAGAGTTTCCTCTCCTTCAGACCCTGGGAACCATAGTATCCCATTGCACTGCATTGGGTTTCGTGTTTCGGCCGACCCCGACCCCGACTTTTTTATAGGATCGGCCGATTTCACTCGACGGGTTTCGTGAAACCCGACCCGATCCTATAAAAATAAAAGTCGCTCAACCCTATCGGTAACTGCTTCGCCTGGATCCGGGGCCAACGGAAGGTGAGTATATAACTATTTTTTTTTTAAATTCTTTAAACAGGGATATGAAGCCCACATTGCTATATACTGCGTGGGCTGTGCAATATACTACGTGGGCTGTGCAATATAATACGTAGGCTGTGCAATATAATACGTGGGCTGTGCAATATAATACGTGGGCTGTGCAATATACTACGTGGGCTGTGCAATGTACTACGTGGGCTGTGCAATGTACTGCGTGGGCTGTGCAATATACTGTGTGGGCTGTGCTATATACTGCATGGGCTGTGCTATATACTGTATGGGCTGTGCAATATACTACGTGGGCTGTGCAATATACTACATGGGCTGTGCGATATACTACGTGGGCTGTGCAATATACTGCATGGGCTGTGCTATATACTACGTGGGCTATGCAATATACTACGTGGGCTGTGTTATACACTTCATGGCCTGTGTTATACACTACGTGGCCTGTGTTATACACTACGTGGCCTGTGTTATACACTACATGGGCTGTGTTATATACTGTGTGCGTGGGCTGTTATATACTACGTGAGCTGTGTTATATGCTACGTGGGCTGTTATAAACTACGTGGCTGTGTTATATGCTATGTGGGATGTTATACACTCCGTGGGCTGTGTATTTACTACATGGGCTGTTATATACTACATGGCAGGCCGCGAACAATCAGCGACAGGTGCAGTCCGGCGAATTGGCGTGGGATTTGAACCACGCTTCGCTAATTGGTCGCAGCCGGCCGAATCCTGTGTACTCAATGTATTCTAAAATCCTCATAAATAAACTACATACATATTCTAGAATACCTGATGCGTTAGAACCGGGCTACCATCTAGTTTTCTATAAAATCCCATCTAACCCCTCCTAAGCTGTTTGCTAATCCCACCTCTAATAAAAAACTAACTAGTGTAATGCAAACTGTATCTGCTGTGTGTTTCCCCTAGTGAACAGACCTTCCGCATTCCCAGTAACGGCCTAAGGGCTCATACTCACTTGCGTGAAACTCGGATGAGTCTCACATGTTAATACCCGGCGCTGCTGCCGGCACTCAGATCGGAGCGTGCGGCCGAAGAGGAATACATGCAACCGCACGCTCCGCTCCTCTGTGCCAGGTGCAGTGTCGGGTATTGACGTGCGAGATTCATCCGAGTTTCGCGCAAGTGAGTATGAGCCCTTAGGCATAGCCGGCAGGAGAACCGAAGTACAACACTGGCCACAGGGATAAAACACAAAACACTTTTTATCACACAAACTAATACCATATCAAAACACACTTAGTAAAACACAATTAACCCTCTTGTTGACTCTTCAGTCCGCCACCCTCCTACAAATACACAGCTACATCCAGATAAATGATGATTTAACAGATATTCAATTCCAATGCAGCAATCACAGTTCCCTTCCGGTATAGTCATGCAGATTTATAAATGGCGCAGTGATTCCCGAGTCTCAATTTCTGCTTAGATGCCCAGTCCTTATCTCACAGTTATCTGAAACTGAGGCTGTGGTTTCTCTTTTAGGCTATGTGCCAACGTTCTGGATTTTTAGAGTTTTTTTAGCGTTTTGAGGCAGTTTTCCGTTGCAAAAACTCTTAAAAAAAGCTTACATTAAGAATCCCATTATTTTATTGCATTCCGCAATTCTTGTGCCCATTCTGTGTTTTTTTCTGCAAAAAAACGCATCGCGGAATAAAACGCAGCATGTTCATTAATTTTGCAGAAAATCTGCAGATTTTCTGTTATATTATTGTATTGGGACGTTCCGGAAAAAACACGCAAAAAAAGGCGATAAAAACTAAAGCGGATTTCCTGTGAAGGGAGTCCGGATTTCTTCAGGAAAATTCTGCATACTTTCAGCTACGTGGGCACATAGCTTTACAGGAGTTCTGGCTGTTTCCTACCTGTTCCTTCAGTTTTCCTGAGCGACACATTGGTGCACACAAAATGATTCCTTCTCTCTCAGTGCTGAAATCCAGGACGCCGGTCATGCGGTCTAACCATGTGACCTTATAGCCATGGAACGCAGGACTGCTTTGTTAAAGAACTTGTCAACTACTTGGACAACTTCTTCTTATACCCCACGCTTTGCCCTCATAAAATAATAAAGTTGATACTCACCTCTCATGCTGGTGCCGTTCCTGTGGTGTCGACACTTGCTATTCCTGTCCAATCACTGCTGGCGTCACTGTCCCCGCCTCCTGTCGAATTGAGCAGGAAGAGGAAGTCCGAGATCAGCTGCAGCCCAGACGTCCTCTTCATGTTCGATTTGTCAGAAGACGGGGATAGTGACGTCAGCGCTGATTGGGCACTGAGGTCACATTTCACAACAACCGCAAGAGAGCCCTGGTAGAGCGAGTGCCGACATTGTGGGAATGGCACCGGAATGGGAGGTGACTGAAGGCTTTATTATTTTATCGGAGCTAAACATTTAATCAAGTACATCATCTGCAAAGGGAAACATGAACATTATGCAAACCTAATGAGGTATCTGCCAGCTCTGCTACTTCTTAAAGACACATACACCACCACTTTGGGGTATTACCATAGCTCCCAACCGTCCCTCATACTGCGGGACTGTCCCGATTTTGAGAAGCATGAGAAGCTTGTGGGAGAAGCAGCCAACACGCCCCCTTGTATTAGGCCACGCCCCCTCAGTTTATTCTCCGGTGGGGTGGTTCAGAGAGGGAGAGAGGACATTCAGAGGTACACGTGTGTTTGTGTGTACTGCACACATACATGCATCTGGCCCTGCTGTGCTTACAGTACAAGGCATTATAACCAGGAGTAGTGGCAGCAGTTAGAGCAATCCAGTGCAGCCTGTTAGTCATAGGCACACTATATATATATATGTATGTAATCTTTATATACTACAGCAGTTAAGGAGTGGAGCCAGTAGATAGTGTTGCTGTTTGAGTGCATCCAGAGCTGGGCTACATTGCAATGTGCAGGATCTGTGAGGCAGCAGTGTGGACAGTGACAGGTGGTGAAATCTTTACCTGCAAAGAGCTGCTGGGACACATCTACAGCCCTGACTGTACACTGGCATCGTCATGTGGGGCCATATACTGTACGCAGCATCATGTGGGCCATTATTATTATTATTATTTATTGTTATAGCGCCATTTATTCCATGGCCATTATACAGTATGGAGCATTATGTGAGGCCATTATATAGTATTGAGCATCATGTGGGGCCATTATACTGTGCACAGCACCATGTGGGGCCATTATACAGTATGGAGCATCATGTGTGGCCATTATACAGTATGGGGCACTGTGTGGCCATTATACAGTAAGGAGTACTGTGTGGCCATTATACAGTATGGAGCACTGTGTGGCCATTATACATTATTGAGCATCATGTGGGGCCATTATACTGTATGCAGTATCATGTGGGGCCATTACACAGTATGGAGCACTGTGTGGCCAGTATACAGTATTGAGAATCATGTGGGGTAATTATACAGTATGGAGCACTGTGTGGCCATTATACAGTATTGAGCATCATGTGTGGCCATTATACAGTATGGAGCACTGTGTGGCCATTATACAGTATTGAGCATCAGGTGTGGCCATTATAGAGTATGGAGCACTGTGTGGCCATTATACAGTATTGAGCATCATGTGTGGCCATTATACAGTATGGAGCACTGTGTGGCCATTATACAGTATTGAGCATCATGTGTGGCCATTATACAGTATGGAGCATCATGTGTAACCTTTATACAGTATTGAGCATCATGTGTGGCCTTTATGCAGTATGGAGCATCATGTGTGGCCATTATATAGTATGGAGCATCATGTGGCGCCATTATACAGTATGGAGCATCATGTGTGGCCATTATACAGTATTGAGCATCATGTGTGGCCATTATACAGTATGGAGCACTCTTTGGCCATATTTTTTTCTGTTTATAATTATTGTTTATCAAACAGTGTGATCAGCAGTGCTAAATGGGTGTGGTTGGGGCGTGGGTATGGGTGTGACTAGTTGTGAAATGGGTGTGGTCTGGGGTGTGACCTAAAATTTGTCGCTACCTTTGTCCCTCTTTGCCTTCTTCAAAAGTTGGGAGGTATGTTATTCCATACATGTTCAGCAGATTTACATCAATGCATACATATAGTGGTAAAGTCCTCTGTAGATATCGCATTCCTAAAGAGTTGTCAAGGATTTGAAAAAGTAAACTAGCTGGAGGAAATGTGATAACATTAAAAAACACATTTCTGACCTCTGTCCTCATTGCTCCAGCACGTGTATGGCACAAGAGTGCCGAGACCAGCGACTGGCTGTAGTGGCTACTAGGGTTCCATTACAAATGCCATGAATAATATTGGCTCAATCTAAAACCGACCTTTAGTAAATATTTCTGAAATTCCTTCTAATACTTTACATGAGAGTGCTCCAAGGTTGTGTAACAGTCGTTTCCAAGGAAGGCAGAACGTCCATATTTCCTGCTTCTGCCTGTTCTCATGGGTATATCTGAACAAGTTTCCTGAAAGCTAAATGTTTTCTGGGATCATTTAATCCCTGATGTAAAAACTAAAGACCGCGTTGCCTTCTGCAGCGATTTTTCCACAAGTGTGGGTTATTGCTGTGTTTTTTCCCCTTTATTGATGTGCACCAGCATTTTAATGAGTTTTTACGAGGGATGAGTCCAAAGTTTGGTCCGGATACCAGGACTGTACTCGAACTTGAACCTGGAGCATAGAAATCAATGGGGTCTCTCACTCTCTTTCTCCCTGAACTCCCAAACAAACAAAACTCACCAAAAACGCAACGTTCAACAGCATCTTTAAACGCACAGGAATTAATTTTCATAACCATTGTGCATGAACGTTTCGATACGATGGATTTTTGGCACACACAAATAAAACACAGCAGAAAAAAAATGCAGCATTTATGGCTTCAGAGGCATTTTTCTGTTTTTTTTCAAGCCCTGTAGAGAAGTATATGAATGATATAGATTTAGGCATTTTTCTGAAAACTGTGAGTGAAGTCACTTGTGTAATCTAGACATTGCATTTTATATTATTATTCAATGTATTCTTTGGTGAACTAGATGTAGACAGAATCTTGCACAAACCCAAAGTCTATGTTCTTCCTATTAATATTCCTTTATATGGCTGCACCTGACAGGTTCATGATGTCCTCCTATGGCAGCATTTACCATGCACATGTTGGTATGTACAACTCATGTGCAGAAATGCTAACTTTTCAGAAGCAAACCTCTCATAAAGCTGCCACACTTCCCAGTAACTTCCAGAGAAGTCTTGTGCACTACATAACAATGAGTTAGCAGTTACTGGCTTTATATAAGCCTTACTGGAAGTGAAGAACATGCGCTGCCCCAGAGCGGCTGCAGAGGAACAATATGTGGTCACATGACTGAGCAGTTTCACTGGTTTCGTAATTGTTTCACTATAGCTCAGGGTTGGGAGGGAGGTGGGCAGCTGTTACATGGAGCCTACAGACATCCGCACATTGCCCACGGCTCATTTCCACTGGTTTTATTTGAAATTCTAATAGCCAAAAGCAAGCATGCAGATTAATTATGCCAGCTCACATTTTACAATGCAAAATACATTAGTATTAGGCCATATTCACACTATCAGTATTTGGTCAGTATTTTACATCAGTATTTGTAAGCCAAATCCAGGCGTGGAACAATCGGAGGAAAAGTATAATAGAAACACGTCACGATTTCCGCAGTTTTCACAAACTTCTGTTTTTGGCTTACAAATACTGATGGAAAATACTGATCATGTGAATATTTCCTTTATCTGATAAAATGTATTGATGCAGCAACTATACAGAGGTTCTGCAGACCATGACAACAAAAAAAAAACAGAACTAACTTCAAGGCTACATTCACACATTCAGTATTTGGTCAGTATTTTACATTAGTATTTGTAAGCCAAAACCAGGCGTGGAATAATCGGAGGAAAAGTATCATTTTTACATTTTCCACCCACTCCTGATTTTGGTTTACAAATACTGAATGTGTGAACGTGGCCTCAATGACATTTCAGCTCCTCGTCAAATAAAATTAGAAATAGAGAAAAACAATTTAATTTGTACTGCGTCCAATCTGGTCTGTGCCCAGCATCTTCAGCTAGGAATCGTTAAAGCCTCTTGTACTTACTAGGCCCTGGGATTTAAGGTCTAGTAAGGCCGGCGTCACACTACCGTAGAATACGGGCGAGTGCTATGCGAGAAAACATCGCCTAGCACTCGTCCAAGTGTTAATCTATGGGGCAGCTAACATCACTGTATTTTTTCTCCGGCGTATATTCTACGCGCATGTAAAATCGCAGCATGCTGTGATTGTCACCGAGATTCGGCTGAGACTCTCCAATGCAAGCCTATGGGTGCGAGAAAAAAAATCGCACAGCACTCGGACCATGAGAGTGCTGTCCGATTTTAACGCATCGGTGTCCTTTGTAAAGCCGGCAAATCATGTGCCGCATACAGTAAAATCACACAGACAGGTTAGAATAGAATAGATAGAATAGATCTATACACATAAAATACATAGATATGTAGATGTTAGTAACACACACATATACTGTATATATATATATATACACTAGCTGAAGAGCCCGGCATTGCCTGGGCATAGTAAATATCTGTGGTTAGTTATAGCACCTCACTTCTCTTATTTTCCCATCACGCCTCTCATTTTCCCCCACTCCTCTTATTTTCCCCCTCATTCCCCCCTAACACTTGTCATTTCGACCTCACATCTGTCATTTTCCGATCGCTCCACTATTTTCCCTCACTCCTCTCATTTTGCACTCACACCTTTTCATTTTCACTTCACACCTTTTCATTTTCACCTCACACCTCTCATTTTCACCTCAGTATACACATGTTTGTCATCTCCCTTATATATAGTATACACATGTATGTTATCTCCTGTATATAGTATATATCTGTATATCATCTCCCCTGTAAATAGTATATACCTACTGTATGTCATCTCCTCCTGTATATTGTATATACCTGCTGTATGTCATCTCCTCCTGTATATTGTATATACCTATGTGTCATCTCCTCTGGATATATAGTATATACCTGTATGTCATCTCTTCTGTATATAGTATATACCTGTATGTCATCTCCTCCTATATATAGTATATACCTGTATGTCATCTCCTCCTGTATATAGTATATACCTGTATGTCATCTCTTCTGTATATAGTATATACCTGTATGTCATCTCCTCCTATGTATAGTATATAACTGTATGTCATCTCCTCCTATATATAGTATATACCTGTGTGTCATCTCCCCTGTATATAGTATATACCTGTGTGTCATCTCCCCTGTATATATTATGTACCTGTATGTCATCTCCTCCTGCATATAGTATATATCTGTGTGTCATCTCCTCCTGTATATAATATATATCTGTGTGTCATCTCCTCCTGTATATAGTATATATCTGTGTGTCATCTCCCCTGTATATAGTATATACCTGTATGTCATCTCCTCCTGTATATAGTATATGCATGTGTGTCATCTCCTCCTTTATATAGTATATACCTGTGTGTCATCTTCTCCTGTATATAGTATATATCTGTGTGTCATCTCCTTCTTTATATAGTATATACCTGTATGTCATCTCCTCCTGTATATAGTATATACCTGTGTGTCATCTACTCCTGTATATAGTATATATCTGTGTGTCATCTCCTCCTGTATTAGACCTCGTCCACATGTTATTTGGTCAGTATTTTCACCTCAGTATTTGTAAGCTACATTGGCAGCCTGATAAATCCCCAGCCACCAGGAAGCCCTCCCCCTTGGCAGTATATATATTAGCTCACACATACACATAATAGACAGGTCATGTGACTGACAGCTGCCGTATTTCCTATATGGTACATTTGTTGCTCTTGTAGTTTGTCTGCTTATTAATCAGATTTTTATTTTTGAAGGATAATACCAGACTTGTGTGTGTTTTAGGGCGAGTTTCATGTGTCACGTTGTGTGTGTTGAGTTGCAAGCGGCGAAATGCATGTAGCGACTTTTGTGAGATGAGTTTTGTGTGGCGACATGCGTGTAGCAACTTTTTGTGTGTCGAGTTGCATGTGACAGGTTAGTGTAGCAAGTTGTGTGCAGCATGGCGAGTTTTGCACGTGGCGAGTTTTATGTGTGGTGCTTCTTGAGTATGTGCAAGTTTTGTGTGAGGCAACTTTTGCATGTTTTGCAACTTTTATGCATGTGGCAATTTTTCCGCGTATGCAAGTTTTGCGTGTGGCGAGTTCTCCATGAGTTTTGCACGTGTGGCTAGTTTTGCGTGAGTCTAGTTTTGCATGTGGCGAATTTTGCGCTTGGCGAGTTTTGAGCGGTGACTTTTGTGTTTCAACTTTTATGTGGCGAGGTTGGTGTATGTGTGGTGAAATGTGTGCTGAGGGTGGTATATATGTCCAAGCACGTGGTAGTGTGTGGCGCATTTTGTGTGTGTGTTCATATCCCCGTGTGTGGTGAGTATCCCATGTCGGGGCCCCACCTTAGCAACTGTATGGTATATACTCTTTGGCGCCATCGCTCTCATTCTTTAAGTCCTCATTGTTCACATCTGGCAGCTGTCAATTTGCCTCCAACACTTTTCCTTTCACTTTTTCCCCATTATGTAGATAGGGGCAGAATTGTTTTGTGAATTGGAAAGCACGGGGTTAAAATTTCGCCTCACAACTTACTTTCACACTAGCATCGTGCACTGCACGTCGCTATGCGTCGTTTTGGAGAAAAAACGCATCCTGCAGAAGTGCTTGCAGGATGCGTTTTTTCTCCATAGACTTTTATTAGCGACGCAGTGCGATGCATTGCCACACGTCGCAACCGTCGTGCGACTGTTGCGTCGTGTTGCGTCGGACCATCGCCACCAAAAAACGTTACATGTAACTTTTTTGGTGCGTCGTCTGCAGCATTTCCGACCACACATGCGTGGCTGGGAACTCCGCCCCCGCCTCCCCGCACCTCACAATGGGGCAGCGGATGCGTTGAAAAACAGCATCCGCTGCCCCCGTTGTGCGGCGCTTCCACATTATGCGTCGGTGTGCCGCAACGTCGCATTGCGACGTGCAGTGCACGACGCTAATGTGAAAGTAGCCTTAGCCTATGACGCTCTCGGGGTCCAGACATGTGAGTGTGCAAAATTTTGTGGCTGTAGCTGCGACGGTGCAGATGCCAATCCCGGACATACACACATACACACACACATTCAGCTTTATATATTAGATGTATATATATTAGATAGATAGATAGATAGATAGATAGATAGATAGATAGATAGATAGATAGATAGATAGATAGAAGAAAAGCCGGTAATTCATCTGCGGTGTTCTGTAAAATCACTGCAGGAGCTGACAGGATAGAAGAGATGGATTACATACAGTAAATCCAAATGGAATAGGTAGATACAGTATATAGATGTCAGTGACAAACACAATTAGTACAGTGTGTGTGCAAATTACGGGACATGTATTTAACTATTTAAAGGTTATTTTTTTGAAAAAATGGCGTGAGCTCCCGTGCAATTTTCGTAACCAGCAGAGGGAAAGCCGACGGCTGGGGGCAGATGTTTATAACCTGGGAAGGGGATAATACCCTTGGAGCTTCCCAGGCTATTAATTTCAGCTCACAACTGGATAATTAGCCTTTACTGGCTATGAAAATGGAGACCCTAAAAAAAAGATATAGGGTTCCCCTATAATTAATAGCCAGCAAAGGCTATGCAGACAGCTGTGGGCTGATATTAATAGCCTAGGAAGGGGCCATGGATACTGGCCCCCCAGGCTAAAAAATCAGCTCTCAGCCACCCCAGAAAAGGCACATCTCTAAGATGCGCCAATTCTGGCACTTATCCTCGCTCTTCCCACTTGCCCTGTAGTGGTGGCAAGTGGGACAATAGTTGGGGGGGATGATATCACCGTCAGGTGACATCAAGCCCCAAGGTTAGAAATGGAGAGGCGTCAATAAGATAGCATTCGCACTGCACTCGGATGTAAATCAGATGCTAGGTGTGAAAAATCGGATTGTACGACTCTCGGCAGGGAGACTCGGACCAATTTTTCATACGTTAAGCGTGACCCCAGCCTAAGTATGTTGCTAAGCCTAGAAAGTGCAAGGGTATGTGCCCACGGTGAGGAATCGGCAGCGCTTTGAATGCAGCATATGTCCGCTGCGTCCAAAGCGCTGCCGGCTTTTGAACGCAGGTGATTCCGCATGTGTTCATTGAACCGTGCGGAATCACTGCGTCCAATACATTGTAAAGGTGACATTCATTTTTGCGGAAACTCGCATCTCTGCCAGATAAATTGACATGTTGCAGTCTGGAGAGATGCCCCACATGTCCATCTCTGCGGGTGATCCACAGGCATCTCAGCACGTATAGTGGAGATGGGATTTCTTGAAATCCCATCCACTATTCTGTAACATCTGGACGCTGCGGGTTGCATGCTGCGGATGTACATAGTGTCCAACCCGCAGTGTTTACTGACCGTGGGAATGTACCCTAAGAGATGCCGAGGATGCGGGGCCAAGAATGCTGAGTGCAGTGAAGCGAAGACCAACTGTCATGGAAATGAAAGACTGGATGCCAGATCAAGGCAGCATGAATCGAATTGTGCATTTCAGATTATAATTGATAGTTTGAAAATGTGCCAAATTGATCAATATTCTCAACTTGAGCCTTCAGCAGCACACTGATTCAAAAGCTTCATCCTATTGCTGAGTTTCTGCATACAAACTATCTGTCAGTGCTTGCTTTTAAGTCTATACTGTTATCATTATATTTGCATATAAAGAGAACAGAGACTTTGAATAACCACATTGCACAGGTGAGCAATAAATAGGAAAACTGCTCTGGCAACTGTTCAGAGGTGGGGAAGCGTTATTGTGATTTTGCAGGCCTAATAACTGGTTAGGAACTGGGAAGTAGAGGGAGGGGAGCAGTCAACTAAATCAGTAGTCTTGAGAGAGGTAACTGGAATCTCAGGAGTTACTTCCTCAGCCTGGAATGTAACTGATGCACATACTCAACCAGGCTCTGGTGGTTGGTCTCCTTGGCAAAAAGCTGTATACTATATAAGATAAAAGCTCTCATAGCTCTAGATCCATGGCAGAGAGAAAAAGCAAGTGCAAGATTGCTTATTTTGAAGTAATTAACTATACCAAGGCATTGCCTTGCGCTGGCGTGTACTCCGGAGGACAGAGAATGAACTTCAATCCAATATTGCGGCCAGCATGCAGCCAGTGGGTAAGGAAAGGGTGAATCAAACACCCGAAAACCCCCCCATATGACCCAAAACTGGTCCCGCCAAATTCAGGTGACAGGTTCCCTTTAACCATCAGTCCAAGTGTTAAAAGGACTTTGTCATTACATGTCATTCCTTTTAACATGAGAGTTACGGAAGCTTTTACAGCAACTGCTATGGCTACCGAGATACCTGCTTATGATAAGTTTTTGTCACACATTGCCCCAATCTTCATGTAGGTGGCTCAGCACTAAGGCTCATACAGTGGGGTTTCATGAAAGAGTTATGACTTCCATATGCCTTAATACGGGCGCATGAGCAGAATTTGTTTTTATGAGAAAACACCTCTAAGGAGTTAAATAGGAGTTAAATATATTAGTTTTAACTTTTATCGCAAATATGAAAGTATTATATCATATTAATAGTAATATGAAAGGAAAAGATCCTTTTGTTAGAATGTCCAATAATTTGTTCTATACCACCAGAATGTCTGCACGCAGAACAGGGAGAAGCATTTCCTTAGTAAAGATACATGATGTGATCACACCCCTTGCGTAAGTTCTGAATGTTACTGATTTCAAGCCAAGTCCTGGCAGGATACAGACCTTGTACCTTGTAGGACATAACTGTTTTACTGTAAAATCATTTGTCCTGTTCAATGCAGTGTCTTCCTGATAACAGAGCTGTCTATTTCCTGAGCTCAATGATCAAGGCAGTCGTACTTTTCTGCTTGGCCCCTCTAGCCTACAGAAGAAAATTACCTTAATTTAATTTAGCCATGACGGAGAAGGAGACTGGCTTAGCTATTGAATTGATGCAGAAAGCCATCCCCTTCTTCATGTGCCAACACAGATATAGGATGTGGCAGGACAAACATGGAAGAGGAGACTGGCACCAGGAGAGGGGAGCTAACATAGGATGATCCACGCATGTTCATTCAAGGGTTACTCTACTACTTTTGCATTGATGACCTATCCTACAGATGTGATATCTGTGGAGATTAGGGGCTTGTAGGTGGCACATAGGGTCAGCCTTCGGTGAGCAGGGGGCGCCATATTGCGTTCAATCTAGGGTGACTTTAGGGTGAGTCTAGGGTCAGCAAGCTTCTGCACTTCTGACATTGTAATTAGGCTATCTATTTAAAAATAAGAAATTTAGCCATTGTACCTCATCATATTTCAGTCAGAATTCTGGCTTATGCCTGGTTGGGCACCACATCTATTTGGTTTTTAATATTGCTAAATAAAAGTTATTTTTAGGGATATTAGTGTTTTTTTGATGAGCGTTGATTTCACTAACCCAATGAATATAAATTTTGTAAGCCAATCCTACATATGTGTCATCAATATCTGCTGTACTCGGTGCCGTCGGTGGCTGCATGTTAGCCCTTGGGCAGCTGAAGAGCACAGCTACGTCAGTGTTGTATTGGCTGCAGCTGGATACTGTAGATGATGATTCATTCCTATTCATTTGATAATTGCCTCCTGCCTACATATTATATGGTGGGCTACAATAAATAGCATTATATATCTATAGATCATGCTAATTTGCATTCTCAGCTATACCATAAATGGTTAATTAATCTGCACTTGTACATCTACTCACCTCTTCATCCCTCCACAACCTCCTGTGATTAGGAAGTGAAAATCTGATCACTGGGGAGCCCAATGGGTGGGCGGCAACCCTGGAACCCACACTAGTCACAATAGGATACTTGACAATCATTCAATTTAAAGTTCTCCTCACTGTGAGAAATGCAGCGAGAAGGAATAGCGAGAAAGTCAATGGCAGTTTCAGAGGACATATCAAAAATGAGATGTTTAAGAGCATGGCTGTTTACTCTTTTGTTCTTAACTTCACCAACATAACACAATGGTGATTATTGAATTTACTGTCCATTTATTATCCATAGAATGATTAACTGATTTACCCAATACTCATGAGTACAACATTTTGTTACTAGAGGAGAAACATCAAAATGGCGCCATTATCTCTTTTATCAATGTGTGCTTCCAGGAAGAAAAGGATCCCACTTGATTGTGATTTCAAAATTTCGAATTTGCAAAGGCAGAAATCTTTTGTCTTATATTGCAATATCTATGTTAAGCATATCTGAGTTGATTTTGAAATTAACAATGGCTATCATTTGTGATGATAATACGTGTCACGTGAGATGGCATAAAAGCATATCGCAATGAGCACAAAACTTCAGCAGTCTCTTTTACAGTGAGTACGGAAAGTATTCAGACCCCTTTAACTTTTTCACTTTGTTTCATTGCAGCCATTTGGAAATTCAAAAAAGTTCATTTTTTTCCCATTAATGTACACTCTGCACCTAATCTTGACTGAAAAAAAAACAGAAATGTAGAAATTTTTGCTAATTTATTAAAAAAGAAAAACTGAAATATCACATGGTCAGAACCTTTGCTCAGCATTGAGTAGAAGCACCCTTTTGAGCTAGTACAGCCATGAGTCTTCTTGAGAATGATGCAACAAGTTTTTCACACCTGGATTTGGGGATCCTCTGCCATTCTTCCTTGCAGATCCTCTCTAGTTCTGTCAGGTTCGATGGCGAACGTTGGTGGACAGCCATTTTCAGGTCTCTCCAGAGATGCTCAATTGGGTTTAGGTCAGCGGTCTGGCTGGGCCAGTCAAGAATGGTCACATAGTTATTCTGAATCCACTTCTTTGTTATTTTAGCTGTGTGCGTAGGGTCATTGTCTTGTTGGTTAGTGAACCTTCGGCCAAGTCCGAGGGCCAGAGCAGTCTGGAAGAGGTTTTCATCCAGGATATCTCTGTACTTGGCCACATTCATGTTCCCTTCAATCACAACCAGTCGTCCTGTCCCTGCAGCTGAAAAACACCCCCATAGCATATTGCTGCCACCACCATGTTTCACTGTTGGGATTGTATTGGGTAGATGATGAGCAGTGCCTAGTTTTCCCCACACATACTGCTTAGAATTATCACCAAAAAGGTCTATCTTCATCTCATCAGACCAGAGAATCTTATTTCACATAGTCTGGGAGTCCTTCATGTGTTTTTTAGCAAACTGTATGGGGGCTTTCTTATGACTTGCACTGAGGTGAGGCTTCCGTCGGGACACTCTGCCATAAAGGCCTAATTGGTGGAGGGCTGCAGTGACAGTTGACTTTGTGGAACTTTCTTCCATCTCCCTACTGCATCTCTGGAGCTCAGCCACAGTGATCTTGGGGTTCTTGTTTGCCTCTCTCACCAAGACTCTTCTCCCACGATTGCTCAGTTTGGCTGGACGGCCAGGTCTAGGAAGACTTCTGGTGGTCCCAAACTTCTTCTATTTAAGGATTATGGAGGCCACTGTGCTCTTAGGAACCTTGAGTACTGCAGAAATTCTGTTGTAACTTTGGCCAGATCTGTGCCTTGCCACAATTCTGTCTCTGAGCTCCTTGGCCAGTTCCTTTGACCTCATGGTTCTCATTTGGTCTGACATGCACTGTGAGGTCTTATATAGACAGGTGTGTGCCTTTCCAAATCATGTCCTATAAGTTTAATGAAACACAGCTGGACTCCAATGAAGGAGTAAAACCATCTCAAGGAGGATTACAAGGAAATGGACAGCATGTGACTTAAATATGAGTGTTTGAGCAAAGGGTCTGAATACTTATGAACATGTGATATTTCAGTTTTTCTTTTTTAATAAATATGCAGAAATTTCTACATTTCTGGGGGTTTTTTCAGTCAAGATGGGGTGGAGAGTGTACATTAATGTGAAAAAAATGAACTTTTTTGAATTTACCAAATGACTGCAATGAAACAAAGAGTGAAAATTTAAAGGGGCCTGAATACGTTCCGCACCCACTGTACTTATTGTTAGGTTCTCATTTGCTGTTGATGCAGCTCGTGCTCTTCCTGTTTGCCAGTATTTATTGTTCTGAGAGTTAATGCACCCTGTTAGATCCATGCTTCATTGAAATTGAAATTCCAATAGGCCTAAATAGATGTCTACGATGACATTTAGTAGCCAACTGCATTACCACATATGCTTTTTAGAGATTAGCGAATATACTCATTACTCGAGATTTCCAGAGCATGCTCGGGGGTCCTCGTAGTTTTTTGTAGTGCTCGGAGATTTAGTTTTCCTCAGCTCAGCTGAATGATTTACATCTGTTAGCCAGCATAAGTACATGTGGGGATTCCCTTGGACCAGGCAACCCCCACATGTACTTATGCTGGCTAACGGATGTAAATCATTCAGCTGCGGCAATAAAAACTAAATCTCCGAGCACTAAAAAATACTCGGAGGACCCCCGAGCGTGCTCGAGAAATCTCGAGTAATTAGTATATTCGCTCATCACTAGTGCTTTTGAGTCCTGTCTATCCTCCTAATTTTTAACTCTTGCACAACTGAAATTCAGTAATAAAATGTTGTTTATCCTCCTGCTTGGACAACTTTCAAGTTGATTTATTTAAGGTTCTAATAATTCTTCTCTGGATGTTTGCAGAATTGGCATGTGACTAAAAACACACTTGTCTCTCTTTTTGTTTTTGCATCAGTCATAGGTTTTGCAGAAATGGGAAGGTCTGGAAATTGAAGAGAAAAATTGACCTGAGATTCTTTGAATGATCCTGAGTGAACATGGGCCTTCACTATAACAAATCTTTTCTGAATCGAATACGGTATGTTAGACACAGTCATGTACAACATTACTGCCTCCAGCCAATTGGAAGGATGTGGTGGGCCTTAACAGCAGATTTAATGAATGAGGCTTAGGCTACTTTCACACTAGCGTCGTGCACTGCACGTCGCAATGCGACGTTGCGGCGCACCGACGCAAACTGCGAAAGCGCCGCACAACGGTGGCAGCGGATGCAGTTTTACAATGCATCCGCTGCCCCATTGTGATGTGCGGGGAGGCGGGGGCGGAGTTCCGGCCGTGCATGTGCGGTCGGAAAAGACGGTCACGACGCACCAAAAAACGTTACATGGAACGTTTTTTGGAGGCGACAGTCCGACGCAACACGACACAACCGTCGCATGACGGTTGCGATGTGTGGCAATGCGTCGCTAATGCAAGTCTATGGAGAAAAAACACATCCTGCAAGCACTTTTGCAGGATGCGTTTTTTCTACAAAACGACGCATAGCGACGTGCAGTGCATGACGCTAGTGTGAAAGAGGCCTTAGAAGAATTATCCTTTTCAAACCAAACAAATCAGGGGTTTGTTTTATGTGGCCCTCCCTATATACAGAGGGCAAGTAAATATGGCTGCTCGGCACTGTATTCTGGAACCAGTTGTAACCTTTCTACCCTGTATAATGTAGAATCATTTAATGTGATCAGCATTGTACCTCGTCATTACTTGGCAAATAACCTTTGAAACCACTGCAGAGTCACTGTTGCTTTCATTGGTTTTGGCCTGAATCCTTCTAAATGCCTTTGTTGCTTAGTATAGGAGCTGTGCAGCTGTCAGTGTGCCTGGTGCAGTCGTCAGGACGGCTGGTACAGAGTGACACCTTACCGGATTCATTATTATGCCAAGTCAGACAGCTGTGATGGTTATGGAGAGGATCGGCACATAACTGTGGCATTTTCACATGTAAAACTTTATTAATAGGTCTCAAATGTTCTCTTGCTGCTATCTCCCTATTTAACAGAAAATGATAGAGAAAAAGCTGCTCTGTTACCAAAGAAGCCAAATTTCTTTGAATGCAAGAACATGTTAATTACAATAAAGTCTGTATGTGTCTGATTATGGTTATAAAAATATAAATTTGGTCTTAATGTTATTTATTTGTATGTACTGTAGGGGTTGTACTCGCTCAGCTGCAACGGGTGACACTCAGGAGACACGTTTCCTTAAAAATTCACAGGTTTATTGCTCCATAAACCACATTGCAACAGGAACAACAGGTAAACAGTCTTACGTCAGACGAATGCGTCCTCAAAGTCCATAGTGGAGCTCCGCTCTCTCAGGTCTGTGGGCACACAGACTGTGCTATGTCCAGCACGTAGGCTCTCCAGCCTAAATATGGTCTCTGTGTGCTGTTCAGGACATCTGTCCCCACTTGGAACTGTCCAACACACAGGCCACTCTGCAGTGTCCAGCCAGGACACATGGAAGCGTGTCCACCCTGACAGACTCCCACACACTCACACCATGTGCTACACACACCTCCTTTACATAGGTGTAACCACACCCAGGTACCTGTCACATGGCCAGTCAGGTGAGCATGACATCACCACAGGTCCTTACACACAAAACCATCTTACGTGTTCAGACACGCCTCTTTGGGTGGGTTTGTAGGTTACTGAACCCACCCATCTCTCCAATCACCTGGAAGCCTTCCCAATGTAAACAAATCCCTCAGCAGTAGATCTGCTTGAGCAAAACATACCCAGGCTTCCATCACAGGGCCACCCACCTCTGCGATACATACCGTCCATTAATCACATGACCAGTCGCTATGCCACAGTACCTTTAAGATATATTTTAGGGAAAAGGGACTAATATTGATGAAGGCTTCTCAAATCATCCCAGAGAGCAGGCCCAAATGGACATTCACTGATTTCTGGCTCTAGGAGACATGTAGACTATAGTTAGCTGTCCACTAATCTGACTGTATTGTTTCACCCAATATAAGTGGTGCCATAGGTGACTGGAGACCTCTTATCCTTGTTCTTACTAAAACAATCACATATCAAGGAAATCTCACTAAATAAGCAAGATGAAGTCAATAGTATTGGGTACCGTTACACTAAACGATTTACCAACGATCACGACCAGCGATACGACCTGGCCGTGATCGTTGGTAAGTCATTGTGTGGTCGCTGGGGAGCTGTCACACAGACAGCTCTCCAGCGACCAACGATGCCGAAGTCCCCGGGTAACCAGGGTAAACATCGGGTTACTAAGCGCAGGGCCGCGCTTAGTAACCCGATGTTTACCCTGTTTACCATCGTAAATGTAAAAAAAAACAAACAGTACATCCTCACATTCCGGTGTCAAGTCCCTCGCCGTCTGCTTCCCGCACTGACTGTGAGCGCCGGCTGTAAAGTACAGCACAGCGGTGACGTCACCGCTGTGCTCTGCTTTTATTTTACGGCCGGCGCTCACAGTCAGTGCGGGAAGCAGACGGCTAGGGACGTGACACCGGAATGTGAGGATGTACTGTTTGTTTTTTACATTTACGATGGTAACCAGGGTAAACATCGGGTTACTAAGCGCGGCCCTGCGCTTAGTAACCCGATGTTTACCCTGGTTACAAGCGAACACATCGCTGGATCGGTGTCACACACACCGATCCAGTGATGACAGCGGGAGATCCAGAGACGAAATAAAGTTCCAAACGATCTGCTACGACGTACGATTCTCAACGGGGCCCCTGATCGCTGCTGCGTGTCAGACACAGCGATATCGTATGCATATCGCTGGAATGTCACGGATCGTGCCGTCGCAGCGACCAAAGTGGCACTGTGAGACGGTACCCTTAGCTGATGTAGGAAAGAGCGGCCAATAGTTATCTATGTATATGGCCAACCTATCTCTGATGTCTGCTGCCAGACATGTTCCCGGCTACTTAGGCTATATCTGTTCTGTCAAGGGTCCAGAAAATGTCCACTTATTTTGGAGCTTACCAAACATTGTAACCAGGCATGCATGTATTTGTGCTGAATTATCCTTTCCTGCTAATATTAGACCAGTATTACAGAATATGCCTAATCCACCTTTTCTAAAAATCTGGTTGTACAGAGCCTTGAAAGACTTTTCAATACTGGAATACTCCTATAACTACTGAAATACAAACTAGAACATGTGAATTCTGCTTTAGGTCTCTGGACACAGTGGCACAGTCCTATATCCTTTTTGCAAGTGATTTTTGTGCTTTCTTAGGGCTCCACTATAAGGCTAGATTCACATTGCGTTAATGCAGTCCGTTCACCGCATGCGTTAAACGGACTGCGCAACGCAAGTGCCTTTTAAAGATCGCGTTATGCGATCGCTCTAGCGCAGATGCTCCATCTGTGCTAGCTGTGACAGACCCGAAAACGCTGCAGACCGCGTCCGAGGGTCCGTCACAGAATGACGGCACATTGCTAACGCATGCCGATTATGACATGCGTTAGCGATGCGCTACATAATGGCAGTTCATGGGTGCGCCAACGCATCCGTTACATAGCGTTAGTGCCGCTATGTAAAGGATGCCGTCAGCGCATTGTCATTAACGCAAAGTGAACCCAGCCTAATAGTAACCAAGGAGAGGAAAACTAACCATAAGTCCATGACAACCTTCTCTCTTAGGCTAGGTTCACATTGCGTTAGGGCAATCCGTTTAGCGCATAGCGCTAGCGGGTTGCGCTAACGCAATGCTTCCCTAGGGTCCGCGTTCGGTGTCCCCGCTAGCGCAGATCCCCGATCTGCACTAGCGAGGAACGGACCTCGGGCGCGCCGCGGACGCTGCAAGCAGCGTCCGAGGCGCGTCACAGAAGAACGGCACATCACTAGAGCGAGCCGAAAAAGGCACGCGCTAGTGATGCGCTGCAAGAGAAATTTACATTGCTGTCAATGGGCACGCTAACGGACCCGTTGCACGGCGTTAATTGCGACATTTTCGCCGTGCAACGCTGTCCGTTAGCGTGCACACATTAACGCAATGTGAACCCAGCCTTACAATTGATGACGTAGAAGTGCCAGTTTCTTTTGTTATCTGATGGGGCAATGTGGTGACAATGTGATGAGGTGAACCAACAAAGAAAGGAGCGTTCCATAATACTTTTTGGGCCCTTCTACTCTGCGTAAGGCTCTCCTGTCATCTGCTAAAATATTTTTGAAATGTTACTTCATATACTGTTGTGGCCAAAAGTATTGACTCCCCTGTAATTCTGTCAGATAATACTCAGTTCCTTCCTGAAAATGATTGCAATCACAAATTATTTGGTATTATTATCTTCATTTAATTTGTCTTAAATGAAAAAACACAAAAGAGAATGAAGCAAAAAGCAAAACATTGATCATTTCACACAAAACTCCAAAAATGGGCCAGACAAAAGTATTGGCACCCTCAGCCTAATACTTGGTTGCACAACCTTTAGCCAAAATAACTGCGACCAACCGCTTCCGGTAACCATCAATGAGTTTCTTACAATGCTCTGCTGGAATTTAGACCATTCTTCTTTAGCAAACTGCTCCAGGTCCCTGATATTTGAAGGGTGCCTTCTCCAAACTGCCATTTTTAGATCTCTCCACAGGTGTTCTATGGGATTCAGGTCCGGACTCATTGCTGGCCACCTTAGAAGTCTCCAGTGCTTTCTCTCAAACCATTTTCTAGTGCTTTTTGAAGTGTGTTTTAGGTCATTGTCCTGCTGAAAGACCCATGACCTCTGAGGGAGACCCAGCTTTCTCACATTGGGCCCTACATTATGCTGCAAAATTTGTTGGTAGTCTTCAGACTTCATAATGTCATGCACACGGTCAAGCAGTCCAGTGCCAGAGGCAGCAAAGCAACCCCAAAACATCAGGGAACCTCCGCCATGTTTGACTGTAGGGACCGTGTTCTTTTCTTTGAATGCCTCTTTTTTTCTCCTGTAAACTCTATGTTGATGCCTTTGCCCAAAAAGCTCTACCTTTGTCTCATCTGACCAGAGAACATTCTTCCAAAACGTTTTAGGCTTTTTCCTGTAAGTTTTGGCAAACTCCAGCTTGGCTTTTTTATGTCTCGGGGTAAAAAGTGGGGTCTTCCTGGGTCTCCTACCATCCAGTCCCTTTTCATTCAGACGCCGACGGATAGTACGGGTTGACACTGTTGTACCCTCGGACTGCAGGGCAGCTTGAACTTGTTTGGATGTTAGTCAAGGTTCTTTATCCAACATCCGCACAATCTTGCGTTTAAATCTCTTGTCAATTTTTCTTTTCCGTCCACATCTAGGGAGGTTAGCCACAGTGCCATGGGCTTTAAACTTCTTGATGACACTGCGCACGGTAGACACAGAAACATTCAGGTCTTTGGAGATGGACTTGCAGTCTTGAGATTGCTCATGCTTCCTCATAAATTGGTTTCTCAAGTCCTCAGACTCATAAATTGGTTTCTCAAGTCCTCAGACAGTTCTTTGGTCTTCTTTCTTTTCTCCATGCTCAATGTGGTACACACAAGGACACAGGACAGAGGTTGAGTCAACTTTAATCCATGTCAACTGGCTGCAAGTGTGATTTAGTTATTGCCAACACCCGTTAGGTGCCACAGATAAGTTACAGGTGCTGTTAATTACACAAATTAGAGAAGCATCACATAATTTTTCGAACAGTGCCAACACTTTTGTCCACCCCCTTTTTTATGTTTGGTGTGGAATTATATCCAATTTGGCTTTAGGACAATTCTTTTTGTGCTTTTTCATTTAAGGCTACTTTCACACTAGCGTCATGCACTGTACGTCGCTATGCGTCGTTTGGTAGAAAACCCGCATCCTGCACCCGCATCCGGACCGTCGCCACCAAAAAACGTTACATGTAACGTTATTTGGTGCATCGTCTGCAGCATTTCCGACCGCGCATGTGCGGCCGGAACTCCGCCCCCGCCTCCCTGCACCTCACAATGGGGCAGCGGATGCGTTGAAAAACAGCATCCGCTGCCCCCATTGTGCGGCGCTTCCACACTATGCGTCGGTGCGCTGCAACGTCGCATAGTGACGTGCAGTGCACGAAGCTAGTGTGAAAGTAGCCTTAGACAAATTAAATGAAGATAATAATAATAAATAATTTGTGTTTGCAATCATTTTCAGGAAGAAACTGAGTATTATCTGACAGAATTGCAGGGGTGTCAATACTTTTGGCCACAACTGTAGAGGTCCTATGGCATAACCAAAACTAGGTAATGGACTAACTAACATTCAACATGAAGATGCTGTGTGGATGCATTGTATGGGGATGGACAGGTGCCCTCTGTCAGCTGTAATGTCGTATGAAGCTGCATGTAAAAATGTTTTGAAATCCTAGAGAATATTTAATGTACAATTAGTTTTCTTGACCCCACTCAATATCACTGTCTCCTCTGCAGCTATAGGAAACAGTACATTGCTTGTTGCTTGCAATGACATCACATCAGTCCGCTCCAGATATCGTGACCAAGCACAGCTGCCATAATCCACCACAGCTGTCCATTCTTTAAGGTGGTTGACACAGAATGAAGGAAAGGCTTTAAAATCCTGTAAATGTAATATAAAATGACTATTGTTTTGAAGAGATGCATGAAATCCTCTACTGACATAATAATGTACTGGTTGAATTTGATATTTTCCATATTGTCCTGAACATCCCCTTAGATTAATAATAAATTAGCATTTTCATAACTTGCTGGATATGTAATAGAAAAGTTCTGTATATTATACAAATAATATTCAACCAGCATTAACAAGTGTGAACTGTAAGCTGCATTATACTGGAGGTTTTGTGAATGAGAACGGGAGATGTGGAATTCAACATTATTTATTGCAGTCACTGACTACCTCATGATTAATAGGAGAATTTTAAAAGGCATATAACCGACATGGCGAGCATTGGGGAGACTGGAGAGTCAATAGCATTAGTGTCATGGACATCTCAGCCTAACATGCTGAACCAAAACTGAACCAGTTGATACTGTATTATTATTATTTTTTGCTTTCAGTTGCGATTTTTAGATAATTGTTTTTAGTGTTCTGACCAGGCCTTCTGGTCTCTGACCATTCTTCTAGATTCATCCCTGGAAGCCCATTCTAGTTTTACTTTATAATTTCCTGACTACTCTCTGTTTTTTCTGCCTGACTTCCTGGACTTCGTTCTGACCCAATTTGTTCCTTTTTTCCTCACTCCGTCCATTGGATAGTGAGTACTATGGAGAAGCAACCTGTAGCTTCTTACGGTGGATAATTGAGCAAACGAGGTAGTTCTTCGGAATCTGCTAAACAGAGTGGCCAGCACCAAGCTTGACTCTGGAAACCCACCTTTAGCCAAAACAATGTTATGCTAGAGAAATAACTGTGCAACTTTCACTTGGTACTATCTACTATGAATGTTCATCATCCATTGCCTAGCTCTCTGGCATACACAAAATTACACTCCATGAGATTGGACAAGCATTTGCACAAACATAGATAAGAAGGTGCGTCTTCCATCCTATCCTTTCAAAGGATGAAATGTCAGCCACTTCTACTGGGTAACCTGTAGACATTGTTGTTACCCAGTCTCTTCTAAACCAAAGAACCAAACCCTGGGAGTTAAATCTGTGCACTTGCTTTCTGTATATATTATTTTGATGATTGTGGTGCTGCTATTTTTTTAATGCCATGGTGGTTAGAGAGCTTTGTTTACCTTCAAGTTACGGTACCTAAACCAGTTCAGAATAGGTAGAGAAGAACAAGCCTTCCTGTGTATGGGAGAGTTAAGTGAGATGGCAGCCTGCTGATTGATCTGCTAAACTAAAATTTAGGCCCCAGAGGAAGCCCACGTGAAATGTGCGTTGGGGCACCGTGTGTTGCGCCACAGAGACCAGATATGGGTAAGAGGCAATGTTGTATGTGAGAATCATGTTGCTGCAAGGCAATGCCATTATGTTCTAATATATGATTTATGTACCGTACTTGTTATTTGTTTGCATTGATGCGGCCACATGAGTCTCTCAGATTTCTTTGAATGGACATGGTGCATTGTCACTTTATGTAAATACAGGTTCCCTCACTAGGTTCTCCCTGACTACACTACATCTGAGGTGTCATTCCATACTATCTCTGCTGTACCTGACTTGTTTAAAATAGTTCTATCCTTGATATGATCTTTTATCTTGTATTGCCTTATTTGTATTGATTTAAATAAACTATCTTTTTTTCACTTTACCTTGGAGTTTTAGATTGTGAGCCCTCGCAGGCAGGACTCTCTCCTCCTGTACCAGTTGTGACTTGTATTGTTTAAGATTATTGTACTTGTTTTTATTATGTATACCCCTCCTCACATGTAAAGCGCCATGGAATAAATGGCGCTATAATAATAAAAAATAATAATAATACTCTGTCTACTCCATTCTTGCATGTATGCATCTCTGTTAGCAGTAATCCTTGGCTATTGCCTATAGTGGTCCTTTTATATATGGGCTTGGGACTGCTCCTTATACTATGGTTTCTGTCTTAGTGATTTTGTATTACACTCCCCCCTCAGTGTGGTTATGCAAGAAAGAATGGGGACTTCGGACTTCCATTCTAGTAATGAGTGGGAGTTATAAGGGGAGTCCGCAGTCATCTTATGTACATCATCTGTCCTGTGGATAGATAATACCTGGTATAGATATAACATCATTGTCATCTATCTTGTTCGACAGGTTGGCTTATTGGGCATGCCATTTCTGGGAAGGAGATAAGCAGCTGTGGGCAGACAATAGGTTTAAATATACTGGAACTGTCTGATTCCTTTTTCCAGGGGACAGCCTGCCAGCCACCATAGACGGTGGATTGTTGGTAAACCCAGATTTACCGCTATGAACAAGTATAAAAGATGATGGGGGAAGGAAAGTCCCATTGTGGATAATAGCTGGATATATTTAGCTGCAAAACATTTTCTTCATTCCAGTAAAAATTGCTCCTATGCCAGAAAAATGCCACTGGGCGTTAAACTGATTACGGCTAGTATCTGAATCTGTAAACCTGACCTTACTGAGGCTTCTAGTGCTTGGTAGATCTGAGCGGTAAAGAATTGCCAGGTCCGTCTATTCCACCTCTCCTACCACCTTATTTAGTTCATTCTGGCAAACCAACTCAATAATAGCATCTTTTCCAGACACAAAGGCTATTGGCAAGAGCTGACACTGAAATTCATACATTAGACGTGTGAGGAAATGACACAAGGCTGCCAGATTGTTCTATTATGTTCTATTGTTTAGTCTCTGGCAATGAGATATACAAAATCCACATTTTATGGCATTGACTCATTTATCAATGTTTTGTTTCAAGAACAGCTATAAAAAAGTACCCAGAAAAAATAGTGTCCATGTATGGTTCTCCATTCAGAAAAATCAGCAGTTGAGGCTTTAGTCAAATTCTTTACATGAGTGAAATTCTCCAATGCCTCTGTTTAATATTTAGCTATTCAGATTGGCCATGCGTGCACCCTGTACAGCTTCTACATCCTCAACCTTCAGAAGAAACCTCTCTTGTCCATACATATTAGATGGATGTCAGCCACACCACTTCCTGCCAATGATCTAATGTATTTGGGGCTGCCCCCAATAGCAAATGTCAGAGTGAGGCCCACTTCCCACGTGTACCCATTATAATCTATGGTGTTATTCACATGTCCATGTTTTTACGTGGACCGTTCATCCGTGCAAAACTCACTGAGACATCCATTTTTTCAAGTATCATTGATGAAAAGGGCCAATACAAGACTATGGGTCTATGAAAAACACGTAGATGACAAGGATGGCATTCATGTGCCATCCATGGGCTGTCCATATTTAACCTTACAAAGGATTGGAGAAGCTTTGTAATTTATTTATTCAGCCATTCGTGAAAAAAACTGATGACACTGATGGTAAAAACCATTTTCATGAATGTTCTGGATCAGATTTTTATCAATGTTGCGGGTCAGATTTTCATCAGTGTTTGGCCAGTGTGTCTGTTGTTATTTTCTCATATGTAACAGCACATGGACAGCAAAGATAGCACATGGATTGCACATTGAAGGTATCTATATGTTGTCCAGAGCCATAAACTGGTATGGTTGATTGTTATTCATGACTTGGATCAAGAGCGAACATGTCGCCGTGATTTTTTTGTAGATGCACGTTCCACAAAAAAAAAATCATGTGAAAAGCCCCATAGGATGTAATGGGTTCGTATTGAGACATCTGAAGGAGGCCTAAATGTCTGTCCAGACATTTCCACAGCTCATCTCATGCTCCCTTTTATTTGGCAAACGGCTGTAGTAATTGACTTAATATGGCTTTTCCTGTTTCTTGTGACGAAATTTCCTTACAAATTGTTAGACTTACCAAACTGCAAATTTCAAGATTACACTCAGTGTATTACGTTGTAGGCTCAATAAATATATACAATCAAAGCTTAATCCTATTTCCTAGTGACTGAATCAAACGTCATCAGGGAGAGGTTTCTGATGTAGACATGTCCCGGCATACTCTTGAAGTACTTTATTACATCTGATATCGCAACTCTAACCTTAGTATATGTCATAGCAGGTGTAATTGCATCTTCGCACCTTGAGTTTATAGCTCTACTGATCACTTGTTTTGTATTTATTACAGATAAGGCCAGCAGAGTCAGAACTACACATTAATATTGCACTTTTAATAGCTGTCAGCCAAAAGTTCTTCATCAGCTATTCTTCCTGATTTCCTTCAATATACACATGCAGGCTCAGTTCAGATGTAGGAGGATTCTGGAAGGTCTCTGGCAGAGGCTTATTCCCTCTTAGATCAAAATGATGGGTCATTGATTCTTCTGGCCCTCAAAATCATCTGTCAGTAGAAAGTCAGGATGTCCCAGTGGACATATGAGATTGTCCCATGGAAATGGAGAGACTTGGCTGACTTTGCTCTAACTTGAATGCATTATCCCTTAAAAAAGCTCTCACATGTACTTTTATTTGTGCTAAATACTTTATATGTATATATGCATGTAATGTAGAGTACTGTATGTATTAATATACCTACCACTGCTTTCTCTGGGATCCATCACTGCCCTGCTCTGCTTTTCAGTGACGTCACCGCTATTAAGACTAACTGGCTCACTCTATGCTCTATGTGTGTGAGCAGGTTGCGGGATGCAGTGACGGACAGGAGACAAAGCAAGGGTTAACATTTTTAATTAACACTGACACACTCCACGCAGGGAGGTAAAAGGTTAACTAGGGGGTTGGGTAGGCAGTTCAAGGTATAGATAATATGCAGGGGTTAAGGAACAGTGAAAAAGAGTATTAACAGTTCTTGGGGGTTAACTTATCCTGTCAGATGCTTATCAAGATGTGGTAGTCCCGGAGCAGGTGATGGCGTCAACAATGGCTGGCGTGGCACTTGCCCAATATGATCCTGGAGGTAATGATGATCTGTCTTCTGGCGGCAGCGGTTGGTCTCCGGTACCTTCCGCTGAGCCCCTAGTCCATATACTGATGTGGACCGAAGAGCATGGGCCACGGCACTGTCTGAGCCTGACGGGACCCCGCAGGCATACACTGGTGAATCAGCGAGCAAATGACAGTCTTCTCTGGCAGCACGCTCACAGTACTGACTAGCGCAAAACGTTCAACACCGCTCTTTGTGATGACCAACAGGCACACTGCACGTCCCTCTTAACAGTCTCTGTCAGCGGTGGTGGGTAGCTCAAGCATGGGCCTGCAGTATATTGATGCTCGAGAGCCGGAGCACTCATGTCCCCCTGCTGTGCTCTGTCTCTTCCCGCCAAGTCTGCCTGTTTCTGCGCACGCTGAGTCTGTAAGCGCTTAGCCACACCTCCTGTTCCCACCTGCAATGATTGGTCCGCTCTCTTAAGCTTTCCCCCGGACAACAGAGGAGACAGTTCCGACAGTACCCGCGGCACACTCCTTCTTCTTACATATGAGCCGGAAGTCTCTTTTTCAATGTAAGTCTTTGGAGTCTTGTTCTGATGCTCCGTAGAAATGCATTTTACAACGCAAAGTGCTGTGTGGCCCAGAGACTCTGCAGACTGGTGATGTCACTGAGAAATGGAGCAGATCATCCTTGGATACTGGAGAAGGAAGTGATAGGTGAGTATATTAACACACTAACACTACACTACATGCACATATTGTGTGAAAAGTCTGTGGGAGGGCTTCTTTAAGTCTATAAGCAATTGAACTAGCATTACACCAAATTATTTTGATTTCAAAAACATCTCTTCAAGTTTTGAGACTTAATGCAAAATTTGTTAAAGGCCCCACACCTGCCATGTAGGGTTGAGCGAAACGGATCGGACAAATTCAAAAATCGCCGACTTTCGGCAAAGTCGGGTTTCATGAAACCCGACCCGATCCTAGTGTGGGATCGGCCATGCGGTCAGTGATCTGCGTGCCAAAGTCGCGTTTTGTATGACGCGTTCAGCGCCATTTTTCAGCCAATGAAGGAGGATGCAGAGTGTGGGCAGCGTGATGACATAGATCTCAGTCCCCACCATCTTAGAGAAGGGCATGACAGTGATTGGCTTGCTTTCTGCGGCGTCACAGGGGCTATAAAGGGGTGCGCACGCCGACCGCCGTCTTACTTCTGCCGATCTCAGCATAGGGAGAGGTTGCTGCAGCTTCATCAGAAGAAGAGATATAGTTAGGGAGGGAAGATTAACCCCCACACTGCTTGTGCTGTAGCGATTTCCACTGTCCAACACCACCTTTTTTTTTTGCAGGGACAGTGGAGGCTATATTTTTGTGCATCAGCTCTGTAGCTTATTAGGCTGCCTTATAAGGCTCCCTGATAGCTGTATTGCTGTTTGCACCGCTGCTGTGCAAAGCAACTGCTTTTTTAAAAAGCCATCCCAGCCCTACACCAGCATGTCAAAGACTGCATTGTCCATGCACTGAGGCAATCAGTCAGTGGAAAGGTGCACCTCACAACAGATGCATGGACCAGTAGCCATGGCAAGGGACGTTACGTGTCCATCACGGCGCACTGGGTTAATGTGGTGGATGCAGGGTCCACAGGGGACAGCCATAGTGGGACAGTTCTGGCTAGCCCACGGTCTAGGAAACAGTTGGCTGTAGGCTTCGCCTCCCCTCCTCCTCCTCCTCTTTAAGTGAAAGCTCGTCCACACAGCGCAGTCGCACGACAACTCCATCCGCAGCTGCCAGTGTTGCACACGAGGTGTCCCATTATCGAACAGCTAGTGGTAAGCGTCAGCAGGCTGTGTTTCAAATGAAGTGTTTGGGCGACAACAGACTCACCGCGGAAGTTCTGGCCGAGTACTTGCAGCAACAAACTCAGTCATGGCTGGGCAGTGTACATCTTCAGGCAGGCAAGGTAGTCAGTGATAACGGAAGGAATTTTATGGCTGCCATAGCCCTTTCAGAACTGAAACACATACCTTGCCTGGCTCACACCTTGAACCTGGTGGTGCAGTGCTTCCTCAAAAAGTTACCAGCCCTGCTCCTGAAGGTGCGAAGAGTTTGCTCGCACATCCGCCGGTCGCCCGTACACTTCAGCCGTATGCAGAACCATCAGTGATCACTGAATCTTCCCCAGCACCGCCTAATAATCGACGTTGCAACAAGGTGGAACTCCACACTGCACATGGTTCAGAGGCTGTGCGAACAGAGGTGTGCTGTAATTAATTTGTGGGAGGATACACATACACGGGCAGGCACTTGGATGGCAGACATGGAGTTGTCTGGTGTGCAGTGGTCAAAGCTACAAGACCTCTGTCAAGTCCTTCAGTGTTTTGAGGAATGCACACAGCTGGTAAGTGCAGGCAACGCCATCATAAGCATGAGCATCCCACTAATGCGTCTGCTGATGCAAAGAGGAGGAGGATGATGGGGATGAATATTTATGGGAGGAGGATGCTTCTCAGGGGGCAATAGAAACTGGTGGCGTTGCAAGGTCAGGTACAGGGTTTTTGCGGGACACAAGTGATGTTGATTTGCAAGAAAGTGCTCCTCAACCCAGCACAAGCAGTGAATTGACACCTGGAACATTGGCCCACATGGCTGAGCATGCCTTGCGTATCCTAAAAAGGGACCCCCGCATTATCAAAATGATGACCGATGACGATTACTGGTTGGCCTGCCTCCTGGATCCACGATGTAAAGGAAAATTACAAAATATCATGCCACATGAGAACCTTGAGCAAATATTGGCTACCAAACAAGCAACTCTTGTAGACTGTTTGGTTCAGGCATTCCCAGCACACAGCGGCGGTGATGGTTCTCACACGAGCTGTAGGGGGCAACACGGCAGAGGTGTTAGAGGTGCACGAATCCAAAGTGGCATTGGACAAAGAGGTTTTATGACCAGGTTTTGGAGTAATTTCGCAATGACCGCTGACACGACAGGTACTGCTGCATCGATTCAAAGTGACAGGAGACAGCATTTGTCCAGTATGGTTACGAACTACTTTTCCGCCCTTATCGATGTTCTCCCTCACAGGTCATTCCCCTTTGATTACTGGGCATCTAAAATAGACACCTGGCCTGAATTGGCAGAATATGCATTATAGGAGCTCGCTTGCCCTGCTGATAGTGTGCTATCAGAAAGAGTCTTCAGTGCTGCTGGTTCAATACTGACCGAAAAAAGGACAGTCTGGCTACCCGAAATGTTGATGATCTAACCTTCATTAAAATGAACCAATCATGGATTTCAAATTATTTGGCCCCACCTTCCCCTGCTGACACGTAGCTTGCCTGAAAAATGTCTTGCTTTTGGACTCCTCTTACTGACTTCTCCAATTCCTCCATTTGCAGCTGCTGAATGTCCACCATAGGCCATTTTTATACCTCCCTAAATGGGCTGACTCCCCCCACAGGGCCGTGGTCACCACCTGGCGCAAGCACCCGTGCGAGTGTCGTTTGCCTGGACAGGTGGGTGTGCCCACTCTTGGGCAACGGCACTGGCACAGGGTCCCTCATAGTACAATGAAGTGTCTCTGATGGTGGTGGTGCACAACCAACGTCAGACACACCGTCGTAATATGAGGGGCCCTGTGCCAGTACTGCCGCCCACGAGAGTGTTCCCCCCCAGCTCGAACAGTGCTCTACCACTTGCAATACTTACCTCTCCCTGCTCCACCACTGTGCAGTCTGTGCTGTTAAATCCTTCAATGGCACTGCCAATACAAATTTGTTGAAATGATAGATGATAGTTAAAATATACAGGGGCCCTGGCCTCCATTTAGACCAGTTAATACTTTGCGCCTACTACCACTGTCTGCTACTCAGCAGAGGAGCCCACCCCTGTACCTAGCTATGCCACCTGTTTATTTATGATCAATTTTTTGGCAGACATTTAGCCCACTTTTTTATTTGGGCCTTCTAACTGTGTCTGCCGCTCATTACAGTTGTCCTCCAATGAACAAAACAATGCCGCCTGTTTAGTCCTGTTACCACTTTTGAACTGCATTTAGCCCACTTTATTTGGGCCTACTAACTGTGTCTGCCGCTCATTACAGTTGTCCTCCAATGAACAAAGCAATGCCGCCTGTTTAGTCCTGTTACCAATTTTGAACTGCATTTAGCCCACTTTATTATTTGGGCCTACTAACTGTGTCTGCCGCTCATTACAGTTGTCCTCCACTGAACAAAGCAATTCCGCCTGTTTAGTCCTGTTACCACTTTTGAACTGCATTTAGCCCACTTTATTATTTGGGCCTACTAACTGTGTCTGCAGCTCATTACAGTTGTCCTCCACTGAACAAAGCAATTCCGCCTGTTTAGTCCTGTTACCAATTTTGAACTGCATTTAGCCCACTTTATTATTTGGGCCTATATCTGTGTTTCCTCCTCATCCTGCCCATTGCCCAGCCACTGCTAGATGAGTCTGCTGGTACATTCACCCAGACCACTACATTCCCCTTGCACTCCACACAGCCAGAATCTGACCCTGCTGAAATTCAGGTTCCCCTTCCCGCATACTATACCACCTTACACGGGGACAAAGAGGAAGGTGCAGATGAAAGTGCAGGTTCCTTCATCAGGTGGGGGGCATACTCGTTGGCAACATCACTGGCACAGGGCCCCTCACAGTAAGCAAAAGTGTCTCTGCCGGTGGGAGGTGCCACCCGCCGTCAAACACACCGCCGTACTATGAGGGGCCCTGTGCCAGCGCCAATGCCAACGAGTGAGCCCCCCTGCTTGCTCAGGACCACAGCACTTGCAAAGTTGAAATACTTACCTCTCCCTGCTCCACTGCCGTGACGTATTCCGCGTTTCCTGGGTTCAGCCCTACCCCCCACAACTTTAGCCAAATAACCCCCAGTTTTCAATGCCTAACTATTATTATAAAGTAAATTAGGATTGACAAGCTTCAGTAATAAGAATTGATGTTTTTGGCATTAAAATGGGCACTGTAGGTGTTTTCCTGTCCTCCACTCACTGCCGACTTTGATTCCCCATTGACTTGCATTGGGTTTCGTGTTTCAGTGAGCCCCCGACTTTTCGCAATAATCGGCCGATTTCTCCCGACCCGACTTTCCACAAAGTCGGGTTTCGCGAAACCCGACTCGATCCCAAAAAAGGAAAAGTCGCTCAACTCTACTGCCATGTACCATTTATAATACTGGTGTTTTCTTATGTGGCAGAGAAGCCTTAGGGCCCCAGAGGCCAGATGAGATTGCTGCCACTGTATGTTATGGCTATGCCCCTGTTTGACGCAAAAGTAGATCTTCACAGGAGCTCACAGTAAATCATCAAGTTAAATCATAGGACTTTTATTAAAGGAGTTGTCTGGAACTTTGACAATGATGGTCTATACTTACGATAGGTCATTAATGTCTAATCGGTGGTTGTGTGACACCCGGAACCCTGCCGATTAGCTGTTCCCGATGTTGATGGTGGCCAGAACTGCTCAGTTACGAAGCTGCACAGCTCTGTTGAAGGAATTGTGGCTGCGGCCAGGTACTACACATCTGCCCCTCTATTGATTTGAATAGGCGGAAGATGTGCAGCAACACAGCCACTATACAATCGATGGAGCTGTAGTGTGCAACTCTGTAATTGAGCAGTGCCAGCCAACACTGGGGACAGCTAATCGGTGAGGGAGCTGAGTGTTGCACCCTCGCCAATCAGACATTGATGACCAACAATGCCTGTGGTGTCAGTGGTGTCATTGATGACCTAAGGATAGTCCATCAATGTTAAAGTCCCGGACAGCCCCTTTAAGTAAAAATTAGGTAGCTATTCATGACAGAATGATATACTGTGCTAGATGCCGGAAACACCTGTCCATTAAACTGAGATTCCTTTAGTCTTTATGACTGCCGCAACCCAAAAACCTCTTCTCCCACAAAGTGGCGCCAACACATGCTTATTCAAATATAACTGGTTTATTTTAGGAAAGATTTATTCAAAACAACTTTCATCTTTTCTTTGGCTTAAAATTATGGTCGCAGCTTAACACGGGCAACATTTGCCAACAAATCGGGTGTAGGGAGATTATCTACCTTCCAGTCTCCCGATGCAGGTATCTTCACCACAAGAATCTCCACCCATTCCGCCACGGAGTAGCCCGGGACCCAAGCTACGACCCACCCAAAGAATGAAGTGCCTGAACCACCCCTTCGCGAAGACCTTCCAGAAAAATATCCAAACCAGCATCATTGAGATGCAACCATCTGGAAGGAGAAAACCCGTATTATCCCCCTCTAACCGGTGGTGTCTTACCACAACACCATTCTTAAATCTGATAAAACGAGATATTCGCTGGTTCAAAGTACGCCTCGATCTTTCCATGGCATTCAGCTCCCTGGCGCCTCGCCAAACCAGCCTAGGAATCAGCTCTGACCAAACCAACTGCATTACTGGAAAGAAACCCGGAAATTTATCCAAGTCAGATCTCATAAGGGTCAACAGCTCAGCGAGGGAAGATGAAGCCAGGTCGTTTCCTCCGGCATGTATGACCACCACTGTTGGGGAAGATGCGACTCTTGCGATACGAACAACCTCCGAAAGGACTTGTGACCAGGTAAGAACCCTCATGCCGCGCCAGATAACGTCCACTCCCGTGAAACCAAGCGACCGTCCTCCTGGGCATAATTCAGCTCGCCGAGCTGCCCAATATATGTACGAATGACCCACAAACCATACGCTGGGCCGCATACCATCTGAATCAAATTAAGAGCTGTTATTTAACGAAAACAGAGTATGAGTCAGGAAACAGAACAGAAAACTTGTAGAAAGGTATACCCAGAATAGTATGTTCTTACAGGACTCATTCAGGCCTGATATACCTAGTGAAACAACGGGACCTCCATCAACCAACTCTTTGAATATCTGACTCAAACAAACCCGCCTTGGAGGCTTCTGTCGCCGCACTGATCTTAAAGGAATTAGTCCCAAAATCTGTTGCGGGAAGACCTAAAAATGACAATGTGCGCCTTAGGACAGCGAGAAACTGTCCCGAAAACAAGGGGGCGCCATTCTCATGAATGAAAAATTGGGCCCCAGTGCTCCTGACCTGCATATAGCTGTTAACTAAAGCCAATGGACAAATCGTTTCTTTTATGGCAAACAGTGGGAACCAGGTACCCCTACCCTCCTGGTCGGTTTTTGATCTGCGCACTCTAACCCTCAGACCGTTGTCGCAAATCACGATGTCATCAAGCTGCAGACCACCTGCCTTGTGAAGGGACGAGGGAAGAATCTCGCTGACCCGCATGGCCCCGAAAAATGCCAGACCGAAAGCCGCTGATATTAACTTGGCTTCGTAACCGGAATCACAAATGGTTCTCGTGGCCTTAATTAAGCTGGCCAGGAGCGGAAAGGAAATGGGCCTTCTTTGGTCGCTCCATGTATTTACCCGACGCCATCCTTTCAATAATTGACCAATCAACAAATGCTTAGTTGAATCGGTCCATCCACGCAATTTGAAATGAAAGGCCACACCCGATATGCGGTTCCGGGCCACTGTCCCTGACACCCCGGCAGCATGCAACTAAGCTAGGAACGCCAAGGTGACATGTACTCTCAAAAAATCCGAAGAGCCTACCGGTTTATCCACTGCTAAGATACACCACTCATCCCACGCCTTACCATATGCTCTCCAGGTGGACGGGGCTATGGATGACCATATCAGGGGAATTAGTTCTCCAGGACATCCCATCGAAGGAGGGCATCCCAGAACTTGCGTTTGCTCCCTCGGATGCTCTCCATACCGCTCCTGTGAATCAGACCAATTTTTGACATCCATTAAGCTGACATTATCACTGGCTACAACACTCGCTTTTACCCACACATTGAACTCCAAACGTCTCAAAACAATGAAACTGATAAGCTTTATAACAGGCGGTGAGGAAGATGACAGGTAATTTATAGCATGTGTGGCGCTGTCAGTTTGGAGCTGCAATCGGATGCGCTTGTTGCTAAAAAACTGGCCCCAAAGCTCCATAGCAACTGCTATGGGAAACAACTTGGTTAAAGTCGGTTCCCGAACCCATGCCCTGCTAATCCAAGATTTAGGCCATGTGCCAACGCACTTTTGATCCCTAAATTATTAAAATTAGGTCCATACTACTGTCACAGTCCTCTTCTTGAAAGCAGGTTCTCCCATTGTAAGTATTAAGGAATTGCTTCCATATAATCAGGTTCATTTCGTAGTTGTGCAGTGATCCTGATCCAATGGTGAGGTTGCTTCACACCTCTCGTAGCGAGTATTAACCTGCGAGAAAAAATCCTGCCCATCGGCATTATCTTACAAGCGAAATTTAAGGAGCTGAGTAGAGATTGCATTTGGACTAAGGAAACCTTACCAACCGATAAGCAACCCTCAATTAATTCTAACAGCTTCACAATCTTGTCCCAGGGGGAACCTAAATTCCATGGCAAACGAATCGATTTCGATCCCGAGAAAAGTGATTACTGTAATGGGGCCAAACGTTTTTTCCAGGGACAGTGGGACTCCGAAATGAGCCATGAACTCTTTAAATTGTTCCAGGGCCTGGGCACATGATTCCGAATTCGCCGGTCCTACTAACAAAAAATCGTCAAGGTAATGCGTGATAGATGACAAAAGCGTAACCTTCTGAGCGACCCATTCCAGAAATGTGCTAAACATTTCGAAATAATGACAGGAAATTAAGCATCCCATTGGGAGGCATGTGTCATAATAATACCAGCCTTCGAACATGGCACCTAACAGATGATAGCAGTCCGGGTGAACCGGTAGCAGGCGAAAGGCGGATTCTATGTCTGATTTGGCCATAAGGGCCCCAGGTCCGGCTTTTCTGACCATCTCGACAACCCTATCAAACGTATATATGTTACTGTGGTGTCGTCGCTCGGAATGCCGTCGTTCACTGATTTACCTTTTGGGTAGGACAAATGATGAATTAGCCGGTATTTACCCTGATCCTTTTTGGGGACTATGCCCAAGGGGGAAACCCGTAAATTATAAAAGGGGCAGACGTTGAAAGGGCCCCGAAAGCGCCCTGCTTGAATTTCCTTGTTCAATTTTTCGTACAATATGACGGGGAAATCCCTTGCAGATTTTAAATTGGGGGCTGACTGTGGTTTGTGCGAAAAAACGAAAGGGATGAAAAAACCGAAAGAAAAACCAAAACTGAGCTGAGCCGCGGCAGATTTATTGGGGTATTTGTCCAACCATGGCCCCATGTTTTTTACGTTCACAGGTGTCATGTGGCTCACCCGCGGTGGCTGTCTTACTGCTATTTGATTTCTGTGAGGTTCGCGTGCATTTAGCTGCCGAATGGGTTCCGCCGCAGGCGGAACATTTGTGCTTGTATTTGCATAGTCCGTAGAATTTTCAATGACCCTCGTTGAACAGCCATCATGTGCCTGGTCTCCAGATAACCGCTGACCCTGCATTGTTGACAGCGCCAGCGGGCGGACCGGGAAAGGGCTGCGTGTTTTTCTGAGCCATCATCAGGCGTAACCCGGAATCAGTGGCTTTAACCCCCCACCCTAAATGTGGGTTGACAGCCAGACGACGACGGAAATCTTCATCATATTTCCACCATGCTGACCCCCAGTGGGCCTTGTATGAGCTGTAAATGCTGTCTGAATAAATAAATAGCTCGGAGCATCGCTCTGGATGTTTCTCGCCCATCACGCAACCTAACACTGCAAAAGCCTGCAACCAATTGTTGATGGTTTTGGCTACCTTGGGCTTCCTGTCATAAACCTTTTCACCGACTCGTCTTTCCTTGTCCACAGAGTGCTGCTCGGTGGACACGAGTGACCAAATGTCAATGAACTCATTAGCCCAAATGTGTTCCTTTACACTAACGTCTAAATGTGATCCTAAAGGTGGAACCCCGCAAAAAAGGCCATCTTTGTAGATGTCCGGGCGGGGGGGGAGGTGTTTGGGCGGTGCTACAGGTTGTAACAACCTGGGGTTCACAAAAATCCTGTCACCACCCGCACTAAACGAATTCACCGTGTCCGATAAATTTAAACTATTAGCCCTGTCGCCGCCCCAAACCCCAATAAAGGGGTACTCACCGGATTGTGTATTGGGCTCCGGACGGCTCTGCTCTTGATTCCCATGGTTGGTAGCACTTTGCCGCTCCACTCGAGACGTGGACCTGACGCGTGAAGATTCATGTCGACGAGACCTGCCGGATGAGCTATCCGACGAAGATGGAGAAACGCCATCTTGATGCTCTAGACCGCCGACTGCGACGGCTGGATCTGGACCTATGAGAATGCCTCTTACTACTGTAACGCTCCCTACGCCTATTCCGGCGTCGACGATAGTCTCCGGAAGACGATGATGAGGAAAAACTGCGCGCGGAGCGGTTACCCGCACTCTGTCCGCTAATAGGAGCTGGGGTACCAGCACCTTGTGTGAAAGGACCAACACCGGTTGCCACCAGCGATACAACTGCTGGGGCGTTCTGATGTTCTCCTGCTGCCATTTGCGATGTAACTATTTGCCCCCCAGGTATCTGTGAAGGAGGTGTTGTGAAAATCACCGGGCATAGGGGGAAAGGGGATTCCCCTCTAACACCTAATTGGCAAGCAACAGTTTGTTGCCCAGGTCCTGTGGACGAACGTAACTGCTGTTGGGCTGCTGATAATACCTCCCACCCTCTCCCTGTATTATTGCTGGCCTATTTGTTGTGGGGTCAGGGAGATAATTTCTTGTGACTCTCCTGCTAAAATATCTGATCCCCCAGCCTCCTGAGAGGATGAAGATGACCCATGTACCCCCCCATAGTGGCAGCTGATATCAGACCTGCCCCAGTTAAAGTAGCCGATGACTGCTGCCTTACCCTCCCTCCACTAGCGGTTGTCCCCGTCGGGTGTGTGACGCTGGTCGGCGGAACTATGCCCCCCTCCTGTGCCTGCCCGTCCCCTGGCCGAGACACGCTGTTTGGCGAACAAATGTGAGGAAGCGCGCGCGCTTGAACCACGCACGCTCCTCTTCAAATGTATTGGCGGGCTCAGGCGTGCCGGCGGCCGGGTGGCTCTGCGAGGTCGCCGGCCGTCCGACGGCATCGCCTGATTTGCCGCAGGGAAGGAGGCGCTCCTGGCTAGCAAAGCCGCTAGCCAAGCGCTGCCTTCCCTGCTGATTTTTTCCCTCACCGCCTCCTAGAGCGGGTCCTTGTTGCCGGCAGCCCAACCAGGTCCGGGTACAGAATGGGGACCGGAAGCCGCGTCAGTGCCTGACCATCCCCTTTCTAAGTGAAACCACGCCCCCAAGAGGCGCGGCCACTCAGTCTCGGGCGGCGTAACCCTGTGGGAGACCGGAGGCAGCCATGCAGCGGGCCCAGCAGTCAGGGGACAGCGGGATAGCAGCCGTGTCCCTCAAAATGCCTGAAGAGATTGATTTTGTCCAGTTTTGCTCATTTCACCCAACTCCAAAAAACTGCAAGACATACGAAACTCATATCAGCAATATAATTTGTAAAACACATACGGTAGCCCTGGATTCATTAAGCAGTATTGGACAGAATTCTTTTTCGCAATTTTACGCTAGCCCTGGCCAGCTCCACCAACTTTTTGGAAAGTGGGATGAGCTTTGCTAGGGGCGTGGATGAACATGGCCGGCAAATTCATCATAATTTATGCCACAAAAGGTATAAATTACAGCGAAAGTGTACTTAATGTAAAGTCAGGCATACATTTCTTGCAGTGGCGCATGGCAGTTGTGTGATATCCCAATGCACTAAAAGGCACACTCCTCATCATGGATTATGGATAAAGATGTTTGGTCTGCTAATACTTGGTTAGGCTATGTTCATACATTGCATTTTTACAGTGTTTTTTCAGCAGGTAGCAAAAAAACTGCTTACAGAAAGCAGGTTTTGCTACGTTTTTGCTGGTTTTTTTATGCATTTTTGCTACATTTTGCTTGTTGTTTACATTACATATTTAATTAAATTAATTTTATTCACCAAAAATGCAGCAAAAACAATGCTAAGATACATGGTTGCATTTTTTACAGCATTTTTGCACTTTATTATTGCTTTCTACAGGTGAAAAAACACAGCATATATGCTGAAAGAATTGGTATGGTGCAGATTTCAAGAATGCTGCAGTTTTCCAAATCAGTCAGAAAAAAAAAACAATGTGTGTGCATGAGATTTCTGAAATTTCATAGCTTTTGATGGTTCTGTAAAAAGCAGCTTTTAATTTGCATAAAAAAGCCTTAGGCTATGTTCACACATTGCGCTTTAGCTGCATTTTTTTTTCTACAGGCAAAATCTGCTCTACAAAAAGCAGGTTTTGCTGCATTTTTTGCTGCGTATAAATTTGGTGATGCCAAACAAAGCCAGGCCCTGCTGTTGTTCTGTCCAGACACAAAAGCAGTGAACATATAGATCAAGTTCACATATCTGGCTTCAGGTCGGATAGTGTACTGGTCCATGCGGATTTGAAAAGATGTTACAATAAAAGTGTTAAAAAACACACATAATAATAAGGCTAAATGCAGCCACTTTGTGGCAATGCCCATCACTTTGCCTAACCCAGGGTTTCGCCAACAATCTTGGCTTCTTCTGGGGCGTGGATGTATATGCTGACTGCAATTGGGTCTAGTTGGGACAACAGCAGAGCCTGATATGATGTACTTGGAACTTGTTTGCCCTGAATGATATATTGGTGGTGAGTGTTTGTCATCACCGAACTTTGGCATTATTTTATAACTTTGTGTTGTAGCGCCACGGACTATTGGAACTTTATTTGACCCTGATTCAAGAGCCTGTCTTTCCTTTATATAACAAGGAGGATATATTTTAAGTCTAAATGTTCACATACTATCCTCGAGTGTTTCTCCCCATTAAATGGCATATGGCAGAATTGTTTTCAAGTCAAGTTTGCAATCATTTATTATCATATTAATGTGTCGGATTGAATACTGCTTGTGTATCCGCTCATTTTAGTGAGTGGGAGGCGTGAATAATTTTTACATAATATACAAGACATTACAGCATTTTCACGTTAGTAGACAGACGCATTCAATGAAACATAAGTGTCATTGTGCAAGGATAGATGTTATGTTCGCCAAAGGCATCCTGGGAAGGAGAAATGACCAGCGTCATACTGCCAAAGTATATAGTTAGACGAAGTGCAATAAATACAGTACAGCCATGGCATAATGAAATCTTTTATCTATGTCGGAAACATCATTTCAAAGATGTTATTAAATCTGGTGAAATTGGTAACAACCTGTAACAGATGTGGACTTAGGTTACTAACTACGTGGCTACAGCGGAGAGCTGGCTGATAGCAGGCAGAGAACAGAACAAGATGTACAGTCTATGATTCTCCTTTCGTCATGTACGTGTTCCTACACTGTAACCGTTCCACAAGAGACTTGTGTTCATTTCCTTTCAGCCTCCATGGCACAATTTTTTTACTGTATTAACGTGCATTGAAATCGCGTCTCAATTACTGCAGAGACTAGAACACAGCAGTCCCAATTTACCAAGACGTTGTGCTTTTGGGAGTCTGGCGTGACGATGAAAAGAATTCTAATTAACAGTAATTACCATTAACAACAACATAACAGGATTTATTCAGCCTTTGGGACACGAATCATGAAGCAGGTATTAAGCGAGCAAAAGATTCTGGAAATGTATCATATTTATCACAGTCTGTTAGTCGCCAATGGAGAGCATTTAGGAGAGATCAGCTACGCTTCAAATACATTTTGTACCAAAGTTGTCAAATACATGAAAACATTGTAAAAAAAAATTGCATATACTTTCCATATTTCACATGTTCTATTACACTGTGTACTTACTATGATTGCATAGATATGGACAGATAAAAGTAAGCAGAGCCTGCCGATTTCGACAGGATCAGCCGACCATAAGGCGGATGGGTCAGTTTCAATTCAGTCGTCTGATCCTTTTGCTCAGAGAGGACATAAGCCTCTGCCAGATGATTGTGGCTCTGGCAGACAGATGAGAGTTTGGCTAACAGCAATCTAATACGGTTTCTATAGCCAGCTTAAAGATGAACCGTCATATAAATTGATTTATTCTATCAATATTACGCATAAAAATAAGCAATTTTGGAATTCAATTTTTAATTCAAGGAGAAAATCTGTAAAATCTGTCTTCGGTGAAGACAGATTTTTTCATTACTGAGATGAGATTGGAGATGACAGTTGGTTCTTTATAAATTCTATGGAGAAGATAGGGAGGAGTAGGGAGCAGACAAAGCCAGACACAGTTAAATGGGATATCCGAGACTTAAAAAAAAAAAAAGGGTAGTTAAGGCTATTTTCACACTTGCGTTTTTTTCAATCCGTCACAATCTGTGACGGATTGACTTGTATTAGACTTGTATTAGCGACGGATTGTGACGGAAGGCCATCCGTTCCATCCGACGCATCCTGCGCTGCCCGTTGTCAGCTACAATGGAAGCCTATGGACGCAGGATCCGTCGCTGACCGTCAGACATGGGAATCCAGCAACGGATCACGTTTTTCCCCTCTGGGCATGCCCAGAAGGATTTTCAAGTCCGGGAAAAAGTCTCTCTCTGTTTTCCACCAATTTTCATGACGTCCGTCGATACGTCATTCTGCTGGACAACGACGGACAGCAGAAAACACAAGTGTGAAAGTAGCCTAAACACTACCTGCCTGTTGTGCCCATCGGTGTTCTCCGCCAGCACAGAGCAGTCACAGATTTCGCTGACGTCATGTCCTTAGGCACATTCTTTTTCTTAAAGTCCCAGTTATACCCGTTAAAATTCTCCACAGTACTTTATTAGCACCAGTTGTTATCTCCTAGCTCACTAGTGGGAAAATCTGCATTCACTGAAGACAGATTTTACCCATGAATTGAGAATGTTGAGAATGGATGATTAGTTCAGAAGAAGAAAAGAGTGGATTTCTCATATAAGATAAATTACAAAATGTCCTTTTTTCACATGTATTATTGAGTTATAGAATAAAAAATGTGAAATGGTGATTGCGCTTTAAGGCCTGTTTCACACGTCAGTGTCTCCGGTACGTGTGGTGACAGTTTCCTCACGTACCGGAGACACTGACACACGTAGGCACATTAAAATCAATGTGTCTCTGCAGATGTCAGTGATTTTTCGCGGACCGTGTGTCCGTGTGCAAAACACGGAGACATGTCCACGTTTCTCCGGCAGCACGGTCCGCAAAGCGTCCCACACATGTGCACACGGAGAACAGTGTGCACTCTCCTCCGTGTGCACGTACCGCCGCAGGAGAAACAGCGCTAGAGTTAAACGCTGTCCCCTGCTTTTGGTGCTGAAGCCGGCATTCATTCCTCCTCCCCCAGCAGCGTTTGCTGGAGAGAATGAATGAAAAATCAAGATTTTTTATTTATTTTTTGTTAAAAATAAAGTTCGTGGTCACCTCCCGCCTGCCATCCCCCGTGCACCCACCCGCTTGCATTGACATACTCACCCAGCCCCCGCAATGCCTCCTCTCAGCGCCGCAGCATGTCCTGTGTGAGCGGTCACCCATAGGGGTGGAGCCGCATATTCATCCCTGTAATGAGCGGTACCACGTGACCGCTCACACAGGACAAGCTGCAGTGCTGAGAGGAGGCATCGCGGGAGCTGGGTGAGTATTTCAATGCAAGCGGGTGGGCGCACGGGGGTGGGAGGCGGGAGGTGACCACGAACTTTATTTTTAACAAAAAAAAATCAAAAAACCTTGATTTTTCATTCCTTCTCTCCAGCAAACGCTGCTGGGGAGAAGAAATGAATGCCGGCTTCAGCACCAAAAGCGGGGGACAGCGCTTTACTGTAGTGCTGTCTCCTGCACGGTCCGTGTGGTCCTCAGTCGGCACACGGGTGGCACACGGCTGCCACATGTGTGCCATACTGATGTGCCACGTGAGCACACGGACACGGATAACTCCGGTACCGATTTCTCCGGTACTGGAATTATCTGGACGTGTGAGACTGGCCTAAGGTAATGGTAGTATCAGTGGTGGGAGGAAGGGCTCCTGAGTCACAACCAATGCATATAAACACAGTTTGCTGGCATGGTGAAGTTCTTGTAGTATGCAGTAATTGTGGACTTAATTGAAAGAGTTGTTTTTGTCCATGAAAAAACAGTGAAGTGTTTGTGGGAAAAGTGGCATTATTTTCTTTCCTGGGGCCTTAATGTGTATGAAAAGGTCAATTATTGTGACTACAGAGACAGTAATGAACAGAAGCATCATCGATCGTATGTGTAGGAATCATTACTAAACCTAGTATAGCTAAGAAAGAACAAAGCAAAAGAGAACAACTGAGAACATGTATTATAGAATATTATAGAATAAGATCAGCTGGCCAAAAGGGCTTTTCCATTCTTTTGTCAAATGAAAAAAAAGCCTAATTGCTGCATAATTAAAAGTTATACCTAATGTAGAGAAGAGGGATCATAATGACCACGGAAGCGGCCATCCAGACTTCCCCATGAGGCCTTGAAGCTAACCCACCCTAAGCACAGCCAATCATGAGGGACTATGGTCAGAAGTCACTAATGATTAACCACTTCGTCAGGGGCAATCGCAGAAACGTGTGTCGGGGTGGATGCATCCTCTGGACTGCTTGTTATTAATCACCCATCTCACAGGTACTTTATGACTTTACTTAATGGCAGCATTTTGATATTTTTATCACCCCAGTTTTGAGCTTGTATGTGCACACTATGTGATTACTTACATTTCTTTAGTACAGCCTCACATGCACAGTCACTTTATTGTGGTATATAGTTACCTTCCTACCTAGATTAATTTCATTTTGAATTTTTGTCACCTGTTTACCTGTTTTTATGGGGCTCATATTGTATACATGTCTCGTGATTTTGCCGCAATTGCACCTTTTTGGTATTTCTTAATTTATTTATTTTTTTCTGTAATTTATTTTTGGCAGCAATATATATTCATTTGTATACATTCATTTGTTGTTGCTACCATATTATTAATTCATGTCCAGCTGGTCCTCAGTTGTACGCATCCCTCTTCCCTGTGTTTTTGTCCCCACCTGCATTATTTTTATAATTGATTACTAATAAAATAGTGCTTTTAATTTACATGGGTTCAAATTCGGTTTGTCCTCTGCTTGTGAATCAATATTACCGATATGCCCTACTATATATCTGTGGCACACATTTAATAGTAGAAATTTGCTTATTATTCTCTTACACTTTATATTGAATATTACAATCATTTCTTGTGTGCGTTGTTTCTGAGATTTTTGTGACTTAAACTGTATACTATATACAGAGCTCCTGTGTATAATGTCATTGGTGAGTCACTGTATTAAATGCACACGTTCACTATACACTATATACAGAGCTCCTGTGTATAGTGGCACTGGTGATCACTGTATTACCTGTATACTATATATACACAGGATCTCTGTATATACTGCAATGTCACTGGTGATCACTGTACTACCTCGGTGATAACTTGTTTTCATCACAGAAACCCTTTAATGCAAACTACCGTAATTGTACATCCCAGTTGTAGTGTATGCACAGTAGATGGAGGAGCCACTTATGTTTTACAGTCGATGCTCCACTATAACGGGGATAATGGCTAGCAGATATTTGCATATAGCGGTAGGGTGGGCCCCTAAGGTTAATTTCTCCTGTGGGACCTGCCATACCTATCTGTTCAGGAAAATTGCTGGCTTTAGGACATTTTCAAGTCATGCCAAGTCGATTCGGTTTTTCAGATTAATCAATTCCAAAACAAATTTGGTCAACTTTATTTGATAATAATGCAGTTTATTGAGAGAGGAGTGTACCACACAAGTTCCCGGCACCTAATAGAATCAGAAATGGGACTAATCACAACTGTGACTCCTCTCAGTAAGGTGCCTATAAGGGTGCAGTCAGACGGCCATATAACATGAACGACTACCGCAACCAAATCCTCGGACTGGCCGGCAGCTCTCCTGACCCAAGCATGACAGCTTCATGTATTTCTATGCAGCTGTCACTCTCGGGTCAGTAGAGCAGCCGACCAGTCCATGCACTGCAATGTGATCATTTTCTGTGTTATACGGCCGTCTGACTGCGCCCTAACTCTCACAATGGTCTGTTTGGATGGTACATACAACATTGGAGAAGGTTGGAATATTAATTACGCAATTTCAGTAGTAAGCAACACTATGCTTCAGTTCTTGCCTCATACACATCATTACTGTTATTGCCAATGTCATTAATATTGTAACTAATATATGTTATGACTTTGATTTTGCCATCTGAAAAAATGTCTGACCCAGTTCTAGACTTGACGTATAAATCATAACATTGCTTGTTATATGTTCCACTGAGTCTCTGCAATTGTTAATAACATACTGTAGGCTTGAAGAATTAAACGGACTGGCTGGCTGCTTTCCAAACTCCCCGGCCATGTAAAAGGACAGAAGGTGTTACTAGCATACTTGTAAGCAAGGCGCTTCCTTTGTTTGAACTGTGCCATGTCTTAACAGTACGGCAAGTAGACAGAGAAATACCACACATAAAAATAGCAAAGCAAAGGGCTAGACAGAGGACTGCTGCAAAACAGACCACCTTGCTTCCAAAGCTCACTCTGTAATATTCCTCAGGTTTCCACTTCAGCCAGCCAAAGTTTTTTTCAAATATCTATGGAAATGTTATCCCCTGGGCTCCGGTAGAACTAAGTTTAGCAAGCAAATGAGACAGTTCTTTGATCTATTACCAGACAGTTAACACCCATTTACTTCAAATAGGGGGAAAAAAAAGAAACCGAAACTGTGGATTTGGAAGGGGTCATTTCTCAAGGAGGGACAGCATCCAGTGCCGGCAACTCGGCGCTTCCAGCATCCAAACTGTATGAGAGCTGTTTTTATTCCTTTAACTGTCTACAATCTGCTCTTGGTAGGGCATGGATGCCAAGGCTGTTTTGCAGCGTGACAAGCGTCCTTCATCTTTTCAGTCCCGGAAATTGATCAGAGCGATACATGAAAATGCAAATATTTTGTTGGAGGTTTCTAAGGTTTTCAAAAAGAATCATAAAAGTATCAAAGGGGAAAAAATAGAACTTCTTTTTTCCTTGAATTTTTTCCATCCTACAGAAAAGCCTATGGGAAAACATTTAACTACTAGATGGTGGCCCGATTCTAACGCATCGGGTATTCTAGAATATGTATGTATGTATATAGCAGCCACACAGTATATAGCACAGGCCACGTAGTATATAGGAGCCATGTATATAGCAGACAAATACTGCGTGGCCTGTGCTATATACTATGTGGCTGCTATTTACATACATACATATTGTAGAATACCCGATGCGTTAATACAGCCCAAAGCAGCCATGCAGTATATAGCACAGGCGACGTACTATATAACACAGGCTACGCAGTATATAACACAGGGCACGTGGTATATAACACAGCCCACGCAGTATATAAGACAGCCCAAAAAGTATATAGCACAGCCCACACAGTATATAACATTGCCCACATAGTATGTAGCACATCCCACGCATTATAACGCAGCCCATGCAGTATATAGCAGCCCAAGCAGTATTTAGCAGCCCACGCTGTATACAGCAGCCATGTAGTATCTAACATTGCCCACATAGTATCTAGCAGCCATGTAGTATATAACACAGCCCTCATAGTATTTAGCAGTGTGGGCACCATATCCCTGTTAAAAAAAAATAATTAAAATAAAAAATAGTTATATACTCACCCGCAGGGATCCAGCGAAGTCCTGGCAATGCGCACGCGGCTGCCGTCATCTTCCGTTCCCAGGATGCATTGCGAAATTACCCAGAAGACTTAGCGGTCTCTCGAGACCGCTAAGTCTTCTGGGTAATTTCGCAATGCATCTCTGGGAAAGGAAGATGGCGGCGGGCGCGAGCGCATCGTCCGACGACGGAAGGTGAGAGTAGCCGTTTTTTTGTTTTTTTATTATTTTTAACATTACATCTTTTTACTATTGATGCCGCATAGGGAGCATCAATAGTAAAAAGTTGGGGACACACAGGGTTAATAGCAGCGGTAACGGAATGCATTACCCGTGCCATAACGTGGTCCGTTACCCCTGGTATTAACCCCGTGTTTGCAGTGACTGGAGGGGAGTATGCGGGCGCTGGGCAGTGACAGCAGGGGAGTAGGGAAGGACTAATCGGACTGTGCCTGTCACTGATTGGTCGCGGCAGCCATGACAGGCAGCTGGCGAGACCAATCAGCGACGCGGGATTACCGTGATGGAAGTTGCAGACAGAAAGACGGAAGTACCCCTTAGACAATTATATATATAGATGAAAAAAATCATAATTTTCTATTGGTTTAAAAAATAGCTTTTCTGTATCTAGCAGTTGTGCGATTGGCAAAATCCGGGTACAGATAAACTTACGTGACAATTTAGCGGGGGCAATAATCTTCATTACTCCGCATTTGGGGTGTGTCAGCAAGACGATTGAAAAAAAATCATAATTTTCTATTGGTTTAAAAAATAGCATATGTTTATCTAGCAGTTGTGCGACTGGCGCAATCTGGGTAGAGATAATAGTCTGTGACAATTTAGAAGAGGCATTACTCTGCATTTGGAGTGTGACAGCAAGACGATTGAAAAAAAATCATAATTTTCTATTGGCTTAAAAAGGGAAGCAAGGGAATCAATAGTGAGTACAAGTTTCACTATTGCACAATTTGCCAAGTTTTCACAAAGTACAAAACATTAGCCACATGGGGTATACATACATGACCACAAAGTATTTGTTGCAGACGGAAGAGGAGAAGGAGGTGATTTCATGAATAAAATGGGTTCAGATGGTAAGGGATGGATGTTGGGACAACTTTCCAAACAAAACATTTGGGCTGCTTTTACATACGTTGCTGTCATCCGTAGGGCTTACAAAGTCGCCGGAAATCCAGCCCTTGTTCAATTTTAGAAGAGTTAGACTGTCTGCTTTTTCTGTTGACAGGCGTGTGCGCTTATCTGTTATGATTGCATCAACTAAACTAAAAATCCGCTCAGACAACACACTGGCAGCAGGGCATGACAGCATCACCAAGGTGTAGAAAGAGAGATCAGGCCAAATGTGGAACTTGGACAACCAATAGTTAAAGGGCACTGAAGAATAAGAAGGACGCTGGTATAGCCAATTAAGTAGTTCTTCACCATCTTGGTCATCTTCTCCCCCTCGTCATTGTTACACCCACATATAGACCTTGCTGATGTGACAGTCTCATTAAAATGTGTCAGTTGGTGGACATTTCTCCTCCCAGAGTTGCACTTGGAGTGCATGGCCCTCTCCTATAATCCTTGTGGGTGAAAAAAGCCATGACGCCTAGGATCCTCCTCCTTCTCCTCTTCAGGTCATCCATGCTCTACAGGCATGAAACTGGGATTGGGAGTCCCCTCTGTTGCACAGACCAAAAACTCCCATTCCGCCTCATCCTCCTTCTCCTGTTCCTTGTCATCACCCAATTTGGCAGGAGAATATTGTGTGAGGCTGGGCTGTGTGGTATTAGCCACTGTAAAATCTTGCTCCATAGCCACCTGCTCAGCATTCAAAGCTTCTTCTTTGAGATTCTGCAGTGAATGTTTTAATAGACAGAGCAGCGGGATGGTTACGTTGACAATAGCGTCATCAGAGCTCACCATCTTAGTGCTGTATTCAAAGTTTTGAGCAACGTCACAAATATCATCAATTCACACCCACTCAGCAGTTGTTATGGGGAGTAATGGGGAGGCTACTTTTGGGGGGGGCGGAGAGACAGGACCTGTAATATGAGGAGACTGAAACCATGATGGAAGTTGGGACCGCTATTCTTAGTGTGTGTAAGATGTGTGATGTTTCAGCCTCTGACTCTGTCCCAGACTCTACCAGGTTCAGCAAGTGTGCGAAAAGGGAAATGTAGCATCCCTGTCCACAAGAACTTGTCCACGTGTCTGTGGTAAAGTAGACCTTGTTTATAAATGCGCTGGCCAGAGCACGGCTGATATTGTGTAACACATGCTTATGTAATGTATTGATGGCACACCGGAAAAAATAGTGTTGGATGATAATTAAGTACTGTGGGGATGCCATCGCCAAGAGGTTATGGAAAGACTCAGTTCCCACAAGTCGAAACGGAAACATTTCCAGGGCTACCAATCTGGCTTTGTGGGTGTTTAGCTTTTTTTTTCCTGTGTGCTTTCTGTTAAATGTCTGGGACAGGGACAAGTGAAGGCTGCACTGGGACTTTAACTGGACGTGGATGCTGACTGTTGTGTCTGTGCAACTGCAGGTTGTGGGCAGGAGGCATCAGCACCTGCTTCATGGACAGCAGATTGGGAAGGCCGTAACACAGGGGAAGGGGCAATGGTTTCACCATCAAAGATTTTGTACCCAGGCGTTCTGCCCACCTACTGGGGTGCTTGGCTGCCATGTGCTTTTGCATGCTGGTGGTGCTCAGGTTGCCAGTGTTTTGCCTCTTTTTAGCTTGGTTTGTCAGATGATGCAAATTACAGATGTTTTGTCTGAAGGAACGTCAGAAGAAAACTGCCATACAGGGGAACAACACACCCTTGGCCTGTTATCTAGCCGAGTGCGGGGGGCTCTGTGGAACAGTTGACTGAGTTCTCCCTCTGGTCAAACTAGTACCTTTTCTTGCCTGTTTTTGTGCTACTGACCAATCTTTGTCTGCACTGCTGTGCTTGCTAGGTGTGCCACCATGCCAGGTTGGATCAGTGGCCTCATCATCAACCACGTAATCTTCGAATTCCTCAATCTGATCCTACTTCTAAGATGCGATTTTAGGCTAACCTGATGACAACTGTGCGTCATGATTATTCTCCACCTCTTCAGACATGAATTGACCTTCCCCCAATGTGGCTTTCTCCTGGCTATTGGTGCTCAAATGTTTGGACATCACTGCACGCCACCTCCTCATGACCCTCTTTAATGGTGCACATTGAGAGGCCTGACAAACTACAAGGGAACGTAAAAAGTTCCTCAGAGTGGCCAGTGTTGGGGTCATATGTCTCCTGGGACTCTTGATGGTAGGAGGAAGGAGGATCAAGTTGATTATTCAGAGGCTCAGACTCTTGGCTATTGAGACTGGACCATGCGGAAGACTTTGTGGTGCTGCTTGTCAACACACTGGAGCCTTTGTCTGCCATCCAACCCACAACATCCTGGCAGTTGTCTGGGTTAGTCAGTGGTGTATCGCGCTGACCACAGTTTGAAAGGAAGCTAGAACAAGATCCAGTCACCTTCTGATCTGTAACACGGCCTTGGTGGGCACCACCACATCCACGTCCCTTAAAGTCACTCATTCTCATTTTGAATGCTTTATGCTTATGAAAAAAAAATCTCTGGCTTTATTTTTGACAAGTACCTTCACAGAGGTGTTATATGCAAATGCAATATATCTAGCAATGTGTGGCAATTTTTTTTTAGATATCAGCTTGATTACGCACAACAGCAGCAGACTCATAAAAATTAGAGATAAATAGTCATGTTTGCATATCTCTGCAGCCTTTGCGCCAGTCGCTCAACTGCTAGATAAAGATACGCTATTTATTAAACCAATAGAAAATGTGTAGGCTTGTGCAGTTGGTCAATGGCACCCCTGTCTCTTTCCCTTGAGGGGGCTGCTTCCAAGTAAAATGAGGCTTGTACATGCTCCTGACATGGGTTTCAGGCCTGACAGACTGACCACAATATAGGCCCTAGCTTGCATACACTGTATTCAGAATGTAATACTAATACTTTTGGTGTCTGTAGAATCCAATTTACTGACATTGATCATACAGCTCCCCCAACTCCTGTGTTATATTCACCATACAGTGGCTTCATCTGCTATGACAGTTGTTCCATTGGGATCCGGTGGCAAAAATGAACGGTGGAGATTACAAAATGCAGGTTTCACAGCACCTGCTGGCCCTCTGCTAATTGTCCACGTGGCCGCTTAATAACATGGCGGTGGACATATTGGTGGTGGTGGTCAAAGCCCAAAATTCAAATGGGCATGTTTTAGCTGGCATTGTAAAGTGATGAGGAAAATGTATTCCACTATCCAGCTAACCATTTTGCATGAGGGAGGGACCTCCCGAATGTAGGAGTGAGAGCTCTCCCGAATGTATGATACAGGGCTCCCTGAGGGCCCTTAGCAAACTGAGGTTTCATGGCACCTGCTGGCACTCTACTAATTGGCAGAGAGAGCCGCATAATGATATGGCGGTGGACATGGTGGTGGTGGTGGGAAAAGCCCAAAATTCAAATGGGCATTTTTTAGCTGGCATTGTAAAGTAATGGGGAATATGTATTCCACTATCTGGCATATATTTGGCATGAGGGAGGGACCTCCAGAATGTAGGAGAGAGAGCTCTCCAAAATGTATTATACAGGACCACCTGAGGGCCCTTACAAAATTCCGGTTTCACGGCACCTGCTGGCACTCTGCTGTCAGCGAGGGCCGCATAAAGACATGGCGGTGGACATGGTGGTGGTGGCGAGCGATGCCCAAAATTCAAATGGGCATGTTTGAAATAGCATTGTAAAGGAATGGGGAAATATGTATTCCACTATCTAGCTAACTATTTGGTATGAACGAGGGACCTCTCAAATGTAGGAGTGACAGCACTCACAAATGTTAAAGTAAAAAATAAAGCCAAAAAGCTCCATGTGAACCTATACTAACGGGGAGACAATTTTTTTTTTTTTGTGTTATATACGCAATTGCGTTTCTTAGCATTTTTCCCTTTTAAAAAATTTTTGCTTTGGTTTGGTAAAGAACCCGTAATACCGGCGCAATAGTCTGACCACATCATTCCCAGATACCATATGTGAGTTAGAAAGGCATGCAGGCATCTTCTCCATGCTGTTCCCATTAAGTTTTAGCTCTTTCCCATCAATTTCAGCTTTATTCTCAGGCCCCCAGACCTGTTTGTTGGGTCCAGCAGAAAAATATTTGGCTTTCTTATTGACTTGCGTTATTCAGTACAAATAAACGGATATTAGAAATTATTCATGCAGATTTTCCCAAAACCGAATATTTCACTGTTTGATCATGCCGAATATTTATATAAACTAAGTATACCCTTGTTTCTATTCTATAATCTTACATCAGGACATATAGATTTAAGAAGGTCTTGAAATTAGAGAAATATAACCTCAAATAAACATTAACGTGGTAGATTACACCTTGTCATTATTTAATAAAAATGTGGCCAAAATGGAGAAGTATTATGTGAATAATTAAGCTCATCCCATTAATTAATAGCTTGTGGAACCACTTTTATTGCAATAAATTGAAGTGTGGTAATTGTTTTTTGAATGACATTATCCGTCTCTCACATCATTCTGGAGGAATTTAACTCGCTTTTCTTTGCAATGCTATTACCAAACTCACAATGCGCTCTTATAATAATGTCAAAATATTTTTCACATTTGTGCCAATATAACAGATTTTTAATTTTGCCCTGTTTTACTCACTTCACACCTGAACGGATGCCCCTCCAGCTACCCTATTAACTATATTGCTTTGCTTCTAATGCTCCTGGTCAATCATGTGCATCGGAGCTGGCTTTCTGCTCTGCTCTGCTCTACCTTCAGAATATACCTTAGAACAGGGGTCTCAAACTGCATTCCTGAAGGGCTGCAAATCATAACGTGTGGAGGGCTGTGAGGCCATCATACTATATGGAGGTCTATGGAGCCATTATACTATATCAAGAGCTGTGCAGAATCATACTGTGTATAGGGGAGCTGTGAGACCATTATACTTGGCTGTGGGGGGCTGTGGGGCATAACACTGTCCGGGGGCTATGGAGCATTATACTGAGTATAGGTGGTGTGGGGCATCATACTGCTTTGGAGGGGTTCTGAAACATCATACTATGTGGGGGAATGCGGGGCATCATAATGTGTGGGATGCTGTGGGGAAGGAATCAACTGTGAAGCATCACATTGTGTGCGAGGGCAGTTTGGAGAGGTTCATACTCTATGGGGGCTATGAAGAGGATATCATAGTAAGTGAAAACACTAAGGGACTGCAGCAGGAGCACCATTTGTGTGTATACTCTAAACTTGTCCTTCTCCCTGTGTTTAAAAATTGTGAGATACACCCTTCTATGACAACGCCTTTGTGCCCTAACCCTGCCTTCTCCTCTGAACACTTTTTTTTCCAGCGATGGGAAAGTGCCATATGGTCTCTTGCTAAGGAGCCCCATCATTTGTATGCATGCTTAGAAAATCTCTTTGGCCTCCATTCAGTCTCCCATTATACATTAGTCTAGAATTATTTTGAGACAGGGGGCATGGTTTGCAAGGGGAACTGAGCGGCTGTGCTTCACAGGAGCTCCTGCCATTCCCCTTAATAAAGCTGTTAAAGCTTACTAAAAGTGGATATTTTGAGCCCTAAAGTAGTTACAACATGCCAGAACTCTCTTACAATAAGAAGAACCCAGAATTTGTGGGAGGATATCCTCTATCGGATCAGAAAAACAAGAGGAGTCTTAGTGGAGGCCTATCGGCACTCGGACATAGACAGACCAGGCCTGCAGCTGCGGTACCAAATCCACACCATGCTCTGGTGAGACCGCGACTCCCTAGTGTACAACAACCCCGTGGGACCCTTACAGGGAAGAAATCATCAATCACCGGAGCCCACGTACCTGCCGGTAATGAGAAGTAAAGCAGCCTGAAGGAAGCGGTGAGCATGGATGGTGGGAAGCAGCGGAGCAGAGCCGGAAGTGTCTCGGCGCCAAACCAACAATATACGCCTGACGGAGCGCTCCCAACCAAGCGTGACCCCCCTAATGTCAGAAAAAAGCTGACACTCACCGGAGCCACAGCACCGACCGGCAAGGACCAGAAAGCAGCGGTGAGCATAAAAGCCGCGAAGCTGCACAGCAGAGCCGGAAGTCAAGCGGCGTCCTCACAGCAGGCGCACGGCTGGACTGCAAATGACAGGCGCGATACACCGCAACAACTAAGCCGCCATGAAGACATCAGCCGCCGACAGGTCCTGAGGGGACTGGGAGAAGAGGCATCGGGTGGCCCGGAGCTTTCTCTGATGGCTGCATATGAAGCGCTGGAGAAGGGAACATCTGCGGCGATGGAGGAGGGAGTCCCGCCGCTGCAAGCTCAGCAGAGGAATTGTAAAGCTGTGAGTGGAACGTCGCCACTTCTATATAGTGCCACAAAGCCTCCATACTATATAAATGACTGTGCCACCTTTGATCACCAATGCGACTTCACTACTAAGAGGGATCGTATTGGGGATGGGAAAAATGAGGAACAATCGTACAAAACCAGCAATGGGGAGAGAGAGGAGCCTGAGGAGAGGACGGACAGGGAGGAGGGAATCTGGCCATCAAGTAGTGCTGGAATAGCGCCAACAATATCGCCACTGCTACATAGCACCATACACTCTCCTCCAAACTTGAGGAAATATACCTTTCTAATTTCATCTTACAATACCCCAAAATTCACAGGGATGACCCATGAAATCCCTGACAACGGACAAATAAGCAGAAACTCATCTGCTACAGGGTCATCGCCGGAACCCTGGAGCGATTGTGACCAGTCCTCTGACACTTCAGAGGGCGATTCTCTCAAACATTTGAAGTCACAACAAAATATGATGTTGGAAAAATTTAGCCTGCTATGTAAAAGAAGCCTCAGAGAATTGTTGACAAAAATATCCCCCCATCTTATTTCTCCTATGGAATCATCCAATAAAGAAAACAATATCTCAGGAGATCAAAAGGAACAGGGGGTTATAAACTATGACTCGGATAACTCCTCTGACCTATCAGAGGGGTCAGAAAATACCCATCCAGAAGAATTTATCAAAATGACAGACAACTCTGATAGCGAGGGCCGTGACTTTCATAATTTCACAGATTTTATTGTAACTTGTACCCAGAATTCCCATCCTGGAAGTCCTATGGAGTTTGAGACCCATGTGCCCACAAAACAAGGTCAAAAGAATCAGGATGAGAGACCTGAGATCTGTTTTCCGATTACTTTAATAGATAACATACCAGCTTCCGACGACTACCCATCTGAAAGCTTCATGATAGATACTGTATCTGCAGAGCTCTTTTAACATCAACAAATATTTTGAAGAAGGGCAACAATCATACTAGTTATGAACCAAATATATCCGTTTCCCAACAACCAAACATGGAAAGAGCCTCTGAATCATTTATTAAACAGCTCTTTAAGCATTTAGCTCATTTTATTGTTGGTGACTCTAAATTTTGCCCTAATAGGGACATCGGTACTCTGCTTCAGGACCAAGGGAAAGTGGAACCTCTGGACCAAAATTACCGTAGTTCGCTTCCTACCTAGTCTGGCAATCCGCACATATTCTTGGACTCTCTGGAGGGGATCCAAAAAGACATCTCCTTTTTCAGAGAGTATCTGGCCAATTATGAGGACTTCAGAAGAAAAGATAACATTAAAATAAGAGGAATCCCTGAGTCGATTCAACCTACACAGCTAAAAAGTATATTTCTTCAATGATTTCCCACCTGTTACCCAAAAGTGAAGGGGAAAATTTGATTGAGAGGGTCTTCAGAATCCAAAGGCCTCCATCTCCCCTTCTCACATTGCCTGTGACGTCATTGTGTCCTTCTTCCCCACAGGGGTTAAAAATGACCTTCTTAGGTTGACAAGAAACTCAAAAGTTCTCCCAGCTCCATACAGTAACCTATCTTTTTTTAAGGATCTGTCAAAAATAACCTTACAAAGACGTAAATCGTTTTTCCAAACCACTCTGGCACTCACACACGTCGGAATCCGCTACCAGTGGACAAAGTCTTCCAACTTACGAGTGAAACTCGCCTCAAAGGAATATGTCCTCTCAAGTCCGGAGGAAGGAATGACCCTCCTAAAAAGAATGGGATTATCGTCTACTACAACTCCACCTGACACCGTCCCTCTGGACACGCTGGATGCATACCCTACCTGAAAAAATGATATTTTCCACTTGCTTGTCTTACTGACACCGAACCGGACATTGCACTCCAAATGGTTTATGGGTCACAACGGGTGACCCCAGACCGGGCAGGTTTTCATGTTTTATTGAGCGCTACATAACATAATTTTGTATTTTAATTTGAGTAGCTATCGTGATGATGTATGCTGTTGTTTAATTACATTGCTTAAGCTTTTTCATTAATACTTTAATCTACATCATAAGCTAATGTATACATGTAAGAACTCTATTTCAAGCTATATCGTACACATATGGTTCTATATGTATGTAAACCTGTCTCTTTTCTTGTCTCCCCTATTTTCATAGGGGTTTTCTTTTCCTAATCTCTTATCCCTCCCCTTCCCCTCCTCCCCTTCCTTGTCTATCCTTCCCGGTTATAAATTTCAATAAAATGTTTGGAAAAATAATTATTTTGAGACAGAGGCAAGGCGTTTTACATAAGGGTCTACTGGCCCCCTGCTAGGTACGACAAAGGACACCTATTTACTGGGCTACCTTTGCAGATGAATGTATAAAAATATGCTATAATCTGCAAACACTTCAGGAGATGTGCTTTGTTTGATCCAGTCTTAGGCTACTTTCACACATCTGTTTTTTGCCATCATGCACAATCCGGCGAATTAAAAAAAACGGATCCGGTGAATGACGCCGCTGGATCCGTTTTTTCCCCATAGACTTGTATTAGCGCCGAATTGCCTTCCATTTTGTCTGTTTTTTGCCAGATCTGGCAAAAATTTTGGATCCGGCGGCCGGACAAAACGGACAGATGAATGTTTTTTGCGTCCGGCGAAAAACCGGACAGCGCCTGATCCGGGTCTGGTCTCTCTTTCTCGAACAGGAAGTCCAAACTCTATCGCTGGGTTTTAATAAAACAAACAAAAATGGATCCAGCAAAAAACGGATCCGTTGCATCAGTTCTCCACAATTTGCAACAGGTCCGTTTTTTCATAAATTCGCTGGATCCTGCCTAATGGCAAAAAACTGATGTGTGAAAGTAGCCTTACTATGTTTACTGTTTCTTACCTATTGTCCCTTATGTGGACACATTAGGACTGGCTTACCCATTAAATGCTTATGGAGGAGACAGTCACTTATGCCGTAGTATGCAGCATATTATATGTAGTACTCCTTTTGCACTTTCTAGTCACTTTTTTGCATACTTACTTATGTATCTCTGTCACAGGTAATAATACATTATTGTACAATACAATAAATATAATAGAAACAGCCATCATTTTTAGGAAATTAATCCTTCCCCTATTCTACTTTTTGTTTTCTAACTGCAACCCTACAGCAATTGCTGTATTTTGGAGCCATTTTTTAGATATATTTAGATTCATAGGATTAAAGGGGTCTCTATAAGACTGCAAACTTGTGAATCCTTAAATTGCATGCATTGCACGCTGTGAAGAATATCTGGTGCCAGGAGCAGGTGGTCATGTGACTGCAAGCATGCGATTTGTATTCTTCCTGCCACATTCCGACTAGACTGTGTCCGGCCTCACGCAATATACTTGCATTGAGTGAGGCTGCGCCCATCTAGTCGTCATGTGACAGCATATGCAAATGACATACTTGTGGTCACACTGTCACTGCTCCTGGCGCTGGCATCAGAGAATCCTCACAGCGTGCAATGCGAGGCCTTCCAAGCTTGCAGTAACATAGAGTTACTGCAGACTCGTGGCTTAGGATCGGACAACCCCTTTAATGTAAACATAACCACTCATTTTTTGGTTGACGTGTTTTATATGTTAATAACTTACCTCTTCATGACATATGAAGTACATGCCGTGAAATGTCGCGTCCCTGCTCGCACAACAAGACGGCATCGTACCCTGCACATGATGGCTGATTTAATCTAACAGCTCCTCCTACAGCTGTTAATCTGTTAACTCCCACTGTCAATCTCTGACAGCAGCATTTAGCATGCACCAGTAGAGTGGTGCGTCTTGATACGCTCCCATCGTCGCGCCCATGATGTAATTGTGGAGCGCCGATGGGACGTCATGACAGCCGGGGGATGGCTGATGACCTCCGTGCCAGTCATTCAATCCTCCTGTGAAAGCCTCTTGGCCAGTCTTCAAAGGACATCGTGATTTTCTCTATACACTGCTTGTACAAACGATTGGACGGTCGCAGCTCAAAGTCTCCTAAGGGGATAGAGTAAAATAGTGTAAAAAGTGAAAAAAAAAGGTTTTAAAAATCTGAAAAAAAACATAAGTTCAAATCACCACACTTTTGTGCCATTATAAAATAAAATAATTAATAAAAAATACACATATTTGGTATAGCTGCATTTTAAAAGATCAATTAAAAAAATATATATATTGGCGCAAACGGTGTAACGAGAAAAAAATCAAAATGCCAAAATTATGGTTTTTTTGTCTGCTGCAACATTGCAATAAAATGTGATAAGAGGTGATCAAAACATCTACCCCAAAATGGTATAGTTAAAAATGTCACTCAGCGCACAGAAAATAAACCCCGACACAAAATGAAAAAGTTATCGGTCTTGGAAAATGACGATAAAAGCAAATGTTATTTTACAAATATACATATACTGTATTAGCTGACCTGGAGAATCATATTGTCAGGTCAGTTTTACCATATTTTGTTTTCCCATTTTCCAGTGCACTACAGTAGGGGAAATAAGTAAGTTTGTTCAGTGACAAAGATATGAACAGTCTATAATTTAAGGGTAGGTTAATTTTAACATTGAGAGATAGAATATCAAAAATAAAATCCAGAAAATCACATTGTATAAATTATATAAATGTATTTGCATTTTTCAGTGAGAAATAAGTATTTGATCCATCTGGCAAACAAGACTTAATTCTTGGTGGCAAAACCCTTGTTGGCAAGCACAGCAGTCAGACTTTTTTTGTAGTTGATGATGAGGTTTGCGCACATGTCACGAGGAATTTTGCTCCACTCCTCTTTGAGGATCACCTCTAAATCATTAAGATTTTGAGGCTTTCGCTTGGCAACTCGGAGCTTCAACTCCCTCCATAAGTTTTCAATGGGATTAAGGTCTGGAGACCTTAATGTGTTTCTTTTTGAGGAACTCCTTTGTTGCCTCGGCTGTTTGTTTTGGGTCATTGTCTTGAAGGAAGACCCAGCCATAAACCATTTTTAATGTCCTGGCGGAGGGAAGGAGGTTGTCACTCAGGATTTTACAGTACATGGCTCCATCCATTTTCCCATTGATGCTGTAAAGTAGTCCTGTGCCCTTAGTAGAGAAACACCCCAAAACATAATGTTTCCACCTCCATGCTTTACAGTGGGTACAGTGTTCTTTGGGTTATAGGCAGCATTTCTCTTCCTCCAAACACAGTGAGTTGAGTTAATGCCAAAGACCTCAATTTTTGTCTCATCTGACTACAGCACCTTCTCCTAATTGCTCACATCGCTCATCATCCAGGCGATCACTGGCAAACTTCAGATGGGCCTGCACATGTGCCTTCTTGAGCAGGAGGACCTTGCGGGCACTGCAGGATTTTAAACCTTTAGGGCATAATGTGTTACTAATGGTTTTCTTGGTGACTGTGGTCCCAGCTGCCTTGAGATCATTAACAAGTTCCCCCTGTGTAGGTTTAGGCTAATCTCTCACCTTCCTCATGATGAATGATAACCCACGAGGTGAAATTTTGCTTGGTGCCCCAGATTGATGTCGATTGACCATCATTTTGAATTTCTTCCATTTTCTTACCATTGCACCAACAGTTGTCTCCTTCTCACCCAGCATCTTACTTATGGTTGTGTAGCCCATTCCAGCTTTGTGCAGGTCTATGATCTTGTCCCTTTTTACTAGGCACTGCTCCTAATAGCCAGTTTCCTACTCCACACTGATGAGGGGCAAAAACCCCGAAACAGCTGTCTGTGGATGGATACCATGCTTGGCATCGGTGGTTTTCCTTTATTGGATGTTTTCCTTTATTGGATGCTGCCCTTCCCGTGGTTGATCCTTCCCGGGGAAAGGCCTGGCTATTCATTGCTTGCGTTGAGAAACACATGATGGTGTCTCCGCAGCTACTCTACATGCATCTGCATATTTCCCATAAGGGATGGGGGCAGTGTTCTGGATCACTGCGTTGAGAAACATGTGATGGTGTCTCCGCGGTGTTGGATGTTTTGGTCTCCCCAAGGTCAATCATCCGTGCCTTTACAGCCTTTTTACTAGGCACTGCTCCTAATAGCCAGTTTCCTACTCCACACTGATGAGGGGCAAAAACCCCGAAACAGCTGTCTGTGGATGGATATCATGCTTGGCATAGGTGGTTTTCCTTTTTTGGATGTTTTCCTTTATTGGATGCTGCCCTTCCTGTGGTTGTTCCTTCCCGGGGAAAGGCCTGGCTATTCATTGCTTGCATTGAGAAACACGTGATGGTGTCTCCGCAGCTACTCTACATGCATCTGCATATTTCCCATAAGGGATGGGGGCAGTGTTCTGGATCACTGCGTTGAGAAACACGTGATGGTGTCTCCGCGGTGTTGGATGTTTTGGTCTCCCCGAGGTCAATCATCCGTGCCTTTACAGCCTTTTTACTAGGCACTGCTCCTAATAGCCAGTTTCCTACTCCACACTGATGAGGGGCAAAAACCCCGAAACAGCTGTCTGTGGATGGATACCATGCTTGGCATAGGTGGTTTTCCTTTATTGGATGCTGCCCTTCCCGTGGTTGTTCCTTCCCAGGGAAAGGCCTGGCTATTCATTCCTTGCGTTGAAAAACACGTGATGGTGTCTCCGCAGCTACTCTACATGCATCTGCATATTTCCCATAAGGGATGGGGGCAGTGTTCTGGATCACTGCGTTGAGAAACACGTGATGGTGTCTCCGCGGTGTTGGATGTTTTGGTCTCCCCGAGGTCAATCATCCGTGCCTTTACATCCTTTTTACTAGGCACTGCTCCTAATAGCCAGTTTCCTACTCCACACTGATGAGGGGCAAAAACCCCGAAACAGCTGTCTGTGGATGGATATCATGCTTGGCATAGGTGGTTTTCCTTTATTGGATGTTTTCCTTTATTGGATGCTGCCCTTCCCATGGTTGATCCTTCCCGGGGAAAGGCCTGGCTATTCATTGCTTGCGTTGAGGAACACGTGATGGTGTCTCCGCAGCTACTCTACATACATCTGCATATTTCCCATAAGGGATGGGGGCAGTGTTCTGGATCACTGCGTTGAGAAACACGTGATGGTGTCTCCACGGTGTTGGATGTTTTGGTCTCCCCGAGGTCAATCATCCGTGCCTTTATGATCTTGTCCCTGACATCCTTATAAAACTCTTTGGACTTGCCCATGTTGTAGAGGTTAGAGTCTGACTGATTAATTGAGTCTGTGGACAGGAGTCTTTTATTAAGGTGACTTTGTAAGACAGCTGTCTTTAAGGCTGGGTTCACATTACGTTTACAGCAGCCCGTTCAACACATACGGTAACGGGCTGCTGTAAACGTAAGTGCCGGTATGGCAGCACGCTAGTGCAGATAGAGCATCTGCTAGCTTTATCTGCGCTAGCAGTGAAGGACCCGGAAACGCTGCAGCCCGCGTCTCAGGGTCCGTCACTCAATAAGAGCACATCCCTAGCGCACGCCCATTGTGGGCGGGCGCTAGTGATGCGTCCGACATTGGAGTCAATGGCGGCATTAAACAGACTACGTTACACCGCGTCATGACGCTGTGTAACGTAGTCCGTCTAACGGACGCCAACAACGCAGTGTGAACCCAGCCTAATGCAGGTAACGAGTTGATTAGGAGCATCCAATTGGTCTGTAGGAGCCAGAACTCTTAATGGTGGGTAGGGGATCAAATACTTATTTCTCACTGCAAAATGCAAATAAATTTATATAATTTAAACAATGTGATTTTCTGGATTTTATTTTTGATATTTTATCTCTCAATGTTAAAATTATTCTACCCTAAAAAATATAGCCTGTTCATGTCTTTGTCAGAGGGCAAACTTACAAAATCAGCAAGGGATCAAATAATTATTTCCCCCTCTGTATATGGTAAAATGAGTGGGGTCATTCAAAAATACAACTTGTCCTGCATAAAACAAACCCCCATATGGCTTTGTAGATGAAAAATAACAAACAGCTCTTGGAAGAAGAGGAGGAAAAAGCAAGCTATATGTTTTTGAGCTATTTATGGTATGTGCAGTCTTTCTTTCTAGGTTTATTAAAGATGTTCTATATATAAGATGATTTGCATTGTGTTCCCTAATGGAGCATTGCCACTTCAGTCTTTGTATAACCAGAATGTGGAAACTCAGCCATAAAAGGAGCTTCCGTACTCCAGAAATGTGATATAAATAGAAAACTGGCCTGCCTATTTATAGCTTGTGACTCTTCCTTTATTAGTCTGCTCAGTGATGGGAATTCAGGGGATTTCACAACAGTCGATCACACTGCATTTCAACTTGTGGAATATATTAAGGAGTGAAGTGGAAAGAGTGCAGGGAGTTTCCCTGATAAACAGCGCGCTTTGGTCAATAAGCAGCGTCTGGGTTTTGCCTGGCACCTATACAGACTGATCCCTGTGAGGCTTATGCCGGCTGAGTCATAATGGCTTTCCCTGGAACTGCTGCAGGGATGACTGAAACTAGGAGGGAGAATCAGACTGGTTTCATAAGTCCATGATGACTTTAAAAAAGAATTTAATTAGAGGGTGTCCAGACCAGTATGCATTGTGAGCAACACACTGGGAACACTGTCCGGGTCTCTTTTTTGATCTATAATGTCTTTAGCACAATTCAGCATTCTGATGATAAAGTGTTAAGAGTCCTTCCTGGAAAAGGTCATCAGCTGTCAATTATGGAGGCTAAAATATTCTGGCTTCGGTCCTTACCGTGGTTTATACAGTAAAGATGCTCCAGATGTGATAGGAGAAATGTTCACATAGGACTTACATGTATGAGCAGCACACACACGTAGCGTAGATCCTTATTAGAGTTGGGAGGATTTGATTTGAAGGATGGTGCCTGCTAGCCACATTGGTGGTCCGTGGCTTCTGAATGGGATCCCTGACCACTGCCTGCTACCTCCTGCCATCTAGAGCTCTTCTTTTGATTAGCCAGACTGGTGCAAAGTCATTGATGAGGTATGACACATATGTGATGATTTACCAGTCTGGCCAGTGGCGTATCTAGGGGGGGGGGGGCAGCCGGGGCATGTGCCCCTGGAGCAGCCGGCAGGGGGGCGCAGTCGGGCCGCCTAATTCGGCGGTCCGCAGTGTCTCCCCCGGCGGCTGCATTTTGCCGCCCCCCGGTCTGGGAGTCAGCTGTTCTCTGTGCCAACTGACAAGCTGACAGCCGGCACAGAGAAGCTGCAGAGTGCCGGCTCCCAATGTGTGCAGAGGGGGAGGGGAGCCCCTGCAGAGTGGCTGCGGCGGGCAGGGAGAAATCCCTGCAGCTCCGCTGCCCAGCGATCTGTCTCCCTGCTTCCTCTTGCTTCCTCTCACACAGACGCACCGCTGGATGACGTCATCATTCAGCGGCCAGCTGTGTCAGAGGAAGGCGATGGAGCTGCTGCGGCAGAGCGCGAGGAGAGGTGAGAGGTGTGTGTGAATGTGTGTGTATGTGAGTGTGTGTGTGAGTGTGTGTGTGTGAGTGAATGTGTGTGTGAATGTGTGTGTGAATGTGAGTGTGTGTGTGTGAATGTGTGTGAATGTGTGTGTGCGTGTGTGTGTGTGAGTGTGTGTGTGAGTGTGTGTGTATGAGTGTGTGTGTGTGTGTGAATGTGTGTGTGTGTGAATGTGTGTGTGAATGTGTGTGTGTGTGTGTGTGTGTGTGTGTGTGTGTGTGTGTGTGTGTGTGTGTGTGTGTGTGTGTGAATGTGTGTGTGTGTGTGTGTGTGTGAATGTGTGTAAGTGTGTGTATGTGTGTGTATGTGTGTGTGTGTGAATATGTGTGTGTGTGTATGTGAGTGTGTGTGTGTGTGTGTATGTGTGTGTGTGGCTCAGTATTGGGTGTGTGTGTGTGTGTATCACGCTGCAGGGGAATGTGCAGAGAAGTGGTGTGTGTGTGGGGGGAGGAGAGGGCAATGATGGGGCTGACGGGGAGAGCGCAATGATGGGGATGGTGGAGGAGGAGAGGACAATGATGGGGCTGACGGGGGGCATATGTCCTTGGGGGGAGGGCCCCAAAATGAATTCTTGCCCCGGGTGCCAGAAACGCTAGAAACACCTCTGAGTCTGGCTAATCAAAAGAAGAGCCTTGCTGTCACGTAAATGGTGGTTTTCGGGACTTCTGTCCAGCAGTCATAGATTACACAGGTCTGCGACTAAAAAGCTGTTTGATTATTTTCATCTAATTTCCATGTATTTTGGTGTGCTGAAAACGAAAAAAATATGGAAAAAAATCCTGGACGTCAGGATTTGGCACAAAATGCAAAATTCTCTTCAAATTTAGTATATTCTTCTCAATTTTTGGTATTTTTTTTTATCTTAGGGTTTTGAAAGTCAAAATTACTATTAATTAATTCACATCAATGCATTGAAGATATACAAGACCCTGACTACAAAAAAATCGTCGGACGAATGCTGAAAGCATTTCAAGCTTTAGGTTGCCTGATGAGTTTGAAAGTGCATTTCCTCCATTCCCACCTTGACAACTTTCCTGAAAATTTGGGAGCGGTGAGTGAAGAGCAAGGTGAACGATTCCACCAGGACATTAAAGAGATGGAAAGAAGATACCAGGGAAGATGGAGCATTACAATGATGGCAGACTACTGTTGGACGCTTCAGAGAGACATTCCAGATGCTACTCATAAGCGTAAATGTACCAAGAGAAGCCTCACAGGGAAGAAGAATCGATTTTAGTGTGTGTTAGTGATCTCATTGCAGTTAAAAAATGATTTTCATGAAACATTTGTAATAAAAAATTAATTTTATGAGTCTATTTTCATTTATTTTGAGGTATTGTCTTATTTAACATAGTTACTTATGTCAGAAAACGTGATGTCCTATGACAAACCGGAGGTCATTTTCAGATTCAACGCACTTAAAAACATAAAGATTACATGGAATAACCAAAACAGCTCTTGAAAAAATTTTTTTTGCAGACCTTTGTTATTGATGTGACTGATGAACAAGTTACTGCAAATCGATTCAGAGCAACTGTAGTCCCCATGTATGTATCCTTTGCAATGGTGAGACATAGGCAAACTAACATGTCCCTCACTATTGTGGTCCTCAGGGTCATCTCATAGCACTTATTGCAAAGATGCTCCACATATGCAATCTCACAGACATAATGTACATGGGAAAGTGTGAAGAGTGGATGTGGACCGATTCGCAGTAATCTGTGGCTGCTGCATGGGGGCTCCGATGGCATCCGCGGCCCTTCTTTTGATTAGTCCATTAAAAGAAAGAAAAAATGCAGCAACACTTCAAAATCCAGTGACGAAAAAACCTTAGTCCTTTATTTCAAGCGAATTGCATGGACAAGGTAATGCAAGCAGGTACAGGGTAAATGGTCCATGCAATTCTCTTGAAATAAAGGCCTAAGGTTTTTTGTCACTGGATTTTGAAGTGTTTCTGCATTTTTTCTTTCTTTTAATGGACTTCCTTATGTGCACTTCATGCCATGCACCTTCAATACCGTGAACTACGTTCCTGCATTGAGGCCTGTGATTCAGAGACCACTTCACCACACCAGTAAGTACAGCACGCTACTCAGTGGCGTTCTTTTTTCTATTTTCTTCACTTCTTTTGATTAGCTGGCCTGATACAACGTCAAATGTGTTTCTTTCCGTAATTATGATGTTGGGCCACACTAGATAATCAACAGGTAAAAGGTGGTACTTGGGGCTCTAATAAACCATCCAGAGATGTCTGACTTAGCCAATGGAAAAGGGCCTTCGAATTGATTCGCAACCACTCTAGAAGTATGTGCATGACAAAAGTGCCAGTGGTGGTCTCATGAAGAGTGAATGCTCAGGTTTATATTATATTGCAATAGAGCTACCTTCCATATGGGTATGGAGAATAACATACATTTTATGCCATGAGTTTCTATTCTAAAGACCCTCATCCACATTATAGAATATTAAGATCAAACCTACTCCCAATATAATGTGTATGATAGATGGATAGACGGATTGATTCAAATCTTTCCTTCACTCCCCACGTCCGATCACTCGCCCGCTCATGTCATCTACACCTCAAAAGCATTTCTAGAATTCAACCTTTTCTCACCTTTGACTCTGCAAAAACTCTTACTGTTGCTCTTATTCATTCTCACCTGGGCTATTGCAACTCTCTACCAATCGGTCTCCCTCTTACTAAACTCTCCCAACTCCAATCCGTCTTGAATGCAGCAACTCACACCCACAAAGAGCTCCATGGCTCAGCATCACCCTAGATCTTCTCCCTTGTCTCAGTCTACCACCCTACCCGTGCCCTCCATTCTGCTAATGACCTAAGACTAAAGGCTGAGTCACACATAACGATATCGTTAACGATATCGTTGCAATGTCACGCTTTTGGTGACGTAGCAACGATCCCGCTAACGATCTCGTTATGTGTGACAGAGACCAACGATCAGGTCCCTGCTGGGAGATCGTTGGTCGTTGGGGAATGATCAGGACCATTTTTTGGTCGCTGATCACCCTCTGTCATCGCTGGATCGGTGTGTGTGATGCCGATCCAGCGATGTGTTCACTTGTAACCAGGGTAAATATTGGGTTACTAAGATCAGGGCAGCGCTTAGTAACCCGATATTTACCCTGGTTACCATTGTAAAAGTTAAAAAAAAAAAACAGTACATACTCACATTCTGATGTCTGTCACGTCCCCCGGTGTCCACAGGGTTAAAACTGCTTTCGGCAGGAGCGCTGCTAATGCACGCGCTGCTGCCGAGAGCTTCCCTGCACTGACTGTGTCAGCGCTGGCCGTAAAGCAGAGCACAGCGGTGACGTCACCGCTGTTACTGCCGGCGCTGACACATTCAGTGCAGGGAAGCTCTCAGCAGCAGCGCGTGCATTAGCAGCGCTCCTGCCGAAAGCAGTTTTAACCCTGTGGACGCCGGCGGGGGACGTGACAGACATCAGAATGTGAGTATGTAGTGTTTTATTTTTTTTACTTTTACAATGGTAACCAGGGTAAATATCGGGTTACTAAGCGCGGCCCTGCACTTAGTAACCCGATGTTTACCCTGGTTACCCGGGTGCTGCAGGGGGACTTCGGCATCGTTGAAGACAGTTTCAACGATGCCGAAGTCGTTCCCCTGATCGTTGGTCGCTGGAGAGAGCTGTCTGTGTGACAGCTCCACAGCGACCACACAACGACTTACCAACGATCACGGCCAGGTCGTATCGCTGGTCGTGATCGTTGGTAAGTCGTTTAGTGTGACTCCAGCTTAACATCCTCAATCATCCGAACCTCCCACTCCCATCTCCAAGATTTCTTGCGAACTGTGCCAATTCTTTGGAATGGCATCCGCAGGACAATTCAATTAATCCCCAATACCCACAGTTTTAAGTGTGCCCTAAAAACAAATTTCTTTAGACTGGCCTACCGCCTGTTCATACTTATCTAACTATCTCTGTTTTGTCCATTCAAAATTTCCTTCAAAACCAGGACTCTCGTAGCACTTAAAAGCCCTCTATGTCCATACACATGCCGGACGGTGACCGGTTCATGCAGCATTACGTGAACACCTAACTTATTACATTGATGGCTGTACCGTACAATACAAGCAATTGTTACCATCCACCTTTCCTGTCTCCCCTATTTCCTCATAGATTGTCAGTTTGCGAGCGGGGCCCTCATTCCTCTTGGTATCTGTTGATTTATGTGATTATTGTTATTCTGTAATGTCTATTGTCTGTACAAATTCCCTCTAAAATGTAAAGTGCTGCGGAATATGTTGACGCTATAGAAATAAAATTATTATTATGATAGATAGATAGATAGATAGATAGATAGATAGATAGATAGATAGATAGATAGATAGATAGATAGATAGATAGATGCATGCAATATAAGGGATTTCTATATAAATAATGTCTGTAAAGCGCCTTGGAATTATTGGCGCTATATAAATGAGTAAAATAAATAAATAAAAATTTCACTGAACAAGGAAATGTCTTAATGGAAATGGTCATTTTAGGAAAGGGAAGTTGCCTTGGTAATGCAGTTGTAAATGTAACCTAATTACAAGAGCATAATAAACGAGCAATCAATGGAAAGAGGCCAAAAAGGTTTGCTTTCAAAGGCAATAAAGATGGATATGGTATATTTTTCCCTTGAAAGATTAACCTATCCCAGCACCTAGCAATTATTACCGCACTCGGAGTTAGAGCAGCAGTTACGAGGAAAGATAAGACCTGGTTGTAGGTACAATAAAGCACTTTGCATTGTACTGCCCATGGGCAGACGGCGTGTTCAAAAGATCCCTGTTACAGAACATTGCACAGAATCTGTGTTTCTAGATAAACCAGGGTCTACGAATACAATAGATGACAGACCCACCATTACTTTGAATTTAGGAAGGACGAGTATATCTTATAAGACCCTTTATTTTCCAGAATTCTATGCCCCTCATCATAGGATAAAAAGGTATGGAATTTGTCCTTTATGAAAACCAGTGATAGATAGTAAAACAAGCAAATACTCTGCTCAGCTCAGTGACCCCTATCAAGGAAAGTAAGTGCATGTAAAGGTGTTCGCTCACCAAGATCTCTTTCTATTAGCCAGAGCAAAGAGCCGCCATATTAGGGTCCCTTTCCACTTGCGAGATAAAAAACGGTCCGTAATCTGGACCGAAAAAACGGATGGAACGTATGCGATTTTCATGCGAGTGTCATGCGAGTACAATGCGATTTTTAATCGCATCATCCGTATGACATCCGTATTACTGTCCGATTTGTACGCACCGGTGTCCTTTGAAAAGCCGGCAATTCAGCGCAGTGTACAGTAAAATCACACTGACAGGTTAGAATAGACTAGATATATACACATAGAATAGGTATATATACATATATATATGTCAGTGAGACACCTATATATGTATAATTATATTTAATGCAGCGCAAGATAGCATAAAAGCCGCTAATTCAATTGCCGGCTTTTAATTTCTCCTTCCCAAACCCGACCGGATATGAGACATGGTTTACATACAGTAAACCATCTCATATCCCCATTTTTTTTGCATATTCCACACTGCTAATGTTAGTAGTGTGTATGTGCTAAATTTCAGCGCTGTAGCTATTAAATTTAAGGGTTAACTCGCGGAAAAAATTGGCGTGGGCTCCCGCGCAATTTTCTCCGCCAGAGCGGTAAAGCCAGTGACTGAGGGCAGATATTAATAGCCAGGAGAGGGTCCATGGTTATTGGCCCCCCCGTGGCTAAAAACATCTGCCCCCAGCCACCCCAGAAAAGGCACATCTGGAAGATGCGCCTATTCTGGCACTTGGCCACTCTCTTCCCACTCCCTGTAGCGGTGGGATATGGGGTAATGAAGGGTTAATGCCACCTTGCTATTGGAAGGTGACATTAAGCCAGATTAATAATGGAGAGGCGTCAATTATGACACCTATCCATTATTAATCCAATTGTAGGAAAGGGTTAAAAAACACACACACACATGATTACAAAGTAGTTTAATGAAATAAAGACAGCGGTTGTTGTAATAATTTATTGCTCTCTCAATCCATCAGGAACACCCTCGCTTGGCAACATAATAAACGCACAAGATACATACCCTCAGATGTCAGATCACGTCCCACGATGTAATCCATCTGAAGGGGTTAACTAATATTACAGGCAGGAGCCCTGCTAAATGCAGCTGTGCTCCGTGCTTGTAATTCCCCTGCGAATGAATGAAATGTAGGTCATTGACCTACATTTCCCTCAGTCGCGGTGATGCGCCCCCTGGTGGATGTCCTCATATGACCTGGAGCGTGGGAAAAAGTTCCCAGGCTGCAGTTTATGAGAACATCCACCAGAGGGCGCCTCACCGCGACTCAATGTAAGTACAGATCCAGCTTTCCTTTCAGCACCCGGGGGATTACAGGCACCAGTGAGTGGTTTATCGCAGCTCTGCCTGTAATATTAGTTAACCCCTTCAGATGGATTACCTCGTGGGACATGATCGGACATCAGAAGGTATGTATCTTGTGCGGTTATTATTTTGCCAAGCGAGGGTTTCCTGATGGATTTGAGAGAACAATAAATTATTACAACAACCGCTGTGTTTATTTCATTAAAATACTTTTAAATCATGTGTGTGTGTGTTTTTTAACCCTTTCCAACAATTGGATTAATAATGGATAGGTGTCATAATTGACGCCTCTCCATTATTAATCTGGCTTAATGTCACCTTCCAATAGCAAGGTGGCATTAACCCTTCATTACCCCATATCCCACCGCTACAGGGAGTGGGAAGAGAGTGGCCAAGTGCCAGAATAGGCGCATCTTCCAGATGTGCCTTTTCTGGGGTGGCTGGGGGCAGATGTTTTTAGCCACGGGGGGGCCAATAACCATGGATCCTCTCCTGGCTATTAATATCTGCCCTCAGTCACTGGCTTTACCATTCTGGCGGAGAAAATTGCGCGGGAGCCCACGCCAATTTTTTCCGCCATTTAACCCTTTATTTCAGCAGCTACAGCGCTGAAATTTTGCACATACACACTACTAACATTAGTAATGTGGAATATGCAAAAAAAAGGGGATATGAGATGGTTTACTGTATGTAATCATGTCTCATATCCTGTCGGGTTTGTGCAGGAGAAATGAGAAGCCGGCAATTGAATTAGCGGCTTTAATGCTATCTAGTGCTGCATTAAATATAAATATACATATATAGGTGTCTCACTGACATATATATATGTATATATACACATTCTATGTGTATATATCTACTCTATTCTAACCTGTCAGTGTGATTTTACTGTACACCGCGCTGAATTACCGGCTTTTCAAAGGACACCGGTGCGTAAAAATCGGACAGAACTCGCATGGTGCGAGTGCTGTGCGATTTTTTTCTCGCACCCATTGACTTGCATTGGCGAGTCTCGTCCGAGAATCGCAGCAATACGCAGCATGCTGCGATTTTTTTCTCAGCCGATCCAGATTTTTCTCAGTCCGATTTCGGCTGAGAAAAAAATCGCAAATCAAAAGACACCTATTAACTAACATTGGTCCGAGTGCAATCCGATTTTTTATCGGATTGCACGCGTCCGTTTTCCTCGCAAGTGGAAAGGGACCCTTAAGGGGATTTACCCAACTTTTTTTATTAATTCATTGCAATCATGTTAGGACCCTCCCGGGTCCAGTCTCTGCCAATTATCTATTGATTGTGTACAACCTGCAGCGGTAACATCATGTCAACAATGCTTCAGTCAGTCTCTGGGTTCAGTGATTGGCTGCAGCAATATTGACCTGACGTTACCACTGCAGCTTGTACACAAACACCAGAGCAGCAGCAAATACACAGTGCTGGACCTCGGGAGGTTGCATACGACTTTATGATTTTTATCAAGGCCAGGATGATTTAGTAAAAAAAAGTTGAAACAGTAAAATCCCTTTAACGCTAATTTGCCTTGATGGTAGATTCGAAGAAAAGAAAGATCAGGCATACTGGACTTCATCTGCTGCACTTTTTGCGAACACGTGCACACTGGACAAGCATGCCTGTGTATTGGGGTCAACCACAAACGGGCTTTATTAGCCAGACGGCCGTTTTATGTGCACAGAACAATCATTAATACGATTGTTCGCAGCTCATAGAATATCATATTATTGGCAGCAGATCACCTGCTTTTAGAGGACGAGGTGCTGATGACAGACGTTTTTCTCATCCCTCAGCTGTTTGTCGGCCTGGTTATATGAGCATCCTACAAATGGCCGTTCTCCGATTATCTACCCAACTAAATAGGCCTTAGGCCAGGTTCAGACAGCCATACGAATACCACGGCCAGTAATTTCTACAAGTTGTGAACCTCGATGTGCTCATCCGCACATACCACAAAGTGTTCTTCATGGCGCACATGGACAGCACACATCCGTATAATACGCTTATTTGAAAAAGCCCGTAAAGGGAACCTGTCATTTGTAAAAACACTAAGTTTCAGATACGGGGTTAATCAGCAGGGTAATAGCGTTGTGAATATGCCTGACTCCGTAACTTAGATCTTTATTCTCCCCAGTAGCGTTCTGGTTTCTGTCACTGCGGTGGCATCGTCATGGGTTCAGTCAGCGGTAGCTGTAACCGCAACCCCGGCACTGACCGACAGCTTACACTAAGGCTAAGCGCTGATGCTGAACTGCTGTCAGTCAGTGCCGGCGCGCAGTTACAGCCGCTGCTCTCTATACACAGAGAGGTGACCGAACACGTGCCGGCGCCGCCCTTATGGCTGAAGCCGGAACACCGCCAAGAGGAATAAAGTTAATTTCCTCCCAGCAGCAGGGGTCTAAGTGCCGTCACCGGGCAGGTTCACAATGCTATTAACCTGCAGATTAACCCCACAGGCATTTCTCACCATAGACAATTGCACCTTTGTAATTTGTAATCTGTGGTCCAGTTCACTCTCTCTTAACATTCCTTGCATTTCTGTCTATTCATGTTTAGAAACTGAAAACATTTTTTCTTTTACTTTTTAAATCCTTTCAATGTCAATGAAGCAGTCTTGATAAATATGTGTGCTGAGTAAAAAGTGGGCCACATATTCAGCATATAGCAATAACTAGCTATATAGCAAAAACTATTAATAATACGTAATATACTTTTTTTCCACAATGGATGTCAATGGCAGACAGTGGATATAAAAAATCTACAGACCCCTGTTAAAATGCCGGGTTTTTGTCATGTAAAAAAGTAACCAAAGAAGAATCATTTCAGAACTTTTTTCACCTTTAATGACACCCATAATCTGTACAATTCAGTTGAAAAACATATTTGGGTTGGTAAAATAAAATAAAGAAGTAAAATAATGTGGATGTATAAATATGCACAACCATAAACTGACACATTGTTGAAGTACCCTTTGAATTAATGACAGCATTCAGTCTTTTTGGGTAAAGGCCCCGTCTCACTAAGCGGGATCGCTAGCGAGATCGCTGCTGAGTCACAAGTTTTGTGACGCAACAGCGACCTCAGTAACGATCTCGCTATGTGTGACACGTAGCAGCGACCAGGCCCCTGCTGTGAGATCGCTGGTCGTGTCGGAATGGCCTGGACCGTTTTTTGATCGTTGAGGTCCCGCTGGGTAGCACACATCGCTGTGTTTGACACCTTACCAACGACCTCGTTGACGACTCAGACACTGAATCGTCATAATAGCTCCCATGTGACATCGTTGTACAGGTCGCTACAGGTCGCTGGTGAGATGTCAAACAGTGAGATCGCAGCTGCGATCGTTGGAAGATCTCACTGTTTGACATCTCACCAGCGACCACATAGCGACGCAGCAACGATCCCTGAAGGTCGTATCGTTGTCGGGATCGCTTTAGCGTCGCTTAGTGAGACGGGGCCTTAAGAGTCTATCAGCATGTCACATCTAGCAATTTAGCATTGGCCACTCCTTGCCACTTTGCAGTAGTACTTAAAATCTGTCAGATTTCGAGGGCATCTCCTGTGTACAGCCCTCTTCGGGTCAGTACACAGATTTTCAATTGGATTTAGGTGTTGCACAGTGTTTGCTTTGCATTGGCCAGACATATGAAAAATATAGGAGAATGTTGTCACAGGCAGTACACAACCAGCCAGAAATTCCTGCAGCTCCTTTAATGTTGCTGTAGGCCTCTTGGCAGCCTCCTGAACCAATTTTCTTCTTTCATCTATTTTTGAGGGAAGTCCATGTAATGTCACCGTTGTGCCCAATTTAAGCCACTTCTTGAAGACTGTCTTCTTGTTGTTCCATAGAATATCTAATGCCTTGGAAATATTTAAGTACCTATCTCCTGACTGATAATTTTCAACAATAAGATCCCTTTAGCAAAGGGATCTCATTGTTGATCTAAATCTTGATCTAAATCTTCTATCTGGAAGCTGTTTACGGACCATGGCTTTTGTAAAATGCAACTTAAGGTACCTTCACACGAAACGACATTATAACGATATCGCTAGCAATCCGTGACGTTGCAGCGTCCTCGCTAGCGATATCGTTTCGTTTGACACGCAGCAGCGATCAGGATCCTGCTGTGATGTCGCTGGTCGCTGAATAAAGTCCAGAACTTTATTTGGTCGTCCGATCGCTGTGTATCGTTGTGTTTGAAAGCAAAAGCAACGATACCAGCGATATTTTACACTGGTAACCAGGGTAAACATCGGGTTACTAAGCGCAGGGCCGCGCTTAGTTACCCGATGTTTACCCTGGTTACTAGCGTAAAATGTAAAAAAAACAAACAGCACATACTCACATTGCGTCCCCTGCAGTCTGCTTCCTCCTCTGACTCAGCGCCGCAAAGTGAAAGTGAAAGCAGCACAGCGGTGACGTCACCGCTCTGCTCTCACTGTACGGCGCTCAGTCAGTCAGGAAGTGGACGCAGGGGGACGTGAATGTAAGTATGTGCTGTTTGTTTTTTTTAGATTTTACGCTGGTAACCAGGGTAAACATCGGGTTACTAAGCGCGGCCCTGCGCTTAGTTACCCGATGTTTACCCTGGTTACCAGGGGACCTCGGCATAGTTGATCGCTGGAGAGCGGTCTGTGTGACAGCTCTCCAGCGACCAAACAGCGACGCTGCAGCGATCGACATAGTTGTCGTTATCGCTGCAGCGTCGCTTCGTGTGAAGGTACCTTAAGGGTACCGTCACACATTGAAATTTCCATCGCTACGACGTTACGATTCGTGACGTTCTAGCGATATCGTTACGATATCGCTGTGTCTGACACGCTACTGCGATCAGACACCCTGCTGAGAATCGTACGTCGTAGCAGATCGTTTGGAACTTTCTTTCGTCGCTTGATCACCCACTGACATCGCTGGATCGTTGTGTGTGACAGCGATCCAGCGATGTCTTCGCTTGTAACCATGGTAAACATCGGGTAACTAAGCGCAGGGCCGCGCTTAGTAACCCGATGTTTACCCTGGTTACCAGCGTAAACGTAAAAAAACAAACAGTACATACTCACCCGTCGGTGTCCTTCAGGTCCCTTGCCGTCTGCTTCCTGCTCTGAGTGCCGGCCGGAAAGTGAGAGCAGATCACAGCGGTGCTGCGCTCTGCTCTCACTGTACGGCTGCACTCAGAGCAGGAAGCAGACGGCAAGGGACCTGAAGGACATCGACGGGTGAGTATGTACTGTTTGTTTTTTTACGTTTACGCTGGTAACCAGGGTAAACATCGGGTTACTAAGCGCGGCCCTGCGCTTAGTTACCCGATGTTTACCCTGGTTACCCGGGGACTTCGGCATCGCTCCAGCGCCGTGATTGCAACGTGTGACAGCAGTCTACGACGCTGGAGCGATGATTATACGACGCTGCGACGTCACGAATCGTGCCGTCGCAGCGATGAAAATTTCAATGTGTGACGGTACCCTAAGAAATATCAGGAAGAGTGCCTCTGTGTAAAGGCCCCGTCACACATAGCGATTTACCAACGATCACGACCAGCGATACGACCTGGCCGTGATCGTTGGTAAGTCGCTGTGTGGTCGCTGGGGAGCTGTCACACAGACAGCTCTCTCCAGCGACCAACGATCAGGGGAACGACTTCGGCATCGTTGAAACTGTCTTCAACGATGCCAAAGTCCCCCTGCAGCACCCGGGTAACCAGGGTAAACATCGGGTTACTAAGCGCAGGGCCGCGCTTAGTAACCCGATGTTTACCCTGGTTACCAAAAAAAACAAACAGTACATACTCACCATCTGATGTCCGTCAGGTCCCTTGCCGTCTGCTTCCTGCTCTGACTGAGCCGCCGTATAGTGAGAGCAGAGCACAGCAGTTACGTCACTGCTGTGCTGCGCTCTCACTGTACGGCCGGATCTCAGTCAGAGCAGGAAGCAGACGGCAAGGGACCTGACGGACATCAGATGGTGAGTATGTACTGTTTGTTTTTTTTGGTAACCAGGGTAAACATCAGGTTACTAAGCGCGGCCCTGCGCTTAGTAACCCGATGTTTACCCTGGTTACCAGTGAAGACATCGCTGGATCGGTGTCACACACACCGATTCAGCGATGTCAGCGGGACCTCAACGACCAAAAAACGGCCCAGGCCATTCTGACACGACCAGCGATCTCGCAGCAGGGGCCTGGTCGCTGGTACGTGTCACACATAGCGAGATCGCTATTGAGGTCGCTGTTGCGTCACAAAACTTGTGACTCAGCAGCGATCTCGCTAGCGATCTCGCTATGTGTGACGGGGCCTTTAGGGAAAGATGGAATAGATAGCTGACATGATTTTTTTCTTAATGCTAGCAATTAAAAGGAATTACAACAGCAAGAAAAGTACTTTTTCCTCAATAAATCAAGAAAAACCATATACTGTATGTATACATTACTGAATGGTTTTACAATCTTGTGGGTTCATGATTACACATTACTTAAGGCCCCGTCTCACTAAGCGATTTACCAACGATCACGACCAGCGATATGACCTGGCCGTGATCGTTGGTAAGTCGTTGTGTGGTCGCTGGGGAGCTGTCACACAGACAGCTCTCTCCAGCGACCAACGATCAGGGGAACGACTTCGGCATCGTTGAAACTGTCTTCAACGATGCCGAAGTCCCCCTGCAGCACCCGGGTAACCAGGGTAAACATCGGGTTACTAAGCGCAGGGCCGCGTTTAGTAACCCGATGTTTACCCTTGTTACCAAAAAAAACAAACACTACATACTCGCCTTTCGGTGTCCAGGTCCCTTGCCGTCTGCTTCCTGCTCTCTGACTGAGCCGCCGTACACTGAGAGCAGAGCGCAGCGGTGACGTCACTGCTGTGCTCTCACTTCTCACTGTACGGCCGGCAGTCAGTGAGAGCAGGAAGCAGACGGCAAGGGACCTGACGGACATCAGAAGGCGAGTATGTACTGTTTGTTTTTTTTTACATTTACGCTGGTAACCAGGGTAAACATCGGGTTACTAAGCGCGGCCCTGCGCTTAGTAACCCGATGTTTACCCTGGTTACCAGTGAAGACATCGCTGGATCGGTGTCACACACACCGATTCAGCGATGTCAGCGGGGCCTCAACGACCAAAAAAAGGTCCAGGCCATTCCGACACGACCAGCGATCTCGCAGCAGGGGCCTGATCGCTGGTACGTGTCACACATAGCGAGATCGCTATGGAGGTCGCTGTTGCGTCACAAAACTTGTGACTCAGCAGCGATCTCGCTAGCGATCTCGCTATGTGAGACGGGGCCTTTATTACTTTCTCATTTTAAATGTCTTTTTTTCAGTTTTTTTAGGAGTTTTTCCAGCCGACATGCAGACGGGTGGGTCGTCTACCGGCTGATCTGTCTCCAATGATACAAAGAGTATTGGTGTAAACATTGTTAGTGAGTAGAGGAGAGCTGGAATAATAATGTCATTCAGGCACTGGACACCTACTGTATCTGAGAATCTCTGTTTACTGGAACAAGACACTTTCTACTGATGTGCTAATTTGTATTGTATTGTGGCCTTCTAGAAGATATACTGATAATTAAATACTAATCAAACAGGTATTTCTAGTACTAGTAGTGGGTTGGTGTAGTGGTTCTCTTATTAAAATGAATAATGTAAGTGTCTAAAAATAGTTCATATTGTTATGTAATTGCACTTAAGGTACCTTCACACGAAGCGACGCTGCAGCGATAGCGACAACGATGTCGATCGCTGCAGCGTCGCTGTTTGGTCGCTGGAGAGCTGTCACACAGACCGCTCTCCAGCGATCAACTATGCCGAGGTCCCCTGGTAACCAGGGTAAACATCGGGTAACTAAGCGCAGGGCCGCGCTTAGTAACCCGATGTTTACCCTGGTTACCAGCGTAAAATCTAAAAAAAACAAACAGCACATACTTACATTCACGTCCCCCTGCGTCCACTTCCTGACTGACTGAGCGCCGTACAGTGAGAGCAGAGCGGTGACGTCACCGCTGTGCTGCTTTCACTTTCACTTTGCGGCGCTGAGTCAGAGGAGGAAGCAGACTGCAGGGGACGCAATGTGAGTATGTGCTGTTTGTTTTTTTTACATTTTACGCTAGTAACCAGGGTAAACATCGGGTAACTAAGCGCGGCCCTGCGCTTAGTAACCCGATGTTTACCCTGGTTACCAGTGTAAAATATCGCTGGTATCGTTGCTTTTGCTTTCAAACACAACGATACACAGCGATCGGACGACCAAATAAAGTTCTGGACTTTATTCAGCGACCAGCGACATCACAGCAGGATCCTGATCGCTGCTGCGTGTCAAACGAAACGATATCGCTAGCGAGGACGCTGCAACGTCACGGATTGCTAGCGATATCGTTATAATGTCGTTTCGTGTGAAGGTACCTTTAGACTGTTTAGATCTTTTTTATAGGTCACACATAGGATCAGCTGGATCCAGATAAACTACAGTATTTATTGTAGATGTAATGGGGCAAGAGAAATGCTAAAATCAAAAAGAATGTTAGCTCTGGAGTGCCATTTATATGCATTGTATCAGTTTAAATGGAGTTTATAACCCCCAAAACTCACATTATACCACATATACAAACATATAATGGACTTAGGCCCATAAAAATCATTAATGTAGTATGGATTTCCCTACTTTAGTTTTACATAAAAAAAAAGTCTTGTTACATATGTAAATGAGGGCTCTCTGTGCACCCTTCTCATGCCTAAGGCTATGTGCCAACGTTGCGTTTTTTATACGTTTCCGCCGCGTTTTTGCCACAGCGGAAACACTTAAAAAACACATTCCCATGCAATCCTATGGGATTCCGCAGTTGCTGTGCCCATGCTGCAGATTTTTCCGCTGCGGAATCGCATAACGGTAAACTCCGCAGCATGTTCATTATTTCTGCGGAATCGTGGTGATTCCGATGCCATAGGATTGGATTGAAATGCTCACTTTACGCATATGGCTATGCCCACTATGCGTAAAGTGAGCACTTAATGTGTGGATGGTACCCAGGGTCTGCAGGAGAGGAGTCTCTCCTTCAGGCCTTGGGTACAATCTTCCTGTAAAAAAAAGAATTAAAATAAAAAATATGGATATACTTACCTTCTGATGGTCCCCTGAGTCCTCCAGACTCTCAGCGGTGCACGCGGCGTCTTCCGTTCCCAGGGATGCATTGCGCAAATCACCTGAGATGACATCGCGGTCACGCGACCGTGACGTCACAAAGGTCCTTCGCGCAAAGCATCCCTGGGAACGGAACGTACCGGGAGCGCCGCTAAGATCGGGGGCTGTTGGAAGGTGAGAATAACCATATTTTTTTATTATTTTTAACATTCTACCTTATGCACACTATGGTTGACAAGTGTGACCAACCTGTCAATCAGTTTTTCAAGTGATGCTTCAAATCGCTTGTACAAGCGCAAGCATTCTGCAAGCTAAAAAGGCTTGCAAAACGCTTGTGTTTTGCGGGAAAACGCATGCGAATTTTGCTTGCGTTTTACCTGCGGCAAGGAGTTGCGGAAATGCTGCGGACATTTCCGCAGCATTTCTGCAATGTGGGCACATAGCCAAAGACCTCAATTTGCCATTTTGCTCCCTCAATTAGCATCCTTCACACTTTGTCTTAGCTTGATTGACAGCACACCCTTGCCAAGAGTAAACACTACCTGAACTGAATTCCTGGTCATTCAGTTGCACACTGACACTGCAGGAACCCAGTGAGCATGTGCACGCACAGTAAGGGCAAATCCTTCAATCCTGTGTGCAGTGGCCGCTAACTGCACACAGGATCACACAGTAGCAGGTGGCCGCTGCAGACAGGAGAGAGAGGTGAGAGGCTGCTCGCACAGATACTGTGTGTACGCACTCGTTGGGCTCCTGCAGTGTCATTGTCAATGTGCAAGACTTAAGGTACCTTCACACGAAGCGACGCTGCAGCGATAACGACAACTATGTCGATCGCTGCAGCGTCGCTGTTTGGTCGCTGGAGAGCTGTCACACAGACCGCTCTCCAGCGATCAACTATGCCGAGGTCCCCTGGTAACCAGGGTAAACATCGGGTAACTAAGCGCAGGGCCGCGCTTAGTAACCCGATGTTTACCCTGGTTACCAGCGTAAAATCTAAAAAAAACAAACAGCACATACTTACATTCACGTCCCCCTGCGTCCACTTCCTGACTGACTGAGCGCCGTACAGTGAGAGCAGAGCGGTGACGTCACCGCTGTGCTGCTTTCACTTTCACTTTGCGGTGCTGAGTCAGAGGAGGAAGCAGACTGCAGGGGACGCAATGTGAGTATGTGCTGTTTGTTTTTTTTACATTTTACGCTAGTAACCAGGGTAAACATCGGGTAACTAAGCGCGGCCCTGCGCTTAGTAACCCGATGTTTACCCTGGTTACCAGTGTAAAATATCGCTGGTATCGTTGCTTTTGCTTTCAAACACAACGATACACAGCGATCGGACGACCAAATAAAGTTCTGGACTTTATTCAGCGACCAGCGACATCACAGCAGGATCCTGATCGCTGCTGCGTGTCAAACGAAACGATATCGCTAGCGAGGACGCTGCAACGTCACGGATTGCTAGCGATATCGTTATAATGTCGTTTCGTGTGAAGGTACCTTAAGAATTTAGTTCAAGTAGTGCTCGCTTTGAGAAAGTAAATGCTGTAAGTCAAGCTAAGGGGAAGTGTGGAGGATGCTAATTGAGGGAGCAGAATGATGCACTGAGCCCTTAGACATGCCAAGGCTGTATGTGTGGTTTAATTTGAGTTTTGAGGTGACAGACTTTATGTGATACAAATTATTAGTGATTAAAGTGGTTGTCCCCTATTCGGAAAACCCTTTCTCATCCCCATGTTTAGCCCCAGTAAAATAATAGCACCTATACTCACCTCTCGTGCAGGCACCTTTCCGGCGGTGTCAGCACTCGCGTTCTCGGGGCTCATGTGAGGTTGTTACATCACATGAGCCCTGCGTGCAACTAGCGCTGGCATCACTGTCCCCGCCTTCAGACCGATCGATACGTAATTAACAGGAAGTGAGAGCTGCAGCTGATCTGACTTCCTCTTCATGTTCAGTTTGTCCAAAGGCGGAGACTGTGATGCCAGTGCTAATTGGGCACCAGGCTCAAGTGTTATAACAACCTCACTGGAACGGCGTCGACACCTAGGGAAGTATAAATGTTTTTATTTTAATGGGGCCAAACATGGGGAATGAGAAGTCGTTGTCCAAGTAGTTGAAAACTCATTTAAAAAACTTTCAGGATTACAAGTATCCTAGAATTTATCGATATCGGGCACGCAAGGTTTAGAAGCTTCACTTATAAAGAATCAGCAGATTTGTTTTGTACCTGGTTGATCATCTTTTGCATGTATACTTAGCAATTATTGTTATACATTGGAGGTAAATTGGAGCTGCTCAGCCAAAGGGTTTGTTTACGTGGACTGACCGGCAGAAGGAGACCACCCCTAATCAGTAAACTTTTAGACATCAGAGGTAGACGAATGCCTATTTAAAAACAAAATAAGATGATGGCTAAAAAGCCATGGCCAGCTCACCGATCCTTGCAGGCGCACGGAGCTTCGTCTCGGATCCAGACGAGGGATAATTACAAAGTAGAAACAGAAGGTGCTCCAGCTCCAATAAAAGAGATTCTTTATTAATGGTTAAAATCCAGTGACATAATAAATCCTTGCTGTAATACAAATGTGGGGGTACAGAGCCCATGCAACGCGTTTCGATCGCTGCCGATCTTAATCAATGCTATTTAGATAGGCAGACCAAAATAAATTATACTAAAAAAAATAGTAGTGGTCAACTGCTTTAAACCTAGCTATTTACAGTCTTTCGTGGCTGAGACGGTAATATCTCCATCCAGTTTTGAGCAGAAGTGGAATTACAGAATCAGCCAAGAGCAGCTATGCTACGCTGGATCCAGAGATCCCATAGAAAGGAAATGTTGTGCTACACTGTTTCTTCAACTTCCATTATTTGTCCAATGCTCAAAGCCAGATGGAGTAATTCCCAGGAAACAAGAACCTTGACACCTGTTTCACCAACACTGGGCTTTGTCAGGAGGGGTCGTCCTTATTCTTCTTCCTTTTTCCTTAATTTGGCGCATTACTGATCTTTCTGTTATTCTCCCCATTGGAAAATTCTTTTTTGGTTTCATATATTGTCATTTTAGGAGTTTTATTCATTTATTGGTGGAGACTTTTGTAGGTTGGAACAGGGTAAAATTACATCTTCTACTATTTAATATTTCTACTATTTTTTTTTCTACTTTTCTCTGAGAATATTTGGAGACATAAGACGAATGTAAGATTATTTTTTATTTATAAAATGATATTAATAGATGTAAATAAATAATAACAAAAACTATAACTATAGTTTTTAATTGAGCTCATTAAGTTTTTTAGACAAATATCAGAAAATAAAACAAAAGTAACTCAATTAAAGTGAGAAAATAATAAATATTATAAGGCAATAATGGAAATGGCAACAAGCTGGCTGACTTGTTCTGGCATGTTTGTGAATTGACATTAATGTTTAACTTCATCCCTTATCTAACTGATGTCTAAATTAGGAGCATTGAAGAACTGTATATAGAATATAACGTAATATTACACCTTCCCCGGAGTCTAAAGGGATAACAAACTGTGATGAGAAACACTGCCACATCGGATGTTTATTTTTAGTGACATATAAGAGAAAGTCACAACTGGCCATCAGGCAAGCCATTAAACATCTCAGGCATGAATGGAACTTGGAGAAGAGACCAAAGCGTGCATAGCATGAATTGTGCAATCCTCATGTTCTCTTCCAGGATCCTAGAACACTCTTCACATTCTCTTCCCAAATGGGAAATACCTAGATATATGATCTCAAAAATATGTTCACATTAAAAAGCCCCTGTGCAGATAGTTTTATACCATAGTAATTTAGAAAACAACTGGTGAACTTGGTAAGAGAAGAGAAGAAAAAATTAACAAGTGTTACTCAGCGTAGAAATTTCAGTGTCTTGATTGTACTACTTTTTATAGAAAAATTAATGATTCAATTTTGTTCCAGCACAGGCCTTAATCCATAGCCCTAATATATTGCTAGTAAAGGTCTATTATTTTATTTTTTGTCAACAATGGTCATTTTAAGCTTTTCCACATAATATGTCATGTGGTATCTTTATTCTGGATTAATTATTATTTCCTGATGGCCATTCTTGTGAATAGCTGACTACATGGATGGCCCAGATCTGACCAATCATTAATTACTGTGAGCATGACATTAGGGTATCCGTGAGTCAAAAGTAGCTTAGATGTTAGTTAACCTACTCCCCGTCCATCCACCATACCCACCTCTTTCACCGAACCCTTGCCCAAATACCTGATACGGTGACCATTGCCGAATAAAAACTTTACACTGAAATTGGATTAAATGGCCACAGCAGCCTTTTACTAACATTTAATAAAACGATTTAACAATAAAGTCCAAAAGAGGGGGTGTGGTCCTAAGCATGACAAACACCGACTAAATTACAGGGAGGGTGGGTGGGAGCTTCTTCTAACAGGTGGGTGCCTGAATATTTGTCCCACCAATATGGCTGCACTATTTATAAACCCGCCTTTTTTGAATCCCTCTGCCACACCCAAACAGTGATATCATCACCTCAGCATTCCCATTAACTATTTATTTTTAAAACCAAAACGCTCCTTATCATCCCATGTCTCCTTGTCATGCCGGCCTCCATTTAAAGGGCCGGTGGCCCAGTATGGCCTCAATGCTCTGCTCTCGGACTCCAAGGGTTGGATCCCAAACAATGGTGTCCTTTCATTGCCTAAAGGTGACAGCCCCTTTAATTTTTGATTTGCCTAAAATCTGTATGTTTAATCCCTTCATGCAATTTCAAATATTATTCCAATTTTATCATTCAGTACTTCCTCCTGGGTGGGCTCCTTATCGACCTGATCATTTGATGTTACCAACAGTCAGGCATTGTTTTGAGGATCAGACAATGGAAGACTACACTACAACAGGAGTGATACAGCTAGAACCATAGCTGACTAAATCCATTTATATTTTTGTTTGAAAGACGTGCGGGAAAAGTCTGCTAATCTAATTTCACATAGATAAACCTAAAAGATCATACGTGTTGAATTTTCCAGCTGGGATCCCCACCGATCCTGAGAACCAGGACTCAGTAGAGGAGCCCCGTGTGAATAGAGCAGTGGTCAGTCATGACTACTGCTGCTTCATTCGTTCTTATGGAAATGACAAAAACTTGTAGAATGCAGTGCTCGACTATCTCTGGCGGTCCCGTTAAAAATGAATGGAGCAGCAGTCACCTAATCAGAGCCCCAGTTCTTGGGATCAGTGGAGTCCCAGCAGTCAGACACCCAGATATCATGAAATTATTCCCTATCCATTTGATGGAGGAAAACTTTCACAAGCCTTTAATAACGTTCAACCAACCAATTGTTTAATTGCTATAACTGAATACAAAAAAAATGGAATTTCTACCACCTTATCAATGCTACATTCCCATGTGACCAGCTAGTAATACCCCTCCAAAAGACCACCTATTTGGGAAGTCAGCCACATAACCCATACTGGATTTTTTTGTCAGATTTTATGTTCTACCATTTATTATGCACATTGGCCACCTTCTTTGGGAAGACCACTCACTTTGAAGACCACTCTTCAGTCTTCGTCTTTTCATTCTCTAAGGTTTTCTACAGCTAATAACCTACACAAACACAGATAATGTCACATTCCATATACTATAATAGCTAAAATGCAATGAGAATACCACACGGCAGTGGATTATAAAATACACCTTGTACTATGTGTTGGGAAGGATTCCAAGTTGCCAAATATTCGCTTCGTAAAGAATTTTCCTGGCCTAACAAGTTTCTGTATAGAACTGTTTACACCCTGAACATTATGTACATGCTGTAATGCAATGATTACAAAGGAGAAAGCTAAATTAGCCAGGTATCACTCCTATGTGGTAATGTGACTTCCTAGGTGTTTCTCTCACTCGAGACCTGATACTATTTATACGACAGGTGCACGCCTGCCCTGAATGATATTAAATGGCTGTCTGATAACCTGCCTTTCTTGTACATACTGTACAGACCAAACAGTAGATCAGGTATGTATGGTATAGTGTGAATCATTATATGCTTGAAGGTAAATTCCCGACATACCATTTCAATATTATAAAAACCATTTAATATACCTCTGAGATAGGGATGATTGCATACTTATATACTTGAATACCTGCGCTTTATTGCTACACTATCCAAATTCATAACTGAATATAAAATTCATGAAAAACATTATATTTCAAACAGCGAATATTTATGGTAATTAACTGCAAATTACACAGCCAGGTCATTCAACTTAGTCATTAAAGGATTATTGAAAGGATTACATTAATAATCTAGACTTATTATAGAGCTAGAATGCGACAAGCTACAGCAGCGACCAGGCTCAGACTGGCCATCGGTGGAACTGGTGAATTCACGGGTGGGCCCCTGTGCAGGAGTGAGCATCTTACCTCCCAACTTGAGTTTGTCTTTGCTAAGTGCAGCACAGTTTATGCAACACGTACAAACAAGGACAGCGTCACAACATTCATTTCACAAACTACTCAGTTAATTATTATATCTAAGCATAGATATATTTGTGAATATTGCATATGCTGTAGTTCAATATTGGGGCCCCAGAATCAATGGCACCCAAGTCTGACATTCGGCTGGATGTAAAAGGTTTATGGAGTGGAACAGCTCGTAAAAATGCTTGGTGGCCACTGCCCCCACTGCAGGTCAACACCTATTATAGGCTGAAGACAACTGTACGTGGTGAGGTACAGAGGGGCCAGTTTTGGACTGCAGGGTCCTAGTGACCTATTTGAAAAAAAATGGTCCTACATATAAAATACCATGTATGAACTGTATCACTTCTATTACATTATCCCATCTCCCCACTTGTTGCATGTTATAGCATTGTTACTGCCCATGCCATTTCCTTGATGCCGCTTCCCAGTGTTCTCTAGAGACCTAATCATCTTCAAGCAGGCTACTGTAAGATAAGAATAGTTCCAGCTATCTCTGACATAGAGAATGATTTCTCAGAAGAGAGCCAAGAAGTGTCTGTTCTGAAAATTGCACATACAGAGTGTTTTATAGGGCACATTAGGACAACTCGGCACTACAAGCCAAGAATAGTGCCTAGCTAAAGTGCAGATCCAGATTCCCATTGCTTAGAAACCTTCGGGTCCTTTAAGAAGGAAAATATAAAAACTCATTAAAGCAAACATCAGATAAAATGCCATTAAAGGAAATATAATGCACAACTTCTTATAGCCATTTAACAGCACTTATACGATTAAAGTCTCAACGCTTGGCTAGGACGGGCCGAGTTAAAAATGCTTGGCTCTGAATATGGTCAAGCCTTGTAAAACTCTTCAGAATGCGGGAAAGCTCCTTAAGTATATGTTCAATGGAAGGCTGTAACGTGTGGCATACATCTCCTATAGGACTATAGTAAAAATGTATACCACGCAATATATCCAGTATGTCCAAAGACATACTGATAGGGAATTTAGATTGTGAGCCCCATCGGGGACAGTGATGATAATGTGTGCAAAAAATGTAAAGCGCTGCGGAATATGTTAGCGCTATATAAAAATAAAGATTATTATTATTTATATATATTACTTGATGCCACTGTATAAAAAAGCATAGATGGCTGCACTATTCACAAAGCTAAAAGACATAAAATCCAATAGATGTGTATATATTTTACTCACTTATACAGCATCATTAAATCTGCAGCTCTTTATATACATTATCATCACTGTCACCATTGGGGCTCACAATCTTGATTCCCTATCAGTATGTCTTTGGAGAGTGGGAGTAATCCGGAGAACCTGGAGGAATCCCATGGAATCATTGGGAGAACATACAAACTCCTTGCAGATGTTGTCCTTGGCGGGATTTGAAACCAGGACCCAGCACTGCAAGGCTGCAGTGTTTACCACTGGGCAGTATATATGCATGGTGTAACATATGAGTTGTCTGGTAACCTTATTTACCCACCAACAGACATTTATACACACCAAGTATATTCAATTCAAGGGGTAATAAAGAACCACACTGAAAACCATAAATCTGAGCAAGTTTCCTATAGGTGTCCATATAACGTCACACTATTCTGGTTCTAATTACCAGAAATCCTTTTATTCCTCTCTGTAACTCTTTGTGCACACACTTCCCATACTAAGCCTCCCGTCATGACACTGGCCAATGTCATATGCACTGACATAATCACACGAGAGGACAGGTCACTGCCTTCCACTAGATCAGCACATTCATCTCCGGCCCTGACTATTCATATGACTGTCCCAGCTCCATCCAAACCAAAGCTCCTGCAGATAATGACTGATGCCAGTTACTCAGCCTCATGACTGCATCTTAATGAGGGATTAGTCATTTTACATCTAATTTGGAAATTGTCCTTCAGCTACCCCCATTATATGCAAATAACCATTTTAGAAACTTTGAAATGTAAATGTGAAGAATAGTGTCTATAAGTCAGCAGTCATGACTTCTAAGACATCACCGCTATCACTAGGGAAGATGTATGCAGTCTGTGGCTGTCCAGCAATCTGGCATTAGCCATTTGAAAGCATAAAGGCCCTGTCACACTTAGCGACGCTAAAGCGATCCCGACAACGATACGACCTGTCAGGGATCGTTGCTGCGTCGCTATGTGGTCGCTGGTGAGATGTCAAACAGTGAGATCTTCCCAACGACGCAGCAGCGATGCGGCGACCTGTACAACGATGTCGTTGGTCGTTGTGACCCTGTCACATGGCAGCTATTATGACGATTCAGACCTCGATGAGGGACGTCCTGTGTGACGTTGTAGTCACACAGGCGTGCATTTGCGTTGCCTTTTCCGCGCCCATTCAGTTCCGATTGGTGGTCGCTACTGCGTTTTGATTGGTGGCGGCCTTGCCTTATGAGGCGACACAATAGCCCTACCG